>NC_040089.1:79308469-80025364 GCF_003369695.1 Bos indicus x Bos taurus | reverse complement strand
TTATTTCACCTTTTACATCACGTTAGTCTACAAGCATGTTAAAAATAAGAAAGCCAACAAGTTCCTTATCAATTTTTAAACCTTGCTTCTATTACCATATAGTACAAATAACTTCGGTTGATAAAAAGGAAAAGATAAATTATTGTGAGAAACCAGCTTCCTGAAATAAAAAGAGTTCACAGCGGGGCATTGTTCTGGGCTATTCCATTGGAGGGAGTTTGATTTATTCAAATCCTGCTATAATTGTTTCAAAACTAAATGAAAATGGAATCATCTATTATCATATAGAAGGATTAAGCCCTAAATTGGATTTCCGAGTTTAAGATGAAAAAGTAAGCTAACCTCCAAAATGGCTTAAAATTGAACTTTATCTCCTGGTATGGAACAATAGCTTTAAGAGATTTAGGGGAAGAATGAGTCTCTGAAAAATGGCATAGTAATAAAAATGGCAGTTTTATAAGCAAATTAGGGCAAATATTCTATTTTGCCCTTTAACCCAACATTATTATGAACTCTGATAAATGTATAATCTTTCAGTAAAACTTCTTTTTGTCATATGTTAATGCCTTGTAGGTTAAATACAGAGTTTGAGGATAAATGCCAAAGTCATGCAGGCACACACACGCACACACACACACACACACACACGCACACACACACACACATCAGCATAATATGAGTAACTTACTTTCCTAATTTAGAAAGATAGTTATACATTGCTTTTTAAATTATGTGTTTTTATACCTAGTAAGGATAACAGAAAATGTATCTATTTTAAAGGTAATATCCTGAACAGTTTTGCTTGCCTTAATGTTAAAAGATCCTTTATAGAATTTTTAGTTCTGGTAGTCCTCTAACTATGCCACTCAATGAAACTGGAAGACGTTTGGGGTTTGGAAAATATCCACAGGTAGAATGTTTTGGCTCTAAGTCTGAAATATAGTAATATACCAGTGATTCTTTACTGGGGCTTATTTCCAGCCCCCGCTCCCAGATACATTTGACACTGAGACATTTTCGGTTGTCACAAGTGTGAGAAGGGTGCTATTAGAGACTAGATGGTAGAGATCAGGGATGCTGCTATTTTACAATGTGCGGGACAGCTCTGCACAACCAAGAACTACCCATGTGAGTCAACCAAGGGTTTGTGTTTATCTTTATACTCATTTGGATGGTGGATTCTGACTTTTGATGCAAAGTTCCAAAACAGACATCACACAGTTGTACTGGAATCAACATCACTATGCTTCAGAGCATATACATAGGTAGATGCTTTTTACTTTGGTGTGAAATTCAAAGTAACACCCTCCTTCCCATGAATGTTCACATGAAGAAAGCAAAAACTAATGCTCTAATTTATATTTCTATTTCATGATAAGGGTAGAATTTGTATAAATTAAGCCAATCAGTTCCAAGATTGAAATATTTGAAACATATGCCATATATTCACAAAATATCTGTAATTAAGAATCACCTGGTATGCTCTAGAATAAAATAAATATCCAAAACCTACACCAGAGGGTTGTTTTGCTTTATTAAGTGTAAAGTAGAGGCTAACACATTTTCTCTTTAAATAAGAACATTGCATGGTTCTGAGGTGGTTAGTTCACTTGGAGTCCTACTTCGGAAAATGGAATAGAATTCCTTCAGAACCAGTGGCTCTAGTGGCATATTAAGTAGCAATTTCTAAGTTTGTACTTGGACATCTGTGATACAAAATTCGATGCAAAATGAATAACTGTCATCTAGGGCTTGAAAAGTACAAATAAAAATGTTAGAATGAAACGTATGGGTTTAGATCAATATATTCAAGCACTGTCACCTCACATTATTTCAAAACATGACCTTGTATTTGACATGGAATCTTGTCCCCAAATTACCTTCAAATGAGTGAGCAAATGAATGAATGGTAATTATTTACAATAAATGCATATGTTAGATACATTTCCTTTTGCTTACACAGAGTGCCATTGTTATATAAGCTTGTATAACAATGATATATTTATGGCAAAAACATATGAGAGAAGAGTCCATTAGCAGGGAAATAAATGAGAAATGCAAATGTATCTATTCATAAAGTTAGAGTTTTATTATTGCTTATTTTCTAGTCAATTTAAAATTATTTGATTAAACCTTGATATGAACTATTTGACATTATTTACAGAAGCTCAGAAGAAAGCACACTGCTGACCACACAGTGGGAGACAAAATAATGAGTGAATATCCTGCCTGGAGAAGTGTTGAGAGAAATTGAGAGAGAACGGAGAAAGCAAGAGCACAGAAATGAAGACCCTAAAAATATACTAGAATATATTCTCTGTATTTTTTCATACTCTTTGCCTAGCTTTATCCTGATGAAGGTGGTCTTTCAATATATTGAGTCTAAAATCTAGTCATGCTATGAGAGATAATACGAGCAAGTGAAATTTCACTTTGAAAATTTTAGTCTGTTAGGCATAATGCAAAGATTCAAGGACAATGAGAGTTTAGAAAAGGCATAAAGGAAAACGGTTCAATACAGAAAAGAGGCTTAAACTCACGGTCCTGTCAACTGTGAAGAAACATGTGTACCGTTCTTTGAACTCCAAGTGTATTCTGAATCAGATAGGAAAAGTACTGGATCCCATCTCACGATGTACTTAGCCTGGAGATTTTTTCCACTTACAAGACTATGATGAGAGCTAAAGGAACATGCATGTTTGACAATTAAAACACACATGTCGTCACCCACCACACACCTGCTGCTGAAGTGGACGAGTGTGAGTCAACACATAACTTCTCATATGCACGTGGAAGCAGCGTGTTACGAATGGCCACACGTCTGCCGGCCGTCCCTCCATAGCTAGGCGTGTTCGCGTGTCTCTTCCCGGCCCCTAGGAAGCCCCGGAAGCGCTTGGCCAATGGCGTGCGCGGACAGTGACGTGCCGGCGTCTGGTGCAGGCCTGAGGAGGCGCGCAGTTGCTCCGGCTTGTCTTTTAGAGCACTCCAACCGGGGCCTCAAGCCACACTGTAACGCGTTCTCCTATTCAGGCGCTAGAAGACAGAAGCAGCCCTGGGATCCAGACCTCACGGTCCCCCACCGAGAAAAGCAACTGAAGTCTTCCCAAACAGTCCAGAGTCACTCCGTTCACTGGCTGAATACCACCAAAGGGCAGCAGCTGATGCAAATTTGCGGAACTGCACACCTTTACCAGATGTAATAAAATCCGTTTAGCATTCATATTTTGCACCAATTGTTACGCAGAGCTCAGTTCAGTTCAGTTCAGTCGCTCAGTTGTCTGACTCTTTCCGACCCCATGAATCACAGCACGCCAGGCTTCCCTGTCTATCACCAACTCCTGGAGTTTACTCAAACTCATGTCCATTGAGTCAGTGATGCCATCCAACCATCTCATCCTCTGTCATCCCCTTCTCCTCCTGCCCTCAATCCCTCCAAGCATCAGGGTCTTTTCCAATGAGTCAGTTCTTCCCATCAGGTGGCCAAAGTACTGGAGTTTCAGCTTCAACATCAGTCCTACCAATGAACACCCAGGACTGATCTCCCTTAGGATGGACTAGTTGGGTCTCCTTGCAGTCCAAGGGACTCTCAAGAGTCTTCTCCAACACCACAGGTCAAAAGCATCAATTCTTCGGTGCTCAGCTTTCTTTATAGTCCAACTCTCACATCCATACATGACTACTGGAAAAACCATAGCCTTGACTAGACGGACCTTTGCTGGCAAAGTAGTGTCTCTGCTTTTTAATATGCTGTCTAGGTTGGTCATAACTTTTGACCAAAATGTATGACCATCTACTTAGAATGATTAATCTCCTGTATACTATTTATCAGTGTACAGCATTACATTTCTTTTACTCATTTGTCTCTTTTTTTTCCCCTACAGAATATATATTTAACAAAAGGTGAGACTTCATATGATGTGTTTACTAGTGTATTGCAGCCGGTAGAACAGTTTGGCATATCACAGGCACTTAAAATACTTACCACAATGTTGAAATTACTAAGTGAGAAAACGTTCTAGCAAGCATCATCCAAAAGCATGCATGCTTTTAGCTAACTATTCTCAGAACTTGACTAATGGAGAATTTATTAAAATACGGTGATAAAAATACCAAGTTCAACTGAGAATGAAAATCTAGGATAATACATTGCTTTTTTTTTTTGTAATTTCTTAGGGCTTAAATGTGATTTAGGGAGATGATAAGAGACGTGTAAGGTGAAATGGAATTAAATGGTATTTTTAAAAGTAGTTTGATTATGACAAAAGTGTTTAAATTCTGAGCCCAAATTGAAAATGTTGTAAAAGAAAATTTACGTATACCTGAAATGACAGGCTTTTTGCTTGTTTTTTGTTTGTTCTATTTTCCCACTCAGAAAGGTGGTATTTATTATTTTGCTAGTGAATACTTCAAATAAATCAGAGATTTAAGAAAATGGCTAATAAGAAGACAGGAACAGAGAGCAGGAAATATGGTTCACAGTTTCTTTGAAATATCAGACTAAACCCCTTTCAGCAGAGACACTGCTGTGATTAATTACTGAAAAGCTTCAGAACTTGTGCAGGAATACTGAGGAGTTGCTTTGAACTCAGGCCTAAACTCACACAAGTCAGTTTTGTTAGTAAATTCGCTCTGCACAATACACAGCAAACATGCTAGTTTTTTCAAAAAAGAATCTAAATCCACAAGAGCAATAGTGCTCAACTACTTATTTTGAGAAAATCTTTCCAAGTAACTACAGTATGACGAAAGAACAAAACAATATCATAAGCGAAATAGTGAAAGGAAACAAAATGTAGAAATGTACTAGAATCGAATTCTAACCAAAATGAGTTTTCTGTCATCTGTGTAAAATATTAAATATATATAATTTCATATGTTTGGGTCTAAATTCAGAAAGATATAATTTTCAATTCAGGTTTCACCATGTTAAAACTGTGTGACTTTGAAAATTTAAATTTATTTTAGCCTCTAGTGTCTTTATTTATGTGGTTCCCAGCTCAACTGGTAAAGAATATGCCTGCAATGCAGGAGACCCCAGTCCAATTCCTGGGTCAGGAAATTCCTCTGGAGAACAGATAGGCTATCCACTCCAGTATTCATGGGCTTCCCTGGTGGCTTAAACAGCAGAGAATCCACTTATAATGTAGGAGACCTGGGTTTGATCCCTGGTTTGGGAAGATCTTGTGGAAGAGAGCATGGCAACACACTCCTGTATTCTTTCCAGGAGAGTCTCAAGGACAGAGCAGCCTCATGGGCTACTATCCATAGGGTTGTAAAGAATTGGCCATGACTGAAAATTAGCACAGTGCATTATAATTAGCACAGGCACCAGGCTCCGCCATCCCCTGGGGTTCTCCAGGCAAGAGCATTGGAGTGGGTTGCCATTTCCTTCTCCAATGCATGAAAGTGAAAAGTGAAAAGTGAAAATGAAGTCGCTCAGTCGTGTCTGACTCTTAGCGACCCCATGGACTGCAGCCTATCAGGCTCCTCCGCCCATGGGGTTTTCCAGGCAAGAATACTGGAGTGGGGTGCCATTGCCTTCTCCAGAAAATTAGCACAGTGCATTCATTGGAAAACCATGCTGAAACTCCAGTACTTTCGCCACTTCATGTGAAGAGTTGACTCATTGGAAAAGACTCTGATGCTGGGAGGGATTGGGGTCAGGAGGATAAGAGGATGACAGAGGATGAGATGGCTGGATGGCATCACTGACTCGATGGACATGAGTCTGAGTGAACTCCAGGAGTTGGTGATGGACAGGGAGGCCTGGCGTGCTGTGATTCATGGGGTCGCAAAGAGTCGGACACGACTGAGCAACTGATCTGATCTGATCTGATTCATTGGAAGGACTGATGCTGGAGCTGAAGCTCCAATTTTTTAGCTCCCTGATGAAGAGTCAACTCATTGGAAAATATCCCAATGCTAGGAAAGATTGATGGCGAAAGGAGAAGCAGGTCAGAGGATGAGATGGTTAGACAGCCTCACCAACTCAATGGACAGGAATCTGAACAAACTCTGGGAGATGGTGGAGAACAAAGGAGCCTGATGTACTGTTTTGGGGGGTTGCAAAAAGTCAGACCGGATAAAGTAATAGCACCCTACTCCAGTACTTTGCCTAGACAATCCCATGGATGGAGGAGCCTGGTAGGCTACAATCCATGGGGTCGCAAAGAGTCGGACACGACTGAGCGACTTCACTTTCACTTTTCACTTTCATGCATTGGAGAAGGAAATGTCAACCCACTCCAGTGTTCTTGCCTGGAGAACCCCAGGGACAGGGGAGCCTGGTGGCTGCCGTCTGTGGGGTCACACAGAGTTGGACACGACTGAAGTGACTTAGCAGCAGCAGCTTAGCAGCAGCAGCAAAAAGTTGGACACAGTTTAGTGACTGAACAAAAACAAGAAAGCTATGCTTGCCAGTTCAGAATACTTCAAACTACCTTCACCTGTGCTTATTTACTGTGTTTGTCACTTAAAAAAAAATGGTATATAGCACCCCTCCCCCTCCCCATGCTCCTCTCTAAGAGAAATTACTTGCATTTGTTCTGGATTCCATTCCCTTTTACCTAAACAAAGACAGCAATTATGATGTTTTATCCTGACTGTTGTAGTATCATCAATGTTTTCTTTTCCTATGGATTATTCACGTCATTATAATATCTCTTATGCTTAAAAAGAAAAATTCCTTTGACTTCTCATTCTCCCATATAATCCTAGTTTTCTAGTTGCCTTTATAGTGAAATTCCACTAAAGTTTTGCATGTACTCTTTGATGATGCTTTCATATTATCGCTACTTTTTCTCTTTTTGGCTTATGTTAATCCTCTGAAACAATGGAATTCACATGATCCTCCAGCTTCATGAATCTAATAGTTGATTTTCAGGCCTTTTGTTCTGAAGCAGTATCATTTGCACAAATGTTTTACTTTCATTTAAAACATTTCTTTACTTGGAGTTGAAGATGCTATACTCTCCCGTTTTCTTCCTATTTCACTAAATCTTCCCTTTAGGATCCTAAATTAAGTGCAGATATTGGAATGTCTCACATCACAGACTTCCTCATCTTTCTTTCTTTCTATCCAGCCTTTTTCAATCTAAAACAGTCTGAAAATGCCATGACTTTAAATATTTTAGTGAAGATGTAACTCTCAGATTTATTTTTCAACACTAACGTCTTCACTGAGGTCAAGATTTACATATCAAGATCCTCCCTAATATGCACCTTAGTATGTCCAGAAGAACTGCCAACTTCATACACTGTCAAGAGACAGTCCTTCAGTCTTTCTCAGATCATAATTACTTTCCCACTTATCCAAATGTTCAGAACTTTTTTTTAAAATTTCTTTTTTCCATTGAGTACTCACCCAAACTCAACAACCTGTTGCTACCTGCAGTACAAATTCTCAATGACTTAAACATTACTACACCATTCACTGATAGCTCAGTTGATAAAGCATCTGCCTACAATGCAGGAGACCCCAGTTCAATTCCTGGGTACGGAAGATCTGCTGGAGACGGGATAAGCTACCCACTTCAGTATTCTGGGGCTTCCCTTGTGGCTCAGCTGGTAAAGAATCTGCCTGCAATTCGGGAGACCCGGGTTCAATCCCTGGGTTGGGAAGATGCCCTGGAGAAGGGAAAGGCTACCCACTGCAGTGTTCTGGTCTGGAGAATTCCATGGACTGTACGGTCCATGGAGTCGCAATGAGTTGGACACGACTGAGCAACTTTTGCTTCATTAACCATTACCACTTTAATTCTAGCAACTCTAGTAATTAGACTGGAATATTGTAATAATCTAGTTTATCTCGTAAACGACCTAGAGGTCCATCAACAGATGGATGGATACAAAAAGTGTAGTACAAATATACAATAGGATTATGGTTGGCTATAAAAAGAACACATTGGAGTCTGTCCTAATGAGGTGGATGAACCTAGAGCCTATTATACAGAGTGAAGTAAATCAGAAAAAAAAAAAAATTGTATGTTAACGTGAGCATAAGGAATCTAGAAAGATGATACTGATGATCCTATCTCAGGGCAGCAAAGAGACATGGGTACAGAGAATGGACTTGTGGATCCAGTGGGGAAGGAGAGGGCGGGACGGATCGAGAGAGCTGCCTGGAAACATATTCAGGGCCTTACATAACACAGTGCAGGTAGGAACTTGCTGTGTGACAGGGAGCTCAGCTCGGAGTCCGTGACAAGCTCGAGGGATGAGGTGGGAGGAGGTGGGAGGCAGGTGGGAAGGGTGTCAGGAGGAGGTGGGAGGAGGTGGGAGGGGACATGTGTATACTGCGGCCAACTTTTGCTGATGTGTGATAGAAACCGGTACAATAGTGTAAAGCAATTATCTTCCAATTAAAATAATAAAAAAAAAATTTTTTTAAAGAATGTACCCAAATTAGTCTGGCATCCGTCTATGTTTTATGGCTCTTCTACCACTTACCTTTCTATTTGCTCACACTTTGGCTGTAGCCACGCTGACCCTGTGGCTTCTCAAATGCACTTGGAGTTTTCTAGCTCCCAGTTTGCACGCGATATTCCCTTTACCCAGAGGTGTACCTCCTCAGAACCTATATGACTTGCAGGTTCGTGCTATTTATATCTCTGTTTGAATGCTATATCCTCAATTTCCCATAGCCACTCCAGAATTCCTCTGTCCCATTTGATTTTTTCATAGATTTATCATTTATTATATTTTATGCTAATGTGTTTATTGCTAGTCTATTGATTTATAAAATAAGCTCCATGAAACTGGGGACTTTTCCTGCCTTGGTTAGTATTTTATCACCAGTAGCCATAAAAGTCTGTGGAACAAAACGGTGGAAGTAAATATGGCACATGAACTAATAAATTTCAGCATTATTTCAACATGATTTTAGCCATACTTGGGTGGTGCAATGAAGCAGCAGAATAAACACTTCCCACAAAAGTTCTGACATATATCCAAATATTTAAAATAAAAAAATCACAGATTCATGTTTCAGATTCTCATGAGCAAGTATATATCTATAAGTGAACAGATAGATACATACGAAAAATTAACTCTACTTAAGAATTTTAACTAGAGCTGAGGAGACAAGTCACAGATAATGAAAAACTAGTAAGCTAGCCAAGTTTTGTTTCATTTTGCACAAAATAAATAATTTGCACTGATTATTTTTATTTCAAGAACTGTTTAAAATGTTTTAAAATGAATACAGAATGAACTGAAGCATAAGTCAGCTTCTAATTAGTAGAATGATATATTCATGTCATATTCAAAATATATTCATCCTGTATTATAGACATTCTTTTATAAGCTGTTGTAGACTCTATTTTATTAGTATTTAATGTTGAATAAGATATATCTTTTCTGAGCTTACTTAACATTCTGAAATATGAGATTTTAAACTAGTAAATATGCCTTTACTCTTCCAATTTAGCCTGTTAGGTAATAAAGAGTTGGGAGATTGTTGTAAAGCGAAAGAAAGAAAAAAAATAAATTAAAAAAAACTCTTCAACCTGAACTGTATCATTTACTTTGTTTGCTGATGAGATGTGTCAACATTTACACAGTGAAGTGTGCCTAAATGTGCATTTCTATTTAAATCAAATTCATCTTTCTCAGAGTTTATGTGTATACTCAAGGAATGAAATTGGATTCTCTTAGAGAACTAAAATCAGTTACCATTTATTTCAGGCAAAGAGGTAATCAACATGCTTGACTGGAGAAACCATTCAAGACATGAGAGTTCCTAAACTGTCTTTGCACAAACATTCTAAAACATGAAATATTAGGACATCTACTGAACTAATTTTGGAGGAATAGTATATTACACACAATTTATGGCTGTGGGTCCTATGTGCAATACCTAAACCTATTAAAGAAAGAACCCCAGAGTGTCATAAAGAATGGGAAGTAGATAAAATTCAGAAAAAAGGGAGTCTATGAACACATAAATTTAATCTGTTTAATTTCCCAACATTCTCACCTTAGAAAACAGAGAATGACATATTGCTCTAGAGAGAAGTGATCCAACTCACATTGCTGCGTGCCCTTTAGTTGGCCAGACTCTTCACAGTCATTTTCCTACCCACCAGAGTATAGTGTTGCATTAGTAATCCTTCCTGAAGCAAACTGTCTTTCAGGAAAATAAAAGTGGTGAAAGCACAGTTAGATTTCTATCGCTTTCCCCCCTAATTCTTGTTAGAATGTAGGTTGGATTATTTGCGTTACTTGATCATTCCTCAAAATTCCTAATGTAACACATAAACCACTGCGTCAAATGCCTTCAGGACCTTATCAATTAATCATTTGCTCGGTGAAAACTCATATCAAAATGCAGAGGAAACTGTTTGCCAAAATTCTCGAGTCCCATCTAAAGAATAAATTGTATGTGAAATTAGCTTCAAAATGTGACTTGGTATGTCTGGTTTGCTCTCTAGGAAAGCCTTCGAAGGACCCAGAATCTCCCTTTGTCTCTTCCCCAGCTCTCAGCTACCTGCGCCATCTCTCACGGCAGCCTGTTCATCATTTCTCAAGTACCAATAACTTGTCTCTCTCTCATGCCTCGGAATTCCACACTATATCTTTGTCCCTTCAGCTTTCAGAGAAGCACACACATTTATCTTCCATTTATTGAGCACCTGTTATTTCTAGAACCTGTGCTCAGCCCTTATACATATGCTTAATATTTAAATAATCATACATATTCTGTCTCCACTTCACAGATGAAAAACTAAACAAATTGAGATTTGTATAAATGAAAACTAAGTTTGTCTTTGGTCAAAAAAATTTGTCAGATTATAAACACACCACTGTTTAATGCAGGACATTCAAAGTATTTGGTGAAGCACCGACTGGATAATATAAATATATAGAATGTAGAGAAAAAAGAAAACTATTTATAAACCCACCAGCAAATGAGAATTACTCTAAGATTTCTAAACAGTGCAGTCAAGTCTTTGCACACATATGTGATGTAATCTCACTCTAAGGGATTCAATATTAGCTCTTCATGATTACATATCCAAGTATGCCTCAAAAGGCTTTCTTAAAAACTGCATCCCAACAATTTCTTAACTACCTGATAAATACCTCACAGGATTGTCATGTGAAGTGGAAGTCACTTACGCATGTCTTATGCGTGACTCTTTGCAACCCCATGGACTGCAGCCTGCCAGGTTCCTCTGTCCCTGGAATTCTCCAGGCCAGAACGTTGGAGTGGATAGCTGTTCCCTTCTCCAGGAGATCTTCCCAACCCAGGGATTGAGCCTAAGTCTCCCGCATTGCATTGGATACCGTCTGAGCACCAGGGAAGCCCAAGAATCCTGGAGTGGGTAGCCTATCCCTTCTCCAGAGGAACTTCCTGACCCAGAAATCGAACTGGGGTCTCCTACATTGCAGGCGGACCCTTTATCAGCTGAGCTACCAGGAATCCAACACCAACTTCAATATGTTTAAAACTGACCTCATGTTTTAGCCACTCCCCAAATGTGTTCCCCCTACTGACTTCCTAACAGTACACTTTCAAATCGTCAAGACTGAAAACTTTGCAATCAACTCCGACTTATCTCATTCTTTATCAGAATCTGTTTAGTTTCATATATTTATTTGGATTTTCTCATTTGCATTTGCCCTCTCAATCCCAGTATGTCTTTGTACTTGAAAACTGCAGTAAATTCAGGTGGTCTCCATGCTCTCCTTTCACTCAAGGGTACCTTCAAGCCTGCACCTTTAAATCTAAAGCCTTCAGTGATTTCTGTATATATGTCAAATAAACACCAAATTCCTTGGCTCAAATGAATGCCTTTAAGAATATAGTACATGCCCATGGATTAATTTAAAACAAAAAGAGGGAATAACTTATTTTTTCCAGACACCTTAAAGATGAAGAGGAAAAATCACGGTTTTTCATTTTAATGGTGATCAACTCAGTGGAACCTACAAACAAGTAAACATGTATATACATGGCAGCCTTAAGTGGGCTATCATGGGAAAATACAATTTCTTTGTAGAAAATAAAATAAACACAAAGTTGGTGGATAAGAGAACTCTTCTAGTAGAAAATTAAATTTAAATTATACATAAGTATCTATGAAAGTGAAAGTGAAATTGCTCAGTTGTGTCTGATTTTTTATGACCCCATGGACTGTAACCTGCCAGGCTCCTTCATCCATGGGGTTTTCCAGGAAAGAGTACTAGGGTGGGTTGCCATTTCCTTCTCCAGTGGGTCTTCCCTATCCAGGGATTGAACCCACGTCTCCCACATTGCAGGCAGACTCTTTACCATCTAAGCCACAAGGGAAGCTCTAAAGCGAAAGTGAAAATCGCTCAGTCATGTCTGATTCTTTGTGATCCCAGGGACTACAGTTCATGGGATTCTCCAGGCCAGAATACTGGAGTGGATAGCTGTTCCCTTCTCCAGGGGATCTTCCCAACCCAGGGAAGTATCTATATGCATTTCTAATATAGCTACCTAGAGAAAAAGACAGAAAGAAGGGAGAGAGAAAGATTTGATCTTATACAACTTTAACCAGTCTTTATAGCAACATGTCTGATGTTTAATTCTGCTGCCGAGCCTTAAAGTATACAGGGTAGGTGATGGGGAAGGAAAGAACGATGTCAAGTATGGGAAAGCAAAACAATTCTGGAGTACGATGTCTTGAGCCAAGGAAGATTTACTGACATGCCTGCCAGCAACAGTTGCCTCTGGATTGATGGTATGGATATTCTGCATAAGAGCTCTTCCCCATGGGGAGCTAGATAAAAATATACAACTGCCAGAAAATTGGGGAAAGCTTAAGGAGGGTCTAGGGGAAGGTCAAAGTTTTAAGCCTGGCCACTGTCTTACTTCAACAAAGAACCAGGGTTCATCAGCTACAGATAACAGTTGCTTCATTTTCTTCCTCTGAATCTCACACTAAAATTGCTCTTATATCCAATACTGTTTGGAAATATATAGGAAAAGGAATTCTGGGAAATGCAGTCCAGTTGAGTCAAGGTGACACAGTATAAAATGATAACAGTTTGGGTAAAGACTGATGAGAGGTAATCAAGAGAGAAGCTATGGAAAGAAAATTTCAGGCAATGGGGAGTGAGTGACGGAGTGAAGTTGCTCAGTCGTGTCCGACTCTTTGCGACCCGGTGGAGCCTATCAGGCTCCTCCGTCCATGGGATTCTCCAGGCAAGAATACTGGAGTGGGTTGCCATTGCCTTCTCCAAAATGGAATTTTTAAGAATGAATCCTCTAAGATCTGGTTAGAGCAGGAAGTGAATAGATGATTTGAATAGTAAGCATGAAAATAGAGAAAGTGAAAAACTCTGATTTCAAGTCATATTTTGGAATTCTTTTCAGTTTTTTTTTTTAAGGTATAGAACCCTTCTATCGCAACATTTCTCTATGCTTGTTTGAAGCCTCACTCTTCCCCAGATTCAGGCAACCACTGATCTGTTTTTTATATCTATAGTTTTACATTCTCTGAAGTGTTATTTAAATTGAAATGTACAAGATGTAGTCTTTTCAGTTTCACTTCTTTAACTTAGCAAAATGTATTTGAGATTTGTTTATGTTGTCGACTGTATGAGTGGTTTTCTCCTTTTCATTTATGAGTAGGGTTCCATTTTATGTATGTTACAAAGTCAGTTTGATTAGCAAATTAAAGGCATTTCAGTTCAGTTCAGTCACTCAGTTGTGTCCGACTCTTCGCGACCCCATGAATCACAGCACGCCAGGCCTCCCTGTCCATCACCAACTCCCGGAGTTCACTGAGACTCACATCCATCGAGTCAGTGATGCCATCCTGCCATCTCATTCTCTGTCGTCCCCTTCTTCTCCTGCCCCCAATCCCTCCCAGCATCAGAGCCTTTTCCAATGAGTCAACTCTTCGCATGAGGTGGCCAAAGTACTGGAGTTTCAGCTTCAGTATCATTCCTCCATTTCTTGTTGATAATGAAAAAATGGCTATATTAATACAAACGTTTTTGTATGAACCCAGTTTTATTTATTTCACTTGGGCTAATACATAAGAGATGATTGAATCATATCATATCTGTCTAATTTCATAAGAAACTTTCAACATGTCCAAAGTTATCTGTCAAAGGACTTGCAAGCAACATATGAAAATTCAAATTGATTTGCATCCATATCTGTATTTGACATTATTAGGTTTTCATTTTAGTGAATCTAACTGGCATCTGGTTATGGTTAATATATCCATTGCTCTAACGATTAATGAGGTGGAGCATCATTTCTTTGCTAAATTTCCATTTGCATATTTTCTTTGTTAAACTGTCTCTTCAATGTTCAAATCTTTTGCCCAGTCTTTATTTGGTTGTTTTATTACTGAATTTTGAATATCCATTATGTATTCTTGATGTGTGTATGTGTGTGTGCTCAGTCACTCCAGTTGTATTTGACAGTTTGTGACCCCTTTGAACCATAGCTGGCCAGGCTCCAATGTCCATGGAATTCTTAGGGCAAGAATACTGTAGTGAGTCACTATTCCCTTCTCCAGAGGACCTTTTGCACCCAGGGCTTGAACCTGTGTCTCCTGCATTGAAGATGGATCCTTTACCCACTGATACAAGTTATTTATCTTGTATGTGGCTTTCAAATACACTCCCCTTCTACACACACATGTAGTTTGATTTTCATTCTTTTAGTTGTAACTATCCAATGGAGTGAAGTGAAAGTCACTCAGTCAGGTCTGACTCTTTGCGACCCCACGATCTGTAGCCCTCCAGGCTCCTCTGTTCATGAAATACTCCAGGCCAGTATACTGGGGTGGGTTGCCATTCCCTTCTCTGGGATCTTCTCAAACCAGGGACTGAACCTAGGTCTCCCACACTGCAGGCACATTCTTTACCGTCTGAGCCTCCAGGGAAGCTCAGCTATCCAATAGCAGGCCAATTAATTTTAATGTCCAATTTATCCATCTGTTTCTTTAATATCATCCTTTTGTTGTTGAATCTAACAAATTTTTGCCTAGCCCAAAGTCAAAAAGATATTCTATGCTAAGTTCAACTTGACTTTAAGTAACCCTTGTAATTTTCTAAAGGATAAGAGCGCCAAAAGCATCTTTTGTTCTAATGAGGCAACTCTGGATAGGATCCTGAATACTCCTGGAGAGGGGCTTGTCACCAGAAGAAGGAAGCTATGATTGGAAGCTTGAAGGTTTCAGCCCCAACTCCCCTCCATCTCCCAGAGAGGGCAGACGAGCTGGAAATGCAGTCAATAAAGGGTCATGTCAACCTGAGGAAGCTTCCATAAATCCCAATAGTGTGAGATTCAGAAAGCTTCCCAACTGGTGAACATATCCACACTGGGAGGATGATGCACCCCAACTCCATGGAGACAGAAGTTCCTTTATTTGGGGCGCTCCCAGAACTTCCCCTAAGTAGCCTTTCACCCAGCATGAGTTCATCTGTGTCCCTTATATCCTTTAATAAACTGGGAACCATAAGTAAGTGTTCTTCTGGGTTCTGTGAGCCACTGTAGCAAATCAGTCAAACCTGAGGAAGGGGGTCTTAGAGCCTCCTAACTACAGCCAGCAGGTCAGGAGCTGAGCTTGTGACTGGAACTGGAAGTGGAGGTGGGGAAAGCCGTCTTATGGGACTGAGTCCTTCCCTGTGACCTGGATGCTGGCTCCCAGCAGATGGTATTAGAATTGAGTTAGGACATAAGGATGGTGTTGTAGACTTACTTGTTGCTGTGGGAAAAATCCACACACATTTGGTGACTGGAAGTGTCACAAGTGAAGTGTTCTGTTTGATAATTAAATTAATTTGCAACTCACAAAGGAAGTAAGACAGTAGGTAAGAGCTAGGTTTTTCCCCAAACAGAAAGGAAAAAAAAATGTGAGTTTTTTCCTAACAGAAAGGAAAAAAAATTCAACCCATAACACATACTTACCTATAGTTTCTCTTTGAAAATCCCAAAATCTTTCTTCTTTAATAAATTGAAACTGATATTCAGATTTGCCAATTTGAAAATCAATGCCATCTTCAGTTCAGTTCAGTCACTCAATAGTGTCTGACTCTTTGTGACCCCGTGAATCACAGCATGCCACTGTAAAGCAATACTTCTCTATGCAGAAGTATTATATTTTCCATTAAAATTTTGAAAAATTTAAGCCAGATTAATACCGGTAAAACTGTCATAAAAACTTTTTTTGCTAATTCAGTTCAGTTAAGTTCAGGCCAGTTGCTCAGTCGTGTCCGATTCTTTGAGACCCCATGAACTGCAGCACGCCAGGCCTCCCTGTCCATCACCAACTCCCGGAGTTCACCCAAACCCATGTCCATTGAGTTGGTGATGCCATCCAGACATCGCATCCTCTGTCGTCTCCTTCTTCTCCTGCCCTCAATCTTTCCCAGCATGAGGATCTTTTCCAATGAGTCAGCTCTTTGCATCAGATGGCCAAAGGATTGGAGTTTCATCTTTAGCATCAGTCCTTCCAATGAACACCTAGGACTGATCTCCTTTAGGATGGATTGGTTGGATCTCTTTGCAGTCCAAGGGACTCTAAAGAGTCTTCTCCAACACCACAGGTCAAAAGCATCAATTCTTCGGTGCTCAGCTTTCTTTATAGTCCAACTCTCACATCCATACATGACCACTGGAAAAACCATAGCCTTGACTAGATGGACCCTTGTTGGCAAAGTAATGTCTCTGCTTTTGAATATGCTGTCTAAGTTAGTCATAACTTTCCTTCCAAGGAGAAAGTGTCTTTTAATTTCATGGCCGCAATCACCATCTGCAGTGATTTTGGAGCCCCCAAAAATAAAGTCAGCCACTGTTTCCACTGTTTCCCCATTTCCCATGAAGTGATGGGACCGGATGCCATGATCTTAGTTTTCTGAATGTTGAGCTTGAAGCCAACTTTTTCACTCTCCTCTTTCACCTTCATCAAGAGGCTTTTTAGTTCCTCTTCACTTTCTGCCATAAGGGTGGTGTCATCTGCATATCTGAGGTTATTGATATTTCTCCTGGCAATCTTGATTCCAGCTTGTGCTTCCTCCAGCCCAGCATTTCTCATGATGTACTCTGTATATTATTTCCTCTAATTCAACACTGTCTATGCTTCATGTCTTATGGTAGACATCTTTAATATTTATATTATAAAAATAAAAAATACTGGACAAATTTTGTTGCAAACATCAACTCATAAACAGCAAAATGTCAAAATAGCTAAAAAATTCATTTTTCTTAGAGCCAAAGAGAGTGTAAATAGTAAGAAAACATTCTTTTTGGCTGTCAGAAGAAGGATAAATTAGAGTCCAGCAAAACATATTAATAACAACTTTATGACATCAAAATACATAAAGCATTGCTTGTATTTATAAAGTTGCACTTACAAACCTGGTGATTATGATCTGTAAAATTAGTTTGTGTTGGGTCCATAAAGTCATGTCTCTTCTATATTTGGTCATAGTTAAAAAGAGGACATTCCTATTAAAGAGATATTTTGCTCAATACAGAATTTTCCAACTGTTTTCAATAACATTATTTGGGTGGTATGTTATGAACTAATTGAACACACTGTATATTTAATCAACAAGATATATAAGAGTCAATAAGATCAAACATTAATAAAACCACATAAACTACTTTAGATTTGAAGGGGCGTCTAAGAGACTTGATTGAGAACATTGGCTACATAGATCATTGACTCCACCTCGTAATCAAACACTCAGTCACTGAGTGTTCCACAAAATGGACATTGGAAAAAACATTGCTGTTATAAGTGACACAGTCTGGCAGCGGAAAAGAGGGGAGAGGGGAAGGGCAAGTGTCTTGTCTCCCCGTGTCCTGTATGTTGGTAACTCAAGGATGACGGTCATACTTCACAATCTTCTAGTCACCACTAAGGACCTTTACAATGTGTTTACTCTGAAAAAATTCTGAAACTACTAGGATTGACAGAATCTTAGGTCACTGTGAAGATATTGTTCAGAGGTAGGTTGTCACAAAGGGGCAAACAGGAAACGAGGGGGTGCGAGGAGAAACTCTGGGGACAGGTTGGAATTAGACAGAGCATTAATGTGAATGAATGGTCTCTAACACGCCTGTATGTGCATATTCACACGGGGATTACCTGAGTGAAAGGAAAGCATGCAAAAAAAAAAAAAAGAGCAACCAAGAAACACACACACACAACTTCACATGCACACACACACACAAATTGATGCTTATTGCTGCATTGTTTTTAGAAATAAGCAACAACAAAAAAATGACACGTGTACCCCGATGTTCATCGCAGCACTGTTTGTAATAGCCAGGACATGGAAGCAACCTAGATGCCCATCAGCAGATGAATGGATAAGAAAGCTGTGGTACATATACACAATGGAGTATTACTTGGCCATTAAAAAGAATGTATTTGAATCAGTTCTAATGAGATGGATGAAACTGGAGCCTATTATACAGAGTGAAGTAAGCCAGAAAGAAAAACACCAATACAGTATACTAACGCATATATATGGAATTTAGAAAGATGGTAACAATAACCCTGTGTACGAGACAGCAAAAGAGACACTGATGTATAGAACAGTCTTATGGACTCTCTGGGAGAGGGAGAGGGTGGAAAGATTTGGGAGAATGGCATTGAAACATGTATACTATCATGTATGAAATGAGTCGCCAGTCCAGGTTTGATGCATGATACTGGATGCTTGGGGCTGGTGCACTGGGACGACCCAGAGGGAGGGTATGGGGAGGGAGGAGGGAGGAGGGTTCAGGATGGGGAACACATGTATACCTGTGGCGGATTCATTTCGATATTTGGCAAAACTAATACAATATTGTAAAGTTTAAAAATAAAATAAAAAAAAACAACTTGCATATTCATCTGAAATGGAATAGTCAAATAAATTGTTGGGTATATACACAAAAGATTTTGCTTATACTAAACAATAAACAGACAGTATTCAACTTACACAGAAGACTGTTCGTGGCACAGCAAGTGTACAAACAAGTGCAGGTTTTGAGTGTATTAGCATCTCACATATTTAATGACAGAATCAATGAAAAAGATAGGAAGAGAAAAAAGAGAGAGAAAGGAAGAAGTAAAGGAAGTAAATAAAGGGATGAAAGAAGGAAGGTCTCCATATTAACCCCAGATACTCTCAGGATACTATCTCTGGAAAATCTGACTGGAGGCAGAGGGCGAGATTACATATATAAAAATAGTATAATATATATGTGCATATGTGTGTGTATATATATATATATATATCTTCTTATGCACACATATCTTATATGAACACTTTTATAAGCTCATCTTAATTTTTATACAAAGATGTTTAAATAATTCTGAAATAAAAAATAACAAACAGATTGCATCGTATACTTGAAATCAACATAAGGTAATTTTTATGGTATCAAAATTCAAAACCATCTTATTGAAAAGAGAATAAATTTAAAAATAAAAGGATAAGGTGGCTCAGATGGTAAAGAGTCTGCCTGCAAGGCAGCAGACGTGGGTTCTATCTCTGGGTCAGGAACGTTCCCTAGAGAAAGGTATGGCTACCCAGCCCAGTAGTCTTCCCTGGAGAATTCATGGGCAGAGGAGCCTGGTGGGCTACAGTTCATGGGGTCGTAAAGAGTCAGACACAACTGAGTGACTAACATTCGTACTTGAAATCAATACAAGGTAATTTTCCATGGTATCAAGAATCCAAAACATCTCATTGAAAACAAAATAAATTCAAAAATTTAAAAATAAAAGAAAAAAAGCAAATTTTTTTCAAATACATATAAGAAATTCATGTATGAAAACCAAAGAGAAATTAGTATTTTTGTTGAGATAAATAATTGCAGCAATATTGCTGCATAGTATAATTCAAATTTCGGTTTTGAGTTGCATTCTGTGAAACCCATTGCATTTGTGTTTTCAAAGTTTAGTCACTCAGTTCAGTCATTCAGTCATGTTCGACTCTGTGACCCCATGGACTGCAGCACACCAGCTTTCCCTGTTCATTGCCAACTCCTGGAGCTTGCTCACACTCATGTCCATTGAGTCAGTGATGTCATCCCAACCATCTCATCCTCTGTCATCCCCTTCTCCTGCCTTCAATCTCTCCCAGCATCAGGGTCTTCTCCAGTGAATCAGTTCTTCACATTGGGTGGCCAAAGTATTGGAGTTTCAGCTTCAGCATCAGTCCTTCCAATTCAGGACTGATCTCCTTTAGGACTGACTGGTTGGATCTCCTTGCAGTCCAAGTTTGTTTTACTATATTGAACTAACAACCACTTTAGCCTTTAGAAGTATATCAAACTGTGATGCTCACCTCCATATTCCTTCAGTTATTGATTTGACAAGTCCTTTTTTTCATGAAAATCATGAGTGAGGTTCGTGAACAAAATGAACCTTGAGTGAATAAATCAATTCGGCTAAGTTCTTCTGTTCTTTAATAGCGGAAAGGCTTAAGTTCCTCAAAAATATTTTAAAATATTGCATCATTTGTTCCAATGAGCAGACCAATCACCTCTAATTATTATTATTATTTTTTTTACTGTAAACACATTACCAACATTAATTCAACTGTCTTTTGGATTTTCAGGAAATTAAATTCTGTTTAAGTTTTAATTTTCATGAGTATAGAGTTATAATTCTGGACACTAAATTGGCATATTTCTAGATGTGAGCCTCTGAAAAAGCTCTATATTTTTCAACACTATTTCTTTGGAAATGTCTCCAATTTTTATCCTCACAAAATTATTTTTCTTTTATTCTAAAAAAACTTGTTTTTAAAATGATTTTCTCACTTTGAATATGAGAAGCTTAAATGGAGTATCTAGTTTATTGAGAAAAAAGCTTTTAAAATAATTGCACAAAAATTGACTTCTATTGTGCTAAGTTCAATGAGCAAAGTTTAGTATAATCCTCATGGATTCATGTTCCCTATCTCAGTCTAAAGACGAGATGAGTGGTAAGAAAGATTCTGCTGAAGAAAGTGGCACATGAACAAATACCTGCTGCTTTAAGGAGGCAGGTTGAGGGTCAGCAGGATGTGCGAGAGTCCCAAGAAAGGTGAAATATCCTAGAAAACCTTAATGAGAGAAGGGTCAGGACAAATTCAAGAAGACTGAAGGAGGAAACTCTGGCACAATAAATACAGAAAGGAGTAGAGCGTCCTGATAGGAGGGCGGAACACAGTGAAGAGTCTGATTATATGAAATCTTGAAAGCCACATTAAACGGTTTAGACTTCAGAAGCTTTAATGAGTGGTTATAGTTAGAAACTGAGAGTCAGGCTCATTTTATGTTTAATGATTTCTCCAAATATTGGAAGGAAAAATCGATTGTAGAAAGGATGGATACAGGTATATGAGGTGAAGGCTACTGCAATATGGTTGGAGAGGGAGAATGAAATCTTGGATTAGAGTAAAGAATTTAGGACAAGAGAGAAGTTGAGATGAATCAGAAAAACATATTGGTGATTAAACTTGTTAAAAAAGATTGAGCTAGATTTCAGGGAGAAGGTAGTATCAAGAATAATTCCTAATTATTTTTCAAGATTAATTTAGTAGATATACTTTCAAATAGTTAGATGGCAGTTATCATTTTAAATCTATGAGAATAGTATGTTTCTAATTCTCGAATTTACAAAATATGCAAATGCTGTAGTTTTTAACTGGCATTTACTGGCTGCCTATAAACGAACCATTTATTGAGATGTATGTCATTTCAGTGTACGATTATACCAGTTTGGAGGTAAGTAAAATAAACAAACTGTAATTTTAACTATCAAATATTTAGCACAAATATTTTAACAATAGTCTTTTTGAAAGAAAGAAATCAAGTTACACAGAATTTAAAACTTGGTCATCAAAATTTTGTCAGTAAAAAACATCATTTTTAAAATGTATACCTATAATAAGACTAAAAATATCTGTCCGTAGCAATTACTAACTTCTTTGTTTCCCCATATGATGAAAGAGAGATGGGAGTATCACCATTGACTTAATAACTTTAGTGCAGAGAGTTGGGTCAACCGAAGGTCTGGCTCTATTCTGAGATGAATTGAGACCATGAGTTTTATAAATGGTCTGAATATTTTATAGTCTGAGTTTACTGTTGTTTTATCAACCTGTTTTATTAATGGTCTGATACCAAACATCATCTGATGTACTAATGGCTTCTTCTTAGAATGCAGAAAGTTAAAAAAAAAACAGCATTCACACCCACACAAGAAAATATAAATGACCTATAAAATCCAAATATTATTGGAACCTATAAATGAGCTGAAGTTACAGGACCAAAAACTAACATAGAATCTAAGTGAAGACAGCTGTGCCCAGGAATGATGGGAAATGAGAATCAACTTCCTGGTAGCAGATTTTTGGAAGGAAGGGTTGAGTTTCAAGCTAAAAATTTTAATAATTGTTATTGTTCAGTCGCTCAGTCATGTCCAACTCTTTGCGACTCTGTGGACTGCAGCACACCAGGCCTCCCTGCTTCTCACCACCTCCTAGAGTTTACTCATATTGATGTCACTGAGTTGATGATGCCATCCAACCATCTCATTCTCTGTCACCCCCTTCTCCTCCTGCCATCAATCGTTCCGAGCATCAGGGTCTTTCTTTTCCAATGAGTTGGCTCTTCACATAGGAAGAGGTGGCCAGAATATTTAGTAACTGGCTAATGACCAAATGTGAACTGACAGAGAGTATAAAACCAGTAGAAACTACAGAGAGATTCTGTAGTGACACATTCTTTTTCCAAGATCTACTGGGTATTCACAAGAAAGATCAGGAGACTGGAGGAAGCGTTCACAAGAAAGGCAGGTCGGGAGACCTGAGGAAGCTTCTCTCGTGATACCTGAGGTGCGTGTAGTAGCTGTCATAATGATGGGAATATCTGCTTGATACTTCCTACCTGTAGAAATTAGGCCTTGAACTGCTGCTGAAGTGCAGCAAACTCTGTTAACCTCCAGATACATTTGAAAACTCACTATGGCTGGGTCTTTTCTTTGAAAACACAAGTAAAACTATACTCCTAAAGAAAGGACATGACGCCGTACTGGGCCCAGATTATGAGGGGTCTCTTACCAATGGGGCGAGGGCAAGGTCAGTGAGAAAGTTCCATCCCTGAGGTTCAAGGACCTAGGACATGACTAAGGCTGAGAACAGACCAGATTAACAGTGAATGTATTAAACCCCCATTACCAGTGCAGCAAGCTATGCTAGTCAGGGTTCTCCACATGAGACACTTGCCTGTCATAAAGGAAAGTTATGACCAACCTAGACAGCTTATTAAAAAGCAGAGACATTACTTTGTCAACAAAGGTCCATCTAGTCAAGGCTATGGTTTTTCCAGTGGTCATGTACGGATGTGAGAGTTGGACTATGAAGAAAGCTGAGTGCCGAAGAATTGATGCTTTTGAATTGTGGTGTTGGAGAAGACTCTTGAGAGTCCCTTGGACTGCAAGGAGATCCAACCAGTCCATCCTAAAGGAATTCAGTCCTGAATATTCATTGGAAGGACTGATGCTGAGGCTGAAACTCCAATACTTTGGCCACCTGATGGGAAGAACTGACTCATTAGAAAAGACCCTGATGTTGGGAAAGATTGAGGGCAGGAGGAGAAGGGGATGACAGAGGATGAGATGTCTGGATGGCATCACCAACTCCATGCACATGAGCTTGGGTAAACTCCGGGAGTTGGTGATGGACAGGGAGGCCTGGCGTGCTGCGGTTCATGGGGTCTCAAAGAGTCGGACACGACTGAGTGACTGACCTGAACTGGACTAACTATCTGTCTATCTTATCTATCTATCTGTCTGTCTATCATTTGAGGAATTGGATCTTATAACTATAGAGGCCACGTACTAGAATCTGCAGATAAAAGGCTTGGGAACTGAGAAGATTAACGATATAAGATCCCATCTGGTTCTGAACCTGAGGAAACTGACGTCTTAGCTCAAGAAATGTAGGAAGAAAAAGCCAATATTTCCTTGTATGCCTTCTGTTCTATTCAGGCCTTTCATGAATTGGATGATGCCTGATCGTATTAGGGAGGACAATCCACTTTACTCAATCTATTGATTCAAATGTGAATCCTTCCCAAAAGCACTCTCAAAGATACACTCAAAATAATGTCTCACCATGTATACGGGCACCCTGTGGCATGGTCACACTGACATGCTAGATTAACCAACATACCAGACGTGAATAATCGCCCACAGCGGCTTACCACGTGGTAGTGAGCAAGACGTGGAGAGAGACCACATGCACAGAAAGCTTGTAACTGAGTGTGAAACCCTCCAGCGAACCATGATGGAGAGCGTATCACAGAAGCACGGACACTGTCGTGTGAGACAGATGGCTAGTGGGGACTTGCTGTGTGACGCAGGGACCTCAGAGCAGGCTCCGTAAACCCAGAGGAGCGGGAAGAGGTGGGAGGTGGGAGGGAGGTTCAGGAGGGCTGGGATGTGCGTGTTCCTGTGGCTGACTCATGTTGTGGTACACCACAGACAAACACAATATTGTAAGGCAGTTACCCTTCAATTAAAAATAAATAGATTTTTAAAAAGTATGTAGGGGAATTTATGGGGAAAATGGAATTGTTTTATGTATTATTGTGGTGGTGGTTACATGGCTGTAAATTCATTGAACTGAATGCTAAAATGTACGAATTTTTTGTCTTATTTTTAAATTTTATTTACACGAAAATATTTGACTGACTTTACCTACTAAATGAATATTCTGCAAGGAAATAATATACTGAGAAGTACAGAAGTAGTATTAATATAGCATCCAATGTCAATCTCAAGAAACCAGAAATAATACTCCATTAATAAATATATTGGTGCTTCCCTCATGACTCAACAGTAAAGAATGTGCCTGCCATTGCAAAAGATGCAGGTTTGATCCCTGGGTTGGGAAGATCCCCTGGAGAAGGAAATGGCGACCCTCTCCAGTATTCTTGCCTGGAGAATTCCATGGACAGAGAAGCCTGGCAAGTTGTAGTCCAGGGGGTCACAAAGAGTCATAAATAACTTAGCCACTAAACAATAGCTATAACAAATAAACATATTACACCTGATGGCAGATATAGCAGAATGAGCAACAGACATTCATTGCTCAGTTCAGCTCAGTGCGATTCATTCACTCAGTCGTGTCCGACTCTTTGTGACCCCATGGACTGCAGCATGCCAGGCCTCTCTGTCCATCACCAACCCCTGGAGCTTACTCAAACTCATGTCCATTGAGTTGGTGATGCCATCCAACCAAGTCATCCTCTGTCGTCCCCTTCCCCTCCCGCCTTCAATCTTTTCCAGCATCGGTTCTGTCTTAAAACATCTGCACTTAATTTTTCAAATAACTTAAAGAGTTTTGCGTTTATTTACCAGATTTTGATGAATTAGAGAAAAGTGGATAAGTTAGACTAATTTTGTCTGTTTTTTTTTTTTTTTTACAGCTAAGTCTTGGATTTTGCACCCAGTTTTCAAAAATGAAGAAGACTGATTTCTTGCCCCAAAGATGATCTCAGTATATTGGAGTCCAAGAATGTTATCAAACAGTAACAATATATTTCATGTGTGCTGTAACCCTCATATGCACAGGAGCTTGAGAGCTTCTACTGACAGTGGCCTTTCCAATAACAAGATTGCACGAAAAAGACAAGGACGCGGATCCAAGTTTCTATGAATGAAACAGTTGATGGATCATAGCTGTAGAAAGGTAGTCAGTTCATGAGAAAGACAAATAGATACTTCTCCCATTTGATTTTCGCCCAGTGCATGTCCCATCAACTCCCACACACGTCCAGGGCTTGGTCTCCTCCATTTCTTCTACCTCTACTGCTGTCGGACACGACTGAGCAACTGATCTGATCTGATCTGATCTACTGCTGTAGTTAGTGAAGTATACACATGTGTTAATTTGTTCTTACTAGGTTGACTGGTTCCCTTCTTTCAATTCATATATAGAACTATATTTCCTCCTCTAATTTCTCGAGTTTTATCAGCTTCGTACCCAACTGTTTCCAAGTAATTTTAAGCAATGGAGCTGGCAATGAATACTTTTACTAAACGGTCTCTGAGATATCTGAAATACTCGATGTCCTGTAATATAAAGCAGAGTGGCATAAAAGAAAAAAAAACCACTGCTGTATTCACAGAAGTGATTTCAAATTGACACTTCAATAATTCTGAAGATTTTTCAAACACTGAATTGCATCTTTTTTTTGCCAATTCAGTTTCCCTGTCCTTCGACTGGGTGCTCGCATCCAATAACAATACCAGGTATAAAACTGATTTTGAGTAATTCTTCACTTGCTGATGTACAGTGGATAATTTTGAACTGCCTTTTCTGGTTTATTTGCAGTAGTCATTTAGGAAACTGGGAATTTTCTTTTAGCCTAACTCTGTTTCCTACAGGGTGGTCATAGTCCTGGCTGTGAAGTGTCCAATTTTTAAACAAAGGGGATAACTAACGGAATGTAATTTTCAACAACAGGAAAACAAGTTGCTTCATGCAGGAGGAGGATCTCTGCATTTTCTTTCATAGGATTTTGGAACTGCATTTACAAACAATGAATTTAGCAGACTCGGGGTTGGGTGCACATCTTTATTATAATGTGCTATGGTTTTACCTACTTCACCTGTCACCAACATAATGAAATCTGACTTTGATGAACATGCTGAACAAGAAAACAAAAATCCACCGAGCAGAATCTAGCGAGCAACAATATGTTTAATCCTATAGTAACACAATTTATCCACTGCCTTCTGACATTTGATTGGAGCTATTCACAAGAAGCATACTTCATTCCCTTTATCAAGACCTCCAGGTTTGGATTTATTTTCTGAGAGGATAATCCTGCTGTATGTTCAGCAGTTCTGCAGTTGAAGCGTTTAGTCACTGATCTGTTGCAATAATATGATAGGAATAAAACGAGTACTCCTTGAAGGAATGGATTTTGCATTATAAGTATGTAGTCATAGAGCAAATAAAGAAAGCACTGAATAAAAATTTCCATATCTGAGAATAATGCATGTGTTTTATATTGAAGATTTGCAATGCATTTAACATTCCCTTTAGGCCAAATGCCTAGAGGAATGAAAGGGTAGCAATATAATACATATTTCCAAGAAAACTTAGAAAAAGAACCAGATTTAAAGCCATGAGTCAATTTGGATTTCTCTAATTATAACAATGATCTCATAAGATTATTATAGCCTTATAAAATACAGGCTTTGTACTTTAGTATTTTGTTTCAGATTTGTTGTCAATTTTTTCTCACTGCTGCTTGGCTCATATTTAAATTTGTTTTTACAGAATGCTGATAGTCTAATACAAGGGTATTCTTGATATACCTGAATATAAAATCAAATATATAATGTTTAAAGTGATACTGTATTATTATCATTATCATATAATATAAGCTACTATAATTAATATATGTAAAACTTATCAAGGATGAATATGGTTTGCCCTAAATAATATTTGAGAATTTAACTTAATGAAACAATTTAACTCTTAATTTCCTAACATGGATATGTTAATTACAATTTTTACTGAAATTCCTATCCTTAGTCCTTTATAAAGTATTCTTAAAACACATAATGTTCACATCATATTCTAATCAAATGCATTTTTGTGTTTACTTTGTTCCTTATTTGTATATAGGCAATCCTGCTAACTGAAAGTCTTGCTTCCTCTTTATTGCAAATTTCTTTTTCTAATTCAGTCTTCAAATCATGTACAAAACTGCTTAATTCATTCATTAAGCTGCTCTCATTATGAAATGAATAATTTTGTTTTCTATTCTTATCGTCCTTTTTGCTCTCTGATATCTGACACCTTTCAAGACCCTATGAAACTGTTTCCTGAGCCTTGACTTACATTTTCACACTTCCTTAACCTGCTCCTTCCACCTCTATGACTGTTTCTGCTCAAACTCTTGCGTGTGTGTGTGTGTGTGTGTGTGTGTGTGTGCATGTGCACATGTTGCGACATTTCTCCTCCCTGGCTAAAATCTGGTTTTCTCTGAGTTTTTTAACCACATAACCTTCTCTTTTCACTTTCTTGGATGGTCTTACTGTTTGAGAGAATGTATGTAAAGCCACAATAAAACCACAAAAGCATCACCATCATTCTTTTATTTAGAACAGCCTCACATCTGTAAGACTCCCTAGAACATTTTCTCCATTATTTAAATTCCTGCATGGTTATTTGAATGGTGTTATTGACTGAATTGTATCCCCTCAAATTCCTATGTTGAAACCTTAAGTCTCATGTGATTGTGTTTGGAGACAGAGGTTTTAAAGAAGTAATTAGAGTTAAATGTAGTCATAAGAGGGATTCTTTAGTCGTAGGGTTATAATCCTGTAGGGCTTTTAAGAAGAGGAAGAGATGCCACAGCTATGGGCGCTGAGGCGAAACCATCTGAAAACACATCCAGAAAGCTGCCATCTGCAAAACCAGAGGGGAGGCCCCGGGAACAATCGTCCCTGTTGACACCTGCATCTGGGGCGTCCAGCCTCCAGAACTGTGACAGCATACATGTCTGTTAAGTGACTCAGTTCCCATGTTGTGACGTGCCCCGCAAACACACACAGGTGGCGTCTATTGTGTGATGTGTCTGAGACATGCCATGAGGATTAACGACATCAATACTCTAACGACACCTTCCATGTCTCTGCACATCTCAGGTACATGGCTAAGGTCAGGCTGTGGTCTGAACATTTTTGTATACCCCTAGATTCATATGTTTAACCATCACAGGTGATGATACTCGGACTTTGGGAGGTGATCGTTCATGAGAGCTCCTGAATGGGGTTGATGGTGGTGGCGGTTTAGGTGCTAAGTCGTGTCCTACTCTTGTGACCCCGTGGACTGTAGCCAACCAAGCTCCTCTGTTCATCAGATTTTCCAGGCAGCAATACTAGAGGTATCCCTTCACTTAATGGGATTAGTGGCTTTACAAATGAAATAGCACCCCAGGCCCTTCGGTCATATGAGGGTTTAACTGTACGTCTACGGGATGGGTGGGGATCCTCAAAGTTATACTGACTTTGTAAAATAAAAATACTTGGACGTGTTGGCATCCTGGTCTCAAACTTCCAACCTGCAGCACTCTGAAATAAATTTCTAGTATTTATAAGCCAGCTGGTCTGTGGTACTTTGTTATAACAACCTGAAGACAGGTCAGGGCTGTTATAACACTGCAGAGTTCCTGACCCCTAAGAAGCTTGCCCAAGGACAGATGCAGGGAAGGGCCTGCCCTGAGGACTGCGTGGTGATTTAGCAGTGTTAGCTGTTGCTGCCGTTCTTACTGTTGTCGGCTCTCACATTCTCTTGTTTCTCTGCTCTTTATTCCTTCGTTTTGTGTTCCGAAATCCTGGACTTAGCTCTATCCTTTTTTGATCAGAACTTCAAAAAGCCAGGCCTTCTAGTGCTTATAGTGACTTCTCTTGATACAATTCTGGATATTTTTACCTCCCAAGATTTTCTGCACTTTGTAGAATTATTTTCTACTTCCTTTGGATCTGCCCAGATAAATTGCAAGGTGAGTGAATTATGATGAACAAGCAATAGGCAGGAAGAAAACCTTGAACAAGCATCAAGAAAATACTGTAATCAAATTGTCTTTACATGTTTTTAAATCTGTGGGTTAAACAGTCCACAGTGCATTTATTGAACAGAGGCATATCTGTGTGCAGAGGACATTTTGTGATAGAAAGACAGTGTGGTCGAAACTGCTAACTGAACGGAGCGTTTCCGTTGTGCCAAGGGAATGCACTGACTGCTTCACAGCCGTGTGTGCGTTTGAGGAGCACCACGGCTTCATAGCTACTGTTGTTGGCATACCCACTTCATGGATGAGGAAAAGGTAACAAGGTTCCACAAGGTCATAAAGCAAGATAATTGTTCTCTGATCCATAAGGTTATACTAACTCTGCAAAATAAAAATTAATATGTTCCTCAGTGTGCGTGTATATTGAGGTACTCAGTCGCGTCTGACTCTTTGCAACCCCATGCCCTGTAGCCCTCTGGACTTCTCTGTCCATGGGGTTTTCCAGGCAAGAATATTGGAGTGGGCTGCCATTTCCACCTATAGGGGATCTTCCCCGTTCAGGGATCGAACCGCATCTCCTGCGTCTCTTGCATTTGCAGGCGAATTCTTAACACTAAGCCACCTGAGAAGCCCATGTTCCTCTATACCTTGTCCAAGGCTGAATTTCAGTCTTTGAGCCAACATCAGGACATGAAGGAAATAAAATTCTGAAAATCAGGAGACCTAGAAATTATTTTCCACTCTTGTCACTTACTAGATTATAAACATAGTTTGTCTTAGGTAAGTACTGTAGCTCCTAAAATTTTCATTTCCTTTAAATTCAGATGTCCAGTTCAGAGGAGTAGTAATAACACTGAGTACTCAGAATATAAGAATAGAAGAAGATTCTGTTCATAGTGAACTGTAGCATAAGGTTTAAACTGGATTTTCTGTGAGTTCCTTTAATCATTAAAAAATTTTTAATAACGAGGCTAAATAAAAATTTAAAAGTTTGGAAGTAAAAATAGCTTCAACACAGACCTTCAAACCATTTTATTGGAATGAATGTGGACTTTGATTACTACAGTTTATTGCTATTCATCAAAGAAAATAAAAAAACAGTTTTTAAATTTTCAAATAACTACATTTTATGTACTTATAACACTTGTATTCACTATTGATTATAAATAAGATAAATGTTATTTTTGGTTATGTCTCTCTTTTGAGTCTCAATGTCCAACACTTACTGTTGCTTGGTCTTTGCAAGACTTTGAATATGACAGAAAGGTGTTATTTCACTGCAAGAGGCGCTTCATCTACAAGCGCATTTTGTTTACTGCTCTGTTTTCCTCTTTTGCACACAGTTCTACTCATTTACACAAGGTTAAAATTGTATAATGATCAGGCACTATTTTTTTATAAGACGAGTTTTCAAAATTCCAAAATAGCATGATATATTTTACTAAAAAGAAGTAAGAGCTGAAAATTTTTGCGATCTTACTGAACTCTTCATTAGTTTGGCTAATAAGAATAACCAGACAGATTTCTCTTTTTTATGTGTGCTTAATGTACATTATTTCAAATTTGCATGCATAGTTCTACTCCCTGAGGTCTAAACCCTTCATTTTGCACTAAATTCTCTATAATATGTTTTCATGCATTCTAGCCTGCCTACCTCCCCTTTAGCCCTTTAAACATAACTCTTCCATTTTTTTAGACTGATAATCCCTATATTTATAGAGTTGTGCTGGAACTTACATTTCTCTAGCAATGGTTTTCTCATTGCTTTCCACTGATTTATTCATTTATTCAGCATTCATTCATTAATTCATTCTCCAAGTAGTTACTGAGCATCAACTTTCACCAGGATTACATTTCTTCACTCATGGAATTTCTATTCTAATAGCCAAATATTTATTGGAAATCTTAATCTTTTTCTACATTGAGTTAGATGGTGAAAACAAGAACACAAAGAAATGGAAATAGGTCTTAGGGCTTAACATGCGGCAGTGGTAAAGGATCCGCCTCCCAGGGCAAGCAATGCAGGTGATGTGGGTTTAATGCCTGGGTCAGGAAGATCCCCTTGGAGAAGAAGGTGACAACCTATTCCAGTGTTCTTGCCTGGAGAATTCCATGGACAGAGGACCTGGGGGGCTATAGTCCATGGGGTCTCAAAGAATCAGACAGGACTGAGCACGCACAGGGCAAGTATAATGTTATATTGATTCTTATCACGCATGGAGAACACACATATGCACATAATTATCAAGATAATATAATAAGCTATACGGTAGACAGAGGTACAGGATGTTGTGTAAGGGACACCCAACGAATTCTGGAGTAATCGGAGAAATCTTTGTGATGGCAATGGTACATGAGTTAAAATATGAAGGATTATCAAAGAAATAAACTGAATGGTATAGCTGAGATAATCTCAAGACCTTGATTCAGATTCTAAACTTTGGATAACATTTTGCTATTCGTGGAGAGAGAAACAAAAGAGAAGGAGCTGGTTTAGAAATGAGGATGGTGTTTTCAGTTACGAACATCTGGAATTCAGTGTCAGCGCCATCACCTGATAAGCAACTAACTGGGCACGGATGGTGTGAAACCGGACAGGCTTCTTTACTCTCTAAGCTTCTATTGCTTCACTCAAAATGGGCATAACAACAACATAGAGATCTTATGAAAGTTAAAAGCGGCAATTTACATAAAGCATTTAGTACAATATTTGAAATATATATGTCCATGAATTCAGGCCATAACTACTCAATAAACATTCCTTTGCCAGCCTAAAGCCTCTTTCAAAACTCTTATGATTCAGATTTTTAAAGTCTGCTTGTTAATTTTTAACAGTTTAAGTTTTCCTTAACTATATGCATATGTCAAAGCCTTTGACTGTGTGGATCACAATAAACTGTGGAAAATTCTGAAAGAGATGGGAATACCAGACCACCTGATCTGCCTCTTGAGAAATTTGTATGCAGGTCAGGAAGCAACAGTTAGAACTGGACATGGAACAACAGACTGGTTCCAAATAGGAAAAGGAGTACGTCAAGGCTGGTATATTGTCACCCTGTTTATTTAACTTATATGCAGAGTACATCATGAGAAACGCTGGACTGGAAGAAACACAAGCTGGAATCGAGATTGCCGGGAGAAATACCAATAACCTCAGATATGCAGATGACACCACCCTTATGGCAGAAAGTGAAGAGGAACTAAAAAGCCTCTTGATGAAGGTGAAAGTGGAGAGTGAAAAAGTTGGCTTAAAGCTCAACATTCAGAAAATGAAGATCATGGCATCTGGTCCCATCACTTCATGGGAAATAGATGGGGAAACAGTGGAAACAGTGTCAGACTTTATTTTTCTGGGCTCCAAAATCACTGAAGATGGTGACCGCAGCCATGAAATTAAAAGACACTTACTCCTTGGAAGGAAAGTTATGACCAACCTAGATAGCATATTCAAAAGCAGAGACATTACTTTGCCAAAAAAGGTCTGTCTAGTCAAGGCTATGGTTTTTCCTATGGTCATGTATGGATGTGAGAGTTGGACTGTGAAGAGGGCTGAGCACTGAAGAATTGATGCTTTTGAACTGTGGTGTTGGAGAAGACTCTTGAGAGTCCCTTGGACTGCAAAGAGATCCAACCAGTCCATTTTGAAGGAGACCAGCCCTGGGATTTCTTTGGAAGGAGTGATGCTGAAGCTGAAACTCCAGTACTTTGGCCACCTTATGCGAAGAGTTGACTCATTGGAAAAGACTCTGATTCTGGGAGGGATTGGGGGCAGGAGGAGAAGGGGACGACAGAGGATGAGATGGCTGGATGGCATCACTGACTCGATGGACATGAGTCTGAGTGAACTCCGGGAGTTGGTGATGGACAGGGAGGCCTGGCATGCTGTGATTCATGGGGTGGCAAAGAGTTGGACATGATTGAGCGACTGATCTGATCTGATCTGACTGTTCATTATTACACAATAATTATAAGGTAATTTTGATGATCCAGCATACCCAGTTTTCCAGCTATTCCAACTAATCAATTTTTAATTTGATTTGATTATATATCTCTCCCAGTTTGCATTAGGTTAGACATTTGTCTCTCTTGAGAGGTTAGTGTTCTTCCTTCTGTTTTGTTATATAAAATGTGTAATATTTTGTTCTAAGTATGTATTCACTTCAGTTCAGTCACTCAGTCATGTCAGATTCTTTGCGACCCCATGAACTGCAGCACGCCAGGCCTCCCTGTCCATCACCAACTCCCAGAGTTTACTCAAACTCATGTCCATTGAGTCAGTGATGCAATCCAACCATCTCATCCTCTGTCGTCCCCTTCTTCTCCCGCCTTCAATCTTTCCCAGCATCAGGGTCTTTTCAAATGAGTCAACTCTTAGCATGAGGTGGCCAAAGTACTGGAGTTTCAGCTTCAGCATCAGTCCTTCCAAAGAAATCCCAGGGCTGGTCTCCTTCAGAATGGACTGGTTGGATCTCCTTGCAGTCCTAGGGACTCTCAAGAGTCTTCTCCAGCACCACAGTTCAAAAGTATCAATTCTTCGGTGCTCAGCCCTCTTCACAGTCCAACTCTCACATCCATACATGACCACAGGAAAAACCATAGCCTTGACTAGATGAACCTTTTTTGGCAAAGTAATGTCTCTGCTTTTGAATATGCTCTCTAGGTTGGTTGCCGGGGTCCAGCCCCAGCAGGATCCAGGGGTACCCTCAGGATGACAGCATAGGCGATAAGGAAAGTAAAAAGGGAAGAAAGAGAGGCTTGGTCTTCCTTGATTTACACAGAAAGCCAATAAAGCTCCTGTGTTCCAAGGAATCATCCTGAAAGAACAGACAGAGAAAAGGAGAGAAAAGGAAAAAAGAATGACCAGGGAGACCAAGCTTCGGTGAGCGAGGCCCATAACTTTATTTTCAAAAGGAACTTTTATACCTTGACTTGCACATGGAGGGAAATGAAAAATGCAAATCATACAGAGTCAGCCCAAACATCACATCTGTTTTGTCTTTATCAAAACCAGGATTTTTTCTGCGTACCTTTCCCAAAACAATGTTGTGTACATTATCTTCTGGCCTTGGAGGCCTGTGGACATTTTATGACCCTTTTGTGATAAAGGCTGCTCAGCCAGAAAACTTGTTTTCCCTTAAAGTGTTTCTTCTTTATTTCTCGCAGCCTCAGAAAGTACTAAACAGAGTTACATTCTCACGGAGCAAAGGTGCAGTGAGTTACTACAAAGAAAGAACCAATTAGCTCAAAGGTCTGATGTGGTTGATTCCGAGGCTGCTGCTTGTTTTTCTTACATTCCAACTATGCTAACCAATGCACTCCCAGGCGCACAGTGGGTAAGGGATGTGGGCACCTGGCAGCAAGCACTGGCCCAATAATGAAGCCCTTCACCAGTACTGTCTATTCTCATAATTTCTCATCCCTTAAAGGACTCTATGCTCATTAGGACTTTTAGAATGTTTTGGCTTCCCGTGCCTTTCCAGGTTGGGGAGTTGTGAACAATCATGTGTGTTAATTGCAAGAGTATGAATAAACCTGTCAGGCAAGCTAAAAAGCCATCAGAGGGGTTAAAATAGAAATATTCCTTTCATGCCCAGGAGACTTATTGACTAAAGCCCTAAGTGACTTTTTTCTGGAGAAAGGTGGTCGGGGATAGCCCCCTGTTAATGTCAGAAGAGTTGGTGAAAGGCACAAAACAGTAAGACAGACAGATGCTGGTTTTGGGGTGGATGCTCGAGCAGGTCCAGGGAATCTCTTGAGTCCTGACCTGCCTTTGCCTGTCAGGTCTCTTCCTCATGACCTTTGTCATGGGTGGGATCTCCCGTGGTGGCTCCCAGCAGTTGGTCATAATTTTCTTTTCAAGGAGCAAGCATCTTTTAATTTCATGGCTAAAGTCACCATCTGCAGTGATTTTGGAGCCCCCAAAATGAAGTCTGTCACTGTTTCCACTGTTTCCACTGTTTCCCCATCTATTTGTCATGAAGTGATGGGACCGATACCATGATCTTCGTTTTCGGAATGTTGAGTTTTAAGCTAACTCTTCACTCTCCTTTTTCACTTTCATCAAGAGGCTCTTTAGTTCTTCTTCATTTTCTGCCATAAGGGTAATGTCTGAATATCTGAGGTTATTGATATTTCTCCCAGCAATCTTGATTCCTGCTTGTGCTTCATCTAGCCCAGCATTTCTCATGATGTACTCTGCATATAAGTTAAATAAGCAGGGTGACAATATACAGCCTTGATGTATTACTTTCCCTATTTGGAACCAGCCTGTTGTTCCATGTCCAGTTCTAACTGCTGCTTCTTGATCTGCATACAGATTTCTCAGGAGGCAGGTCTGGTGGTCTGGTATTCCCATCTCTTTCAGAATTTTCCACAGTTTGTTGTGATCCACACGTTCAAAGGCTTTGGCATAGTTAATAAAGCAGAAGTAGATTTTTTTTTTTTTCTGGAACTCTCTTGCTTTTTTGATGATCCAACGTATGTTGGCAATTTGATCTCTGGTTCCTCTGCCTTTTCTAAATCCAGCTTGGACATCTGGAATTTCATGGTTCATGTACTGTTGAAGCCTGGTTTGGAGAATTTTGAGCATTACTTTGCTAGTGTGTGAGATGAGTGCAATTGTGCGGTAGTTTGAACATTCTTTGGCATTGTCTTTCTTTGGGATTGGAATGAAAACTGACCTTTTCCAGTCCTGTGGCCACTGCTGAGTTTTCCAAATTTGCGTATTGAGTGCAGCACTTTCATGGCATCATCTCTTAGGATTGAAATAGCTCCACTGGAATTCCATCCCCTTCCATGTATGGTTCCAGCTTATATTCATGTAAATCTGTTAATGCTCTCTCAGCACCAAATCATGTTTGCAGTTTACTGTATGCTCCATTTACAGGTCTGGTTAATGTTCTCATTCTACCTCCCTCTATGACATCTTGTACATGGCTATTGTATATGAAAATGTAATCTAAATTATCATGGGGTAATAAAATAATTTCATCTGAAAACTGGAAAGTCACTGCATTTTTTCTGGAATTTATCATCATATGAGTAGCATTTTTTTAATTTATTCATATATGTTGATATGTTCTCAATATCTAGCATGTTTCACTGTTTGATTTAGTTTTTGGAAGTACAAAAGCTAAATTTTATGTGGAAAAATAAATATTCAAATATGATAGTAATTTCTGGGTATAAAAATACTAATTATGTGAGTGATTTAACAAGTACTAAATATATCATAATTCCTTAGTAAGTTCTGTAGTTTACTGGCCCATGAATAAATGGACCTCAACTGAACAGGCTATGAAATCTAAAAATGGCAAAGATATATTGTGGAATTTAATATATAAATGCAGGAAGACAAGGATAAATTATTCCTTTAAGAGCATGGACAGCTGAATGTTCATGAAGTAAAACATAAAATTAATCGATACCTCACAGTTTTTTACCAAGATAAGTTACACAGACTTAGAAGGTTAAATAGAAATAACAAAAATATAAATAATGAGGGGACATCTACATGAATTTCTTTAAATTTTCTGAGTTATATTTAACTGTGACAGAAAGCTCAGGAACCAAAACAGAAAAAAAGTATAAATGTGATTTCATAAACATGCAAATGGAAAAATTACCATTATCAAAGTCCAAAGCAACATATATATATATAAACAAGTCACATAAGAGGATGGAAAGACCTTCACCACGAATTGTGGACATTTGGAATTGCTTGTTCATTCTTTTCATTGCACATATGACATGCAATGGGTGCAGCCGTCAGCTTCTGAGGTGAAGCTGCCCCTCCGTCTGTCCCCAGTGTGGAATCCTAGAAGTAATTTCTTTCAACAGCATTTTTTCTGCCTGATACACATGTTGTGCTTTTATGTGATTCTTAAAATACTATTATCATTTTCCTTAATTATAGATTGAATTACCTTTAGGAATGCACATTTGAGTTGTCAGATTTTACATTACAAAGCAACGCAGAATGTATCCTGAAGCTCAGCATAAATTTTGAATTTCTTCGTATATATTACATAGGCCTGATTACAGAGCACAATAGGACTTGATACATCAGTTTACATTTCATCTTTTTGTTTGCTTTCTACTTGACTGTAATAAACAGACTTGTAAAATTGTTGCACAAAACTCCTGAAGGGGAATAACAACTTGCTTAAACGTACTCTCAATTTTCTAGAAACAAATCATAGATTAGAAAAAAAATACTCATTAATTATTATATTAATTGGAAATAAGGAAATGAGTAATGCAGTTCCTCATTAAATGTAAGGAAAATTCATGACCTTATTAAACATCTGCCAATATTAGCTAAGAATAGCTAAGTTTGGAATAGCTTGATTCCAATCTGAAAATATTCTAGGTAAGTTGTCAATTAAACTTTTTATCATACAACTAACATGACATCATTTTTAATATCATAAACATATTCAATTGAAGTGTCTCTGGGACTCATGGAACTTTTTTTTTTTTTGAGGTTTTTATATACACATGACAACAGAGAACTGAGCTCCCTAAATTTGCTATCTCTGAAAGTAAAATAAAACATAGGAGTGTTTTACTTTGTAGAATGTTTCTAATAATCTCATCAAATGGAAACTGAGCTATACCTTATTGAAAGGCAATCTACCATAAAAATATGGAGCAAAATACTTTTCCTCAGGGAATTTCTGCAGAAAGCAGAAGAGAATTCAAGACAGGAGATGAATTTTATATAAAATGTGAAATATTTAGGTGAATTTTAGATGGATGAATTTAATCTCCTTTGAGGAGGATTCCTGCTAAGGCATATGATTTAGACTATGCTTGGATAAACTTGGATCAAATAGCCTGGACCCATAGTTTTTCAAGTTTGGAAACTTACTTTAAATTGAAACTAAACTTATGGGACTTATTCTGTGGCTAGTAAAACTTTTATTTCCCGTTGGATCATCGACCTCATAGTAGATCATGCTTTGTTCCATTCAGCTAAAGTTATTCATACTGTTAAATGCATGTTCATTTATTCTGACGTCCCAATACAGGTCTTGGAGGTAAATTCTCTCAAGCATATCTAGAGGAAAGAGAATTTTCTACTGTTCCCATATCTCTACTCATTTCAAATTATCTGAGTTCAGAGATAGGAAGATTTTAATTTTATTTAGCTATATTTATCTAAATTTTATTTAGATACCTAGATCAGCTCTAATTTTATACAGAATCAGTGTTAAAATTTCTGCCCTTGTGCTTCCTCTTTCTCCTCGGCTTCTTTTCATTGTAGAGTTAAATCTGCATTGGTAAAGTGTACTCTTGCAACTTAAGAACAATAGCTAACATTTAGACGCCAGTATCCTTTAGAGATACTGTCCTATTTAAACCTCACAATTTATAGCATAGTTGACTTTATTGTCCCGTTTTGGGGATGAAGAAAACAAGAAGCAAAACATCTGTATAAATGTCTCTTTTGCATAAATATCTCAAAATCTCAGTGTTATAATGAGGGAGATGGGAGTTAAAAATAGGCAGACTACATTCCCCAGGGCATTATCTTTTTCAATACACCACACTTCTTTTTGGAAAGTGATACAGGTAAAGATAGACGTAGATATAGATATAAACCAGTATAGTCAGTATATTTATACAGGTGGATTTCGACATATAATTAGACATAGTTAATAGAAACAGATAACTTTCCACTTACAAAATATTGCAGAGAAAAAGCAAGAGGGAGCAAGGGAAAGGATAGGGTTCAAGGAACTCTTTTCCTTTGCCTACAGTGGCTTTGTCAGAGCAGTGCACCGACAGATTTAACTACGTCCTCAGATTTAACTGCATCCTCTCTGGTGGCCACGTGAACCTTTCTTCAAAAAATGTTGACACAGCGTCAAAGACTTTATCGTGAAATACAAAATAGTTGAATATGTTTATTTATTTTATTGACTGATTTATAACACTAGGCTAGTTTGATATTTTTACATGTTAAAAAAAGGATCAGCACAGTGAGTCTACTTACCATCTGTGACCACACAAAGATATTACAATATTATTATTGTATTAATATATTACAGTATTAATATTGCATTCCCCTTGCTGTACATTTCATCCTGTGACTCATTCATTTCAATACTGGAAGTTGTACCGGTTACTCTCCCTGACATACTTCCTCAGGCTCCCATATCCCTTCCCTCTGGCAACCACCTGTTTTTTCTCTATGACTCTGCTTCTGTTTTATTATCTTTGTTCATTTGTTTTGGTTTTTAAATTCCGCATATAAGTGAAATAATATGGTATCTTTCTTTCTCTGTCTGATTTATTTCACTTAGCATAATAGCCACTAGAATTACATCGTCAAAAATGGCAAGATTTTATTCCATTCTTGTCTGAGTAATATTCCCTTGTATGTATCAGTTCAATTCAGTTCAGTCGCTCAGTAGTGTCTGACTTTTTGAGACCCCATGAACCGCAGCATGCCAGGCCTCCCTGTCCATCGCCAACTCCCAGAACTTGCTCAAACTCATGTCCATTGAGTCGGTGATGCTATCCAACCATCTCATCCTCTGCCATCCCCTTCTCCTCCTACCTTCAGCATCTTTCCCAGCATCAGGGTCTTGTCCAATGAGTCAGCTCTTCGCATCAGGTGGCCAAAGATTGGAGTTTCAGTTTCAACATCAGTCCTTCCAACAAACAATCAGGACTGATTTCCTTTAGGATGGACTGGTTGGATCTCCTTGAGTCTTCTCCAACACCGCAGTTCAAAAGCATCAATTCTTCGGCACTTAGCTTTCTTTATGGTCCAACTCTCACATCCATACATGGCTACTGGAAAAACCATAGCCTTGACTAGACTGACCTTTGTCAGCAAAGCATATAATTATTGTATATATAATTATTAAATAAGCACATCATCTCTTGATCACTTTTTAGATATAATTTTCATACAAATCCCTTTTTTAGAAATCTTTTACCTTTTTTGTTACTTTATTTGTAATTTCTTTACTTCTCTCAAAGGAATTTGGCACATATAACTGTGGAATCTGTTTTGCTAAGGAAATGGAAAGGTTGGAAAGGGAAGAGTCAGCAATAGACAAGTTTGAGGTGAGCTGGTTCTTTTAAGGAAAGTTGGAAGGAGTGGTGATTTCTATTTCAAGGCTGACATCACATAAAATTAGCTGATGACCAAGAGGTTGATCAACATATATTTTGGGGAGTCTTCTTCCAAGATTTTGAATTTAAGAGAAGAAAAAATGCAACTGGTATTAAATTCTTTCATTATAAACCAATTTGCCAAGAACAACAATTGTATGATTATTAGCAACACCTGACGTAAGAGAATAGAGAATAGTGGTGGTATTTCCAGGGGAGTGTTTGTCTGTGGTCCCTAGAATGCTCCTTCAAAACCAAAGGTAAATCACGCTAAAATACTATCAGAATCTTCAGGGCGTAAATGTATTGCACATGACTGCTTCAGAATGAAACATTACATCTGAAACAGAGTAAGCAAATAATACCTGGAATTTATGTGAACCTAGTTGGGCTGATTAAATTTTCACCATATTAAATCTTCCAACACATATTTCCTGAGCACACACCTGGTATTTGAGTGTGAATATTAGTTAATGATTGGTGGTTGTGTTTGAGGCCACACGCCACAACAAACTAGAGATGTTTCAGATTTCAATACCGTGCTAAAGAAGAAACATTCTGAAGTGGTTCAGGGATTGAAGGCCTCAGAGGAAGAGACATAGTGATAATTAATAGAGAGCATTCTTAGATTCTTAAAATATCAAGCCATTTCAGAGTAATTAATTTTTAAATTAATTTTGGCCCAAGTCATGAAATCACCTATAGGAGACGGATAATTCTGGATTCAAAACATGGGATTCGAAAACCCTAAGAACAGAAGCACACGTTGTAACCTTCCCACTTGGCTACCGAGTGTGAGCAAGGTTGTTCAGGGCTTCATGAGCAAAGTCAAACAAGGGACTCTTGTTTCTTTGAATCTAATTTGGGAGTTATCAGTTTCCTTTCTCCACATACAATGAACTATCTGCTTTTTTTCTTCTGTTGCTAAACCTAACATATTATTCTATATGTGTGTGTATATATACATATGTATATACTTCTCTTAATATTAAATGTTCTAAAACCATTACTAGAACAGATGTGTGTTGTTTATATTAACGTGAAATAGTGCGGCTTCCCAGGTGGCTCAGCGGTAAAGAATCCACCTGCCAACGCTGGAGACATGGGTTTGATCCCTGGGTCAAGAAGATCCCCTGGAGGAGGAAACGGCAACCCACTTCCGGATTCTGGCCTGGAGAATCCCATGAGCAGAAGAGCCTGGTCGGCTGCAGTCATAGGGTGGGACATGAGTGAGTGACGGAGCATGAGCAGGAAGGTGAACTAGTATTCAATTAGACAAATACAAAATTAAGTGAATAAAATGAAGGTTAATAATCCATTCACCATTAATACAAACAGAGTTAAATATTATAAATGTAAATGGAGTTTTTATTAATGAGATCTAGATTGCTAATTTTAATTATTAGTGGATTTTAACAAATAAGCTTTCGTGAACCTTAAAAAATTTGAAAATAGATATAAAATTGTGATAAGAATAAATAATCCTTTATTTTAAAATATTTTATGGAATGTTATTATTCAAGTATGATATTAACCCAGAAAACTAATAGATTATAAGTATATATTGAATGTCTTTTTATAAAGTGATCACACACATTTTTCCCAACACTGAAAGAAGGGAATAGAACTTTACCAGCGACACTGCACCCTCAGGAGGGACGGCTATCCTGCCTTTCAGCAGGACTCACTACAGTGTGCACTTCTCATAAACGGAATCATAATGGACCTGCTTGTTTACTGTCTGGCTTTTTTCTGAGCCTAATTATAGCAGATTCCCTTATGCTGTTGCCTAGAGTCTTCCACTGTGTTTATTCTCACTGATACATGGTGGTTTTCTCAGTCAGTTGTGTCTGAGTTTTGTGACCCCATGGTCACAGAGAAAGCAGCCGGGCTCCTCTGTCTATGGAATTTTCCGGGCAAGAACACTGGCGTGGGTTGCGATTTCCTACGAGTATTATATGAACGCACCACAGTGTTTTGTTTGATTGGACACGTTTTTGGAGGAGGAGGAGGAGGCTAATTATGCTTTAGATGAACGTGTGGGCTTTTGCAATTTCAGGTTTAAATTGGCAGCACTGCTGTGGAAGTACTTTTTAAAAATTTTGTAGCGTATACCTGTTAGTAGCTCAGTAAGGATTAGTTGCTCAGTCCTGTCCCTGTTAGTAGCTCAGTAAGGATTAGTTGCTCAGTCATGTCCGACTCTGTGACCCCACTGATTGTAGCCCACCAGCACCAGGCTCCTCTGTCCATGGAATTCTCCAGACAAGAATATCAGAGTGGATTAGAGATTAGATAGCTGTTCCCTTTATATATACATATAATTAGTGAACTTGGTCAGTTATAGGACTGCAGGTATTTAGCTTTGTTATATGCTACAACAGTTAGAACTGGACATGGAACAACAGACTGGTTCCAAATAGGAAAAGGAGTACATCAAGGCTGTATATTGTCACCCTGCTTATTTAACTTCAGAGTACATCACGAGAAACGCTGGACTGGATGAAGCACAAGCTGGAATCAAGATTGCCAGGAGAAATATCTATAACCTCAGATATGCAGATGAGAACACCCTTATGGCAGAAAGTGAAGAGAAGCTTAAGAGCCTCTTGATGAAAGTGAAAGAGGAGAGTGAAAAAGTTGGTTTAAAGCTCAACATTCAGAAAATGAAGATCATGGCATCTGCTCCCATCACTTTATGGCAAATAGATGGGGAAACAGTGGAAACAGTGTCAGACTTTACTTTTCTAGGCTCCAAAATCACTGCAGATGGTGACTGCAGCCATGAAATTAAAAGACACTTACTCCTTGGAAGGAAAGTTATGACCAACCTAGATAGCATATTCAAAAGCAGAGACATTACTTTGTCAACAATGGTCTGTCTAGTCAAGGCTATGGTTTTTCCAGTGGTCATGTATGGATGTGAGAGTTGGACTATAAAGAAAGCTGAGCACCGAAGAATTGATGCTTTTGAACTGTGGTGTTGGAGAAGACTCTTGAGAGTCCCTTAGACTGCAAGGGGATCCAACCAGTCCATCCTAAAGGAGACCAGTCCTGGGTGTTCACTGGAAGGACTGATGCTGAGGCTGAAACTCCAGTACTTTGGCCACCTCATGCGAAGAGTTGACTCATTGGGAAAGACTCTGATGCTTGGAGGGATTGGGGGCAGGAGGAGAAGGGGACGACAGAGGATGAGATGGCTGGATGGCATCATGGACTTGATGGACATGGGTTTGGGTGGACTCCAGGAGTTGGTGATGGACAGGGAGGCCTGAAGTGCTGAGGTTCATGGGTCCCAAAGAGTCGGACACGACTGAGCGAGTGAACTGAACTGATATGCTGCCAAGTAGCTTGCAGTGTGCATGTAACAGTTTAATACATTATCAGTGATGATTGTACTAGTTCTAATTGTTTAACACAGTAGACACATGGCATTATAATTACATTTAATCATATTCCTTCAGGGAGCTGCAGAGCAATGTTGCTTTGTGGCGTTAACTGGCATTTTCTTCAACTCTGATATTCATATGTTATGGGCTGAAATATTTTCTCTCATGCTCTAGGTTATCTTTTCATTTGTGATGGTTTCCTCTGGTATATGCTATGCTATGCTATGCTACGTCACTTCAGTCGTGTCCGACTCTGTGTGACCCCATAGACGGAAGCCCACCAGGCTCCCCCGTCCCTGGGGTTCTCCAGGCAAGAACCCTGGAGTGGGTTGCCATTTCCTTCTCCAATGCGTGAAAGTAAAAAGTGAAAGTGAAGTCAGTTGTGTCCGACTTTTAGCGACCCCATGGATTGCAGCCTAACAGACTCCTCTGTCCATGGGATTTTCCAAGCAAGAGTACTGGAGTTGGGGTGCCATTGCCTTCTCCGCCTATGGTACATAAAAGCTCTTAAATTTAATTGGGTCTCATTTGCTTATTTTTGCTTTTATTTCTTTTGTTTTAGGAAGCTAATTCAAAAAATATTTCTATAATTTATGTCAAAAAGTGTTTTTTCTCTGTTTTCTGTTTCTCTGTTTTCTCTGTTTTCCTCTAGCATTCCTATGGTTTCTGGGCTGACACTTAGGTCCTGAATCTATTTTGAGATTATTTTGTGTGGTGTTAGAGAATGTCCTAATATTCATTTCCACGTAGCTGTCTGTGTTCCTCAGCACCTCTTACTGAGGAGGCAGTCTTTTCTGTATTGTATGGTCCTCTGACTCCTTTGTTCTACATTAATTGGTCATATGTGTTTGGGGTTATTTCTGAGCTCTCTACTCTGCTACTCTGCTCCGTTGGTGTATGTGTCTGATTTTGCTCAGTAATATGCTGTTTTGATTACTGTAGCACTATAGTGTGGTCGGAGGTCAGGGATTATGATTTCTCCAGCTCTATTGTTCTTTCTCAAGTCAGTTTTGGCTCTTTAGGGTGGTTTGTGTTTCCATACAAATATTAAAGTTATTTGTTCTTGTTCTGAGAAAAAAAATGCTATTGGTATTTTTATAGGGATTGCTTGAATCTGTACTTTGCCTTCAGTAGTATGGCCATTTTAACAATATTAGCTCATCCAGTTCAAGAATATGGTCTACCTCTCCATATGTTTGTGTCACCTTTAACTTCTTTTATCACGGTCTTATATTTTTTCTGAATCTATGTTCTCCATCTCCATAAGTAGTTTTACTCCTAAGTATTTTATTATTTTTGGTGCGATAGCAAATGATACTGTTTCTCTAATTTCTCTCTCTGATAGTTAACAGTGTGTAAAAATGCAACATTTTATGAAAATCAGTTTTATATCCTGCAGTTTTTCTAAATAAAGATGGGTGTGTATTTTGGCATTTCATGGCTTGTTTTCGGGCTATCTTTATAACTACCTCTTTCAGCCTCTCCCTCTATGGTTAGGTGAATTTATTTAGTACTATGATTGGGCTCCTTTCTCCTGTGTTTGTGTGGGTCTATTATAGAGTTTTGGTTTGTGGTTATTACGGACTTCATATCCGTTAACCTATAGCAATATCATTTGCTTTAGGCTGATAGTCATTCAAATTCAAACACGTTTTAAACTGTTTGCATTTGACTTCCCTTATTTTTTATGTTCATTATGTCATATTTTACATTTTTGTGTTTATCACATAACTGCTTATGTAGTTAGAGCTTATTTTTAAATTCTCGTCTTTTAACCTTTGTACTAACTTCTAAAGTGGTTGACCCACTGCCTTTACCATGTACTTGCTTTCAGTGAGATTTGTTCTTCTTTTTCAGTCACTGAGTCATGCCCTATTCTTTGCGACCCCATGGACTGCAGCACACCAGGCTTCCCTGTCCTTCACTATCCCCTGGAGTTTGGGCCAACTCACGTCCATTGAGTCGGGGATGCCATCCAACCATCTCGTCCGCTGCTACCCCCTTTTCCTATTGCCCTCAATCTTTCCCAGAGTCAGGTATTTCTCAGTGAATAAGCTCTTCACAGCAGGTGGCCAAAGTGGAGATTCATTATGCCTTAGGATATTTTCTTATTTTTTGTTGCATGTTCCTGTTTTTTCTCTTAAAGACCTTTTAATATTTCTTGTTACGCTGGTTTATTGGTGATGTACTATTGGTTTTTGATTGTCTAAGAGCCCATCTCTCTTCAAATCCTAAATGATGATCTTTCTGGGTAGAATATCCTCATTTTTTTTCTTTCATCACTTTAGATATATCATGCTTATTTCTTCTTATGTGAAAAGTTTGTACTTTCCAACTGCATAATCAGTTGGTAATATTATGAGAATTTCATAATACTATCAACTTGCTTATGACTCTGTTCTCCTCTTGCTTCCTTTTCAGTTATCTCTTAAATTTTTTGTCATGTTGATTATGATATGTACTTGTGTGGGTCTCTTCGTTTGAGACTTTCTCTGTCCCTTTTATATCTGGATGTCTGTTTCCTTCCTTGTTATGGAATTTTTCAGCCATTATTTTAGCAAATACATTTTCTGTTCCCTTTTCTCTCTTTTCTCTTTCTGAGAACACTATAATAAGAATATGACTATGTTTGATTTTGTTCCAGAGTTCCCTTAACCAACCCTCATTTATTTTCTTTACTGTTCTCCTTACTTCTTGGGTTATTTTCATTATTCTGTCTTGCAACTTACTTGTATATCTTTCTGTTTCTCCTATTCTGCTAATATTTCCTTCTAGTGATATATACATATATACACACGCACATATAAAAATATTTATGTATATAATATACACATACATACATATAAGCTGTTGTGGGGGAGAGGATCTAAGAAAACAGATTTTTTTTTTCATATTTTCTAGATCTTTGCTATAGTTCTCACTGTGACCTACCGTTTTTTTTTTTTTTTTCTTCCCTAGTCAAGTGAGCCTTTATCTTATTATTGCTTTTATTTTTTTATTTTATTTTTTTTCTAATTTTATTTTATTTTTAAACTTTACATAATTGTATTAGTTTTGCCAAATATCAAAATGAATCCGCCACAGGTATACATGTGTTCCCCATCCTGAACCCTCCTTTTAACATCTTATCAGGAAAGCTGTCTGCTTTCTTAGATCCTCTCCGCCCACTCCCTGGGATTTTAGCTCATTCTTTAATTTGGAACATGGTCCTGTCTTGTCATTTTGCTTGACTTTCTCTGTTTGTTTCTATCAAATTAGATGCGAGTTACCCACCCCGTTTGGAAGGGCTGTCCTTGCGTGGAGCCCCTGTGCAGTCCGCATTTGTCCGCAGGTGCGCGGCCGGCTCTGCAGCGAGCACAGGCTGCCTGCTTTCTGGGCTGCGCTGGCGGCCCCCGTCTCGGTCCCGGGTTGAGCTAGAGCCGAGTGCCAGCTGGGGCTCCCCCGGGCCCAGCAGTGGTCAGCGTCCTCTCTGGGGTTAGCACTCGCGGGAGGCCCTGGAGACCACGGCGCTGAAGGAGAAGCCCTGAGTGCTGGGCTTTGCCCTGGCGTGATATAGCTGCAGGTCTCTGGTTCGCTTGCCCGGTGCGAGTGCTTGGGCCTGCGCGTCTCACCTGGCTCTGCTTTGTCCCAGGCGCAGCTGCACACGTGCCTGACGGCCGCGGTGGTTTCTTAGGACAGACAGAGCCTGAGCAGGCGGTGCTGAGGTAGGAGCATAGTCAGGACGGAGGGGCTTGCTGAGGCAGTCCTCGTGGGCCGCCGGAGCCACAGGCGATTTTCAGTCGGCCACCACCCTGGAAGTGCCGAGTGTGTGCTGTTGAAGCGCAGAGAGCTGTTTCTGACCGCTCTCCGATAACCCCCTGACTGTCAAACCAGCCATGGGGAGCCTCTCCCTGGGGTCCGACCCCGGGCCTGGGGTGCCTAGTACGGGGCTGGGACACTTGACTCCTTAGGGAAGATGCCTGAGCTTGGGATTTCTCTCTCTTCTGGGGTTCCTAGCGTGTACGTGGGCTAGGACTGGATCATTTCTCTTCACCGCCTATCAAATTCTGTGTCCTTTTTCTTTACAGCCTTAGTTGTAGATGAGGCCTTCTGCTAGTTTTCATGTCATTCTTAGTGAGAGTTTCTCTATATGTAGTTGTAGTTTTGATGTGTTTTTAGGGGGAGGTGAGTACAAGGTCTTTTTACTCTGTATCTTGATCCCACAACCTCTAAAAGATTCATACTATATTCTTAATGGTCAGCAGAACATACATTAAGTTAATTGCTATATTATTAGCAAATATTGCTAGATTTTTTTAAATATTGATTTTTTATTTGCCTAATTCATATACCTGATACAATTCATCTTTAAAAGCTCTTTAAATGCTCTTGTAATTTTCTGCATAGAGGCTTTGCAAAATTTTTACCTGATATCTAGAGGCCTATGTACCTATGAATTAGACATCATGCATTATCACCCATTATTATCATTAATTCTTTTACAAAAGCTGAGGCTATCGGGAGTTGTTTGATAAAGTCACTGTGTGGAAGCAAACCCCGGGCCAGAGGCCCATTCTCCTGCTCTCAGTGCTTCCTGAGAAGTAGTTAGAAGGAGACTGGCAGTCTCAGAGTAAATGTTTTTTCAATGAATCCATGCAATTTGTATTCTACTCAGTCTCATAATTTTTTAAAAAGAGTATTTAAGAAAAGTGTTATTATTTTTGGAAAATTTTCTTTAAAAATCAAAGGAGATAAAAAGTAAAACAACAGAAATATTAAATAAATGCAATGAGGTTGATCAATGTTCTAAACTTAGCAACTAAAAAAAAATAAACTTAGCACCTAATTAATAAGAGAGAGATAACAAGAAGCTAAAGAATATTTGCTCTCTAAATTCAGTCTTGTTCAGGGAAATATCTCCAGCATTTAATTGGAATGATGTTTTCATTCTCAGAATCAGCATTTTCTCATGCCCATGCGCATGAACACACCCCCACACATAAGCATTTTCCCCTTAACTCCTCACTTGCTTTTAATGATCCATTCTGGTTTTAAAGGTAACATAGTGACATGTTATCACTATGTGTAAACAAAAAAACAAACACGAAACTCACAATGCTTTATAATTTTCCAGCTAAGGAAGCAGAAATAAAAATTTAAAACCATGTTTTAAAGCATACTTCTCAAGATCTGTTGTGACTTGAATATTTCCATGTTAAATCCATAATGTAGATTGACATGTTTGAGATAAACAAACCTGTAGTGTAATTTTAAAATAACTTATATCATTATAGCTTACAATAAGTGTGTTATAAAGCGAGAAAATAAATGTTTTCTGCTATTTCCTCAACATGTCTTCACTGTTTTATTGTGGGAAGGTTGGTGGATGGCTCAATGGACCTGAGTCATACACTTCTTTGAAATAGGAAAATAGAATACGCTTTTAAAGTACTTTTTCTGTGTTTGCAGAATAAGACATTTATCATCCAGGTCTAACAGAAGTCGAAAATAAGAACAATTAATTTAAGAAACGTTTAATGAGCACTTTCTATGTTCCTGGTACTGTATCTGATACTGAATTATGTTAGATGCTGAACTATGTTAATACTGTTCCAGAGACATTAATTAATGTTAATCGCTTAGTCATGTCTGACTCTTTGCAACCTCATGGACTATCCTGCCAGGCTCCTCTGTCCAGGGAATTCTCCAAGCAAGAATACTCGAGTGGGTAACCTTCCCTTCTCCAGGGGAGCTTCCTGACTCAGGGATTGAACCCAAATCTCCCATATTGTGGGCAGATTCCCTACCATCTGAGACACCAGAGAAGTCCTGAGACATTAATTAGGAGATGATAAAGGTTCATGGTAGTTTCTAAGAGAACTCTGAAAACAAAACAGAGTAAAACCTGAGCATTCGAGCAACAGTCCTTAAATGTTCATTGTGTTACTGAATTCTCAATATACTACCTGCCTAGATAAAATTCTCTCTTTTTTTAAAAAATTTGTGTTTCTATCTCTTAGAAATTTAAAATTGAAATCTGAATAAAGTCTGCAGTATTATACCAAAGTTAAATTTTTATTTTTGGTAAACATATCAATGTTGCTTAAGACAACAACTTTAGGGAAATGAAAGAAGGATCCACGACCTTCCACACCGTCTTCTCAATGCTTCTGTGTTGGTGTTCTTTAGTCGCTCCAGCGTGTCTGACTCTTTGCCACCACATGGACTGCAGCACGCCAGGCCTCCCTGTCCTTCTCCCCGTCCCAGAGCTGGCTCAAACTCATGTCCATTGAGTTGGTATTTGGGTTCGACCATCTCATCCTCCTTTATCCCCTTCTCCTCCTGCCTTCAATCTTTCCCAGCATCAGGGTCTTTTCTAAGAGTCAGTTCTTCACCTCAGGTGGCCAAAGTATTTGAGTTTCAGCTTCAGCATCAGTCCTTCCAATGAACACCCAGGACTGGTCTCCTTTAGGATGGACTGGTTGGATCTCCTTGCAGTCCAAGGGACTCTCAAGAGTCTTCTCCAACACCACAGATCAAAAGCATCAATTCTTCTGTGCTCAGCTTTCTTTATGATCCAACTCTCACATCCATACATGACTACTGGAAAAAACATAACTTTGACTATATGGGCATTTGTTGGCCAAGTAATGTCACTTTTTTAATACACTGTCTAAATTGGTCATAGCTTTTCTTCCAAGGAGTAAGCGTCTTTTAATTTCATGGCTGCAGTCACCATCTCCAGTGATTTTGGAGCCCAGAAAAATAAAGTCTGTCACTGTTTCCATTGTTTCCCCATCTCTTTGCCATAAAGTGATGGGACTGGATGCTATGATCTTTGTTTTTTGAATGTTGAATTTTAAGCCAGCTTTTTCACTCTTCATTTTCACTTTCATCAAATGGATCTTTAGTTCCTCCTTACTTTCAGCCATAAGCATGGTGTCACCTGTCAATATCTGAGGTTATCGATATTTCTCCCTGCAATCTTGATTCCAATGCAACCCAGTCTGCATTCCACATGATGTACTCTGCATATAAGTTAAATAAGCACGGTGACAATATATAGCCTTGACATACTCTTTTCCCAGTGTTGAACCAGTCCAGTGTTCCACGTCTGGTTCTAACTGTTGCTTCTTGAACTGCACACAGGTTTCCCAGGAGGCAGGTATGGTCGTCTGATATTCCCATGACTTGAAGAATTTTCCACAGTTTGCTGTAATCCACACAGTCAAAGGGTTTAGCGTAGTCAATGAAGCAGAAGTAGATGTTTTTCTGGAACTCTCTTGCTTTTTTATGACCCAGTGGACGTTGGCAATTGATCCCTTGTTCCTCCACCTTTTCTGAATCCAGCTTGGGTATCTGAAAGTTCTTGGTTCATGTACAATTGAAGCCTGACTTGGAGAATTTTGTGCATTACTTTGCTAGCGTGTGAAATGAGTGCAATTGTGCGGTAGTTTGAAATTCTTTGGCATTGCCTTTCTTTGGGTTGGAAAGAAAACTGACCTTTTCAAGTCCCGTGCCCATGATGAATTTTCCATATTTTCTGACATACTGAGTTCAGCACTTTAACAGCATCATATTTTAGGATTTGAAATAGCTCAACTGGAATTCCATCATCTCCACTTTGTTTGTTGTGATGCTCCCTAAGGCCCACTTGACTTTGCACTTCAAAACGTCTGGCTCTAGGTGAGCGGTCACACCGTCGTGGTTATCTGGTTCATTAAGATCTTTTTTGTATAGTTCTGTGTCTTCTTGCCAACTTTTCTTAATATCTTCTGCTTTTGGGAGGTCCATACCATTTTTGTCCTTTATTGTGCCCATCTTTGCATGAAATGTTCCCTTGGTATCTCTAATATTCTTGAAGAGATCTCTAGTCTATCCCATTCTATTATTTTCCTCTATTTCTTTGCATTGTTCACTTAGGAAGGTTTTCTTATCTCTTCTTGCTATTTTTTAGAACTCTGCATTCAGATGGGTATATGTTTTCTTTTCTCCTGTTCTTTCACTTCTCGTCTTTTCTCAACTATTTTAAAGCCTCCTCAGACAGCCATTTTGCCTTTTTGCATTTCTTTCTCTTGGGGATGTTTTTGACCGTCACTGCCTCTGCCATGAACCTCTGTCCATGGTTCTTCATGCACTCGATCAGATCTAATACCTTCATTCTATTTGTCACTTCTACTGCATAACCATAAGGGATTTGATTTAGGTCACACCTGAATGGTCTAGTGTTTTCCACTACTTTCTTCAATTTAAGTCTGAATTTGGCAATAAGAAAGTCATGATCTGAGCCACAGTCAGCTCCCATCTTGTTTTTGTTGACTGTTTAGAGCTTCTTCATGTTCGATTGCAAAGAATATACTCAACCTATTTTGGTATTGATCATCTTGTGATGTTCATGTGTAGAGTCTTCTCTTTTGTTGTTGGAAGAGGGTGTTTGCTATGACTAGTGCGTTCTCTTGGAGGAACTCTATTAGCCTTTGCCTGCTTCATTCTGTACTCCAAGGCCAAACTTGTCTGTTACTCCAAGTAGCTCTTGACTTCCTATTTCTGCATTCCAGTCCCTGATGATGAAAAGGGCATCTCTTTTTTTGTGTGTTAGTTCTACAATGTTTCTGTAGTCTTAAATTATTTTAATGGAACATTGTCTTCAAAATGCATTAATATCAAAGTAATGTGTTTGCAATGGCCAGGTATACCTTGTAAAATTTGAAGTCTAGAGCAAACACATGAAGACAATAAATATCTAAGAATAGGAGAGACTATAGGAATGTAATATATATTTGGATTTTCTCTTTATTTGGATCTATTACTCCTTCTTAATGTTTGTTGCATGCATGTTAAGTCACTTCAGTTATGTCTGACTCTTGGTGACCCTAGGGACTGTAGCCCACCAAGCTCCTCTGTCTATGGAATTCTCCAGGAAAGAATACTGGACTGGATTGCCATGCCTTCCTCCAGGGGATCTTCCTGACCCAGGGATTGAACCCAGTCTCTTGTGGCTCCTGCACTGCAGGCAGATTCTTTACCTCTGAGCCACCTGTTAAGTCCTTTTTAATGCTTATTTTGGTTTTTATTTTTAGCTTTCTTCTTAACAAATTCACTGTCTTTGTTTCATTGAACATGGCCCAATCATGGAAACTGGAGTCCTAAATTTATATGATCTTCTAACTGAACATATGTAGGTCACTGAGAAGTGATCTGATTTATACAAACTGACTATGCCAAAGCCTTTGACTGTGTGGGTCACAATAAACCATGGAAAATTCTGAAAGAGATGGGAATACCAGACCACCCGACCTGCCTCTTGAGAAACCTGTATGCAGGTCAGGAAGCAACAGTTAGAACTGGACATGGAACAATAGACTGGTTCCAAATAGGAAAAGGAGTACATCAAGGCTGTATATTGTCACCCTGCTTATTTAACTTATATTCAGAGTACATCATGAGAAATGCTGGGCTGGCAGAAGCACAGGCTGGATTCAAGATTGCTGGGAGAAATATCAATAACCTCAGATATGCAGATGACACCACCCTTTTGGCAGAAAGTGAAGAAGAACTAAAGAGCCTCTTGACGAAAGTGAAAGTGGAGTGTGAAAAAGTTGGCTTAAAGCTAAACATTCAGAAAACTAAGATCATGGCATCCAGTCCCATCACTTCATGGCAAATAGATGGGGAAACAGTGTCAGACTGCCGGGAGCCGGTGAGGCATTCCGCTCGTGACAAGGTCATGAGGAAGGAGGCTCGGCATACGCAAAGGCGGGATCGAGCCTCAGGAGTCCACCCGGATATTCTCGAGCATTTTCCCCCCAAAAAACAGAGTCTGCCTACTTTATTGCTTTGTGCTCTCACCTCTGACTTTACTGGGGGCTGTCCCCTACCACCATCTCGCTCTCTCTGTTAAAGAGTTAACTTACAGCTCCAATTAATAAAGTTCCTGGGCAATTAGGAGTGTTTAAATCCAAACCCCTCAGATGGCTCTCTAACTTGCCTGACAAGTTTACCTGGACTCCTGCAGCTATGCATACGATTGTTTACAGTCTCCTAGCCTCCAGAGGCACGGGAAGCTTAAGATATTCAAATAGCTTAGAGCCTCTCAGAGAGTTAGAAACTGTCAGAATAAACTAGTAAAGGATTTCATTGATGAGTCAATGCTTGTTGCCAAGTTTTCACATCCCCTGAATTGTATCCTTGAATGTGTATTAATTAATAGTTGGTATATAGAAAAAATAAGTAGTGGCCTTGGTGTTAGTAACTTTAGACCCTTAAGGTAATAAATTCTTTCCTTTGTTGTAAACCCATTACACATCCACCCTATAGGAATGCAATTTTATCTTTGGAAGATGGCGCCAAACCTTAAAATAATTATTCTTAGAGAAAATAAGTCTTTGTTGATAAGTCCTTGTCAAGAGTCATAAAATGTTAGTAGGCCTTCTGGCCAGAAGATGATGTAAACCACCTAAACCATTTGTATACGATAAATTTGCAGGAAAGAAACCCTGGTTTTTGATAAGAATCAAAGACTGCTGACTTTGCATCCCCTATTATCCTCTATGTGTAACTTAGGGTATAAAAGCCCCTGTTAATAATAAAGCTACGGGCCTTGCTCACCAACGCTTGGTCTCCCCATGTCATTCTTCCCTTTAACTTCCAGCTGAGTCTCCATCTGGAGCGCGCAACCCACCACGCTTACTAATTATGCCTGGGCTTCTAAGACCCACTCGAGAAGGTGTCAAGGGTGAGGCACCTTCCGCTATTCGAGAGGGCGCCTGTGGCCTATGTAAGTGGTGCAAACTTCTTGTCTTGAAGTTTTATTGGTCTCCCACGTAAACCAAGCTACTCAGCCTCTTTTCTCCACTGAATTTTCCTACTGAGCTATCCTCATTCTATTATTCTTTATATCTCTAATTAGCATATAAATAGTCGCCTAGGCCGTCTCTCCTTCGAATACCCTGGATCAGCTGGGGCTGGTCCCCAGCATCAGACTTTATTTTTTTGGGCTCCAAAATCACTGCAGATGGGGACTGCAGCCATGAAATTAAAAGACGCTTGCTCCTTGGAAGGAAAGTTATGACCAACCTAGATAGCATATTGAAAAGCAGAGACATTACTTTGCCAACAAAGGTCTGTCTAGTCAAGGCTATGGTTTTTCCAGTGGTCATGTATGGATGTGAGAGTTGGACTATAAAGAAAGCTGAGCACCAAAGAATTGATGCTTTTGAACTGTGGTACTGGAGAAGACTCTTGAGAGTCCATTGGACTTCAAGGGGATCCAACCAGTCCATCCTAAAGGAGATCAGTCCTGGGTGTTCACTGGAAAGACTGATGCTGAAGCAGAAATTTCAATACTTTGGCCACCTGATGCAAAGAGCTGACTCATTTGAAAAGACCCTGATGCTGGGAAAGATTGAGGTCAGGAGGAGAAGGGGATGACAAAGGACACGATGGTTGTGTGACATCACCGACTCCATGAACATAAGTTTGGGTAAACTCCAGGAGTTGGTGATGGACAGGGAGGCCTGGTGTGCTGCAGTCCATGGGGTCGCAAAGAGTCAGACAGGACTGAGTGACTGAACTGAATATCATAGAACCTTCGTTAAGAAAATAGGTTAGGGAAATATTAGAAAAAAAGGCTCTATTGTCACTATTATAAAATATGCAATGAGTTCTTATTTCTGTTATTCATTTTCTGAAGCCCTATTTATAATATCATTAGCTTTCTTTGGGTGAAGTATGACATCAAGTGAAGTATACCAAAAGAAAATAAAACGTTTATTAAAATATTTAGTGAGCAACACTAAGTACTAGTGATCAAAGTTTTTTTCTTATTTCTGTTCTGTCATTGCCAAAAAAATCACATTATGAGTAGATATTGACACCTGACAAGAATGTCTATCATCTTCTGAGTATGTGATGCCCAATCAGTCCCTATACTGACTTGATCGCCTGGTCTGAGGAAAGCAGTCATTAAGCTAAAACTTAAGTGGCTCAGTGAGATGTTTTAGTAAAATTCTGTATTTCATGCTGTTTTCACTGATAATATCCACCTGTTATTTCATTTTATGTATTTGGTATTTAATGATTCAAGCAGTTTGGCTGTTGAAAATTATTCTTTTTCTTTATACTAAAATCCTAAATTAACAGAAAACATTATCTACCTGACAAGAGAAAACATTTTAAAAGATAGTCCTTTGTCAATTAAATGTTTCAAATACATTTGTTTTTTTAAAAACAAAACAAGTTTTCTATTTTTTCTAGTACTGGTGTCATTTCTTGTTTTTTTTTTTTTTTTTTTTTGCTTTTAGTATCAGGGTGGAGTTGAATAAATTGTTCTCTCCAGTTAATGGTAGAAGAATATTCTACTTTAATGCATAACCTTGTTAATGCTTTGTTTTAGATTTTTTCCCTTTTATATCCAACCTCCACACCCATTTTTATCCTTCATTCAAACAAATTTCTAGTATATTTAGTGTATATTCTCAATGTATTATTGAATACTTGAAAATCTAAGCACTTATGCTATTTTGTACACGCAGCTTAAAACCATATCAAATTTATTGTCAAGTCTGTTTTCCTTTAAGTCTTATGTTTTAAAAGTTAGAAAAGATGTCATGCGAACATGTAGCTTATTAGATTTTGATGCTACTTCACAGCCCAATTTGTGCAATGCAGGGCATTATCAATTCTCATTGATTGTCAAAGTTCTTCATCTTAATAATTCTCCAAGGGAAATATTTTCAGCTAACCTGTACCAAAAATTCAAGGTACAATATTTTCACAAATACAAAATAAGCTAAAAAACATAATTGAACTTTGGCCAATTCATTATTTGAAACTAATGCAATCAATTCAAAAAAATTTAAATGCACAAAAGTAAAATTATAGGCCTAATTCAATTAGTTATTAAATTTGAATGTGAAAATTCAGTGTGAAATATTGGCTAACTGATTTAAATTGTGTGTTCCCAAATAATACATATGGATCAAATGAATTATCTCAACAATGCAAGAAGGCTTAATATCAAATTTGTTATACACCATAATACCAATAATCTAAAAGAGATACATTACTTTTTTGATCAAATAAATTATCTCAACAATGCAAGAAAGCTTAATATCAAATTTGAAATACATCATAACATCAATAATTTAAAAGAGAAACATTATTTTTTAACTTACTGGATAAAGACAAATGGCAACCCACTCCAGTGTTCTTGCCTGGAGAATCCCAGGGACGGAGGCGCCTGGTAGGCTGCCCTCTATGGGGTCACACAGTGCCAGACACGACTGAAGCGACTTAGCAGCAGCAGATAAAGTCAAAAGCATTGCCTAAGTTTAATAGTTCATTGTAACTAAGATAAAATTAAAAAAAAAAAGAAAGTATGAAAAATTGGCTAAGGCCTACTGATTTGCATCAGTGAACTTTCAATTTTAAAAAGAAAATATAGATGTATTAAAGAAAAGATAAGAATGATGTCTGCTCATGGTGATGCCTCACCATGAAAAAGTGAAAAACAAATTATTTAATAAGTAAAACATATAAAAGATAAAATAGTTATATTTGCAAATAAAATAGCTCCATTAATGTTAAAGGAAAACATTGGACAATGAACAGGTAGATATTAGATCTGAAAACAGACTTCAGAAAATGTGTCAGTATAAAGTCATCCTAGAAAAATTGGTTGTACTAATTTACTTTGACATTGAGCCATTAAACAAGTGAATACCTTCTGGGTTAGGGACATACTTGGAGAAACACTGCATTGATTAGACCCTTCAGTTGGCTTACAGCTCAACATTCAGAAAACGAAGATCAGGGCATCCGGTCCCATCACTTCATGGGAAATAGATGGGGAAACAGTGGAAACAGTGTCAGACTTTATTTTTCTGGGTTCCAAAATCACTACAGATGGTGACTGCAGCCATGAAATTAAAAGACACTTACTCCTTGGAAGGAAAGATATAACCAACCTAGATAGCATATTCAAAAGCAGAGACATTACTTTGCCAACAAAGGTTTGTCTAGTCAAGGCTATGGTTTTTCCTGTGGTCATGTATGGATGTGAGAGTTGGACTGTGAAGAAGGCTGAGCGCCGAAGAATTGATGCTTTTGAACTGTGATGTTGGAGAAGACTCTTGAGAGTCCCTTGGACTGCAAAGAGATCCAACCAGTCCATTCTGAAGGAGATCAGCCCTGGGATTTCTTTGGAAGGAATGATGCTAAAGCTGAAACCCCAGTACTTTGGCCACCTCATGTGAAGAGTTGACTCATTGGAAAAGATTCTGATGCTGGGAGGGATTGGGGGCAGGAGGAGAAGGGGACGACAGAGGATGAGATGGCTGGATGGCATCACTGACTCGATGGACGTGAGTCTGAGTGAACTCCAGGAGTTGGTGATGGACAGGGAGGCCTGGCGTGCTGAGATTCATGGGGTCGCAAAGAGTCGGACACAACTGAGCGACTGATCTGATCTGATCACAGTTACAGCAGGAACCGTGGGTGTTAAAGGGGTAACATGAAAAACTGCACAAAAAAAATCTATGGAAATATTTTAAATAATTTAAAACACAAATAAATGGATAAACATATCATTTCAAGGAATGCGACAAATTGAAATTATTCAGATGGCAGTTTATTTCAAAATGTTTTAAAGGACTGTGTAATTTTCTATATTTCTCTGAAATTTTCAACAAAATGTTAAAATTTATTGACTTTTTATTAATTGTTTTTTTATTGATATTTATAGTCATGATTGATATATAAATCAGTGAAACAAAGTCAAGAACTCAGAAATAGCCCCATACAATTGTGACCAATCGATTTTTGACAAAGGCATTATTTATTAGGATTAATATGTCATAGGAAGCAAAATTACTTCTAAAAGAAAGGTTATTTTTGAAGTTCTCCTTAGAGAAAAGAAATCCTTCCAAATTTTGATTTAGATAATGCTCTTTAATGGATTCTCACATAAAATTGAACATTTGGAACATTCCCAGTTACAATCTCTAATTCATTAAATGGAAAGGGAAGAATGTAAAATGTTTTCTGCTTAATTTAAGGGTGAGGTATGGACAGTGACCACTCTCCTTGTAATGTACAGATGCATCTTGTTCCTCTACTTTCATCATTTTAAAATAACTAGGCACTGTTATAATATGTCATTCCGATGGCAGAATTTTTTTGATTCTGTTATTTTACTCTATCAAAATCTTCAGGAATAATAGATGAAATAATAAAATATGAACACTGTTCATATTTATGAACAGTTATGGAACACTGTTGATGCAATATACAAACAATAGTAATAAATATGAGAAATTAATTTTAGGACTGCTAGGTCCCCATCCAAATTTGATTTTTATCTCTGAAATACTAATTTCCTTTAAAGCATTACCCTGTTTTCTTCACTTACTATGTTTGTATGTAATATGTGAAAATTTCACTAGAGTGCTATATGACTCTTTCATGCTATCTGATTTTGCCTTGAATATCCCCAAGAAGATACTGAATTTATTGTATAAAGAGTATTATACATGCATCTATTATCATTAAATGTCATCAACAACAAAGCAAATATAAAATCTACTTCAAAGCCAAAATCTGATCATAGTACTTTCTTGTTTAAAACATTATATTTATCTTTACATTGTATCAATATAATTTTCTAAATTCCAGGACTTCCATAATCAAATTTCTACCCATCCTTGGACAAACTGATCTATAGAAAATAAAAATTAGAAACCTCTAAACAACAATTATTTTGGAATTATCATGGGAATAAGGGTTGTAGAGAATTAGTAAGTAAAGTTTTCTTTGATAAAGTAAATTCAGACAAGAGATTACAAAATATTTTTAAAAGTTCCTCTCTCACTGCTGTTGTTATTGTTCAGTGACTAAGTCATGTCTGACTCTGCAACCCCATGAGCTGCAACACACCAGGCTTCCCTGTCCTTCACTGTCTCCCGGAGCTTGCTCAGACTCATGTCCATCGAGTCAGTGATGCCATCCAACCATCTCATCCTCTGCCACCCCCTTCTTCTCTTGCCCTTAATCTTTCCCAACACCAGGGTCTTTTCCAATAAGTCTGATCTTCACATCAGGTGGCCACAGTATTGGAGTTTCAGCTTCAGCATCAGTCCTTCCAATGAACACCCAGGACTGATCTCCTTTAGGATGGACTGGTTGGATCTCCTTGCAGTCCAAGGGACTCTCAAGAGTCTCCTCCAACACCACAGTGTGAAAGCATCAGTTCTTTTGCACGTAGCCCTCTTTATGATCCAACTCTGACATCCATACATGACCACTAGAAAAACCACAGCTTTGACTTCACAGACCTTTGTCAGCAAAGTGGTCTCTGCTTCTTAATACGTTGCCTAGCTTTGCCATAGCTTTTCCTCCCATTCCATGGACAGAGCATCCTGGCAAGCTACAGTCCATGGGGTTGCAAAGAGTCACACACAGTCGAGCGGCTAACACTTTCACTTTCTTTCAAGGAGCAAGCATCTTTTGATTTCATGGCTGTGGTCAGAGTTGAATTCAAAATAAGATATACCTTAGTTCCCCAAGGTGTACCTGACTATAAAGTACCCCAAGGCTTTTCAATCGACGGACTTCTCCTTACCTTTGGGCCCAAAGCAGGGCTAGTTAAAGTAACCCTACAGCTGCCATCATCCAACTGTGAACTGAGTGTCGTGTGAAACTTTTCTTAGAGAACGTGTCTATTTCATACTGACCCAAACACTAACAAAGGCAGGCCCCTCGAAATCACATTTTATACATTAAAGTAGAAGCACTGAAAACTATGTATGCATGCATATAGGGAAGGTTTCATAAAACTAGGTATGTATAACCCATGCTTTGCTTCTGTTAAACTATGGCAGAGTCTAAAGAGCATTTAAAACAAGCTGAGGTTGCCAATGTAAGATTGTTACATCAGGCTGATAGGTGGCTGAAACTGGCAAAATTGGAGAGATGAGTGGAGAAAGCAAAAGAATGTAGGGAAAGAGAGAGTTAAAATTATATTGAGGTTCATGTAGCTATAGCATATGTAGGTGCTATGTTAGGTCTTAATAAGTTTTATTCTAAAAATCAGTTCCTAAGTCTCATTGACTCTCTGATACAGTCCATTATCTTTTCATATTATTTTGAAGTAAAATGCAGCAAAAAGCATCAGCAACTTTGATAGAAAAATTTAAATAATTTGATTTAAAATTTTAACCCAGGATCTGATTTTTTCTTCAGCTTCCACAATGTGATGTGTGTGTGTGTGTGTGTGTGTGTTAGTTGCTCAGTCATGTCTGACTCTTTGAAACCCCGTGGACTGTAGCCCACCAGGCTCCTCTATCCATGGATTTCTCCAGGCAAGAATACTGGAGTGGGTTGCCATTTCCTTCTCCAGAGGATCTTCCTGACCCAGGGATCGAACCCAGGTCTCCTGCATTGCAGGCAGATTCTTTACAGTCTGAGCCACCAGGGAAGGCCTCCATAATGTGATACTCACCTAAATAATTAAAGTCCTAAGTGTTGTCTTACTATTTGAACAAATCTCAGGAATCAGGAGAGAGTAAGAAGTAACTGTACGGTGATGTGGGTATCTTGAATACATGACTCACAGATTCAAATGTATTGCCTTACAATCACACCTGCTTATATGCAATTTGTTGTCAACAAATAAAGCAGAGATTTATTTTGAATCAGAAATAGTAATAAATGGAATAACTATTATACTGCTTGGCAGTTAGCCCTCAATATGGAAGCAGCTCATAGACGTGATAGCAATTATTAATAGTGTCAGACAGGCAAACATGATTTTAATTTCTCTGACTTTAAATTGTCAGCTCCCTGTATCTATACTCAGCATGAATAATAAAATTTTCTCTCCTTAGAGGAGTATTTTGAGAAAAACTTCAAAAGATAAATTTAGATTTCCAACAGGTATGGTTAATTAGCTCTGCTTCTTCTTGCCTTTTAGCTTAAGAATCCCTGCACATAACATAATAGTTCATGGCTCACATAGAATCCTTGTTTAAACCTACTCTTTATGACACTCCCTCACTCTCTATGGCTACTTATTTGAGGATGTGTAGACAGAACATTTTAAAGAGAGTCACTGCTTGCTCTTCAGTTCCCTAGGTCCTCCACGTGTGCTCTGAAGCAACATAACTGTGTTGTCCAAAGAATCATCGGTACCTTCCCTGCGTGTGTTGGCAATACTGAGGGTTGTAGGTGGGGTGGAGACTGAATCCCTATAAGAACATGGCATTTCTACATAGTAAAAACGAATAGGAGAAGATTCAGATCCCTATTGGTTGATCAAGTAAGAGGAGCAGGTGAAAATGACCCTGAATACCAGGCATCTGGATTTTGTTGATGAATGGATGAGCAGGAGCATGCTGCATTAAAATGCACAGAGGGGGATGGAGTTCTGGCTTACCAAGAAAGTGAACCGTGCTACATTCTTTGTTTGTTTGTTTGTTTGATTTCTTCTAAATTCCCATCATTCTGAGGCAAGATATGTTACAAAACAATCAAAGGATTTGAAAGAATCAGAATCTATCTGCCATCATCAGAATTCACACACGCATCAGTTCTGTTCACCATACATGCGTGGATTTTATGAGTTATCATCCAAACCACGGATCTGGTCTGCAAACCGCAGATTTGCCACTTGGGGTTGCATGTGCTGTCTCTAGTCTGGACCATTTGGCTTGTGAGTCTGCACTCAGCTGGTCTGGCTTATGAAGGATTTGGCCTGGGAGGCTGTGGATCGGGGTTTCTCTCCGTGCTGCCTCTCATCCTCCAGGAAGGTAAGCCAGGCTTGTATATATGATAGCAACATGTCAGAAGCAGCAGGAGAAGACAGGCCCTGGTGAGCAACCGCGTTCCAAGGCTCTGCTTTTGTCATGTTTGCTACTATACTTTTTACCAAAGCGAGACGTGAATTCAGTCAAAGATTCTGCCTTTCAGTGAGAGGAAAGCAATTGCCAGTGTAGTTAGATGGAGGAGGATATTTTATTCCAGTTTCATAACCTGTCATGAGAGAGTAGTAAAGAGAATAGAGAGAATTATAGATACGGTTAAATTTGCGGGGAAATCAAATTTCATCTGCTCTCTTCCTCTAAATACTTGCATAAAACCCAAACTTTCTATTCATAAAAGTCAACATTATATAAATACGTATTGCTTCAGGTATAATGAGGAGTCAGAATAACCCTAGAACATTTCTCCACTTCCTTTATCAAAAGTTAAATCATTTCTATCCTTAATTAGATAATGTTAAGAACATAAAATGAAATAGGAATAAGTGGAAGAGACAGAGTGAATATCTTTAATATATCATTCAAAATTAATTAACATTTTTAGTGCAGCTACAAGAAAAACTGTAATAACTTGGCAAACTCCTTAGTATCATTAGGAAAAGGACATTATACTTGAAAGAGTATTATAGAAGCAATTTTGAAAACAGAAAATATAAGTTACCCAGACAGACTCCCCATTTAATGGAGGGACATAAAAAGAGGGAAAACGACACTCATATAAGACACAACAATTCCTTTGAACTGTGTACCTGTTCTAATTGCATCTAAGCAAATACATGGATGTGTATATGTATGGCTGAGTTCCCTTACTGTGTTCTGAAAATTCTGCAGCGTTGTTAATGGGCTATACCCTGATATAAAGTGTTTTTGGTGTTAAAAAATAAACAAATTAAAAAATTTAAAAAATAAGCGAATAAATTTTACTCATGGTACCAGGACACTGAAGCAGAGAGTTCATTTTATTTTTAACCAAGTTGAAAGCAATGCTTGTGTTCTAGTCCAGTTATGAAATCAGAAACCCTGTATACAAAGCAGAAATAATAAGTGTTTTCAAACCTGGAATATCTCCAACACATTAGAAATAGGTTGTATCATTTTTTTTTTATTCAAAGTAGTCTTCAAACTACTGAGATTAAAAGTAATTGAAAGTTTCAAGTTTGATTTTTGCAATAGGTTTAAGCACTTTTGTTGATTGAATAGAATACACAATTCATTACAAATGTTTGTTTATTCTTAATTCTTCTAACTGCACTGGACCTGTATGAACTAGACTTTGAAAACATCAACTAAGACGGTGACTCACAAATATCCACACCAATGATATTGTTTTATCGAAATATTATCCTTTATTTCACTGGATTTGATGAAAATGTGTTTTGACATTATAAGGCAATTTTCCTTTAGATAGAATTTGGGAGAAAATTTATCTGCTCTGCTACTAGAAGGGAATTTTTTTTTTCCCCTTGGAGGAAAAAAAAATACTCTAGAAGAATGAATAAAAGGCCCTGAAAATCACTGATATTTTATTAATAGTGACTTTAAGTTGCTTTGATTTATATATGAAGCTTATTCTAGGCAAGTTGGTTAGATTAAGGATATCTCTTTCTCTTTGGAGATAGCTACATTATTAAAATAAGTTGTCTATACAGCCTCAGATCCAAGCGACAAGTGAATTACACAGCGTACATGATATCCCGACACCGTTTCTGTTACAACGGAAACACCAAGGCCTGCAGAGTCAAAGCCTCCTGGAGTCCTGTCCCTTGTCATACTCAGCGGGTGTCTACACGAACCTCCAGTCTAAACAGCAGACCTGCTGCTATTCTGTACCTTAAATATCACGAGACCAGTCTTCCGGTGTTTTGTTAAATACGTATTTCCCAAAACATAAGGCAATTCACTGATGTGCTGGATGCTAAATGGAAAATAATCTTACCGTTGTATATTTGAGGATCATTTTTTATTGCAAATTTTCTCTGTAAAAATGGTTTAATGGCTGATATATATTCCTGAGATGGGAAAATTGCAGTCAAAATCTCAAAACCTGCATGTTTATTCTTCTTACTTACCTACGTAGTGTCTATATGGCCAAAATATTTAATTTGAAAATAGCTTCTAATAAACTGAAAATACTAAATCTGTAATTATGAGGGAAAGCCTTGTTGAAAATTATAATGGCACGCGTTGAAGTCATGAACTCCTCTGACTGCAGACATCAGTGTGACGCCGTATTTCTCGTGTTTCCCAGGCGGCACTAGCGGTAACAGACCCACCTGCCGACGCAGGACACACGAGACACAGGCTGGATCCCTGCATCGGGCAGATCCCCTGCAGAAGGGCACGGCAACCCGCCCCAGTTCTCTTGCCTAGAGAATCCCACGGACAGAGGAACCTGGCAGGTCACAGTCCGTAGGGTAGCGACGAGTCACATAGGACTGAAGCAGCTTAGCGTGCACGCATGCAAGACTCTATTAAAATATCACTCTATGGTTTACAGAAAAAAGAAAAGAAAACGTGGTCTTTGTACTTGACTTAAAGTTCCCAGCCATGACTGAAAAAGTCTCTGGAATCATCAGTTTCCAAAATTTCCCTAGCACATAGTAGGAGCTCAATCAGCATACATTGCATTAGTGTATGGGTAGCCAATGGCTCGTTTTTGGTGTCTAAACATTTGAAATAATCAATAAAAATTGCTGCAACAAAACTAAAAATTGCATATTCTGGCAAATCAAGAGAAATATACATATAAATTAAATAGTCAGATATCATATATTCGTTTTGACTCCAGAGAATCTAAAATGTGACCAATCTTTGAATACATATAATAGATTATTTATACTAAATTTGGTATTTAATTAGGTATTGACTTTTAGTTTTTCTAAATGAATGGTGTTATAAAATTATTGACTACTCATGAAATAAATACATAACTATTTAAATTATCATGCATATATCCACTTTGAGCCAACTTTCCTTTTTTTTTACAAGGAAACTGTTGTTTTGGGGACTTATTTTTATTCCCGCACAGTGACATAAACCTTTACATTTATTTAGTACTCTATTATGATTTTTTTCCTCTTAGTTTGATGTCTATTAGACACAGTTTTTCAGAATATCTATGTTGACATGTTGGCAGTGATTTCTGCCTGAATTAGAAAAGAGATGAAAATCCTTAATAATATTGGAAAAACAACAGCTGTTACTGTTTACCTATACTTCCAACAGCAAGATTAGGAATCTCCACAGTTGTTAGATAAATGAAGTTTCAGTCCATTAAATATCCACTAACTTTGCAGTGATTTATATTAATACACAAGCAAAAATTTAAGCAGCTATTTTTCCTAATAAAATACTTTTTGTGCATATAAATTTATACACAATATGCTATTCTATATAAAGTATCTTAGTAAGCAACTGTATTGTCCATAATAATCTTCATGAATTGGTGAAGATTATTTGGTGTTTACAATTCTTTTCATTTTATACCATTAAATATTAAAATGCCAATCTTGAGATCAACATAACCACCTTTGAACCAATACATAAGGTGTTGGAATTTTGTTTCCTCAGCAGCCAAGCTGAGCCACATATACAGAAATTGGGTTCTGTGTCTACAGCCTCAGAGAAGACAATGGCACCCCACTCCTGTACTCGTGCCTGGAAAATCCCATGCACAGAAGAGCCTGGTGGGCTGCAGTCCATAGGGTTGCTGAGGGTTGGACACAACTGAGCGACTTCACTTTCAGTTTTCCCTTTCATATATTGGAGAAGGAAATGGCAACCCACTCCAGTGTTCTTGCCTGGAGAATCCCAGGGACGGGGGAGCCTGTTGGGCTACTGTCTATGGGGTCGCACAGAGTCAGACATGACTGAAGTGACTTAGCAGTCTACAGCCTAAAAGTGATTAATAAGGACCAACTGAGATTTTTATTTCTTTTTGTTTTCAGTCTCCCCTTAAAATATACGCCCTTCTACCTGGCCAAACATTTACCAGATCATTGCCTCCACAACAGATTATGATTTCCAGATTCTGACCAAGGAGTAGACCCTTCCTTTTCCTTTCAAAACTTTTGTTTTTTGTTCTCAGGCTTCACGTCAAGCCCTGCATTCATTTTGGAAGACACTGAAATTAACAGTGACTCTCCGTTTTCTCATTTCCATGAGCTCTTCCTTCAGAATCACATATTTAAAGCCTCTTGGAGCTCCACTGCAACATGGACCCTTGTTACCACCCAGAACTTCTTCCTCAGACAGCGTGAATTCAGGCACCCCACCGTGTATTCTTTTTTTTGTTAGTTTTCACAACTATCTCCATGATAAATGCTCTTTGTTCTCATAGTATTTTCCAGTCTACTGACTTTTCTATATTTCTTACAATTTATCAACCTTCTCTTTCATTTACCTCATCGTCAGATTACAACTGCCATAATTTTAACAACACTCTTTCCATTCATCTAAAATTCTTTATTCATCTGACATTGGTCCTATCACTTAAGCAGAATATAAATCTAGGAAAAAAAATGTTTTCTGTCTTTATGCTTATACCTAAGTACCTTAGCACAGTCCACAGCAGGATAGATAGGCTCCACAGATGATTCAAGACTGTCATCCTCAAATCACATCTTAAGTACTGATAAATATTCTTACAATTTTTTTTTCTAGCTATCAGAATCCAATCCCGAGATATATTGACCTCCCACTTGAAAGAAAAATGGATTTTTTTTCAACTTCCTGCAACATGTGCACAAACTTAACTACGTCTGCACCCAGCCTATTTATATTCTGCATAAGATAGTGTAAATCCCCCCCTCTACTCCCTTTAACAATATTTTACATTTCATCTCCTCTAGCCTTTTAAGCAAACTGAAAGATCTATTTTCTTTATCTATTCTTATTGTTCCATACATATTTCCCTTTGGCTGCTTCCAAATCTATTAGATACTGTAGATACTATGGGCTCCTCTGATAGCTCAGTTGGTGAAGAATCACCCGGCAATGCAGAAGACCCCTGTTCGATTCCTGGGTTGATAAGGCCCCCTGGAAAAGGAATAGGCTATGCAATGGCACCCCACTCCAGTACTTTTGCCTGGAAAATCCCATGGACAGAGGAGCCTGGTAAGTTGCAGTCCATGGGGTTGCTAGAGTCAGACACGAGTGAGCGACTTCACTTTCATTCTTCATTTTCATGCACTGGAGAAGGAAATGGCAACCCACTCCAGTGTTCTTACCTGGAGAATCCCAGGGATGGGGGAGCCTGGTGGGCTGCTGTCTATGGGGTCGCACAGAGTCGGACATGACTGAAGCCACTTAGCGGCAGTAGCAGCAACCCACTCCAGTATTCTGGCCTAGAGAATTCAGTGGACTGTATAGTCCATGGGGTTGCAAAGAGTTGGTCACGACTGAGTGAAAAAAAAAAAAAAAAGTCAAGTAAATCATTTCAAAACTGACGGCTTCATTTTAGAATACACAGGCTTCATTTCCTCATCTCGCACTGGGTCTTCAAGACATTCTAAACGCACTTCCACTTCCCTTTCTCTAACTAGACCATCATGGCTAATTAACAAAGTCTTCCATCTAAGCTAATTTGGCATTTACTTAGCCTCTGAAAATGCTTCCTCATTGTTTTCCACTGAGTGTTTATAACAGTCCTTTATGTCTGTCCTTGACAGAGCCCCTCTGTCTTCAGCCTAAAGCTTTATTCACTATCAGTCTCCTTTCAGCATCCTGTTCGGTGAATTTCTGTGTAACGTGTTGCGTCAGCCTTGCGACCCCTTTTCTGCTTCGCTCTCTGTCCATGCTTTTCTTTTTACTTCTTCTGTCCATGGAAATGATATCACATATTGGGATATGAAGATGCTTTCACTTCAGCCTCAATTCTCTCCTGAGGTGTAGACTTTTACAACTAGCTTCTCAAGGAACATTTTAAAGAGGATGACTGACAACACCTGGTTATCCATCAGCCCCAGAAAAATTAGTATTTCTTCTCAAACATACAATTTTGCTTGTTTCTTCCAGTCTTGTGAATGTTACTATTATCCAGCCAACCACACAAGGCAAAGAGTAAGAAGTCACCCTCTTACCACTCTCCTCACCATCTTCCATTTCAGTCTCTGACGGTTTTACCTCTGATCTCCTCCTTTGTATTTTTTTTCTTTTTTTGACATGAGCTCTTTTTGAAAATGCATCACTATCTCCCCATGTAGATCAGATGACCTCGTATCCATGTTTCTACTTTGAAATGTATTTTCTTCGTTTTTTCTGTCAAGAAGCATTCAGACTAACTTTGATATTGCGAATGTGTTATGTTACCTATTTTAGGAGTTCAGAGGTTTCCAGGGGCTATAGATGACTGTAATATTTAAAATCATCTACAAGTTCAGCAGAATTTGAATGGTAATACCTCCCTGGTGGTTCAGAACATAAAGAATCCACCTGCAACCTGGGTTCGATCCCTGGGTCTGGAAGATCCCCTGGGGAAGGGAATGACTACCACTCCAGTATTCTTGCCTGGAGAATACCATGGATAGGAGCCAGGCAGGCTACAGTCCTTGGGGTCGCAAAGAGCTGGACATGACTGAGGGACAAACACTATTTTTTATCACCTCTCTAGGGTTACTTTATACTGTCAAGCTTTTAAACAACCTATATAACCCATTCTGAATTATATTCTGGAGGAACTCTCAATATTATATTTGTCCTAACTGATATGTTTCCTAAACAAAGAGTATGTGTATTCCGAGAGTATTGCCAATGACTGAACCTAAGACTGGGATTGTGAAATGGGGAGATAAATAGCTGGAGTCACTACCTCCTTTCTTAACAAAACTCAGTTAATTGTCCTCTTTCCTTTTTAGAGGACTTCCCTGGTGGCTCAGACGGCAAAGCGTCTGCCTACAACGCAGGAGACGAGGGTTCGATCCCTGGGTCAGAAGGATCCCCTGGAGAAGGAAATGGCAACCCACTCCAGTACTCTTGCCTGGAGAAATCCATGGATGGAGGAGCCTGATGGGCTACAGTCCATGGGGCCCCAAAGAGTCGGACATGACTGAGCGACTTCACTTTCACTTTTCACTTTCCTTTTTAGAAAGCTTGTGAGCCAAATGAGGTTTGGGGATCAGAAGACAATATCCAGAATAACTCCAGGGAAACTTGATTTTATATATTAATATATATTTTAACATGTGTATATATAATAGGTACATCATACACAGGTGTATCATATTATATGTGTGTGTGTGTGTGTGTGTGTGCACGCGCTAGTCAGTCATGTTCAAATCTTTGTGATCCCATGGACTATAGTCCACAAGGCTCCTCTGTCCATGGAATTCTCCAGGCAAGAGTATTGGAGTGGGTTGCGGTTCCCTTCTCCAATCATATCATGTACAGCATATCAATTTTTTCTGGGATATTAACATTGTTATCCTAACTGATTTGTTTAACAATGAAATCACGACACATGGAAATTTTTTAACTTATACCTTAAGATGATATTTCTTATTGATGTAGAATATAATATAATTACCAGCTTTAGGCAGTAAAATACTAATTAGATAAGCAAGAAGTTCTAATGATAAATTTAAGAAAATTGATGCTTCAAATATTGTATCTTAAATTACTGTGTGAGATTATTTTTTGCTGAAATGAAATCATAAACTATATTTATAACATAACTTATTAATTAAACACTGAAAGCAAAATAAAGTCTTTTATTGAAACATCTAAATTTATGGTTTGAGCCTTTATTAAACTGTGCTATGATGTGAAAAATGACTGGAAAATGTAGTTTTAATAGAAGGCAGTTTTCCATTTCCATGAGGTGTTGGAAACTACAGCAAGCAAGGTGACTCCGATAGACCTAAATCTGATCCTCAGGATTGTGAGCCCTGGCACTAATTTTTTTACTAATACACAATCCAGGTTAAATCCAGCTGTAAAATTATTTCATGCCACAGGTGCACAGCTAAATGTGGTTGGAAAAGAATGTGCTAACCACATGATTTTTAAACTCATGCCCACTAAGCTTAAATATGAGTGAGCTTCTGAAGCTGTGCAGAAATCCTTTAATCAGTCATACCTGTTTATTTTCTTTTCTCTTTATCTGGAAATAAAAAATGGAAAAAGTAGGCGAATTTACTCCACAAGCAGCATTTGTGACATATGCTCTCGCTTTCACTAACTGCTACATACATGTCCTTGACTTCTATGTAAGACCAAGCCTTTGTGCATTAGAGACTGTTTACTCTTGTCTACTCAAGAGTGTTCCCCCCCTACAATCCTTCTCTATCTCCTCTGCATATTTCTTGAATCATTTATTTTCCACACTGGCACAGTTACTTGCAAATTCTTTGCAAATATACTTTCAGCGCACGTCCAAAATGCAGCCGTTGCTCACCAGGACCATGACCTCCACGCTGGTGCCAGTGCCATCGTCGCTTATCTGATTGATCCCACACACAGCCTTTGCCTGTATCCCTCCTGCAGGCCTCCTTAGTCTAATTTTAGAACAGCAGCCAGAATGATTCTTTTAAAATATAAGTCAGATCATGCTTAACCTTTTGGCCAAACCCTTTAATGCTTTTCTACTTCGTTCAACGTCAGTGACTGATAATATTTTACGTTATCTGTTTCCTTGTTAACTCTCTGAGTTCATATCCTATTACTTACTTGCTTCCCATATTTTTTCCCCCAGAACTATTAGCCTCTCTGGTGTTTCTGAAACATGCCAAGATGGTATGCACCCCATGGGTTTTTAATATGCTCTTTGCTCTGTCTATAAACCTCTTAGTTCACTTTCTTACCTCCTTCAGGTCTTTACATACATGCTACTTTCTCAGTGAGGCCTTGAATGCATTCTTCCTTAAAACTGCAACCTCAGCTCTCCAATATTCAGTGTATTTTTCTCTCCTTAAACCTTCCCTTTAGCGGTCAATGCCATCTTCTGTAGTCTGTATCTTATCTGTTTTTATACACTTCATATTCATTAACTGGAGTGCAAACTCTTAAAAAGCAGGGTTTTTTTCTCTTTTGTTTACTCCTGAGTCCTCCATGCCTAAAATAATACTTAGTACATTGGAAGTTTTCAATAAAGATATTTTAAATTAATAGGTACATTTATTAATTGTATTAATAAAGTATTAAATACAATAAAGTATTACTTTATTGTCTAAAGTATCTAGTCAAGATACACAGTCAGCCAAAATTCACATAGTCGTTAGTAGATCTCACGTTTTACATTTTCTCAAACTAGAATAGGAAAATGTATTATTTACATCCTAATTCTGCGTGAATGAGCGCTAAGCTGCTTCAGTTGTGTCTGACTCCTTTGTGACCCGTGAACTATATATATAGCCTGTCAGGCTCCTCTGTCCATGGGATTCTCCAGGCATTTGGGTTGCCATGCCCTCCTCCAGACATTCTAATACTGCCCAAATAAGAGCTACCCTGGAATCTATAATTGTTGGCCATAAATATGACATTTGAACTTCAGTCTTCACCTATGAACTAACCAGGAATAGATTTCTTTTATCCTTCCTACAGTAAGCTTTCTTCTTTGCAGTCTCAGATGACAAACTAGACATGGAAATATTATGCTTGTCTTTTGTCTCTAGGTAAACTCCTTCAGGCCAGACTAAAACATACTGCTTGTGAAGGTACTACTCCTTTAGCTACAGCTGTATTTGTTTTGAAGATAATTAGTTTTCCATCTGGCGTTTAAGGAAGTATATTACATTTGCTTTAGGGAGAAAACAAAGAAGCTCTCACACTTGTGCAACCAAGCACATTCTTCCAACGTGCACGGTGTAGAAATGATGTACAGCACTTACTGTATGCCGCCTTAGCAGTTACGGTGATAAACGGGCAGACCAACTCTGTATGCACTGAGATCTGGAAGAAAAACCTCAGTAAACAATTGCTGTAGTTGGCAACCTGCTTCATTGTGCAGTAATTTACTATGCTTATCAATTGGGTGATTCCCGAATTCAGTTTGAAAAGTAATTTAACATGCATGAATTTATAATGAACGACTTAAAGTGATACGATGCTCACCTATTTAGGTGGAAATAAGAGCTCTAGGAAATTAAAAGCATAAATTCTAATCACATCTTTCAAGAATTATGTGCAGCATGGCTTGCAATGTCATTAAACCACACACATGTAAATACATCAGCAAATGTGCAAAAAAGACTGCAATACTCATGGGACTCTTGTTAAAAAGAAAGCTGTTAATAATTGCTTATGGAAATGCATTAGGACAGAATAATAACACTGTTATCAAAGTTACTGAGAGACCCTTGTGTGAGGAAAAGACCAGATAACAAAGACTGCCAGGGTTGGCAGATGCAGTGTCCTAAGTGTTGCAATAGGCTAACCTTTCCTGCCTGTTGCATCGTGTGGCATTTCAGTAACTCACCACCAAGAAGAAGCTTTCCTATGTATATCTTCAGATAGACAGTCTCATAACAACTGGAGCAGTAAATATGCAGTCTAAAATTGAACCTTGGTTGCTCCAGCCAATATTTCAAAACAATGTTCTTAGAAGTACCCAGAGGAGGCAAACAAGGGAAGATAACACATTCATAACCATGACTTCCGTTTGCATGATCATGGTACATTTCAGAATCATTAGTTAGGAACATACACAAGAACATTTCAACATAGGAGCTTTGTTTTCGATGTTGTTGAAAATTCAGGTTTCACTTCTAAATTGTGTAGCTAACAATGTTTTAAAGATTGTCACAAAAATACTAAAGTTGTGAAGCAAAGAGTATACACAAACGTGGATTGTAATGGCGATGAAATAACATAAGAAAAAGAGATACTTGTGTCCATTGTTCATTCATTTAGAGATAATAGTTCTAGTACATTCTATTAGGGTAAATCAAGCCCTCCACTACAAGTAGAATTTCATGAATTTTCTTCATTAAGTTATATTTCTAAGTGCAAGGGATAATCTAAAGGGAAGAGATTTTAAAATTGTCTAATAATAAAGGCCTGTAGAAATTATTATAACAGAAAATGATGTGAGACTTGGTACTGTCATATAAATACATTGAGGCAATATTACCAGATCTATACTTCGGATGTCATGCCTTTCAAACAGTAGATAATCACCTAATTTATAATTTAAGGCATACACTCAAAACTTTGAGAGTTCAGTGAGGGAGCATTGTGTGTATTGGGGCAAATCTGTCCAAGGCTTTCACTTATTTCCCAAGTACTATTAAAAAATAACATTCACACCACTCTGGTTGGCAGCTTTGATGTTTTCTAAAACTTCTGAACTTGAAAATATTGCCATGTGAAGTGAAAAATCATACAGAAAATTAATTGCATGCATTTCTATGTGGTTCATTTATTAAGAGAAAACTATGACAAGGTCAGAATCCTGCATAATATTGTATTACTAGAGATTGAGTAGAAAATTAGACTTTAAATTTTTAATAGAAATTAACACATTGATTTAAATGAGGAAAGCAATTTACAATCTTAACAAATTTTCTCAAATTCTTTGAATTTAATTAGAAAGCATCCAGATTCATTCTGTCATTTAAAGATGATTTATCTTTATATTTAGTGAAAAGAAACTACTGAAGTCTGGTTTCTCAGAACTGCGTCTCTTTCCTTTTTACTTTCCTGAAGCTGGCAGACCATGTGCCATACTCGAGAACAGCAAACTGAGAAGAGCTATAAAGTCTTAGTTCTGATTTCAAAAGTCTAATTAAAAGTCATTGTAGATTTCACGAGGAGTAAGGCATGAGATTGCACTATGATGCTGTTTCGCAGAAGGAAGGAAGTTCAACATGGCCGAGAAGTTGTCACATTTTCCACAATTGGATAGTTCCTCTTACAATCAACGCATGAAAAACAGAAGTCATCATTACTCTTCTCCTACTGCAATTAAATCCTTCTACCTTGTCTGCCTTCCTTCTGTCTCAGAAATCTTCATTCAGTTGCTCAAGTGAGAAAAGCCTCCTATTTCAGCTTACCATACATGACTCTCTGATCCAGATCATCTCATTTTTCCTCTGAGGCATCCACTGTCCGCTCCTCTTCGTAGACACCACCTCCACATTGGTTTGGACCATTGATTCCTCAGTGCGCTCACAAGACCCTAGGGTAATACATGAGCAGAATTCACCTGCCCCCTCCTAGATGTCCATCCTCCTCCTCTGTTAGCAATCATGCCTAACACTCCACCTTCCAATCTTGATGAATTATTTGCAGTTGTTCAAATTACTAGACTCTCTTGACTTCAGAATTTTATATCTGTTGTTCTGTCTCCATTAAAGATTCAGGTTTTCATCTTATTAACACTTAGTCTGTGTATATCGATAGCTTTTTCTAGGTAGCAGTTGTGTTATGTCTCCAAAAGTGAGTCGGATTCATTTTGATAGCTGAAAATACTGTATCTCATATAATGTCTCATATTGCAGATATGTTTTCATCTATCATTTTTTTTCTTTCTCTTAGATGTTAACTCTTTCACTGATTGAATTCAGTCTTGTTCCATTCCCTAGAATATTAAAAATTTTTAATACCTGTTACTAAACAGTATAGCGTAGTTTCATCCATTGATACTGGCTACCACTATGTACACCACACCCAGTATTTTAAACCATAAGTCCTTACGTGAAGGTTTGCATATGAGTTGGCATTATTTGCATTCTGTCTATTACAGCCTGTTGACCTTAAATTCTTTATTTGGCTATTTTTACAGATAAGTGAGAGTTTAGAGGGTGTGCATAATGAATAGAAAGATCTTTCAGGCTATTTTACTAACAAATTTATTTTATCCCATCTCTAGACCTCTTTACATTCCTCCACTAATTTTGCTGAAGCATTTAGATACTTAAGCAATTGAGTATTATGAGCATAGTAAAACACATAGTTGTGTGAATGAATGAGAAAATTCAAGGCCTCTAAATTACGTTCTGCTCATGTATCTTATCTTTAAAAGAGAAAATTCTAAAAAGGATTTCAGAATTGCATCTTCTTACTATCTCATGTATTAGCTACTTTAAGAATAAACATTGTTTCCAATATGAGTCAATTGACTTGCAAATCAAAATTTTACAAATTCAAAAATTGGTTTTCATGAGGAAGTTAATTGCTTAAATTTTATTATAATTAATGGTGAATTATATGCAGGAATTGTTTAAAAAAAAACACCATTCATTTCATCAAAACAAATTGGAAACCAGATAATATATAAGTACATAGAAATGTGTTTACCATATTTTCTTTTTGATATAATGTATGCATTCACCTTTATATTTTATGTGATCATATCTGCTTAAATACAGCATTTGTTACTATTTTTAATTTTTTCGATATAAATATTAATTTTACAGTGTTTCATTTGCATACTATAACTAAACCTATCATATGTAAAAATATAAGATAGTTGAAATGTACAGAACTAGTAATCTCTGTGAAAAGGAATTCAAGAATCTAATTAAAAACGTGTTAAGACATCTGAGTGACATAGTTCTACCCTGTATTTCTGTCTATGCTTATAAAATTTAAGGACAATGTCTAGTTGACAAAAATCACACAGCTTGACATTTAATTTAGAAAAGTAAATGGTAGGTGACAAATATGATATGGAGATAACATGCTAAGTAGAAAGAAGCTAAACACAAATGGAAAAACAAAACTGTATCAGAGTTATGCATTTTCTCTGTTGACCCTAAGAAATCATGTTTCTTGGTGTATTCTTTCCAGAAAGCATAGTCAAGCAAAAAAATATTCTAATATTTGAATATTAGCATCACCAACACGATGGACATGAGTTTGAGTAGGCTCCAGGAGTTGGTGATGGACAGGGAAGCCTGGTGTGCTGCAGTCCATACGGTTACAAAGAGTCGGACTCAACTGAGCAACTGAACTGAACTGAATATTTGAATAAAAAGCACTATATAAGAGATGTTGTGCCACGTGAATAGTTTACTATAGATATGCCAATTTGCAATGTAAATTTTTCAATTAGATTTTCAAAGAATGAGTGAGAATTCAAAAAAACTTCAAAATGTCTAGGACTTGAGATAATCTTCATTGAAGATCTCGTGTTAAGTCATCTCACCACAACAAACAAACAAACAAACAAACAAAAAAACCCTCAGCACAAGCACAACGAGATACAAGGAAACTTTGGGAGGTGTTGGATTTGTCTGTTACCTTGACTGTGAAGAGGTTTTCACAGGTGTTTGCGTATTGCGGTTCTTTATTCATTATGCTTCAATAAGCTTTTTAAATTTAGCAGAAAAATGAAGTTCTTTGGAGATGCAGGTTTTCATGTTTGCTCAATAACTTTGAGTGCTTGTTTTGGGAAAGGCACTGTGTTGACTTCTACAGGTGGTCTGTTCTAGCACTCATAAATTGCTTTAAAATTAACATTTTGATATATATTTTGAAGATACATTTGAACATGCACCTCAATTTTTCTTGTTTTCAGCCCTTGAAAGGACCACATTATTATACTACATCAAATGTAGCTAGGAAGACCGGAACCTACACCAAATTTACAACAAAATGGTCTGAGTGAATCTGAAAGGAAATGCAGACAATATAAAAAGAAGTCTCCACAAAGTCAGGGAAATGGGCTGCCTTAGACTGGTTGATAATTTCAACTATTACATGGAGGTGAAGCAAAAAGAAGTTCTTTGGACTATATAAATATATGATCCTGCATAATTTTGGAGTCCATGTTTTAGCACATAATTTGATGGAGAAGCACAGTCGTTGGCTTCAGAAAGTGGAATCAACAGGAAAATGTTTAGATTTCAGTTTCTCGTTAGGAAGACCAATGCAGACAACAGTCAGGATGTTTTTGTCTTTCTAGTCCTTGATTCTTTCTTCACATTAACAATTTAATGTCACACCATGGCAATAGCATTTATTAACACATCACACAAATGTACAAGTTCTGCAAAAACACTTTGTGCTTTCCCTGGAGTCTTTTGTTAAATTTTGCCAGTATACCACGGATCATCCCCTTAATGATTTTTGACTGCTACGTACTGCATATATGCGTGCTTGTGTGTGTACAGTTATTTTTGCCTATTTTGACATGTATAAAAATGGTTATATTCTCCTGAGAATTGCTTATATCACTTCAAGCTTATCATTTAAAATGCATCTATGTATTTAAAATGCAGCTATGTTATTTTACATAATTATATTAACTATTCTGTGATGTTCTACTATATGTATGTACCAATAAATTTTTCAGTTTTCCAGTTCATGATATTGGGGTTGTGTCCCATGTTTCACTACTGTTAATCATGCTGTGCTAATTTTTCTATGTTTCTTGCTTTAAATCCACAGTGTTTTCTCTTGCTTATATAGCTAGAAGTAGAATGACTCAATAGTTTTAAATTCTGAAAATAATGTTAATATTTTTCCACATGGTTCTAACAACTTACATGTCTGTTAGAAAAACTCCATTCATATTCTTCGTACACTTTCTGCCATTTGATTCCTATCATGGATTTTAATTCTGTATAAGTATAGGGGTAGAAAGTCACATTTTAATCTAAATTTGTATTTTTCTGGTTAATGTTTTGTTTGGATTTCTCTTCCTGTGTGTATGTGTGTGTGCTTTTTAAAAATGGGGAAACAGTGGAAACAGTGTCAGATTTTATTTTTCTGGGCTCCAAAATCACTGCAGATGGTGACTGCAGCCATGAAATTAAAAGATGCTTACTCCTTGGAAGGAAAGTTATGGCCAACCTAGACAGCATATTCAAAAGCAGAGACATTACTTGGCCAACAAAGGTCCGTCTAGTCAAGGCTATGGTTTTTCCAGTGGTCGTGTATGGATGTGAGAGTTGGACTGTGAAGAAGGCCAAGCACCGAAGAATTGATGCTTCTGAACTGTGGTGTTGGAGAAGACACTTGAGAGTCCCTTGGACTTCAAGGAGATCCAGCCAGTCCATTCTAAAGGAAATCAGTCCTGGGTGTTCTTTGGAAGGAATGATGCTAAAGCCAAAACTGCAGTACTTTGGCCACCCCATGAGAAGAGTTGACTCCTGGGAAAAGACTCTGATGCTGGAAGGGATTGGGGGCAGGAGAGGATGAGACAGAGGATGAGATGGCTGGATGGCATCACTGACTCGATGGACATGAGTCTGAGTGAACTCCGGGAGTTGGTGATGGACAGGGAGGTCTGGTGTGCTGCGATTCATGGGGTCGCAAAGAGTTGGACACGACTGAGCGACTGATCTGATCTGATCTGATGTTATTTTCTATGAATTATCAGGTTGTGTCGTTTGCAAGTTTTCTATACATGCTTTATTTTTATCTATTAATTGGCAGGTTATTTATATATTCTTGATACTATGTTGACTAAATGCAGCTAATGTGAAGAAGTCTGTATATACTGACTATGTATAAATGGTTTCCATTTTTATAGATTCATGTCTAGGCTTTATTGATTATTATTTTAAATATTCATCTTAATATGTGCAATTATCCTCTTCTAGTTTATAGATTTTTTTCATCTATAAGTTTGGGTGTATTTTCTTTGCTCCTCCAACCCTTCTCTTCTTTCCCTCCTTCCATCCATTCTTACTTTGTCTTTTCTATTTGATAAACAGTTTTTTTTTTTTATCTAATTCTTTAGTATGTTTTATTCTTGACTATGTGTTATGCTATCTTTGTATGATATCAAAAGTTCCTTTCTTTGCTTGTTGTTTCAAAAGTTTTATTGCCTCAGTCAATTTGTCTGTTCTTCTTCTGCTCCTTGGAAGAAAATCTATGACAAACCTAGACAGCATATTAAAAAGCAGAAACATTATTTTGCCAACAAAGGTCCGTAGAGTCAAAGCTATAGGTGAGCCATATAGTCGAGCAAGCTCTGGGAGATGGTGAAGGACAGGGAGATCTGATGTGCTGCAGTCCATCCCTTACAGGTTTTTAAAATTTCATTCAAGTTTTTTGCGAGACTTTTATCCATTAATTTGGAGTTTTGCTTAAATTTTTAAGCAATCTATTTTATAAATATGCTTCTATTTTTTTTCCTGATTTTATGTAGAAATAGAGTCAATATATGTATGCTGATGTTTTAATAACCACTTTGCTAAAGTTTCAAATTAGTTTTATAATATATTAATAAATTTATTTGAATGGTCTGTGAAAACAATTATATCACCTATTAGTAATTACAGTTTTATTTTCTCTTTTTCCTTCTTTATATAACTTGTTATTAATGCTTGTTAAGTAATATCTGTGAAACTACACAACTTTGTCTGGAGGGAGTCATTTAGCAAATATCAGTTTGATAGTTTGAAACGGTGGCATCAGAGCCACCTAGAGAGCCTTCTAAAATACATGTTGCCGGAGCCCACTCCCAGTGTTTATGATTTTGATATGTTGTTCTGGAGTCATGTTTGAGAATTCACATTTCCCGTTTCTGAATGTTGCTAATGCTTTTGACAAGTTTCCAGAAAATGTTAGTGATTCTGTTCTCTGATCAGGGTTAGAGAACACTAGTTTTGAATACCCAGACTACACTCAAATGTATTTTATAGAAATTTCATGACTTTGCTGAAGTAATTTCATACATCAGATACAAAATTTTCTATGCCATTAAATATGGATAATATTTTTTACCTGATGAATTATTTAAATATTAACTATTGGAGCACTGAAAAATATTTATCCTAATATTTTGAGTACAATGCATTGCTGTTTTTATCTATTAATACAGTGTATCCACAGGCATTCAACAGATGGGCTAATTGGATTACCTAGATATTTCTACAAAGTACCAGAAATTCTAAATTGAATTAAATACTATGATTTCTGATATGGCAATGCATTCTAACCTGATCTCTGCTAAAACAAATCTCTTCAATAAAGCTTTGGGGATAGATGAAAGAATTAACAACTTTTCTTTGACAGCATCAATAAGGAAGTGAAAGTGAAAGTGGCTTTGTCTTATCTGACTCTGTGACCCCATGGACTAATGGAAACAGTGAGAGACTTTATTTTTCTGGGCTCCAAAATCACTGCAGATGGTGACGGCAGCCATGAAATTAAAAGACGCTTACTCCTTGGAAGAAAAACTATCACCAACCTAGACAGAATATTAAGAAGCAGAGACATTACTTTGTCAACAAAGGTCCATCTAGTCAAGGCTGTGGTTTTTCCAGTGGTCATGTATGGATGTGAGAGTTGGACTGTGAAGAAGGCTGAACACGGAAGAATTGATGCTTTTGAACTGTGGTGTTGGAGAAGACTCTTCAGAGTCCCTTGGACTGCAACGAGATCCAAGCAGTCCATTCTGAAGGAGATCAGCCCTGGGATTTCTTTGGAAGGAATGATGCTAAAGCTGAAACTCCAGTACTTTGGTCACCTCATGCAAAGAGTTGACTCATCGGAAAAGACCCTGATGCTGGGAGGGATTGGGGGCAGGAGGAGAAAGGGACGACAGAGGATGAGATGGCTGGATGGCATCACTGACTCGATGGACGTGAGTCTGAGTGAACTCCGGGAGTTGGTGATGGAGAGGGAGGCCTGGTGTGCTGCGATTCACGGGGTCACAAAGAGTTGGACACGACTGAGCGACTGAACTGAACTGAACTGATGCTGAAGCTGAAGCTGAAGCTCCAATACTTTGCCCACCTGATGCGAAGAACTGACTTTTTAGAAAAGACCCTGATGCTGTGAAAAATTAAAGGTAGGAGGAGAAGGGGACTACAGAGGGTGAGATGACTGGATAGCATTAGTGACTAGATGGACATGAATTTGAGCAAACTCCAGGAGTTGGTGATGGACAGGGAAGCCTGGCATACTGTAGTCCATGGGGCTGCAAAGTCGTTGGGACACAACTGAGCGACTGAACTGAACTGGACTATCCAGTCCATGGAATTCTCCAGGCCAGAATACTGGAGTGGGTAGTCTAGGCCTTCTCCAGGGGATCTTCCTGACCCAGGAATCAAACCAGGGTCTCCTGCATTACAGGCAGATTCTTTACCAGCTGAGCTACAAGGGAATCCCTATATGGCATATATTTTTGTGTGAAATTATTTTTATTAAAGCTTAGAATAGCAATTACTTGGAAAAGAATCAGAGGATCAGAGAACTGGAAAGTGACCAACTTAAACACATGGTTCATAAATGGTTTTACAACAGGGTTATGTTATTGTTTTTCATCAATGCAAAAAATCCATTAAAAGCTCATTGAATATAGCCTACAGGTTGAACACAGGCTATTGCATGTTTTCCAATAGAAATCGCCAGTCTTAAAATCATATGAAACACAAGTTTTGCCTAATTTCCCCCTTGAGATTGAAAACTATAATTGGCCAATTTATCACACATATCAAGAGAACCAATTGACTGAGACAAATAAATCTTGCTCCATATTTCTTTCTAAAAGAGATGGAAAGAGATTCATCTTTTATATAATCGAAGTCTGTGTATGGATAGAAAGACTAGAGTCGCTTTGTTATCTTATGAAACTGGGCTAATTAAGTTTTGTGTCCTCTCACTTCAGGATAGAAGTTAACTTGTTGCTTACTTATTCTGCCTACAAACGTAGGAAATCATCAGGTTAGCAGAATCCAAATGATTAGAAAATAGCAATTCTTTTTATTGGATAAAGAGAAACCAATATAAACTTAACCACCAGGCTGTGTGTTTCAAGAGTTATTAATTATAAAGATGATATAAATAACACAACTATTATGGTTTTTCATGGCTGTGAAAAATTTTACTCTAAATGAACTAGATCAAGCACAATCCTACTCTGAGAATATTATTTGTCTCAAGAAGAAGTAAGAAGGGTCATCTGTAGTAATCCTAGTGTGAGCATCTTGCATTTTGAAATTAATGACTTAATCCTCCATCTTTAAAATTTCTTCTCAAGAACCCTTGCAATTAATGGATACTAATACACATGGTTTTCCCTTGTGGCTCAGCTGGTAAAGAGTCTGCCTGCAATGTGGGAGGCCTGGGTTCTATCTCTGTGTTGTAAGATCTCCTGGATAAGGGAAAGGCTACTCACTCCAGCATTCTGGCCTGGAGAATTCCATAGACTGCATAGTTCATGGGGTTGCAAAGAGCTGGACACAACTGAGTGAATTTCATTCACTCACTCAATATACATGGCAATCCTAAGAAAAAATAGCATTTAATAAATGAATCAGACAGCCTTAAAGACTTAAGTAGTTCTCTAGCATCACATTTGAGTAAATGGAAAGTTCATTAACTTTCCCAAATACTGGCACTAGGGCATCTCTACCAGTAGGAGGGTCTTTGATTCATTGCTTTCCCCAAATGATATTATACAAAATTAAAATAAAACCATAATATTTTTCAAAAAGTTTGTTACATCACACAATTAGTTGAAACCCGTAATTTAATACATTAACATATGAATAAAATTTTAATCAAATAGGCATTTAATAGTTTGTTAATGAATTAAACTTAAAAAAATAAAAAGTAGTAGCCTAAAGTTGTAAAACCCCAGGAATTGGGACTCAGCACAGTGGGTCAGGAGATGGGTTCGATCTCTGGGTTTGGGAAGATCCTTTGGAGGAGAAAATGGCAACCTAGTCCAGTATTCTTGCCTGGAGAATCCCATGGACAGTGGAGCCTGGTGAGCTACAGTCCCTGGGACGGCAAAGAGCTGGACACGATTGAACGACTAAAGCGCTGATACTTAGCGTCAGTCTGACCTTCGGCATTTTGCTTAACTTTCCTCAAAGTGAATTCACTCAACTATATGAGAGAAACAATGATACCTGGCAATTTAAGTCATTAGAATTTTGTGAGGGTCAAGTAAGATAACGGTATAAAAGTTGTTTCACGTGACACGCTACTGAAATGATGTATAAACATATGCAGTGAAGCCTTAGAGTAACATGACTTGCAATGCGCTGTTTTAGTACTATGAGTAACATTTCTCCAGTTGGGGAATTCCATAAACAACGCTGCACTTGTTTACCAAGGACAGCATCCGATATAAACATGGAAAGAAACTTTGACACTTTGAAATTTTTAATTGTTAAGTGCATGAATAACAAGGACATCTTGTCTCTAATGAGTTACATTTGGGATATTGTTACATATATACACACGCATATATGCATTCATATGCATATATATGGATATATAATTTATATTTATTTTTTAAGTTGGTAAATGTTATACATGCTATAAATATAATATATCTATATATATATATATCTTTCCAAATATATTCTTTTAGGTCGAAACAGGACCACGATTTCAACTCAAACTATGTTTGAAAAGTTTGGTCCCCTTGATATTATTCTGTAATACGTTTTAGTTAAATAATTCACAGGTACTTTCTGTATAGAAATGTTGGGTCAGTTCTTCTTCCTTCGTTCTTGTCTTTTTGTAGCAGAGAGTTGAAATGACAGACCAGGAGAGCTCCATCAGGGAAGATTCAGTAAACAAGCAGCAAACGGTACACTCTCTAGATGGAAGATCAGACCTGCCACTGCTGGAGTGGACCCACCCAATTCTGGCTTCCATTTTTTTAACCCTTTGTTCCCACCCCTAGGCCATCACTGGAGCCTGACTGGTTGTGCCCCATGCAAATAGAGCAGAGTCTGAGACCACTCATGGAAGGGGATATATTTTCCCACTGCGAGTCTTCACGCCAGTCCCGTTTCCCTTTTTTGCATGGCTTTTACTTTTCTTTGCCCTCTGAATATTCTTTTTTTAGTTGAAACTTCCTCTAACTGCCATATCTGATCCCTTTTTCCTTACTCTAACTGCCTAACAAAAACAGCAACGACAACAAGAGAAGTCATGCTAAGAAGCTAGTGAGACGTACCGGGAAATTTTTCTTTCCTCAATTTATGAATAATTATATTTGGGGAAAGTTGAAAAGTATATTCTCTTTTATTTCTACCTCCCATCTTCCTCTTTTACTTCTACCTCCCATCTTCCTCTTTTACTTAAGAGATTACAATTAAATCTATATATGTCTAACCTGATGTCACATCTATATTTTGGACAGCAATTAAATTGTTGGCCAAAAAATAACCCTTGCTATTCGTATTTGGCCACTGAGAGAGACAGAGACAGAGAAACAGACAGAGAGGAGGACAGAGGGGGAAAGAAAGGTTTTTACAGTGGGAATGTATATCTGTTTGTGTTTGTTTTTACCTATCCACCACCTTTGCTAGGAACTTCCCCTCCTTAAAGAACATTAGTTATTCTTGTCTTTCTTCAGCCCATACATACCCAGAACTGTGACACAATTATAGAAAAACAAAATGAAGTAGAACGCTGCCATTGTTCTGCAGTTGCAGATTTTTCTAAAATTTATATCTATATTATTTGAGAGGCTCTAATTAGGAATGGCTGGAAGAAGCACAAGCTGCAATCAAGATTGCTGGGAGAAATATCAATAACCTCAGATATGCAGATGACACCACCCTTATGGCAGAAAGTGAAGAGGAACTAAAAAGCCTCTTGATGAAAGTGAAAGTGGAGAGTGAAAAAGTTGGCTTAAAGCTCAACATTCAGAAAACGAAGATCATGGCATCTGGTCCCATCATTTCATGGGAAATAGATGGGGAAACAGTGGAAACAGTGTCAGACTTTTTTTGGGGGGGCTCCAAAATCACTGCAGATGGTGACTGCAGTCATGAAATTAAAAGACACTTACTCCTTGGAAGGAAAGTTATGACCAACCTAGATAACATATTCAAAAGCAGAGACATTACTTTGCCAACAAAGGTCCGTCTAGTCAAGGCTATGGTTTTTCCAGTGGTCATGTATGGATGTGAGAGTTGGATTGTGAAGAAAGCTGAGTGCCGAAGAATTGATGCTTTTGATCTGTGGTGTTGGAGAAGATGCTTGAGAGTCCCTTGGACTGCAAGGAGATCCAACCAGTCCATTCTAAAGGAGATCAGCCCTGGGTGTTCTTTGGAAGGAATGATGCTAAAGCTGAAACTCCAGTACTTTGGCCACCTCATGTGAAGAGTTGACTCATTGGAAAAGACTCTGATGCTGGGAGGGATTGGGGGCAGGAGGAGAAGGGATGACAGAGGATGAGATGGCTGGATGGCATCACCGACTCGATGGACATGAGTCTGAGTGAACTCTGGGAGTTGGTGATGGACAGGGAGGCCTGGCATGCTGCGATTGAGTTGCAAAGAGTCAGACAGGACTGAGCGACTGAACTGAACTGAACTGAATCAGGAATGAGAAGGTAGAATTTTTTTAGTCTATATTTCATTTTTAACTTGTGCCCTTGATCCAACTATTATTTTATTTTTAACCTTGAGTCATTAATTTGAATACCAAAAAAGTTGAGCAGGAAAGTTTTGGATAACATTTCATTTTTAAATGATCAATGAAATTAGAAAATGAAATCTGTCTTATTAAAGGGCAAAAATACAAGGTAATGATTTTCATTTTGTTTACAAAATGAACAAAGTAGAACTTTGAATTATATTTGTCTCAGATTAGTTTTTTAAGGTCACATTTAGAATTAAATATGACATGCATATTAATAGCATTTATTTAGATAAACCAACACTTTCCTATTTTTATATATTTACATTCAAAATAAAATTTATTGACTATGTTACTAATTAATTAATATGATATTAATATTTTGTGCTCTTTAAGGCTTTGCAGTGACATTTTACAGTTGTTTTGTTTAGTGGCTAAGTCACGTCAGACTCTTTTGCAACCCCGTGGACTGTAAAGGTCAGGCTCCTCTGTTCTCCTCTGACAAGTATGCTTGTCAGGCAAGCATACTTTTGCCGTTTCCTTTTCCAGGGCATTTTCCCAACTCAAGAATCATATGCACATTTCTTGCATTGGCAGGCACATTCTTTACCACTGAGCCACCAGGGAAGCTGACATTTTATAATACCTGTCATATAATAATTAGCTGATATGCATAATTTTTATAGATTGTATTGCATTTAAATACTTTGGAAGACTGATTATTTAAATAAATCAAAAAGTGAGTCTGTACTTTTAAAAATAGTATTTGTCGTACAAATACTTGTTTTTCAAAGTCAGTTATGTATGTATTACTTAAAAAGTATAGCTGTTAAATATCTCACTTTAAAAATCTCAACTATAATATACTGATAGCTTCCTATGAGACTAAATCCTCTCAAGAGACAGTGTGTACAGGCATCATCTGATTTCTATTTCCTTTTAGATATCAGTTCTGTGTCTGTTTTTATTGTTAAAATAAGTGATGTTGATACCTAGAGAATGGGAACCTTAGAAGCATCAGCTTCACTCTTTAAAGGGTACAGCCCTGTTCTAACCAGCCTGTATTACATAGAACTTATGGAAGAACAAGATCTTTCTGCAATTCAAAGGCATTCTAAAATACGCATATCAGCATGGTTTTTTTTGACAGAAGTAGAAAGATGACAGCAGAAGCAACAGCTGCCTAAGCTAATGCACACGTCTAAATGTGATAATGTCTGCAAATTTGACATCCTGGATTGGAATCTTTTGGATGAACGGATGAGAGAAACACGTTGATGACTCTTCACTGGCTTACAGTCATCCACGGGATGGGTGTTTTGTGACTACAGTGGTGATAAGGAAACTGGAGATGCTGATAAAGAAAGCAAACTGTTTTCATCTCTGCCCCTTCCTTTTTCCCCTAGCTCTCTTCCTCACCTTTACCTGTTCCTTTCATTCTTCATGCTTCTTGATTAGTTTCCCCTGTTATCTTTCTTTCTTTTAGCATAGTTTATTTATTATAATTGGGGGATAATTACATTACAATATTGTGATGTTTTTTGTCATCTTACATATTCTTCTCTTTTCTTCTTTCCTTTTATTACTTTAAACATTGACTAACCTATGCCTTCTTTTTATTTTTATTACTTCATTTATTTATTTTAAGTCTATCAGAGAATAAAACAGAAAGCAAATTCCCACATTTGGGAGTTTATATTATAGTGGAGGACAGCAAACAATAAAAGTGAAAACAATGAATGACTGCATTATGCATTAAACAAGATGAGTGATTTAAAAGGAAAACAGGAAAAGGATCAGGTTCGCACATGGCAGTGGTGTGGAGGGTTAGAGAGGGCAAGGTGTGCATACTGGAAAGAAGCATTTGAGTGGATGAATGAGGTGGCCTAGTCAATTAGTCACGTGTATCTATACAGTGGCCTAAACAAGAGAAATGGCCAGTGCTGAGGTGACAATGAGGAAGTCATCCTCATTCCTGAGTGGCAAGAACACAAGAATGGGGAACGATGACTAACAGCTCTAAGCAGAGGTGGGGAGGTAACAGAGAAAGTTAGGGGAATAAAGGGTGGGGCGGGTCTCCTAGAACCTTACAGACCATTGTAAGAACTTGTCCTCTGAGAAACGGGTGTGTGTGTGTGTGTGTGTGAGCAGCTCTCAAGCCTTTTAGACAGAAAATTTGAAAGTATATCTGCTAAAACACAACGTCCTCACTTCCCACCCCCACCGAAACCAAAATGCCCACCTTCCCAGGGTATTACTGAGGGCTTGTGAACTGGGGCAGTGAGCACCACCGTTCTTTAAAGGCACTGGGAAACTGTGTCTTTTCCCAGAAAACTTATTTCTCTTCTGCTTTCCTGCCTCCACTTATGTCCCCAGACTCCTGCTAAGGCGATGAGCCTGAAAACAGTGCAGGAGCACGGAGGAACACAGTCTTCAGAAAACATTGTGTAGATTCACTTTAAATGGAATGAAATAGATCATAGGCTGTCGTTTTATCTGATGTGCTCTTCTCCCGTATCTGCACATCTCTTTCCCACCAAAGTACTCTGTCTTTTCACAGGTTTTGCAAAGAACAGAAAAAGTTATGCTTAGACATTATGAGAAGCACATTTGAGGGGTTAACAAATTTTTGCCTGATCATCAGTACATTCTATCTGCTGGTAATTTTGCCACAAGTTTGTTCCCCTCACTTGGGAAGGCAACTCAGACAAAAAAATATAGCAGGAACCCCTTAATTGCTTGTTCATTGCCTCTTATTTTTTATGTAGGCTTTTGCAGTCCTTATTTTGTTCTAAATATAAAGTATAACTGCTAAATATAAAGTATGCTAAATATAAAGTGTAACTGCAAAATTATTTTAAGATAAAAAAGATAAGCTGCATCAAATAAAACCCACAGGAAAGCTGCAGTCAGGCAGGCTGATACAGTACAGTCTAAACTGAGCTCTGTACTCTCTCTAGAGAATAAATAATTCATCAGTCTTTCTAGTTCACTGGCTTTGTAAGATGTTATATGAGTACTTTTGCCTGGAAAATCCCATGGATGGAGGAGCTTAGTAGGCTGCAGTCCATGGGGTCGCTAAGAGTCGGACACGACTGAGTGACTTTGCTTTCACTTTTCACTTTCCTGCATTGGAGAAGGAAATGGCAACCCACTCCAGTGTTCTTGCCTGGAGAATCCCAGGGACGGGGGAGCCTGGTGGCTGCCATCTATGGGGTTGCACAGAGTCGGACACGACTGAAGTGACTTAGCTTAGCATAGCATAGCATATGAGTGGAGTAACCATTGTCTTCAAGTAAAGGCTGATAGCTTAATTGAAAGACCATGAATGAAAATGACATTTTTTACTGTTCTATAATTTTATAGGGTATAGTGGTTAATGGGTGGTTAAATCAAAAGCTACTTTTACAACAAAAAACTGTCTATAAATGAGCACATTTCTTATCTTTGCTAAGCGACAGTATTTTCACCCGTGAATTTTAAGTATAATATTAACAGTTAGGAAATAGATTTGGTTTAGATAAATTTAAATCATTTTACTTTTAAAGTTACATGGATTGTGTGAATTAAAAAAAAAAAAACTAAAATAGAAAACATCAGTTCTAATGAGATGGATGAAACTGGAACCTATTATACAGAGTGAAGTAAGCCAGAAAGAAAAACACCAATACAGTATACTAACGCATATATATGGAATTTAGAAAGATGGTAACAATAACCCTGTGTACAAGACAGCAAAAGAGACACTGATGTATAGATCAGTCTTATGGACTCTGTGGGAGAGGGAGAGGGTGGGGAGATTTGGGAGAATGACATTGAAACACGTATAATATCATGTATGAAATGAGTTGCCAGTCCAGGTTCGATGCACGATACTGGATGCTTGGGGCTGGTGCACTCGGATGACCCAGAGGGACGGTATGGGGAGGGAGGAGGGAGGAGGGTTCAGGATGGGGAACACAGGTAAACCTGTGGCGGATTCATTTCGATGTTTGGCAAAACTAATACAATATTGTAAAGTTTAAAAATAAAATAAAAAAAAAGAGAAAACGTCAGAACACTAGTCATTTTTGGAAAGCATTTTAAATTCAGATATGGAAAATTACATATGCATTACAATACATAGAGAGCATTGTGTGATGGCCTAATGTTTTTTTCTTATATGCTTTTTAAAATACAGCTCATTATTTAAAAGTAATCAATTGAGGCATTATGGCCATATTTACTAGGGAAAGTTAGGGTCTTCATAGTATTTTCAGACTTCTTAAATTTTAAAGGTGACATAAGTAAGTACCAAGTTGCTATGCCAAGTCACTTCAGTCGTGTCTGACTCTTTGTGACTCTATGGACTGTACCCCCCCAGGCTGCCCTGTCCATGGGACTCTCCATGCAATAATACTGGAGTGGGTTGCCATCTCTTTCTCCAGGGAATCTTCCCACAGAGGGGTCAAACCCGCATGTCTTATGTCTCCTGGACTGGCAGGCGGGCCCTTTACCACCAGCGCCACCTGGGAAGCACAGAGGACATATTCACTAAGTGAGCAGTCAGACGACACTGAAGCCATGGACTGTGTGGATCACGACAAACTACGTGAAATTCTGAAGGAAATGGGAAACCTGACCACCTGACCTGCCTCTTGAGAAATCTGTATGAAGGTTAAGAAACAACAGAACTGGACATGGAACAACAGACTGGTTCAAAGTTGGGAAAGGAGTAACGTTAAGGCTGTATATTGTCAACCTGTTTATTTAACTTCTATGCAGAGTACATCATGCAAATATCAAGCTGGCTGTAATCAAGATTGCTAGGAGAAATATCAATAACCTCAGATATGCAGATGACACCACCCTTATGGCAGAAAGTGAAGAAGAACTAAAGAGCCTCTTGATGAAAGTAAAAGAGGAGATTGAAAAAGCTGGCTTAAAACTCATCATTCAAAAAATGAAGATCATGGCTTCTGGTCCCATCACTTCATGGCAAATATATGGGGAAACAATGCAAACAGTGAGATACTTTATTATTCTGGGCTCCAAAATCACTGCAGATGGTGATTGCAGCCATGAAATTAAAAGACACTTCCTCCTTGGAAGAAACACTATGACCAACCTAGACAGCATATTAAAAACCAGAGACATCACTTTGCCAACAAAGGTCCGTCTAGCCAGAGCTACGGTTTTTCCAGTAGTCATGTATGGATGTGAGAGTTGGACTATAAAGAAAGCTGAGCACAGAAAAGTTGATGCTTTTGAACTGTGGTGTTGGAGAAGACTCTTGAGAGTCCCTTGGACTGCAAGGAGATCCAACCAGTCCATCCTAAAGGAGATCAGTCCTGCGTGTTCATTGGAAGGACTGATGGTGAGGCTGAAACTCCAATAATTTGGCCACCTGATGGGAGAGTCGATTCATTGGAAAAGACCCTGATGCTGTGAGGGGCTGGGGGCAGGAGGAGAAGGGGACGACAGAGGATGAGATGGCTGGATGGCATCACCGACCCAAAGCACATAGGTTAGAGCAAATGCTGGGGAGATAGTGAAGGACAGGGAAGCCTGCATGCTTCAGTCCACGGGGTCACAAGAGTCAGACGTGACAGTGAGTAAAGGACAACAACACAGAGCACAGTGATGGGCTATGGCACATGCCCTACGTTTTTCAATTACATACACCCTTTAAGCTTCAGAATTACTTTCTTACTGTGGTCTGCTTCAAGTGCTTTGCTGTTATGTTATATAACATTCTATTTTTGGAAATCAAACTCCTTGCACTCTGACAGGGCACCTTAAAACACAATGTTTATAACAAAATAAATAGAAGTTATTATTTGATTTATATGTGGAAAATGAGAAGCAGGTCTCAGCCACCTTTATTAAGTTACTTCACAGGAAATCTATGCTAATGAAGAGAATAACCAATTATCTTAATTCTTGCAATATCACACCTATCATTCTTCATGATCTTAGTAATATTGGTCTGCACTAATTTTTTTTTTCAGTTACATAGTACAGTTAGAGTTGAATTCTCTTTCTAGTCTAACTTGGCAATGTATGTTCCAGAAAAATATATGGTGTAGTGAAGGAAGAAAATTTAGTAAGACAAGACATTTTTCCTCTGGACTTTTTGGTATATAAAAGGCTTATCTGTTTGACGTTTGCTACTTTTGATTTATGCTTTTGTACTCTTTTCTTTTCTTCCTATGCCATCTTTATCAAAGTGCTGAACTCCCAGGTGGCTCAGCAGTAAAGAATCTTCCTGCCAATGCACAGGGCACAGAGGGTGTGAGTTCAATCCCTGGGTCGGGAAGATACCCTGGAAGAGGAAATGGCAACCCACTCTAGTATTCTTGATTGGAAAATCCCATGGACAGAAGAGACTGATGGGCTGCAGTCCACCGGCCCACAACGTGTCAGGCGCGACTGCGTGACCAGGCATCAGCCCCGCAGATGGAGCGGTGGGGAGCTGCATCCTGGAGAGAAGCCAGGAGAATGGCCGCGCTTCTGTTATTCTTACAGCCCCACACTGTGAACATACTCTGTGATTATACTCTTGCCCATGAGTGCATTATTATTGCTAATTGTTATGAGTTTCCTGAAATTCTCAATTCCAAATGGACTGCAGCCCACCAGGCTCCTCCGTCCATGGGATTTTCCAGGCAAGAGTACTGGAGTGGGGTGCCATTGCCTTCTCTGGCATGGTGTAGCAGTAGGCACTAAAAAAGAAAAATAAGCTAAATGATGACTATTTGTTCACTTTTTCATGGCATATGAGGATGATAATTTTATTTTAGCACAGAAAAGTATATGCAACATTCACATACAATGTGTGTATGGTACTTCCCTTGCGGCTCAGTGGTAAAGAATCCACCTGCAATGCAGGAGACATGGGTTCAATCCTTCGATCAGGAAGACCCCCCTGGGGGAGGAAATGGCAAACAACTCAGGTGTTCTTGCCTGGAAAATCCCATGGACACAGAAGTCTGGTAGGCTACAGTCCACTGAGTCGCAGAGAGTCAGATGTGACTGACTGAGCACTCATGCACACAAGCGTGTGCGATGCAGACAGAAAATAAACTCAAGCCAAGTCTTCATTTCAGCATGCTGTAACTTAATCATTTACTGTAGAACATCAGTGAACACTTAGAGAATGAGAGAATCTTTGCTGTGTAATAGGCCTAACTGCTTTACCAGTGAAAGGGATATTGCCTGTAGAGTAACTACACCATTTCAGTTTTGATTGGTTATAAAAATGTTAAAAACCTCTACTTTGATTGATAGCAGACAAGATGCTTTGCACAAATTCCCCTACCCAAAATAGTTATAACACGTGGAAGAAGCATAAATGTTGGAAAATATATCCAGCCAAGACACAGAGGATAGAAATATAAAGATGAGTCAAGACAGAAAGTTTGACAGACTAGATATGGTTGACTACTTTGCAAGAATGGAAATATAAAATTAGAGTTCAGGACTCGATAGGGTGGGAAAAAGAAAGGGGTGCCTCATAAAACACCCACATTTTAATTTGGGACCATAAAATGCAATAACTAGAAATAAACATGAACAGAAAGTAAACCATCACTTGTCTACTAAGAAGGAAAGTGAAGAGAAATAACAACTAACCTCACTGTTGCATCTTAGTTTGACTCCTAGAGCAAGAAAAAAGCCATAGTGGAGAAAAAAAAACCTGAAGAAATCTAAGATTTGTAATTTAGTTAACAGTATTATACCATTGTTAAATTCTTAATGTGATAATCATATCATGGTTATTAAAGAGGCCATTACTTTTTCAACCTAGCCATATGGAATTCTTTATATTAGCATGACAATTACTTAACAAAATGTGATTTGTGTGTGTATGTGAATAGTAAGCTCAGTAAATCTAACAAAAAGCAAGGCTATAACTTATGAGAAAAATTCATAATAGCAAATGGTTCCATCCTCCAAGAGAACATAATGCTTCTCTATTTGAAGGTACCCATTTATGTCGTCTGGCAACATAAGACAAAGACATCTCCAGAGAAATTATTGAGATCTTCAAGGAAAACAAGAAAAATAAATTATAGAAATATAGAAAGAAAAGCATAATGACAAAACTATTGGGAGTTATAAAATACAAATATAATACACAGAATCAGCAAACAAGTTGGTGCCTTGAAAGGTATAACAAATTTTATAAACCTCAAGAAAACATAGCAATAAAATGAGTAAGTACAAATAGTCAATGTCATAAATAGTGGATATCAATACAGAATCTAGAGATGTTGAAAAAATGGAAAATAATATTAACGTATTCATATTATCACACATAAAAATGTGGAGAAAATGGACAAATTCCTAAAAGTACAAGTAACTATCCAAAAGTGACCTAAGGTGAAATTGAAATATTGAAGTATCAACTTGTTATTAAATGAACCCAATATATAATAAAACTATCTTCAGTTAAATCCATGTTCAGATGACTTCACAGCATCTTAATTAGTGAAAATATAACATCATGCTTACAAAATATTTTGCAGAAAATAGAACAAGGAGGATTTATGGCCTGACTTATTTCACAAGAATATAAAAAACTTGATATTAAAGTATAAAAAGGACATCACAAGAAAGGGAAATTGTAATCTCTGACAAAGATACATTAGTTCAGTTCAGTTCAGTCGCTCAGTTGTGTCCGACTCTTTGTGACCCCATGGACTGCAGCACGCCAGGCTTCCCTGTTCATCACCAACTCCTGGAACCTACTCAAACTCACGTCCATCACTTCGGTGATGCCATCCAACCATCTCATTCTCTGTCGTCCCCTTCTCCTCCCGCCTTCAATCTTTCCCAGCATCGGGGTCTTTTCCAAAGAGTTGGTTTATCGCATCAGGTGGCCAAAGTACTGGAGTTCCAGCTTCAGCGTCAGTCCTTGCAATGAACACCCAGGACTGATCTCCTTCAGGATGGACTGGTGGGATCTCCTTGCAGTCCAAGGGACTCTCAAGAGTCTTCTCCAACACCACAGTTCAAAAGCATCAGTTCTTCAGCGCTCGGATTACTTTATAGTCCAACTCTCACATCTACATGACTACTGGAAACACCATAGCTTTGACTAGATGGACCTTTGTTGGTAAAGTACTGTCTCTGCGTTTTTATATGCTGTCTTGGTTGGTCATAACTTTTCTTTCAAGGAGCAAGCATCTTTTAATTTCATGGCTGCAGTCACCATCTGCAGTGATTTTGGAGCTCAAAAAGATAAACTCTCTCACTGCTTCCACTGTTTCCCCATCTATTTGCCATGAAGTGATGGGACCGGATGCCATGATCTTAGTTTTCTGAATGTTAAGTTTTAAGCCAGCTTTTTCACTCTCCTCTTTCACTTTCATCAAGAGACTCTTAAGCTTCTCTTCACTTTCTGCCATAAGGGTGGTGTCATCTGCATATCTGAGGTTATTGATATTTCTCCCTGCAATCTTGATTCCAGCTTGTGCTTCATCCAGCCCAACATTTCTTATGATATACTCTGCATATAAGTTAAATAAGCAGGGTGACAATATACAGCCTTGACGTACTCCTTCCCTGATTTGGAACCAGTCTGTTGTTCCATGTCCAGTTCTGACTCTTGCTTCTTGACCTGTATACAGATTTGTCAGGAGGCAGGTCAGGTGGTCTTGTATTCCCATCTCTTTAAGCATTTTCCACAGTTTGTTGTGATCCACACCGTCAAAGCCTTTGGTGTAATCAGTAAAGCAGAAATAGATGTTTTTTTGGAACTCTCTTTCTTTTTCAATGATCCAGTGGATGTTGGAAATTTGATCTCTGGTTCTCTACCTTTTCTCAATCCAGTTTGAACATCTGGAAGTTCATGGTCCATGTATTGCTGAAGCCTGGCTTGGAAAATTTTGAGCATTACTTTGCTAGCATGAGATATGACTGTAATACATAATCAAAGATTATAAATAAAATTTAAATAATATGAATACAGTATCTTAAAAGGACAAAATCTCCTCCTGTCATTGATAAAAATTTAATGATTAAAATGAAAATTTCTAAATCTGCTTATAACCAGAAATATTCTTAGTGCAAAATATCATACTTAAAATTAAAATATCACCAGTTTTTCTCTGGAAGCAAAGAATAAGAAACATTATGTGTCCCTCTAACAATGCTATCTCACAGACCATATTCATTATAGTGCCTCGAGATAGATTAAATTGTTTTTGAAGTAAATTTGAAATGTATTTTTGGAAAAAATGTCTCCCACTACACACAGTCTCAGGGAACATCAAAACTTATCCTACAGTGTATTATATATGTCCCCTCCAGTTTAAATGATAGAAGTTTCCAAAACTAATAGAATCTGGTGAAAATGATGCTTTGTTAATCTCAAGATGAGATCATAAAAAAGGCATGAATCCTTTTTTATTTGATTTTTGGATGCTCAAACTCAAAAAATGGTTTCCAGAAATTTTCAGGAATTATAAACTTCCTGTTTAATGTCACACAGAAAAGGAAAATATTTCCAGGAAACAGTTCAAGATTGATACACAGTGTTTCGGTGTGTCAAAATAAATTTTATGTATCTCACTTGCTTGGATTGAGCTTCTTTCACCAATCACCCTCAACTAAGACATCTAGAGACTAATCCTGAACTTAGTACTGAGGTCGACTTGTCTCAAAGTATATAAGCCTAGTAAGAGTGGTAAATAGGAATTGAGAGAGTTAAACAACAAAAAAAGCAAGGTTAACAGATGTGGAAAACAAAAATAACTCTTCATAAACTAGAGAGACTGTGTTCTCTGATGTAAGTAAAACAATTTAATCTTCTATAAGCAATTCAAATTTCAATAAAATTTAGACAAATCTATAAAATTTGAGTTTCCTAAATTTTGATAAAATTATTTATTAAAAATAAAAAATGTATGGTTTTTCTATTAAGTAATTTGTAGATGCATCAAGGTTATTCTTTTGCTTCTTTGCCACATTATCCCCATATCTATTTTTATATAGACATATATTTCATGATATAAGTGATTTTTCGAGAATGTAGTTTACTAAAATAGAGTTTCATAATTTCACAAAATAAAAGTTATCAATATATAGTTTTCCTTTGTTTTCATGGAATAATATTTTGTGAATCTTTCTCCATGTCAATGTGTAGGAATCTGCCATTAATTTAAAAAGATACATAGTTGTATATTTGCCTCAAGGACTAGAATTACACATTTTAGAAGCAGTATGTGATAAAGGAAAATAGATGTTTAAAATACAGTTGGTAGTATTGTAGGGGAGGGAAGCAAAAAAGATCACCCCACATGACTTCTAAGATATAATTATTGATAGTAAATTTCCCAAACACAGGAATTGCCTATCGATGATCTCAGCTGCAGATTTTTAGCAAAATCTCACATGGAAACTAATTTGTGTTTCACATCAGCTGAGGTGCCTATTTCTTCCAGGAGAGAATAGTGGTTTTCCCTTCTGTTTTGTCTTTAAATATTGCAAAAGTACCTTTCATGAATGTGAATGAGAATCCTATCTGTAGGGGTCTGTGCGAAATATAATCAATTCCTGGATATTTAATTAAAAGTTGACAAGGTTAGTATGAAGATGAGTATCCACCCATCTCTCTGCTGATAGACAGATTATTTGTTCTTTTTAATTAACAATGTACTCAAAATATGCATTAATTTACATGCTATTAATTTAATTGGATCAAATGATACTACTTTTATGCTATGATATGTATTTCACACAACAATGAGATTTAAAATGAGGAGGCTATTAAGTAAGTTTTGCTATATAATTAGTTATTAAATTTTTTAACTACCTTCCTCTGGGAAAGAAAATCAGATAGCACTTACAAAAACTATTCACTAGAATACTATATGAAGTTACAAGTTTTCCAAAGGAAATACATTTAGCTTTTAAAATAAGTATAGATATAGTTCAAAGAATAATTCATATTCTTTTATTATGCAATACTACATAGTTTAATATCCTGGTATAATAAATTGACTCTTGCTGATCACTTTGGTAGCCTTCATTGTTTGAAACAAGTTGGGAATCTGTCCCTTCCTTTGATTATTGTGGTGAAAGTGAAAGTGTTAATTGCTCAGTTATATCTGACTCTTCGTGATCTTACAGACTGTAGCTGCCAGGCTCCTCTGTCTGTGGAATTCTCCAGACAAGACTACTGGAATAGGTAGCCATTCCTTTCTCCAGGGGATCTTCCAACCCAGGGATTGAAGCCAGGTCTCCTGCATTATAGGCAAATTCCTTACCACCTGAGCCACCAGGGGAGTTTGTGGAATATTGCAAGTGATCACATCTCTTTTTACCATGGGCCCCACTTCTAATAAACTATCTTATCTGCAAATTTCCTTCAAATTTCCTACTTTACATTTCCCAGGAACCCCATCAATACAAATTCTATATTCTAACAAAGCAAATGACATTCTGACTGCAAACAAGAAGAAAGTTAATAACAAAATATAGAGACATATTTTTCCTCTGAAACTCAGAGAACTGATCAGACAGACCAAGGAGTAGGTAGCTTGCTCTTATTTGCATAGATGGTTTTAATAATATGTAATGCTGACTTAGTAAAGAAAAACGAAACACACAAACTTTTCAACAGCTAGATTTTAAAGTACTGAAAAGTTCTGCAAGTCAAATCAAACTTTGGAAGTGTTTTTTTTTTTTCAACTATATTCTTATTTTTAGAGATGAGTGTTTTGACACATCTCTCAAACTTTAAAATAGTACAGTCTAGCAAAAGGAGTGAAAGTGTATCCCTTAGGATAGTTCCTTTTATTATGTAATATTGTAAAGTTGTTCTGCCTCTAATTTGTAAAACCAATGACAACTTGGTAGCAAGATGAGATAGTTTTGAAAATTCTAGAAATTTTTAATTTGCATATTTTTACATTCATAGTTTACTCAAACCACCAGATAATAATATATAAATGGTGCTGTTGACTGAGTATGAGATTAAGGCTCAACAGACCTGGCTTTACCTTCTGTTCCTCCCATTTATGAGTTAGAGGTTTATTATTTAATTTTAATAATCTTTATTTTGTCATCACTGAAATGTAAATAATAATTCCTATGCATGGTGTTGTGAGAATAAAATAATGTATTGTTAGTAAAAAAAAAATGAGTATAAACTATAATGGACTAAGTCATTTACTATTCCTTAAACATATTTTGGACTTCCCAGGTGGTTTAGTGGTAAAAAACCAACCAACCAAACAAAAAACCCACCTATCAATGCAGGAGATGCAAAAGACAGGGGATTGATCCCTGTGCCAGGAAGATACCCTGGAGGAGGGCATGGATCCCCACTCTAGTATTCTTACCTGGAGAATGCTTGGACTGATGAGCCTTGGGGGTTAAGTCTATAGGGTTGCAAAGAGTCGGTCATGACTGAGCAACTGAGCATATACATGCATGCATAAACATGTTTGGTAAAGTTCATACTATTCTTATTGGCAAAACTCTCAACTCAGAAAAATAACTTTTAAAACAAGATGCTATGACCACTCAAAGGTAAAGAATCCACCTGCAATGCAGGAGACTCAGGAGATGCGAGTTCGATTTGTGGGTCAGGAAGATCCCCTGGAGGAGGAAATGACAACCCACTCCAGTATTCTTGCCAGGAAAATCCAATGGACAGAGAAGGGCAGGCTGCAGTCCATAAAGTCCCCAAGAGTCGGACTTAACTGAGCTACTGAACACACACACATCCTACAAGTGATAGCATAATTTATATTTCAGATCAGATCAGATCAGATCAGTCGCTCAGTTGTGTCCGACTCTTTGCGACCCCATGAATCGCAGCACACCAGGCCTCCCTGTCCATCACCAACTCCCGGAGTTCACTCAGACTCACATGCATCGAGTCAGTGATGCCATCCAGCCATCTCATCCTCTGTCGTCCCCTTCTCCTCCTGCCCCCAATCCCTCCCAGCATCAGAGTCTTTTCCGATGAGTCAACTCTTCGCATGAGGTGGCCAAAGTACTGGAGTTTCAGCTTTAGCATCATTCCTTCCAAAGAAATCCCAGGGCTGATCTTCAGAATGGACTGGTTGGATCTCCTTGCGGTTTCAGGGACTCTCAAGAGTCTTCTCCAACACCACAGTTCAAGAGCAATTGCTTTCCTATATTGTGTTCATTTTTGCCTTACACCAGCATGAATCATCCATAAGTAGACATATGTCCCCTCCCTGTAAAACCTCCCTCCCATCCCATCCAACCCCTTTAGGTTGTCACAGAGCACCAGGTTTGAGCTCCCTGAGTCATACAACAAATTCCCTCTGGCTGTCTTATGTATGGTAGTGTATGTGTTCAATGTCACTCTTTCAATCCATCCCTCCCACTTTTTCTCCCACTTGGTCAATAAGTCTGTTCTCTGTGTCTGTCTCCAATGCTGTCCTGCAAATAAGTTCATCAGTATCATCCTTCTAGATTCCATATATATGCATTAATAGTATTTTTTTTTACTTTTTCTGACTTACTTCACTCTGTATAATAGGCTCTAACTTCATCCATCTTATTAGAACTGACTCAAATGTGTTCCTTTTTATGGCTGAGTAACATTCTAATGTATATAACAGAAAACAATTTATCCATTCATCTTCAGATAAAAACGTCCTTATCCATTCATCTGCTGATGGACGTCTAGGTTGCTTCTATGATCCTGTCTATTGCAAATATTGCTGCAGTGAGCATTGGAGTACATTAATCATTTTCTGTTACAGTTTCCTCAGCAGGAAACAGGAAGGTTGATTCCTGCAGTTCTATTTTTATTCCTCAGGAATGCTTTGGCTATTGGAGCCTTTTGTATTTCATTGCAAATTGTGAAAGTTTTCATTCTAGTTACATGAAAAATACCATTGTTAATTCAGTAGAGATTGCATTGAATATGCAGATTGCTTTGGGTATTATAGTAATTTTCACGATATTGAGTCTTCCAATCTAAGAACATGGTGTATCTCTCCATCTGTTTGTATCATCTTTGATTTGTTCCATCAGTGTCTCATAGTTCTCTGCACACAGATTTTTTGTCTCTTTAGGTAAGTTTATTAATAGATATTTTATTCCATTTTTTTTTCTATGGTGAATGGAATTGTTTCCTTAATTTCTCTAATTTTTCATTGTTCATGTGTAGGAATGCAAAGAATTTCTGTGCATTAATATTATATCCCTTGGCTTTACTATGTTCATCAATTAGCTCTAGCAATTTCTGGTGGCATCTTTAGTATTTTCTATGTATTGTATCATGTCATCTGCTAGGAGTAAGATTTTTACTTCTTTTCCAATGTAGAGTCCTTTGATTCCTTTTCTTCTTTAATTGCTGTGGCTAAGACTTCCAAAAGTATGCTGAATAATAGTTGGGAGAGTTGGCATCCTTGTCTTCTTCCTATGAATTTTAATAGATTAAAAGTTGGTCTAGGGCAAAAAAGTAATTTTGAAAAAGTAAGAAAGAAGCCATATGCCATCATGCCATATGCCATCATGGAAAATAACAGAACAGAAAAAAAACATATCACTGTTACAATCATTAATATGGGGAAAAAAGCTATAAGAATTAATGTTTTGAAAGTCTGAAACCTTATTACTTACTCATAGCAACCAAGAGAAGTACTTGATGAAGGGAGAGGCTGCTGAACTTCCGTGAAGGAGCAGAGTGCATATCTCTATCCCCTTCATGCCCCTTTGCTATGGCAGAGATGAAACCTCACATTCCTAGAGCATGCAGCTGCCAGTAGGGTGGACAGCAAGAATTTTGCCCTCCAATTATTTGTATTTGTGTGTTTTGATTAGTCTAGTGGTTCCCTGAGAGACTGATACAGATAGTCACATTTTCTCATTTTCCTAGGTATGATTTTCCCAACAGCATCTATTGGAAGCAACTTTTTTTTTTGTTTTTGATCTAGAAATTTAAGGAAATCTATATCTGGCCACAGGCTGACCACACACAAAAAAGAACACAAATTTTTGCCAATATAGTTTAGATTATCTACTTTAAAAATGGATGAAGGCAGGACTCAATAAGAAACAAAGGCAGTACCTCAGAGAAAAGAAAATCTGATTTCTAGAGCTACATTGTAATGCATAAAGTGTTTCATTCTCAACAACAACACGAAATGGCAAAGACGTGGAAAAGTATAGCTCATTCCCGGGAAAAAAAATAATTTTTAAAAGCTACCTATCACGGGAAAGCCTTGACACTGGGATTACTAAAGAAATTAAATCAACTGCTTTAAGAAACTAAAGGAAACCGTAGGTGAAGAACTAAAGTGCATCAGAATAATAGTGTATGAAGAAATAGGCAGTGTAAAATTATAAAAGACGTAGAAATGATACAAATCAACTGCAGATTTGACTAGACAGAAGAATCACTAAACTTAAGGCAATTAAAAGTATGCAGTTTAAGAAATAGAAAGAAAAAATTATACGAAGAGAAATGGAAAGAACCAGAGGGACCTGCAAGACATCACCAAGCTGCCAACACAGGGAAACTAAGGAGAGGAGAGAGAAAGGAAAGGAGCAAAAAAGAGCTGAAGACGTCATGACCAACAACTTCTGAAATTAGATAAGTTTGATAAAGAAGCTAAGGAGAGGAGAGAAAGGAAAGGAGAAAAAAAGAGCTGAAGACGTTATGACCAACAACTTCTGAAATTAGATAAGTTTGATAAAATACATAAATCTACAAACCCAAGCAGCCCAGTAAACTCAAGAAGATAACCTGAAAGAAGTACAGACGGAGCTACATTATAATCACACTTTCAAAGTTCAAAGCAGAAAAAAAAAAGCAATCTTGAAGAGGAAAGAAAGAAGCTGTATGCCGTGTGCAAGAGTCCTCAATAAGAATGACAACTTTTTTCTCACCACAAAACACAGAAGCCACAAAGAAGTGATAAGACTTACTTTAAAAGCTGAAAGAAGAAAAAGTCTGTCAACTAAGAATTCTATATCTGGCAACACTAGTCTTCAAGAATAAAGGAGAAGCTAGATATACTCAGATAAACAAAAGTTAATAGAATTTATCACTAACAGACCTTCCCTACAGGAAATGCTAAATGAAGTCCTTCAAACTGAAATGAAATGACACTACGTAGTAATCCAAAGCATATGAATAATTGAATAATACTGTGAAAATCATTACATAGGCAAATATAAATAATTGTTATAACTTTAGCTCATTTTTTTCCTATGATTTAAAAGGCAAATGAATAAAACAAAAATTACAAATCCTGTGTTAATTGGCACAATATACAAAGATATAATCTCTGATAATACCAACATAAAGCATAGAGAAGGGAGAGCTATAAAGGCAGAATTCTTGTATAGTGTTGAAACCAAATTGGTATTTCTGTAACTAAGTTATTGAATATGGATTGGTTTTAGAAAACAACTAAAAATACATACAAAAAGGAAAGAAAAAGGACAAGAAAATGATACACTACAAAAATAACATACTGAATATTAATACAAAAAGTCAGTACTAAGGAATTAAGAAACAGGTCATAAGATGTACAGGAAGCAAATAGCTAAATGACATAAATAAGCTTTTGATTATCACTAATTATTTTAAATGTAAATGGATTAACTAGCTAATTCAGAGTTTGTCAGAAGAGATTTTAAAATATATATATTTATATAGTCTACATGAAATTTGTTTTAGGTACCATGCCCCCCAAAAAAAATAAAAACAAAGGATGGAAAGAAATAGCTCATGCAAATATTAACTAAATGCAGCCAAAGTAGCTTTATTACTGTTAGAAGAAAATAAGTTTTTAAGCAAAAAGTGTATACAAAACCAAAAGGTGTTATATATTATTAAAGTGTTTACTCTATCCAGAAGATGTAATAATTATAAACATATGCACACCTAATGGGATGGCCCCAAAATGTATGAAGCAAAATTGATATAATTGAAAATGCAAAGAGTTTTACAGTAATAGTTGGGAACACCAGTACCACATTTTCAATAATTATAGAGCAACCCAACAGAAGATCAGCAAGAAAATAGAGGAATCGAACAATTCTTTAAATCAATTAAACCCAGGAGACATGCATATGTATAGCAACAGAGAACAAGGGAATGCGCATTCTTCCTAAGTGTGCACGGAGGTGAGCAGTCTTCAAGGTAGACCATCTGTTAGATCACAAGTCATAATAAATTTACAAAGATTGCTTGAAATCGTACAGAGTAGCTTTGTGACCACAACAAAACAAAAACTATAAAACTCCTAGAAAAAAAAATTAAAGGAAAATCTCTATTTCCTTGAATTTGGAAATGGTTTCTTAAATATGACCTCAAAAGGTCAAAGTGCTACCAATAGAATGAAAAGACAAGGCACATAATAGGAAAAATACTTTATATCACATATTTGAGATAAGGATTTAATATCTAGAATATGTAAGAACTCCTATGACTTAACACAATTACAAAATGGGCAAAGGACTCAAAATGACACTTCTGGAAAGAGGATATAAAATTTCAAATAAGCATGTAAAATATGTTCAGCATTATTAATAGATAGGCAAATGCAAATTCAAATCACAGTGCAGAGAAATTGGAACCCTTATTTATTACTGGTGGGAAAACAGAATACTGAAGCCACAGTGGAAAATGGTTTGACAGTTCTTCAAAGAATTAAACCTAGAATTACCACATGATCCAACAATTTCCCTTCTTAGGTAGGTAGTCAAAAGAATTCAAAATAAATCCATAATTCTATCAACAAAGAATGGATAAACAAAATGTAGTATAAAATACGTGAACTGTTAGATATAAAAGTGAATGAAATTATGATATGTACTACAACATGGATGAACTTTGAAAATATACTTAGTGATAGAAGTTAAGCATAGAAGGACAGATATTGCACGACCCGCACTTACTTGAAATATGTAGAATAGGTCAATTCAAAAACAGAAATTAGATTACAAGGTACTCAGTTCATTTCAGTTCAGTCATTCAGTCATATCTGACTTTGCGACCCCATGGACTGCAGCACGCCAGGCCTCTCTGTCCATTAGCAACTCCCGGAGTTCACTCAAACTCATGTCCATCAAGTAGGTGATGCCATTCAACCATTTCATTCTCTGTTGTCCCCTTCTCCTCCTGCCCTCAATCTTACCCAGCATCAGGGTCTTTTCAAATGAGTCAGCCGTGGCCAAAGCATTGGAGTTTCAGCTTCAACATCAGTCATATCAACATATCAATGAATATTCAGGACTGATTTTCTTTAGGATAGACTAATTGGATCTCCTTGCAGTCCAAGGGACTCTCAAGAGTCTTCTCCAATACCACAGTTCAAAAGCATCAATTCTTCAGCATTCAGCTTTCTTTATAGTCCAACTCACATCCATACACGACTACCGGAAAAATCGTAGCTTTGACTAGACAGACCTTTGTTAGCAGAGTAATGTCTCTGCTTTTTAGTATGCTGTCTAGATTGGTCACAGCTTTTATTCCAAGGAGCAAGCATCTTTTAATTTCATGGCTGCAGTCACCATCTGCAGTGATTTTGGAGCCCCCCCAAAATAGATTCTCTCACTGTTTGCATTGTTTCCCCATCTATTTGCATGAATGATGGGACCAGATGCCATGTCCTTAGTTTTCTGAATGTTGAGCTTTAAGCCAAGTTTTTCACTCTCCTCTTTCACTTTCATCAAGAGACTCTTTAGTTCTTCACTTTCTGCTGTAAGGGTGGTGTCATTTCCATATCTGAGGTTATTGATATTTCTCCCAGCAGCCTTGATTCCAACTTGTGCTTCATCCTGCTCGACATTTCGCATGGTGTACTCTGCATATGAGTTAAATAAGCAGGGTGACAATATATAGCCTTGACGTACTCCTTCCTGATTTGGAGAACCCCATGAATGGTATGAAAAGGTAAAAGATAGGACATTGAAAGATGAACTCTCCAGGTGGGTAGGTGCCCATTACGCTACTGGAAAACAGTGGAGAAATAACTCCAGAAAGAATGAAGAGATGGAGGCAAAGCAAAAACAACACCCAGTTGTGGATGTGACTGGTGATGGAAGTTAAGTTCAATGCTATAAAGAACAATATTGCATAGGAACCTGGGATGTTAGGTTCACATATCAAGGTAAATTGAAAGTGGTCAAACAGGAGACAGAAAATGTGAACATCGACATTTTAGGAACCAGTGAACTAAAATGGACTGCAATGGGTGACTCTAACTCAGATGACCATTATTTCTACTACAGGGTGCTAGGGTCTGGTATAGCAGGGACTGGAGTTAATGCTTGGTGGATACAGATTTCTGCTTGGGATGATGAAAATATTTTGGAAGTAAATAGTGGTGACGACTATACAACACTATGAATGTAATTGATATCACAATTTTTACATCAAAATGATTAAAATATCAAACTTTAAGTGTTATAGACGTTTTCTTACTATGTGAGATATATTCAATTCCATTCAACTTTTGCTTTCTCAAGTTAAATACAAATCATAGCTTGTTTCCTTTGTATTTTCAAACTCATTATTGCACTTAATAATCAGTTCAGAAAATTATTTTTAAGCTACTCTATTATTTTTTCATTATTTTTATTCCTAAGATTTCAATTCAGTTTTAATACACCGGTGTGTATCTGAATGTGAATGCTGTTTTAGAAACACTTTTTAACACAAAGCTTCACTGCCCTTGAAATAGAAATGAGTTGCATTGGGCTCTGTAATAACCAAGATAACTTTTCAGTTTCAAGAGCAATACTATCTCAAGGGTCACTTTCTCCATTCGGCTTCATACCCTTATATTGTTGATTTGAACAGAGAGTTTCCTTTGATTTCAAAAAGGTTATGTACAGACATAGACTGTAAAAGGGCCTGGAGCCTAAATGAAAGAATAGAGGTTTGAGATGATCTGGAATTTGCTTTGGTGGACTCACTCAATTGGAATATGGTTATAGTAATATATCAAATAAAGTTCATATACTCAAATGAAAACTGTACCAGTGATCTTCTGCAAAATAATGAAAATGTTTTTCTTTTGTTTCATTTGCTTTTTAAAAATTTGCTTAAGAGAAAATCAGATTAAACCTAAGAGTTGTTAGGGTGTTCTGCTATCTCCAAGTTTCTTGACTAAAATTTAAAAAGTTATATATGTTTACTTTTTCCACTATGCCTTTATTTCATCCACTATACTGTACTGAATGAGTAGTGGAATTACAAAGTAAATAAACCATATGGACATAGTTGGTGTAGAACTTATGAACTACAGTACATAAAATTATTATATAAAACTTTTCATTTAACTTAATTTCTAAAAAATAGCTACCGTGAGTTCCTCAATATAATGTCAAAGAGAAGTGATGAGAGACGTCATTATGCCTGATCATGGAAGGAGAACATTCAGTCTTCACAATTAAGTATATTTGCTATAGGTTTTTCATAGATGTCCTTTATCAAGATGAAATTCTCTTTTATTTCTAGTTTTATGAAAATTCTTATTGGAAATGTATAGTACATTTTGTCAAATGCTTTATGTGTACTCAGATGAGCATTTTGTTTTTCTTATGTATTAATTTGATGAATTACATTTATTTTTTAATGTTAAAACAACCTTGTTACTCTGATATGAACTCCATCAAGTCATGTTGCATTATACTTTTATGTACTGCTGAATTTGGTTTGCTAAATTTTTATTAATAATTTTTGCTTGTATTTATAGAAGACATTAGATTGTTTATGTGTTTCTAGTCTTATAAACATCTTTGCCAGGTTTTTTGTCAGAGTTAGGCTGATTTAATAACATAATCTGTGAATTTTTCTTAGTCTTTAATATATGGAAAAAATTTGGATATAATTGAACACTTACAATTTTGGGAGATTTTGCCAATGAGGCCTGGCCATTTTCTTCCTATGAAGGCTTTTGTCCACAAATCCAATTTCCTTCGAAGATATAGAACTATTTAGATTGTCTCTTAGAGATTATCCTTGTTTCTGTCTCACAAGAAACCTGTCTATATCATTCGTCAAATTTATTCACCTAAATTTATTGATAATGTTAGAGAAATTGCAAGTCTGTGTGCCTGAAACAGGTTGAGGCCCATCAATACTAAACATTAGAGTTTGGAACCGAGAAAGGTTTATTACAGGTTCATCCAGGGAAGAGTAAGGGTGTCTCGTGCCCTAAGAATGCCTAAGTTACCAAAAGCTTTTAGCAAGGCCCTTTAAAGTGAAAGGTGAAGGATGGGGTGTGGTTAGTTGTTGCAGACTTCTAGGTGTCAGATCCTTTGTCTTGATGTCCAGTCATGGTCAGGTTAGTGACAGTCCTGCAAATCTCTACCAGATACATTTTATTCTCTGTTCTGACACGAATGAGCAAAGTTCCCAGGGACAACGTTCAGCCTCCAAGGTCCCAATTCTGGCTGAGAGGAGAGAGATCTCAGCTGGCAGCTCCTTCAAGGCCAGGCTCCCACACCCTGCCCCGGCATCATCCCTGAGTGAGCTGGGCATCCAACCCAGCTGGCCCTCGGTCTCCCCAAGCCACCTAAACGGGGAGACCAGGTCTCACAGACTGTGACCCGGACAGATAGCCGCTGCTATTAGGCTGTAGAGGCAGGGCTGGGGAGAGGATCACTGCCGCCTCAAGGCCTGGGCCATGGCTAGTGGAGGCCTCAGTGAGGCTCCGGAGACATTCAGGACCCCGGTCTGTTCCCTGGGCCCTCTAGCTCACCCTCTGGCCCAAGGCTGGGTGGTGGAGGGCCTCCAGAAGAAGGCCTCAATCTGCCTTTTACCTCACTCTCCTCCTGATGACCACCACACCAAGGACCCTTAATTGGATCACTTCCCCAGTGTTCCCTCATCCACAGTTACCAGAGGGTGGGGTCCGCTGCAGTGCTGACCAATAGCTGAGCAGGGCCTGTTGCCTAGCAACAGGGTGCAGAGTAACGCGGCACAGCAATGGCTACCTGCTAAGGGCTGTGCTCACCCTGCTCTGTTACAATAATATGCTCTTACTAGCGAAGTAATATTTGTAGAGTCGGTGGAGATACCATATCTTATTTTCATATTGATAATTTTTGTAGTCTCTCTCTCTCTTATTAGTTTGGGAAGAGTTTTGTCAACTTCATCAATCTCAAAAATAGCACTTAGTTTTATTTATTTTGTTTTTTTTGCTTTCTCTTTTATTCTTGTTCTCTTTGATGTTTATCAAGCATTCTTATTGTATTGTGAATTAATATTATTCTTTTTCTAAATGTCTTAAAGTGCCAGTGAGGTCACTGGTGTGATATTTTTCTTTTTTTTAATTCTATAAATTTCCTTGTAAGAAGTATTTCATATGCATCACAATAATTTTGATATAATGTATTTACACATTCATTTAATTTAAAATGCTTTCTAACTTTCATTTCTTCTTTCACCCACTTTTTTTATTACAGTCTGCTTGTTAGTTTTTAACTATTTGGAAATTTCTCAAGTATCTTCCCATAACTAACTCCTAATTTAACTCCACTTTAGTTAGAAAACACACTTGGTCTCACTTGAACCCTTTCAATCTTATGAAACATGTTTTATGATCCAGAAAATGATCTTTGTCTTTTTTTCCCCACATGCTTCAAAATAATATGCATTCTATTATAGAGAGATTGGTCTAGGAATTAAGTTATTTGATAGTTTTGTTTAAATCTGATATAACTATACAGATTTTCTCTATACTTGTTCAGTCAATTATTGAGAGAGGTATTTTGAAATCCACAATTATAATTTTAGATTTGTCTGTTTCTTCCTGTAGTCCCACAGATCCTGCTTCATGTATTTTGGTGCTCAGTTATTATTTTTAAGATGGTTCTGATTTCTTGATGATGCATTTTGATATATTATTATCTGGTGCATTTTGATAAAACTGCCTTATTTTTCTAATATTATTTTCTACGACTTTCATCTGCCCTCATATAGTCACTTCAGTAGTCTTTTACTTAGTGTTAATATGGGAACGCTTTTTCCCTTAAACATTCATTTTCACTGTGGTAAAATATATATAACGTAAACTGTATTATTTTAATCATTTTAAATTGTACAGTCCAACAGCACTAAATACATTCACAGTGTTGCACAGCCATCACCAAGATCTATCTTTAGGAGGTTTTCGTCATCCTCGCCTGAAACTCTGCACCCATTAAAACCTAGCTCTCCATGTCTCCCTTCATCCATTATCACTTTGTGTCTCTATCCATTAACTTTTGACCACTTTATGTCTTTACAATAAATGTGAGATTTTTGTAGGAAGTGAGGATTTATTTTTTAATGCAATTTGATAATCTCTGTCTCTTTATTTGAATCTTTATAACTCAAAATTTAATACGATGCTATTCTCAGGCTTAAATGTGTCATTTTGCTAGCTATTGTGTTTTTTCTTCCCCTTTTCCTTTTTCCTGTCTTCTTTTGAATTGAGCATTTGCATGATTTTATTTTATATCATTTCTGGATCTTAGGCAGAAAAACAGCTTGATTTTTTTTATGTTTCAAAATCATTGTCTGTGTGGAGATAATAGATTATGAGGAAAATGAGATCAGTTAAGCCTTGTTCTGAGATTGCTTGGGTAGGTCTCAGACAAACAAACAAGTAATTTGTTTGTTTACTTTCTTTTCTAAGAAGAAATAAGAATTCTGTTTTGACCACATGATATTGAGATAATGATCAGGGAACTAAAATTTACTAAATTAAATTTATAATTTTAAAATAAATAAAATTTTTCTCTATATAAATCTGATGGCAGAATTAATGAAAAACTCAGTAACTAGAAATTAAAAATTGGGAACCAATACCACATACAGACCAAAGAATTCATTTTAAATCCATGGGGCTGGTTATATAATCTTGAGCCAGAATAAAGACAAAAGAGAAAGAAAGTCTCTGGCCTAATCTGGGTGACTATAAAATTTATGTTTGAACAAACAAGGAGATTCAGGAGGAACAACTGATGTGTGGAAGAAAAAAAAATAGGTGCAGATAGTATTATCAACAAAAAGCAAAAACAGTATGTTAAAGTGCATAAATGTGAAAACTGCCTAGACATCAGCTAAAATGAAAACAGAGAAATGGCTATGATAGCACTGATGAGATTACCATCAGTAGAAGCATTCAGACAAAATAAACTTGATTAGGATGAGGAAATTGCAAGTCAAATAAGAGAATTTAGTAACTATAGATGATGTATAAATCTAAGAATTTTTCTATAAAACACTTTTTTATAAAACAGTGTTTCATGGAAGGGATTGTGAGGTGAATGGAGGTTGTAGCCCTGCTTTTTTTTTAATATATTTGCATATTTTTGTTTATTTGTTAAGGCCAAACCCAAGAGCATACTTATCTTTAGTAGAGAGGAATAAAGTAATAATTTACAAGAAGGGACTTTTAGAGCAGCAGCTTCTTGAAAAGTGCACTTGCTAGAATTAGGAGTATAGGGTTGAAAAGACCCGGATGCTGGGAAAGATTGAGGGCAGGAGGAGAAGGGGACAACAGAGGATGAGGTGGTTGGATGATGTCACCGACTCAATGTACATGAGTTTGAGTAAGCTCTGGGAGTTGGTGATGGACAGGGAGGCCTGGCGTGCTGCAGCCCATGGGGTCACAACGTCAGACACGACTGAGCGACAGAACTGAAGTGAAGAGTGTAGGTAGAGGAACTGGCTTTTTAAAATTAATTTATTTTTAATTGGAGGATAATTGCTGTACAGTATTGTGTTGGGTTCTGCCTTGCATCAACACAAATCAGCCATAGCTATACATAGGTGCCCTCGCTCTTGAGATGCCTATCCATACATGAGGAGCTGGCTTTTACAGGGGAAAGCAACCACGATGGCTACTGCCCCTGGAGGAAATGCAGAGGTGGGTTCGGTCAGGGAAGCATGTAGGATTATTAGTGAGGAAAAATGGAGAAACTCATGGTTGATTGTTTCATTTTCATTAGAGAATTTGAGATAATATCCTTAGGTCTTTCAGGTGAGCAGTCACAGAGAGCGGACCTGGAAGTTTGAGGTATGAGAGGAATATATAAGGCAATTGCTTTGGAGATAGAGAGAAGGAACACACTAACAAAGTATGGACAATTTTCAGGGAGTGTGAAAGGCCTGTGTGAACGGAGACAAACAGGGATTGTTCAGGTTTTATTTTTTTTCTGACAGTATTCACCTGTTCAACCTGGCTGTTGTTGTTGCTATGGTTACTCAGTTGCCAAGTCACGTCTGGCTGTAGTAAACGCTGTAATATCCCTTTTGTCTCCAATTTGGTCTTTAATTTTCTAAAAATTGCAATTAGGGGAATAAAAAAATCCCTCTAACTGCTTTATAATTTACAGAATGACACTTTAGTGAATGTTTCAAGATTACGACTTAAAATTCACTGTTCAACTTTATGTGCTGCCATGCTTAGTCACTCAGTCATGTCTGACTCTTTGTGACCCCATGGACTGTAGCCCACCAGGCTCCTCTGTCCATGGGGATTCTCTTGGCAAGGATACTGGAGTGGGTGGCCATGCCTTCCTCCAGGGGATCTTTCTAATACAGGAATCGAACCCAGGTCTCCCACATTGCAAGCAGATTCTTTACCATCTGAGCCACCAGGGAAGCCCATTAGACTTCACATTTCATTATCATTCTTGATAGTACAAATCCAGTACCTATTTAAAGTCAAGGATTCTTTACTATCATCATTTTTTCTCAATAAGATACTATACTTAGTGCTCTTACATACATCTTTTTGTTTAATATTTACAAATAATAGGCGACAATTTGATCTACAGTGGCTAAGTTTACCTTCAATACATGCAGTGATTTTAACATGTTTCGATGAACTGTAGCCAGCCAGGCTCCTCTGTCCATGAGGATGCTCCAGGCAAGAATACTGGAGTGGGTTGCCAGGCCCTCCTCAATACACAATTCATAGACTATTAAATCAACATAATGTTTGTGTAATATAGGGAGTGTTTGGTGTGGCAAGAGTGTGCATTAAATATACCTGTTACATAATTTCTTGCATGACGCATCAAAGCTCTAGATTTGGGGTTCAGAAATTAATTAGAAATTCTGAAGTGTTATGAAACAAAGCAGTAATTTGTTCTAGAGAAAGCATCATATATAAAACCAACCACATGCATCCCACAGTCTTCTCACACAACTCTAGTCTTGATTACTATATAGTAAATACGTACATTAGCTGAGCACTGTTTTATACAACCATAGTAAATACAAATATACATGTATGTGCATTAAGTATATGTAAATATATATATATATTCCTTTTTGCTTTATTCCTTACTAAACATCCCAAGAACAGAGTGCAGCACACATTGCCTTTTAATTCTCCAATGCTATAATACAAAGTTCATAAACTTTAAGTTATTGCATTTATTCATACTTTGATTCCCCAGAAATTGCCATAATATTGTGTGTGAGGGAATAAATGTCTTTCCTCTCATATGCATAAGGTTTGTGATTTGGAGTTATAAATTAGAAGTTCGGCACATCTACTAGCTTATGAAACAGACTCATGAAGACAAGAGTCTGCAAATTATGCACTGCTAATGTCCTTCACACAAAGATGTACTTGGAAGAATAAATTCTGTTTGTTTTGGTTGAAAATTTTCAATAAATGTTAATAATAGAATATCAGGGCTACATATTCAAGTACAATGCTTGTGTAAAGTGAATATACATGAATCCAAAAGAGCTTGGATGTGACTGAGATCCCCAATCTTCCATTTTCTCCTTACGTCCCTAATCAGGTTTTCTCTGAGAATCATGAAGCGTGTAGAGCTAACTAGCAAAACAGAGAGATAAATAGGTAGATAGAAAGAAAACATAGGTACTGTTTAGGCATACTGGGGAAAGTATGATTACTTTAAATTGATTTAAGTATTTAGTAAAGCATTAAACATGTTACTTAATTTTGTTGTCCTCAGAATACTATCGTTCTTTCAAAGGCAAATGTGATATATTTAATTTGTGTATATATTGGTTCTAAGCTGTAACATGATCTAATGTGCACTATTTGAAAACAAAATATAAACCATTCAGTTCAGTTAAGTTCAGTTGACTCTTTGCGACCCCATGGACCACAGCACGCCAGGCCTCCTGGTCCAAAACCAAGTCCCGGAGTTCACTCAAACTCATGTCCACTGAGTCGGTGATGCCAGCCAACCATCTCATCCTCTGTCGTCCCCTTCTCCTCCTGCCCTCAATCTTTCCCAGCATCAAGGTCTTTTCAAATGAGTCAGCTCTTCGCATCAGGTGGCCAAAGCATTGGTGTTTCAGCTTCAGCATCAGTCCTTCCAATGAATATTCAGGACTGATTTCCTTTAGGATGGACTGGTTGGATCTCCTTGCAGCCCAAGGGACTCTCAAGAGTCTTCTCAAACACCACAGTTCAAAAGCATCAATTCTTTGGTGCTCATCTTTCTTTATAGTCCAACTCTCACATCCATACATGACCACTGGAAAAACCATTAGCTATAATTTATTACTAGAAAACATATTGGTGAGATATTGGATATTTGTAACTTTTCATAACATATAGAGCACAAATAGTGAAAGGTAATGTTCGTCTCATTTAGTTCCACATACCAAGAAAATAAATTAAAAAATAACTTCTTATTTTCAGGTTATTCTCATTTAGAGAAAATTATTAAAATGATTATTGATTATGGTTAATATTTGAAGACAAGTTGCATATATTTTATATAGACCTAAATGCCAAAATCCAAAATTTATATAGACCTAAATTGCCAGCATCTGCTGGATCATGGAAAAAGCAAGAGAGTTCCAGAAAAACATCTACTTTGCTTTACTGACTATGACAAAGCCTTTGACTGTGAGGATCACAACAAAATGTGGAAAATTATGAAAGAGATGGGAATACCAGACCACCTGACCTGCCTCCTGAGAAATCTGTAACCAGGTCAGGAAGCAACAGTTAGAACTGGACATGAAACAATAGACTGATTCCAAATCAGGAAAGGAGTACATCAAGGCTGTATATTGTCACCCTGCTTATTTAACTTATATGCAGAGTACATCATGAGAAACGCTGGGCTGGATGAAGCACAAGCTGGAATCAAGATTGCCGGGAGAAATATCAATTATCTCAGATACGCAGATGACACCACCTTTATGGCAGAAAGTGAAGAACTAAAGAGCCTCTTGATGAAAGTGAAAGAGGAGAGTGAAAAACTTGACTTAAAGGTCAACATTCAGAAAACTAAGATCATGGCATCAGGTCCCATCACTTCACGGCAAATAGATGGGGAAAAAATGGAAACAAAATCACTGCAGACGTTGACTGCAGCCAAGAAATTAAAAGACACTCGCTTCTTGGAAGAAAAGCTATGGCCAACCTAGACAGCATATTAAAAACCAGAGACATTACTTTATCAACAAAGTTCCATCCGGTCAAAGCTATGGTTTTTTCAGTAGTCACGTATGGACATGACAGTTGGACTATAAAGAAAGATGAGCACCGAAGAATTGATGCTTTTGAACTGTGGTGTTGGAGAAGACTCTTGAGAGTCCCTTGGACTGCAAGGGGATCCAACCAGTCCATCCTAAAGGAAATCAGTCCTGAATATTCATTGGAAGGACTGATGCTGAAGCTGAAACTCCAATACTTTGGCCACCTGATGCAAAGAAGTGACTCATTGGAAATGACCCTGATGCTGAGAAAGATTGAAGGTGGCAGGAGAAGGGGACGACAGAGGATGAGATGGTTGGATGGCATCACTGACTCAAAGGACATGCGTTTGAGTAAGCTCTGGGAGTTGGTGATGAACAGGGAAGCCTGGTGTGCTTCTGTCCATGGGGTCTCAGAGAGTCAGACAGGACTGAGCGACTGAACTGAACTGAAATTCCAAAATGTTAACCCATGTTAAAGAGCAATTACAGCACATGAAAAACTCTACCCGGATATAAAAGATCAGTAGCTATTACAGTCTGTGTCCAAATCAACTCCCTTAATCCAATCTAGATAAAAACAATATTTGTAACCTGAATATATTTGAAACTAATGGTGACTTCTGCAGTATAGACTTTATATCATTGGAAATTTTAAATGATAGTAGAACTGAAGGAGAATTTGAGAAATTGTTTAACTCTACCTTCTACAGGAAGTTATGTATCACTAAGAAAATCTTTTTTTACTTCACCTTTTCATTTAGAATTGTCCCCAAGTTCTCCTAGAATTTATTACATAACACAAAAATCTTTATTACCCATGCAAGAATGCCTAGTTTGAATCATTTTAAAAATATTGAGAATTTTGGAATAATTCAGCTGTAAATATATCCAATGCATTATACTAATAAATATTAACTTATCCCTAGACCTGAATATGCTACTTAGAATGGGAAAAAAAATATTTAGGTACTAGCCAATTTTGGGGAGAAGGCAATGGCACCCCACTCCAGTACTCTTGCCTGGAAAATCCCATGGACGGAGGAGCCTGGTGGGCTGCAGTCCATGGGGTCGCGAAGAGTCGGACACGACTGAACGACTTCACTTTCACTTTTCACTTTCATGCATTGGAGGAAGAAATGGCAACCCACTCCAGTGTTCTTGCCTGGAGAATCCCAGGGACGGCGGGGCCTGGTGGGCCACCGTCTATGGGGTCGCACAGAGTCGGACACGACTGAAGCGACTTAGCAGCAGCAGCAGCAGCCAATTTGGGGGGTTGAATTCTTAGAGTATTCCACTAGTTGCATTTAATAAATCTTTGAATTTTTACTCTGAATCTCTTCAACTGTAAAATATGAAATAAAATAATATAAAAACAGCCTAAACATGATACATTTTCCCAGATAGTGACTGAAAATGATATATTTTGGTTTCTAGATGACTGCATGTTTAGCAAATATGGATACATTAATGCGTATTTCAAAGATGCCAATTCCTTATATTCAGTGGAATGAAATTAGTGATTAAAATATTGATCAAAATTTTATTGACATTTAAGAAAGTACCATGCCTCACACCACAACCTGGGGCATATTGAAACAATTTGCACAGATTCTAGAAAATAAATTATGATGAATACATGAATATCATGCTCTTAAACTTGTTAGGGAGACATGGGGCCATGTGGTCTCATCTTGGGGAATGTCACTCAGCCCAAGAATACTGGAGTGGGTAGCCTATCCCTTCTCCAGGGGATCTTCCTGACCCAGGAATCGATCTGGGGTCTCCTGCATTGCAGGCAGGTTCTTTATCAACTGAGCTATGAGGGGAGCCCTGTATCTGCTCAGCCACTGCACATAAGGCAGCTGTGGTAATGATCATCAGCAGCAAAGACGGTGTTGGTGCTGCTTAGTCACAAAGTCATGGTCAACTCTTTGTGATCCCATGGACTGTACCTGCCAGCTCCTCTGTCCATGGGATTTCCTTACTGAAGTGGATCATCATTTCCTTTTCAAGGAGATCTTTCTGCTCTAAGGATAGAAACTGAATCTCCTGCATTGGCAGGAGGATTCTTTCCTGCTGAGCCATCAGGGAAGCTGCAGCAAAGAAAACAGGGGCAAAGAAAGAGCCCAGTCACAGTGCATACTCTTTTTTTTTTTTTTTTTTTTTGTCTTAATTTCCTGCTTGGGCAAGATGGGAGTTTGGTTAAGGTACCTAACAGTTACATCTAATTCTCCACTATCCAGTCAAATTCTATCTGTGCTGGCCAGTCTTCCAATATGGTGAATTTCCGGTTCGAGAGCCTCATTTCGAAGAAGATACTACATATGTGACAATGGATAAAGGCTCTCTTCCTTTTCATTTCTTTTCTAGTATCTTTTGTAGACAACTGGATGTAAAAATCATTGTCCAGCTGAAAAAATAAATGCATATTAAATGCCTACATGGCAAACAGGAAGGATAGCTAAAATATGAGGATATATCCACACTTATTTTGAAAAAATGACCAGCGCTAAAAAATGTTTCATCCTTGGGAAAAAAGAAAAACAGAAAATATCATTAGATATTTATTTTAAAAATCTATAGCAAAATGCAAGGCAATACATCACCCAAGAACCAGAAAGTCAAATATTATGGAATACTTACTATCAGAGAAAAGGGAAAAATTAAAATAGCCTGAACAGATTTTCTAGGAAGTTAGAAAAATTTGGAATTAGTTTATATAAAAAGAAGAAATCAAAATTAAATGAATGAGCCAGAATTAAGGAAATAAATTTAAAGTAAACTATTTACAACAACAACAACAACTTCTGATAAACATAAGGAGGACCCTCCACAACAATATGTTCATCAGAGAGGACAGTGGGTATTGTATGGTTCCATATGTTCGCAGGTAACAGAAAAAAATTTTGATCATATATATTATAGTGTTTTATTGAGGAAGTGAGAAATGACTGGAAAAGACAAGAGAATTTTGGTGAGAGCAGTTCCCTATCTGCTGGAGAGTTTTGGTTACTCAAGTGTGTAGATTTCAAAACTCATCCTATTAAATCTTCAGATTTGGCATTTTACTATATACACTTATATATTACTAAACATGGTTCCTGATTTAGATGTAACATATCTACAAAAAACTAGAGCACAAACCATTTTTTATTGTGATTGCCTTGTGAAACTTCTTGGAAATCATCTACAGAAAGAGTTAATAAATTGATGCATTGTAGCAGAAAGCAGATATGTAAGGGTACACTTATGAGACAGAACTGAACAATGGGTTGATAAATAAGAGAATAACTATCCTTCTTTATTCTTGGTTCATGGGAGTGCCACGTCAAAATCTCAGGGTCATTTAACTTTGCCAACATACATCAAAGTGTGTCTTTAGGCACTGATACATTTTGTGTTGATGGATAGTTAATTGCATCCACTGGTTCCCAGTGGAAGAGCTAATGACAACTTTAAATTAATACATTTACAGTGATTAGATCTGAAGATTTATTTTCAGTTAATATAAAGTTAACATTTTCTTTATATAATTTGAAATTTAGACATGTTTCTTAAGGTTAGGACTGTTGGAACCACAAAAAATGATTACCTTTCTTTGCAGCTTACAACCGCTCTCATTTTATGCTGATGATAGAAGGAACAAAAAAATTAACATTGAAAAATAAATGTGGTTGTACTGTTTTAAAAAAAGAAATTTAGAACAATAGAGACAAAACAGATTTGCCAACAGAATCAATGTTGCTAAAACTTAAGGAAAAAATCGGAATGAAGAAAAAAGTTATAAGTTTCCATAGAGGAGGGGAGTAGGTCCCTTACAACAGAAAAAAAAAAAAAAACAATTAGAAAAAGAATTATGATATCAGAAGTCAAATATTTGTGCTGTCTGCTGGTTGACAAAAGACAAGGTCTTCAAATTGTGAGAGCAATTATCAGATATTGTTTATCATCACAACATGTGGACTTTCTGTAATATGATTGGGAAGAGATCCTAACTTTTGTGGTCAATTTCATTCGTTAATAAACAGTGTTATTTTCAAGTTCTTTTTTTTTTTTTTTAATAAGTAGTCCTTTTCCTTTTATTTTTTCCAACTTACATTTTTCTTTTTTTAAATTTTATTTTATTTTTAAACTTTACAATATTGTATTGGTTTTGCCAAATATCGAAATGAATCCACCACAGGTATACATGTGTTCCCCATCCTGAACCCTCCTCCCTCCTCCCTCCCCATACCATCCCTCTGGGTCGTCCCAGTGCACCAGCCCCAAGCATCCAGTATCCTGCAAGTCAAAAATAAGCTGATATCAAAACTGCAATCTCTCATTCAGTCTGAAGCGTTCCCCACCTTCTCAGATTCCCTTCTGATCCTCAGTCCCTCCCCCAGCTCAGGCCTCAGATGTCTGTGCGAGGAAATGTTGGCGCGGATAGGTCTTCTCCTCTTTCTGTGCCACGTGCTCCCTCCTTTACTGAGGACGCTTTCAGCTCCCCCGGGGCACGTGCCTCAGAGATGGCAGGAGGCAAGCAGGGAAGGGCGGTTTGACGCGGCAGGTCCGGCTGTCCGCGTCCGTGCAGGGTTAGGGCTCGGGTTGCCAGCTGGCGTCTTCGATTTTCCCCACGCTTCTCTTGGACACCACGAACAGCCTTTCTCAAGGGAGAGGAAATCAACCTTCTGACTTTTTCTGGCAGGCCTGTCTCTTCTAGAATGTTTCTCAAAATGCCTCATGCATGACAACCTTTCCCATTCTGACCCTGGGGTAAAAAAAAAAAAATATATATATATATATATATATATATATAGTATCTTTGCAAAATCAGATCCTGAAAATGCAGGGTGCATTCACCTCAGCCCTCCTCACTTTTATTATTTTGACAAGACAAACAGGCCTATCTGGTGAGAAGTCTGAGTGCTATCCTCAAAGAAATTCTCATCTTACTGTTCATTTCTATTTAATCCTTTCGCAAAATCTTTAATTTAAGATAAATTGGTGATGGGCTGTAAAGTTCTGCCAAATCTGCTTTGAGTTTTGCATGTTTAGCAAAGGCAGTGCCGTACTGTTCTTTAGGATTTCTTGTTTTCATAATTGGGTCTCAGCTGAGACATCTGGGTAAGAAAATAGAATTTTAGAAATTTATTAGTAATTGAGTGCTGGTTAACTTAGAAATGGACACTTTATTTTCCTTTGGTTTAATTGTAAATTGATTTAATCTTTTGAAATGTACTTTGGCAATATGTATAAAAAACATAAAATGAAACAAAATCCAAAAAGGTGTTTATGTATTAGGCATGTTTATTACAACATAATTAATTTAGAAAGAAAAACTGAAACACATTATATTTTCAATAATAGAGAACAGATGTCTACAGTATGAGATGGAAGAAAATTGAATACCATGCAACTATTCAAAATAGTGGTATTTATTAAAATGAGTAGGTGTCCATGGGTGCGGTATTGCAAAAACTATATTTATCCAACAGATGATATATACGAATCTATCCATGTACTTGGACTGCAAGGAGATCCAACCAGTCCAGTCTAGAGGACATCAGCCCTGGGTGTTCTTTGGAAGGAATGATGCTAAAGCTGAAACTCCAGTACTTTGGCCACCTCATGCAAAGAGTTGACTCATTGGAAAAGACTCTGATGCTGGGAGGGATTGGGGGCAGGAGGAGAAGGGGACGACAGAGGATGAGATGGCTGGATGGCATCACTGACTCAATGGACATGAGTTTGAGTGAACTCTGGGAGTTGGTGATGAACAGGGAGACCTGGCGTGCTGTGATTCATGGGGTCACAAAGAGTCGGACACGACTGAGCAATTGAACTGAACTGATCCATGTACAAATTAGATATATATGTATTTATTTGCTTGAATATCTATTCATATAAAAAGTTCACCAAAAATAACAATAAAGATATTTTAAGATTTCTGAATATTTATTTCCTTTTTATTTTTCTGTGTTGTTTCCATTTCTCATGGTAAGGAAATGATTTTTTTCAAAAAATAAATGCCACATTGATGTTTTATTCAAAAGTAGAATGATGTGCTTATAAACACCATTATAATTATAATTATCAATAATAAGAAGAATAATATTAATTACATTAATAGTAACTTTATGATACTGAAAACCTTTTCATGTTTTTATTTGGCCCAGCCACATATGGCTTGCAAAATCTTAGTTCCCTGACCAGAGACTGAACCTGCACCATAGGCCGTGAAAGTACAAAATCCTAACCACTGGACCACCAGAGGATTCCCATCATATCATGTTTAAAAGTTAATTAATGTGATTGCTGAAACTAAAAGTATCTATTCTTTAAATAATTCATTAGGTGGTGGCATTAGATTGGCCCTGTGTGCTCAGCCCTTTATCATCACTTGGATGAGAATTCATAGCAGCCATGATATAACTGCTGTAAAGGGGCTGCCAAGCAAGGACACTTTATATGGTATTGAAGTTTTTGCACAGATGAGTATACTTATATAATTATCTATTATTCTCTCAAGCGCCAAAATCAATTAACATGGAGTCAGAACATGAGCAAATAGAGTTACTCTATTTTTCAGTCTGTTGTAGATAAACTCACAAAAAGTCCTTAGTTAGAATATAAAAGTTTCATGAACTTAAAGGAAAAATTATTGAGTAATACTTTGCTAGTGTGTTAGATGAGTCAAATTGTGCAGTAGTTTGAACATTCTTTGGCATTGCCTTTCTTTGAGATTGGAATGAAAGCTGACCTGTTCCAGTCTTGTGGCCACTGATGAGTTTTTCCAAATTTGCTGGCATATTGAGTGCAACACTTTCACAGCATCATATTTCAGGATTTGATATAGTTCACTGGAATTCTATCATCTCCACTAGCTTTGTTTGTAGTGATGCTTTCTGAGGCCCACTTGACTTCCCATTCCAGGATGTCTGGCTCTAGGTGAGTGATCCCACCATCAAGGTTATCTGGGTCATTAAGATCTTTGTTTGTATAGTTTTTCTGTGTAGTCCTGCCACCTCTTCTTAATATTTTCTGCTTCTGTTAGGTCCATACCATCTTTGTCTTTCATTGTACCCATCGTTGCATGAAATGTTCACTTGGTATCTCTAATTTTCTTGAAGAGATCTTTAGTCTTTCCTAGTCTATTGTTTTCTTCAATTTTTTTGTATTGACCACTTAGGAAGTGAGCAATTCTCCAAGCTAGTGGAGAATTGCTAGGCTGCAACAGTACATGAACCAAGAACCACCAGATGTTCAAGCTGGATTTTAAAAAGGCAGAAGAAGCAGCTATCAAGGCCAACATCTGTTGAATCATAGAAAAAGCAAGAGAGTTCCAGAAAAAACATCTACTTTTGCTTTATTGACTAGGCCAAAGCCTTTGACTGTGTGGATCACGACAAACTATGGAAAATTCTGAAAGAGATGGGAATACAAGGCCACCTTATCTCCTTCCTGAGAAATCTGTATGTAGGTCAAGAAGCGACAGTTAGAACCAGACATGGAACAACAGACTGGTTCCAAATTGGGAAAGGAATCAAGGCTGTATATTGTCACCCTGCTTATTTAACTTATATGCAGAGTACAACATGAGAAATGCCAAGGTGGATGAAACACAAGACGGAATCAAGATTGCCGGGATAAATATCAATTACCTCAGATATGCAGATAACACCACCGTTATGGCAGAAAATGAAGATGAACTAAAGATGAAGATGAAGGTGAAAGAGGAGAGTGAAAAGTCTGGTGTTAAACTCAACATTCATAAAAAGAAGATCATGGCATCTGACCCCATCACTTCATGGAAAACAGATGAGGAAACAATGGAAACAGTGAGAGACTTTTTTTGAGGGGCTCCAAAATCACTGCAGATGTTGATGTAGCCATGAAATTAAAAGACGTTTGCTCCTTGGAAGGAAAGCTACGACTGAAGTAGACAGCATATTAAAAAGCAGAGGCAAGACTTTGCCAAAAATGATCCGTCTAGTCAAAGCTATGGCTTTTCCAGTAGTCCTGTATGGATGTGAGAGTTGGACCATAAAAAGGCTGCGTGTCAAAGAATTGATGCTTTTGAACTGTGGTGTTGGAGAAGAGTCTTGAGAGTCCCTTGGACTGCAAGGAGACCCAACCAGTCTGTCCTAAAGGAAGTCAGTTCTGAATATTCATTGGAAGGACTGATGTTGAAGCTGAAACTCCAATACTTTGGCCACCTGATGTGAAGAACTGACTCCCTGGAAAAGACCCTGATGCTGGGAAAGGTTGAAGGCAGGAGGAGAAGGGGACGATAGAGGATGAAATGATTGGATGGCATCACTGACTCGATGGACATGAGTTTGAGTAAACTCCAGGAATTGGTGATGGACAGAGAAGCCTGGCGTGCTGCGGTCCATGGGATTGCCAAGAGTCAGACACGACTGAGCAACTGAACTGAACTGAAAGGAAATTCTCACATTTTTTTTTCACATACCTTTTCAAGAACATCATAATTTATTAATTATGAATGTAGACAAGCAATATTAGTAATAACAATACCTGTGAATTTTTCACCAACAGAAACCCAGGCATGTCAAGATATAATTTACACACAATAGTACCTCAAAATCACAGTAGCTAACAAACCCTCCTAAGAAGTCTTTCAGAATTCCCTAACTGTATTAATTATATCGGGCTGCCATAACTACCATAAACATAATAGACAGGATGTATTAGACAGTATATATTTATTTTCGCATGATTCTGGATGTTATGAAGTCTAAACCAGGATACTGGTAAAATAGGTTTCATTCTGAGATCGCTTCTTTGAATGTGTGCAGAAACAGAGAACCCTTTCTCTTTTCCTCTTCTTCTAAGGCCACCCATCCTATCTTATTGGGTCCTTACAACCACATTTAATCTTAATGGCACCTTAGTGCCAACCCATTCCAGTATTCTTGTGGGAAATCTCACTCTGTTCATGGGATCACAAAATGCCAGCCTCTGCAAGAGACTTGAGCACATGCCAAGTAGTGGCCTCTCTAAATGCATTGGTTTGAGGAATTTAACATATGAATTTTGATGGGATACAATTCAGTCCATACAATGAATTATTAAAACAGGAGACTGGGGCCTTTATCAGTCAGTGCTTTTCACGTTTTTGGTTACCTTTTGCTGTGGGGAGAATTTACTCGCTCTACTTCCAACATGGCTTTCCTGTGATCAGAGCAGTTTCCCACAGCTGAAGAGGAACAACGCGGTGCCCCTAATCACGGTAACGTGGTGTAAAATGGCAGGGGAAATTTGAGTTTTGAGGAAATTGTCTACCACACCCACAACTGAAAGCAGAGCTGAGCTGCTGGCATACGTCACTTGGCACAAAAGCATATTGTGTCCACCATGCTGTAGACGCTGCATCCTTGAGAGAAGTGTCGGCGGCTCTCAGGGGGCCTGACGGAGAAGGAGCTCTTTACAAATGAAACATGGGTTTGCCTGATGTCTTTGAACACAAATGACGGCCAATTTGTTGGAGATGTCAAAGAAAGTGAGAATTTGCTCTTGGCAGCAGATAAAAGCGTCTTTCTTTGGATAAGTTGTTGCTTGCCTGTATATGTGAAGTAAGGATTGCCTTTCACATCTTAGGGATTTACCATTTTTTACGTGGAAAACCAGAAAAGTGAACACACAGTAGCTGACATAAAAAGGGAACACACACCAGCTGGATACTGGTGAGCTTAAACTGAGCACAGCCTCTACTGGCACCCCTCTCCGTTATACATGTTATACAGACATATGAAATTTGTTTTGTTTGACTTTCGTTCTTAATACTGTTATGAAATTTTGATTGTATTGTTAAAAAAAGACATTTAGGTGTACTAGCTCTCAAATTCTACTAATATTTTTAATATATGTCATGAAGCATTCTGAACAATTTGTACTAAGGTAGAGCACAGCATCTTTCTCCCAGATTCCAATTACTACAATTGTTGTGATTTCAAAAACTCAGTAGATGCGTGAAAAGCACAAAGCTGACTGAAGTCCTATTTTAGGAGGAGAAGTCATATTTTTGGACAAACTAAAATTTAACCCACTTTAAAAAACTTTAAAAGAGGTCTTCCATTTGATGTACTCTGACCCCATCAGTCGGGGCTTCCGTGGTGGCTCAGTGGTAAAGAAGCCACCTGCCAATGCAGGAGACACAGTTTTGATCCATGGGAGGGGAAGAGCCCCTGGAGAAGGAAATGGCAACCCACTCCAGCGTTCTTGCCTGGAGAATCCCAAGGACAGAGGAACCTGGTAGGCTGCAGTCCATGGGGTCACAAAAGAGTGGGACACGACTTAGAGATTAAATAACAACAATGATGATGACAACTAATATTCTAAAAAATCAAGGATAAATAAAATTATAAAATCAGGTAAGCATGAACAAACAAGAGAGCAAAAATGCTATCTATACAAATGGGTTCTGACTTTTTAACTCAGAACAGAAGCTGGAGAAAGAAAGGGATAGATATAGATATTGCTAGCCAGGCTGGACAGAAAACAGAAGAAAATTGAAATAGCAATTTATCTAAATATTCTAAATGGCTAGATTAGGAAAGACGACAATTTTCACTATTATAATTTGGTCAACACAGAAGTTGACCAAATTAAGTCTATGGCAAGGAAAGGGATGGCTTGTGAAAAATCTGAGGAACTTTGGATTTAATATATTATTGAGACAATCTCGTACACAATGTGGGAAAACAAAAGGCAGCCCATAATTTGATGTTTGAGAAATCCATACTGGGTGGTTACACAAGAGAAGGAGTGGGAAGAGATTGACTGTTATGTCACTTTAAGCAGGGTTAGATGAGATTCGAGATGTCACAGTTATTGCAGCTGGAAGGAGGGGAACATGGCATATTCTCTAAGGGAACTGTCTGAGAAATTTATTGAGTTAGGTCTCTAAGGATAGTTATAGCTGAGCAAAGAAAAACCCAAAAGGGGAGACAGGAGAGGCAACAATAAATATAATCCTGGCATGCGTCTGATTTTGGTCGCACAGAATGGAACCAGCTGTGTGTAATAATTCTATCCAGGTAGGTGAAGATGGAGAAGGCCTGCTTTAATAATAGATTTTTTTCAGACCCCCCAAAATTACATTTTTTAATTTTATTCTGTAAAGAATCCGATTTGAAAGAGGAAGACATTCAGAGAGCAAAATGTCCAGGTTTGAAATAAAGTGAAGATAAATGGTAGAAACCATTAAGGAAGCTAGGTTGGTTGGTGTAAGTATCCAAAATATAAATAGACACACTTAAATAGGCTAAAAATGTTACAACTCAGCAGATCCTATTTGAAGAGAGTAGGGAAATACTGAGAGCACACTGAAGAAGTGTATTGATCTTTATTGGGTCACTGCAATTGTAGAATTTCAAGGACACCTCTTTTATTCCTTAAATTTAATTTCTTTTTGAATTGGTGAACACATTCTTAACAACAACAATTAATAATAGTGTTTTGTTGTTGTTCCGTCGCTGAGTCATGCTGACTCTGAGACTTCATGGTCTGCAGCACAGCAGGCTCCCCCTGTCCTTCCTTACCTCCAGGACTTTGCTCAAATTCATGTGCAAAAAAGTGGCGCCATCCAACCATCTCATCCTCTGTTGTCCCCTTCTCCTTCTGCCTTCAATCTTTCCCAGCATCAGGGTCTTTTCCAATGAGTAAACTCTTTGCATCAGGTAGCCAAAGTATTGGAAATTCAGCTTCAGGATCAGTCCTTCCAATGAATGTTCAGGGTTGATTTCCTTTAGGATTGAACAGTTTGATCTCCTTGCAGTCCAGGGGACTCTCACGAGTCTAATCCAGCACCACAATTCAAAAGCACCAATTCTTTGTTACTCAGCCTTTCTTACGGTCTAACTCTCACCTCTGCACATGACTACTGGAAAAACCACAGCTTAGACTGTATGGACCTTTGTCAGCAAAGTAATGCCTCTGATTTTTAGTATGCTGTCTAGGTTTGTCATAGTTTTCCTTCCAAGGAGCAAATGTCTTTTAATTTCATCGCTGCAGTTGCTGTCTACAGTGAGTTTGGAGCCAAGAAAATAAAATAATAATAAAATAATATTTATAGCCAACCTCATTGATTATTTTTTCTTAATATTAGTATGAAATATCTCTACCTTTTGAACCTTAAATATCATTTTGGCTGTTAGCATGAGATATGTATATCTCAGCTACATAAGTTTATGCTTTAATATTTTAAGATAATTTCTGTATTAATTACAGGTAATGGATTTTATTGAAAGCCCTTTTAGCATCTATTGAAGCCATGAATTTTACTGATATCTTCTAATATATTTATGCCCAAATTAATTCATCTTTGCTTCTTAAGCTAAATAAATAATATTTAAATCTGGTCAATGCTTTGTTTAAGTAATTTTTGTAGTTTACATATTTACATTTTATTTAGTAATTTAGCACATATTTCATATACAGGATTTAGAAGCCAATGTTTTATAACTGATTGCCATAGAAGTATCGTTCTTAAAGGTACTTATCAAGAACAAGGTTCCATAGTGAAATAGATATTAGAAATGATTCTTTATCAAATATCTCTCAGAATATACTGTATATTCACATATTAAATCCTTCATAGGACTTCCCTCATGGTCCAGTAGTTAAGAGTCTGGCTTTCAGTGGTTGGAGATGCAGGTTCCAACCTTGATCAGGTTGCTAAGATTCCCACATGCTGTGGGGGCAACGAAGTCCATGTGTCATGACTACTGAGCCTTCACGCTCTGGAGTGGGCACCACAAATAGAGAGCCCATGGGCTGCAATGAAACATTCCACATGCTACCATTAAGACTTGGTACAGACATAAATATATATATGAAGTGTCTTCCTTAGGAAAGCCTGTTTCCTTGAGATGACTCTAAAACATAACAGGATTTTTTTTAATGCTTCAAAAATCTTCCATTTAATCTGTCATGAAATGATTCACTTATTCTGCCTGCTTAAAAAAGAAAAATATTTTCCTGATATTTGTCTGCTGCTGCTGCTAAGTCACTTCAGTCATGTCCGACTCTGTGTGACCCCATAGACAGCAGCCCCCCAGGCTTCCCCATCCCTGAGATTCTCCAGGCAAGAACATTGGAGTGGGTTGCAATTTCCTTCTCCAATGCATGAAAGTAAAAGTGAAAGTGAAGTCACTCAGTGGTGTCCGACTCTTAGAGACCCCATGGACTGCAGCCCACCAGGCTCCTCCATCCATGGGATTTTCCAGGCAAGAGTACTGGAGTGGGGTGCCATTGCCATCTCTGGATATTTGTCTAGCTTATTGTTATAACACATGTTTTCTCTAAGATGTATTTGTGATGGGCAGAATGTTGTCCTCCATGACTTTTGCCCCCTAATGTCATACCTGTTAATACATTGCATCAGATGTCAAAAGGAGCTTTGTCAGATCAGATCAGATCAGTCGCTCAGTCATGTCCGACTCTTCGCGATGCCATGAATCACAGCATGCCAGGCCTCCCTGTCCATCACCAACTCCCGGAGTTCACTCAGACTCATGTCCATCGAGTCAGTGATGCCATCCAGCCATCTCATCCTCTGTCGTCCCCTTCTCCTCCTGCCCCCAATCCCTCCCAGCATCAAAGTCTTTTCCAATGAGTCAACTCTTCACATGAGGTGGCCAAAATACTGGAGTTTCAGCTTTAGCATCATTCCTTCCAAAGAACACCCAGGACTGATCTCCTTTAGAATGGGACTCTCAAGAGTTTTCTCCAACATTGTAGATATAATTAAATTTACCTATCAGTTGGCCTTCATATGGGGAGATTATCCTGGATTATACTGATAGGCCCCATGTACTCATGGGAGCTCTTAGAAGCAAAGCTTTCTCTTGGCTCCGAGGAGAGAGGGAGGTAAAGAGGTGTGAACAGGTGGCAGCAGAGAGATTCAACACTTCCCTGTGAGCTGTGACAAGGGAGGGGCTACCAGTCATGGGATGAAGGTCGTTTCAAGAAATTGAGAATGACCATTAACCAATTGTTAGGTATCTGGACAAAGAAAGAGGGACCTCAGTCCTACAATTACATGGAATTGAGCTTATGACCAACCTAGACAGCATATTAAAAAGCAGAGACATTACTTTGCCAACAAAGGTCTGTCTGATCAAAGCTATGGTTTTTCCAGTGGTCATGTATGGATGTGAGAGTTGGACTATGAAGAAAGCTGAGCACCGAAGAATTGATGCTTTTGAACTGTGGTGTTGGAGAAAACCTTGAGAGTCCCTTGGGCTGCAAGGAGATCCAACCAGTCCATCCTAAAGGAAATCAGCCCTGGGTGTTCATTGGAAGGACTGATGTTGACGCTGAAACTCCAGTACTTTGGCCACCTCATGCGAACAACTGACTCATTTGAAAAGACCCAGATGCTGGGAAAGATTGAGGGCAGGAGAAGGGGATGACAGAGGATGAGATGGTTGGATGGCATCACCGACTCAATAGACATGGGTTTGGGTGGACTCCAAGAATTGGTGATGGACAGGGAGGCCTGGCGTGCTGCGATTAATGGGGTTGCAAAGAGTCGGACACGACTGAGTGACTGAACTGAACTGAACTGAGCTCTACTAAAAACCCAGAAAACCCCACATGTCAATTCTCCCTTAAAACCTCCAGTTTAGACTCCAGGTTGGCCAGCGTTTTGATTCCAAGCTGTTGAGACGCTAGACAGAGCATTCAGTGGAGCCAGTCTGGACTTCCAGCAGTTGTAACTATGAATAATAAATGAGTAATCCTTTAAATTAGTACACTTGTGGTGGTTTATTAGGATAAAAATTACATAGTATGTAATATAGTTTCACTGAAATAAATAATAGAGAAACGTATTTAAACAGGGAGAGTCCAGTAACCTTAAACTGTAGAGTGACTCTAAAGTCATTACCAGATGAATTGACTTTCCTGCACAAAGTGGCCATAATACTGTTATTGAAAGGTTTACGAAATATGAAATTGGCCTAGAATCAAAATAGGAATTCTAGCAGCTGCTGAGGATACTGCTAAAAGTAGAGAGAGAAGAGATGGAGACACACACACACACAATTAGAAAGACACAGAGATATGGGGGAGACAGAGAGGGGAAGGGCAACTCCTTCTGAGTCTACTCCTGCCCTCAAGTTTGGAAGCATGGGCTGAGTTCAGCAGCAAGCCTACAACAGAACAGCCCAGAACGACAGCCGGGAGGAACCAGTCAGCTCGTGATACCAGGCAGGCGGTGCAAAGGCAAGCAAGGGATTCCAGGGGAAACAGGACGAACTTGGAACAAATGACAACTCTAATAAACTGTTGGCCAGCTGCTTTCAGTAAATCAGTTAATTCGTATTTTAAACAAATGTTTCCTATAAAATAATGATATAGTGGCTCTATCTTGAGCAATAATATATACACAATATGACAAGGGCTTCCCTGGTGGCTCAGCTGCTAAACAATCTGCCTGCAATGTGGGAGACCTGGGTTCAATCCCTGGGTTGGGAAGTTCACCTGGAGAAGGGAAAGACTACCCACTCCAGTATCCTGGCCTGGAGAATCCCAGGGACTGTATAGTCCATTGGGTCACAAAGAGTTGGACATGACTGAGTGACTTTTTCACTTTCTTTTCATGATTGACATATGCAACACTATAGTTTTTAAAATTTGCTTTAATATGTGAACACTTCAATTGATAAAATTACATATTATCATAGAATTTTAGAGACAGTGTTTTAAAGATCATCCAGTTCCCCAATTAATGGATGAGACATTTGAAACCACTATAGGGTAAGTGAATCATCAGAACCTCATCTTTTTCCTTGTATCCATGCATGATGTCTATGACACTACTGCTAGTTCTTAAAAGTTCTGAGAAAACGTGTCTACTTTACAGTCAAAGATACACAATTCTCACGAGACATTATAAAATCTCCATACAAAATGTACATGCAGTTGCAACTTTAGAAAATCATAAATATCATCTAAAACCTATGTGATATATATAATATCTATCAAGGAAATATCTACAAATAATAATGTATTTAAAAGGGTTGTCTTTGATGGTCTTAATAACCCATTCTCCTAACAAAAGTCTGTGTGCAGAAGCTTTATTATTTTCTTTTCTATTGACAGTATTTTCTATAGCATTTTAGAAGGATAAAAATCTTTATATATGTCATACTGAAGTCATTAACTTGCAAGCAATAGAGACATTGCCTGATTTAAGAATAAAAGCAATTTAATAAAAGAGGACTGTATAGCTTAAAGAATTTTAAGGAAGCCTAAGGAACAAATTTTGGAAAATAAGGGCCACAAAAAGGAAGTTAAGAGTCAGAGTCACAGCCAATTAGACTGCACATCAGGGAGGCAAGGACACTGCTCGCTGAAGCCGCAGCTGAGCCCTAAGCATGGCGGCTCGCGTTGGGACGCTTGGTTCTGAATGCCAGCTTGCCAGCAGCATTGGGCCAAAAACAGACAAAAAAAGAACGGAAAGAAAGAAAGAAGCCATGTTGCTACGACTACATCCAAAAAGGAATCACTGACAGCTCTGCTTATTTGCATCCCTTGATTACAACCCTAAGCTGGCAGCTGGTGCATTTGGTTGGCTAAGCCTAGATTAGCAACCACCAGGTCTGGGTTGCTTGATGTCAACCCAAAACTGCCTCCTGGCAGGACTTTCTGATTTGTAGAGACTTGAAAAATAAAACCTGCATTTCTGGTCTTTCACTCGCAGAAAGGGTTTGTGTGCCTGTGCTCAGGCATGACCGACTCTGGGATTTTGCAGATGGTAGCCCACCAGGCTCCTCCGTCCATGGGATTCTCCAGGTAAGAGTGCTAGAGTGGGTTGCCATGTTTTACTCCAGGGGATCTTCCTGACCCAGGGATTGAACCCTGGTCTCTTGCATCACCTGAATTGGCAGGCTGGTTCTTTACCGCTTAGTTCAGTTGCTCAGTTGAGTCCAACACTTTGCGACCCCATGGACTGCAGCACGCCAGGCTTCCTTGTCCTTCACCAACTCCCGGAGCTTACTCAAACTCATGTCCATCGAGTCGGTGATGCCATCCAATCATCTCATCCTCTGTCGTCCCATTCTCCTCCCGCCTTCAATCTTTCCCAGCATCAGGGTCTTTTCCAAGGAGTCAGTTCTTTGCATCAGGTGGCCAAAGTATTGGAGTTTCAGTTTCAGCATCTGTCCTTCCAGTAATATTCAGGACTGATTTCCTTTAGGATTGATTGACTGGTTGTATCTCCCTGCAGTCCCAGGGACTCTCAGGAGTCTTGATCACTTATCCACCTTGCTTTATTTCCAACAATCTAGTTTTGGGAGGCTTCAGCTCAGAGCTTAGAGGCTTGGGGATGTGAAGCATCTTCACTGCTGGTATAGATCGTGTAGGATGGTGCTATGGTTTTGGAAGGTGACAGTTTGACTCCACAGTGTCCTGAAATGGGGATGGGCAGCATTTTCTGTCTTTATGTCTTCTCTCTTTACCCTCATAAGTGTGATACTGTGAATTCTCTAGAAGCCCCAATTAGAGTTTCATTTTTTGGTCTTTATAATGATGCTTTGAGTTATACGTGCCTCAAAACATTTCCTCGTGCTTAAGACTGCTACATCTAGTTCTGTTGCCTATAGACCAAGAATGTCTATAACATAATTAGAATGTGGAAGTGGTTCCCTGTAACAGACTTCATGAAACATACTTTACAATATCTTGTTTTGTCCTGGGTTGTTTGAAAGCTGTGAGAATCCATGAGCCCTAGAGAAAGGAACCTTGGAGTCCAGGACATTCAATGATGGAACAGTTAAATTAACTCCCCTCATTTCTTGCATAAAAGTATATTGAAGACAAGTTTTTCTGGAAAACGTTGATAGTACAATGGAGTTGAGGGATATAAGAACTCTGGAGTGGGCTGCTTGCTTATAGCTATAAGTAGAAAATTTGGAGCAAAGATGTTAGGTTCAAAGTGTTAATTTTGGGCTCGATTCAGTCAGAAAACCATGAACATTATAATTCTGCCCTAAAATATTCTGCTATTCCTGTTGCTACAGGGCTTCTATACCTGAAACTCAGGTGGAGCTTGAGTTCATGTGATCTGCTGAGGTGGAATTTGTGATGGTTTAATACCACACTGCCTACGATGAAACTTAAATTCCCAGAATTCCCTTTATTGCCTACTTCTAGGTTAGCGCTGATGAAAACAGAAATTTGGATGTGATTTGGAAAGCTGAAGTGAGTACAAATTGCTATTCTCTGAAGGCCATCATGGATAGAGGTGATGAGCGACAGCTATGGAGATGCTACCAGATTCCTTCTGGTCTTTGCTCTCTCCTTGGAGACAGATGCAGAAATTCCAGTGGATTGCTATTTGGCCTCATTCTACAATGAAAGTGAAAGTGAAGTCACTCAGTTGTGTCCGACTCTTTGCGACCCCATGGACTGCAGCCCACCAGGCTCCTCTGTCCATGGGATTTTCCAGGCAAGAATACTGGAGTGGGTTTCCATTTCCTTCTCCAGAGGATCTTCCTGACCCGGGGATCAAACCCGGGTCTCTCACATTGTAGGCAGATGCTTTACCATCTGAGCCACCAGGGAAGCCTTATTCTGCAATACTCCATGTCTGGTTTTCTCGTTACTTCTGTTCCTGCCGATCAACAGTAGCTCCACCATAAGACTCAGAGCAAAGGCTTCCACACACAAATGCATCATTTCCCCTCTGGAATCCCTCTCTCACAAAACTGGCAACAGGAAGGCTGGTGAGCAAATACCCCTCCATCATTTATTTCCCCTTGCGGACCTTTACTTCCCTAGCTTCGTCCACATTGTTATAAGATGTGGTTCCTATACAAAATTATTACTCTATAATCATACTAACTTTGATTCCTTGACTGACACTTCACAGAGTTATCTTGCAAACGTCAACTTCCCTTAGGACGAATCACAACAAATTCTCATTATCAATCCAGATTCTCTTATCACACCATGCACCAGATAAAGCTAAAGTTGGATAGAAATATTTGAATATCAAAACAACTTCAGATTTTCTGTTTATATTAGCAAATTCGAGAGAATATGTGTAAGAGTAGATTCTATGCATATTGTACAAAACAGAGAGGAACAGAATTTAAGATCATGTTGGATTTGTCAATATGAAACTCTTAAAGATGAATTTCAATGTATCGTGATAGACTGATTAATGGGGAAGAATTCAAATTGTTTACTTGCTTGGTTGATTAAATCATAAACTCAGTCTTAGTCTACATTGAATTAAAGGAGAGTTAAAGACAATTCATTATACTATTCATTAATTATGTTCATTGTGAAAGTCAAAAGAATCTCCCTTAATAATGACATTGATAAACATTTTGAATAGTTTCAATAACCTTGAAAAGCACATTAGTAACTCTCAGAACCATAGGAGTGTAAAGACACGTGATGACTAAATATAATGGAGCATCTTTGATAAGGGACTGCTGCTGCTGCTAGGTCACTTCAGTCGTGGCCAACTCTGTGTGACCCCATAGACGGCAGCCCATCAGGTTCCTGTGTCCTTGAGATTCTCCAGGCAAGAATAGTGGAGTGGGTTGCCATTGCCTTCTCCATCGATTAGATACTAGCACAGAAAAAAATATGGAAAATTAAGAAAATCTGAATAAACTTTGGGCCTTGGTTAATAATAGTTTATCAGTATTGTTTATTAACTGCAAAAATGTATAATTATAAAGTATGATAATAATAACAGGAGAAACTGTGTGGAGTATACGAGGACCCAGTTCTCCCCAGTTTTTTTCTGTAAAACCAAAACTATACTAAAAAATTTATTTAACAAAAGAAGTATTATAGTTAAATTTATCTGAAGTGTTAAGATAAATATTGCAGATATTGTTGTTAATAAGGATTCATTTTAGTGAGAATGAGTTTAGCCCCTAGGTACCAAGAGAAATGGTCATCATCATAGAGATCAGGGCTATGCTTTGGCTTGGAGGAGTCTTAGAAGACGTCAAGCCCAGTGATTGGACACTGAATTATGAAAAAGTTATTCCATGGGTCACAGAGTGGGGTCAGGTAGCTTTTAGGTGGTAAATAGAATGCTTCCTGTGTCCACTCACAGTGGGGTGGTGATTCCATGAACCCATTATGTGTCGGTGACAGACATTCAAGAGTTGCATGAAATCAAACACGTGGGTCATCCTTGCCATGGCTGATTCCATTACCATCACAACCACTTTACCATTCTGCCAGCAGCAGAAACCAACGTCAAAACCAAAATGATGTCATAATCAGCGAGAAGGGGAAACTAGGAGCCACTCAGCCACTTGACTATGTTTTGACTGAACTTAATGTCTTCTGCAGAGAAGGCAATGGCACCCCATTCCAGTACTCTTGCCTGGAAAATCCCATGGACTGAGGAGCCTGGTGGGCTGCAGTCCATGTGGTCGCTAAGGGTCTGACATGACTGAGAGACTTCACTTTCACTTTTCACTTTGATGAATTGGAGAAGGAATGGCAACCCACTCCAGTGTTCTTGCCTGGAGAATCCCAGGACGGGGGAGCCTGGTGAGCTGCCGACTATGGGGTTGCACAGAGTCGGACACGACTGAAGAGACTTAGCAGCAGCAGTAGCAATGTCTTCTGTCATGGAGGAAGCAGTAATTTGTTCACCTTAGAGTGGATACTTATCCTGGGTATGGGTTGGCCTTCCTTTACTTGCCATGCTTCACAGGCAATGATAACCACAGGAAAAAAAAATCCCCTTCTATGGTATGCCAATTGTTATAACATTGTTTGTAAGTCATTTAATAGCAGGAAGTATATCCCATCACTGAAAACGAGGTGATCACACAGAGAGATATAACGACTCATGCAGGAGTCAGACATAGAACTCAGGTATGGTACCAGCGAGGGGATAAAAGCTCATGATCTTAGTTTTTCTCTTATATCAGAAGATACATATTCTGAATCACTGAACAGAATGTTGTTTCTTTTGTAGTAGGAGGAATCAATAGGTGGAAAGATGCTTCTGATCATTGCGTCCAATTAAAACAAGAGAGCATAGAAAGAGTTACCTTGAGCTGGACTATGAGACTGGTATTTGATAATATGTTGCTAACTGAACTCTGGACCAATAGACCAAAGATTAAATAAAGTGTTGATTGGGATGATTAAAGGTTACCAAGAGAAAACAAGGTTGCTGCTTCATGATGAAAAGAGGAAGGGGAATATATGCAACCTAAAAGTTGGACTGTGAAGAAGGCTGAGCGCCGAAGAATTGATGCCTTTGAACTGTGGTGTTGGAGAGGACTCTTGAGAGTTCCTTGGACTGCAAGGAGATCCAACCAGTCCATTCTAAAGGAGATCAGCCCTGGGATTTCTTTGGAAGGAATGATGCTAAAGCTGAAACTCCAGTACTTTGGCCACCTCATGTGAAGAGTTGACTCATTGGAAAAGACTCTGATGCTGGGAGGGATTGAGGGCAGGAGGAGAAGGGGATGACAGAGGATGAGATGTCTGGATGGCATCACTGATTCAATGCATGTGAGTCTGGGTGAACTCCGGGAGTTGGTGATGGACAGGGAGGCCTGGCATGCTGCAATTCATGGGGTCTCAAAGAGTCGGACACGACTGAGCGACTGAACTGAACTAAAGAAATCTCTTAGGGTGTTTTCCACTATTGTAAACTGTAATAAAAAGGCTAGGCTGCCAGGGTCCAGCCCCAGCTGATCCAGGGTATTCGAAGCAGGGACGGCGTCGGCGAGGATCAGGATACAATAGCTTCAATTAGATATTAATTAGAGATGTAAAGAGTAATAGAATGAGGATAGCTCAGTAGGAAAATTCAGTGGAGAAAAGAGGCTGAGTAGCTTGGTTTACGCGGGAGACCAATAAAACTTCAAGAAGCTTGCACCACTTACGTAGGCCGCAGGCGTCCTTCCATTCTCCCAAAGGAGAGGAGACACTGAGGCCTCCCCGGTCGGATCTTAGAAGCCCAGGCATAATTAGTAAGCATGGTGAGTTCCGCGCTCCAGATGGAGACTCAGCCAGAGTGAGAGAGAGAGCGACATGGGGAGACCAGTATTTTGAGAAACTGATCCCAATTCTTTATTTTCCATGGTCTAGTTTTATACACTGAGGTGTTATGCAAAAGTCACGCGGGGTCAGCAGTCCTGACTTTTATCAAAGTCAGGTGCTTCATACAAATGTATACAGAGGTCTTAGGGGTGTTACATCATCTTCTGGCCAGGGGGCCTGCTGACAATTTATGACCCTCTCCTTGTGACAGCGGTCAGTCAACCAGGACCCTTATTTCTCCAGGGGTGATTATTCTTAAAACAGACGCCACCCAAATAAAGTTACATTCCTACAGGGTGAGGGTGTAGTGGATTTTAGTTAAGGAAAGAATTTACTTAGCCTAAGGTCTAACGTGATTAATATCACAGGTTAATACTTATTTCTTCTATATATTCATTAATGTGTGTAAGGGCAGGGGATATGGAGACTTAGCAACAAACATTGGCTCAACAAATGAAAAACCCTTCACCAATACAATTTCTAATCAGCCCATTATACTTATACTAATGATTTTCTAACTTTTCTAAGGAACCTGTTTTTAGAAGGTTTAAAGCATCTCGTGCCTCTCACGGTTGGGAGGCTGTGAGCAATCACATGTGGCCGGACAAGCCTCTCAGGCAGGCCAGAGAACCTTCAGAGGAGTTTGTAGGTTAAAACACTCTTGTCACGCCCAGGAGTTTTGATTAACTGGAGCTCTAAGTTAACTCCTTCTCCGAAAGAGGTGGTGGGGGACAGCCCCCCGTAAAGTCAGAGGTGTAGGTGAGCACAAAGTAGTAAAGCAGGCAGGCTCTGGTTATGGGGGTAGATGCTCGAGGATTTCCAGGGGGACTCCTGAGGCTCGATCCCGCCTTTGCGTATGTCGAGCCTCCTTCCTCATGACCTTTGCCACGGGCGGAGTACCTCACTCTGGCCCCCAACACTAGGTGATCCAATACAGGTAGGAACAGGAGGTGTGAACACATTATGAAAGATTTAAGTTACTTTCTAGATTAGGTTCAAGCTTAAAAAACTGTCAGTACAAAGAAATTTTGAGGGCTTATAATATCCTTACTATTGTGTTGACTTCATTATATATATGTGATGGGATTTCAGTCGAGCTATTTCAAGCCCCAAAAGATGATGCTGTGAAAGTGCTGCACTCAATATGCCAGAAAATTTGGAAAACTCAGCAGTGGCCACAGGACAGGAAAATGTTCGTTTTCATTCCAGTTCCCAAGAAGGGCAGTGCCAAGGAATGTTCAAACTACCACACAATTGAACTCATTTCGCATGCTAGCAAAGTAGTGCTCAAAATTCTCCAAGCTAGGTTTGAACAGTACATGAACCGATAACTTTCAGATGTTCAAGCTGAATTTAGAAAAAGCAGAGGAATCAGATATCAAATTGCCAACATCCATCATATCATAGAAAAATGAAGATAATTCCAGAAAAATACATCTCTTTCTGCTTCATTGACTACGCTAAAGCCTTTAACTGTGTGGATTACAACAAACTGTGGAAAATTCTTAAAGAGATGGGAATGCCAGACCACCTTACCTGCTTCCTGAAAAACCTGTATGCAATCAAGAAGCAAACATTAGAACAGGAGAAGGGGATGACAGAGGAGGAGATGGTTGGATGGCATCACTGACTCAGTGGACATGAGTTCAAGCAAGCTCCAGGAGATGGTGATGGGCAGGGGAGCCTGGTGTGCTGCTGTCAGTGGTGTCCCAAAGAGGCAGACACAGCTGAGCAACTGAACAACAGCTGTATATATAAATATATATACAGGCTTCCCAGGTGGCGCAAAGGGTAAAGAATCTGCCTGCGATGCAGGAGACCTGGGTTATATCCCTGGCTTGGGAAAATACCCTGGAGAAGGAAATGGCAACCCGATTCAGGATTCCTGACTGGAGAGTTCCTTGGAAAGAGGAGCCTAGACTACTACAGTTCATGGGGTATACACACACACACACACGTGTATGCATGTGATATCATATAATATTTGTCTTTCTTTTTCTGACTTATTTCACTGAGTATAATAATCTCTATGTCCATCCATGTAGCTGCAAATGGCATTATTTCATCCTTGTTATGGCTGGGTTGTATTCCATTGTATAGATGCATCAATCTTCTTTACAGAATTATGTTAACAATATGTTATCTAGACAGAGAAAGAACAGTTCAGAAAGGATATATTGAGGCATCAGTTGGGCATAAGTAAAATGTGTATAATGACAGGGATTATAAGGATGAAAATTCTTGTAGGGAGCGAGTAGTTACTAATAATGTCAAAGGCTACGGGGAAGAATATCAGATGAAAGTGTGCAATGGATTTAGCTATTAAGTTGTTTGCTCATTAAGGTGATAAATTCACTGCTAGTGAATCTGAGGGCAGTGGTAAATGAGAATTACGGTCATAGCATTCTCAGCACTAAAGCCACAGTAATTAGTTCTAAGGGAGAAAATACTGAATATTTGTGAAAGAATGCAAAACCATGAACTTGTTTATCAATCTTAGAACATAAGACTGATGGTAAACTATCACATTTAAAGAAAGTACTCCTTGAAACCAAATTAAGGAAGTGGTAAAGAGGGTTTATACATTAAGTAGTAACTCATGTTCTATTTTGTAAACAAGTTAAACAGGCTAAAAATAGGAATCGATTTATAAAGTACTTAAATGATCTTCTCAGAGATAAAAATTTATATTCTAAGCATAGAAGCTTAAGAACCTATCTCTGCCTCGTATTACAGAAGATAGCTATCAAAATTTTACTGTAAGCAACAGTTTTCTATTCCTGGACCAGGATGGAACAGCCTACTTAATTTTAGCTAACTACATCTAGGAAATACAAGAATTATCCTCATGCAGTTGGAAATCTTATAGGACAAATTTATATAAAAAAAAATCATCTGACGGGGCTATTAGAGTGAAGCTGGTGTAATCGTAAGATTATGGTTTAGGTTGTTGTACTGCGTCTCCATGGGTCACAGCCTCATCATGGCAAAGGGACTTGAGTAACTCAAGAAAGCTGTGAGCCATACCATGCAAGGCCACCCCAGATAAACGGGCCACCGTGAAGAGTTCTCACAAAACGCAGTCCCCTGGAGGAGAACTAGCAACCAGCTCCAGTGCTCTTCTCTGGAGAATCCCAGGGAAATATCCTGTTGCCGTTGTTCAGTTGCTAAGCTGTGTTCACCTCTTTGCAACCCAATGAACTGCAATACACCAGGCTTCCTTATGCTTCACTATTGCCTGGAATTTGCTCAAACTCCAGTCTGTTGAGTCGATGATGCCATCCAAACATCTCATCCTCTGATGTCCCCTTCTCCTCACTCCCTCAACCTTTCTAGTTACCAGAGTCTTTTCTAATAAGTCAATTCTTCACATCAGATGCCCAAAGTATTGGAACATCAGCTTTAGCATCAGTCCTTCCAATGAATAGTCAGGGTTGATTTCTTTGACATTGACTGGTTTGACCTATTTGCTGTCCAAGGGACACTCAAGAGTCTTCTCCAGCACCACAGTTCAAAGACTTCAATTCTTTGGTGCTCGGCCTTCTTTATGGTCAAACTCTTACATCCGTGCATGACTTCTGGAAAAATCATAGCTTTGACTTTACAAGCCTATGTTGGCAAAATGATGTCTCTGGTTTTGAATATGCTATCTAGATTTGTCATAGCTTTTCTCTGAGGGTAATATGGAAAGGCAAAAACATATTATATCAGAAGATAAGCCCTCCAGGTCAGAATGCCCAATATTCTACTGGGGAAGAGTGGAAGGCAATTACTAATAGCTCCAGAAAGAATGAAGGAGCAGAGCAAAAGCAGAAACCATGTTCAGCTGTGGATGTGTCTGGTGATGAAAGTAAAGTCAGATGCTGTAAAGAACAATATTACATAGGAACCTGAATGTTAGGTCCATGAATCAAGGCAAACTGGACTTGGTCAAGCAGGAGATGGCAAGAGTAAACATCAACATTTTAGTAATCAGTGAATGAACATGGGTGGGAATGGGTGAATTTAATTCAGATGACCGCTATATATACTACTGTAGGCAAGAGCCCCTTAGAAGAAATGGAGTAGCAGAGTCAACAAAAGAGTCTGAAATTTGGATGCAAAGTGAAAAACAACAGAATAGTCTCTGTTTGATTCCAAGGCAAAGCATTCAGCATCACCGTAATCCACGTCTATGCCACAACCACACATATCAAAGAAGCTGACACTGACTGGTCTATGAAGACCTAACTCCTTCTAGAACTAGCACCAAAAAAGGAAAAATTATCTTTTTCATCATAAGGGATTGGAATGCAAAACAAGGAACTCAAGAGATACCAAGAATAACAGGTAAGTTTGGCCTTGGATTATAAAATGAAGTAAGGCAAAGACTAACATAGCTTTGTGAAGAGACTACACTGGTCATAGCAACCACCCTTTTCCAAAAACATAAGAGACAGCTCTACACACGGTCACCACTAGGTGGTTAATCATATCAAAACCCGATTGATTGCATTATTTGTACTAAAGATGGAGACTGTCTATACTATCAGCCAGAACAAGACCTGGAGATGACTGGCTCAGATCATGAGCTCTTTATTGCAAAATTCAGGCTTAAATTGAACAAAGTAGGGAAAACCACTAGGTTATTCAGGTATGCTGCTGCTAAGTCGCTTCAGTCGAGTCTGACTCTGTGCGACCCCATAGAAAGCAGCCCACCAGGCTCCCTTATTCCTGGGATTCTCCAGGGAAGAACACTGGAGTGGGTTGCCATTTCCTTCTCCAAAGCGTGAAAGTGAAAAGTGAAAGCAAACTTGCTAAGTCGTGTCCGACTCTGTGCGACCCCATGGACTGCAGCCTACCAGGCTCCTCCATCCATGGGATTTTCCAGGCAAGAGTACTGGAGTGGGCAGTCATGTCCTGCTCCATTCATGTACGATCTACATCAAATCCTTGGAGAGGGAGAGGGTGGGAAGATTTGGGAGAATGACATTGAAACATGTAAAATATCATGTATGAAACGAGTTGCCAGTCCAGGTTCCATGCACGATACTGGATGCTTGGGGCTAGTGCACTGGGACGACCCAGAGGAGGGTATGGGGAGGCAGGAGGGAGGAGGGTTCAGGATGGGGAACACATGTATACCTGTGGCGGATTCATTTTGATATTTGGCAAAACTAATACAATTATGTAAAGTTTAAAAATAAAATAAAATTAAAAAAAATAAATAATGTGAAACAATCAATAAACAAAGTGAATTGTTAAGTATTTGAGAGATATGTGTGAAAAACAAAAAAATAAAGATGTGAGTTTTTCATAAAAAAAAAATCCTTAATGATTATACATTGAAGGTGACAAACAGATTCAAGGGATTAGATCTGGTAAACAACGTGTCTAAAGAACTATGGATGGAAGTTCGTAACACTGTACATGATGCAATGACCAAAACTATCCCAAAGTGAAAGAAATACAGAAAGGCAATGTGGTAGTCTGAGAAGGCTCTACAAAGAGCTGAGGAAAGAGAACTGAAAGACAAAGGAGAGGGGGAAATATACACCCAACTGAACAATGAGTTCCAGAGAAAAACAGAAGATACAAGACGGCTTTTTTACAGGAACAGTACAAAGAAATAGAGGAACGGATTAGGATGTGAAAGATAAGATATCTCTTCAAGAAAATTGGAGATATCAAAGAATCATCTCATGTAAAGACGGGCATGATAAAGGACAGAAATAGTAAGGATCTAACAGAAACAGAAGAGATTAAGAAAAGGTGGCAAAAATACACAGAAGTACTATACAAAAAAAGGGCTTAATAATTTAGATAACAACAATGGTGTGGTCACTAACCTGGAGCTGTACATCATAAAATGTGAATTCAAGTGGGCCTTAGGAAAAATTACTGTAAACAAAGTTAGTGGAGGTGATGGAATTCCAGCTGAGCTATTTCAAATCCTAAAAAAAAAAAGAAAGATACTGTTAACATGCTTCATTTAATATGTCAGCAAATTTAGAAAACTCAGTAGAGTCTGCAGGAATAGAAAATGTCCATTTTTATTCTCATCCCAAGTAAGGGCAATGCCAAAGAGAGTTCAAACTGCCATACAGTTGCACTTATTTCATATGCTATCAAAATTATGCTCAAAATCATTTAAGCTTGGCTTTGGCAGTAGGTGAACTGAGAGCAACCATATGTACAAGCTGAATTTAGAAAAGGCAGAAGAACCAGATATTAAATTTCCAACATTCCTTGGATCATAGATAAAGTAAAGGAATTCCAGCAACAACATCTACTTCTGCTTTATTGACTAGCCAAAGAATTGATGCTTTTGAACTGTGGTGTTGAAGATTCTTGAGAGTCCCTTGGACTGCAAGGAGATCCAACCAATCCATCCTAAAGGAGACCAGTTCTGGGTGTTCATTTGAAGGACTGATGCTGAGGCTGAAACTCCAGTACTTTGGCCACCTCATGTGAAGAGTTGACTCATTGGAAAAGACTCTGATGCTGGGAGGGATTGGGGGCAGGAGGAGAAGGGGATGACAGAGGATGAGATGGCTGGATGGCATCACTGGCTAGATGGACGTGAGTCTGAGTGAACTCCAGGGGTTAGTGATGGACAGGGAGGCCTGGCGTGCTGCGATTCATGGGGTCACAAAGAGTCAGACACGGCTGAGCGACTGAACTTAACTGAAACCCTTTGACGCTATGGATCACAACAAACAGTGGACAATTCTTAAAGCAATGGGCATACCGGACCACCTAATCTGTCTCCTGGGAAACCTATTTTCAGGTCAAGAAATAACAGTTACAAGCAGACATGAGACAACTGACTGGTTCAAAACTGGGAAAGGACCACATCAAGCCTGTGTATTGCCACCCTGTTTATTTAACTTATATGGAGAGTACATCATGTTTATTTAACTTATATGGGGAGTACATCATGTGCAATGCCAGGCTGGATGAATCACATGCAGGAATCAAGATTTCTTGGAGAAATCTCAGCAACTTCAGATATGCATGTGATACCACTTTAACGATAGCAAAGAGGAACTAAAGAGCCTCTTGAAGAGGGTGAAGGAGGAGAGTGAAAGAGCTAGCTTGAAACTGAACACTAAAATAACTGTGATCATGACATTTGATTCCATCAGTTCAAGGCAAATAAGAGAGGAAAAAGGGGAAACAGTGACAGCTTTTATTTTCTTGGGCTCCAAAATCACTGTAGCTTCCCAGGAGGTGGTAGTGGTAAAAAAAAACCTGCCTGCCAATGCAGGAGACGTAAGATATGGGTTTGATCCCTGGGTCAGGAAGATCTCCTGGAGGAAGACGTGGCAGTCCACTCCAAGATTCTTGCCTGGAGAATCCCAGAAGAGCCTGGAGGGCTACAGTCCATGGAATTTCAAAGAGTCAGACACAACTGAAGCGACTTAACATGCACGCTAATATCACTGAGAATGGTGACTGCAGCCATGAAATTAAAAGAGCCTTGCTCCTTGAAAGGAAAGGTATGATAAAACTAGACAGCATATTAAAAAATGGAGACATCACTTTTCTGACAAAGGTCCGTGCAGTCAAAGCTAGGGCTTTTCCAGCAGTCATGTACTGCTATGTCACGTACTGATGTGATAGTTGGGCCATAAAGAAGACTGAGCACTGAAAACAAATGCTTTTTAATTGTGATGCTGGAAAAGACTCTTGAGAGTTCCTTGGAATGCAAGGAGGTCCACCCAGCCAATTTTAAAGGAGATCAACCTTGCCTGTTTATTATAAGGAGTGATACTGATGCTGAAGCTCCAATACTTTGGCCACTTGATGTGAATAGCTGACTGACTTAAAAAGATCCTGATGATGGGAAAGACTGAAGCCAAAAGGAGAAGAAGGGGCAGAGGATGAGATGGTTAGAAAGCACCTCTGACTCTATGAATATGAATTGGAGCAAACTCTGGGAGACAGTGGAGGATGGAGTAGCCTGGTATGCTGCAGGGTTGCAAAGAAACAGATATGTCTTGGCAATTGAACAGCTCAACTATTACCATAACGTATTAGCTGTGGTGTTCAGAAATTATTAATTATATGATGCGTGCTTAGTTCCTCAGTCATGTCTGATGCTTTCCGACCCCATGGGCAGTAGCCCATCAGGCTCCTCTGTCCGTGGGGATTCTCCAGGCAAGAATACTGGAGTGGGTATTCATGCCTCCTCCAGGGGTTCTTCCCAACTCAGGGATTAAACCCAGGTCTCCAGCATTGCATGCTGACTACCTTCGGAGCCACTGTGATAGATAACCATTTACCTAATTTTTCCAAGTGTAAATTTCAGTGTCCAGATTAGTAAAATATAGCCCATAACAGTACCTACCTCATGAGATTATGATGAAATATACCATTAATCCACATTAATTTAATCCACATTAAATCATTTACAAATCAGTGCCTAGTGTTTGCTGCATCCTTAATAAACCTTTGTCTTACCATTGCTGTTAATTATTATATTATAAGGTATCATCATAAAATCATATCAAATATCTACTGTTCAATAGCTAAGGGAAGATATTGTATTTGAGTTAGAAAAACTCAGTTGCAGTTTATTATAATTATTATCATTAGAAATTTGAAAAAGTTTACAGTAGAATGATCATATATGTAACCCTCACTCCTTCAGGGTGTCCCCAACATGAAGGAGCAAATATAAATGAGAAGTTTTACAATTTACCTGTTGCAGCCCTGGGCCTCTTCCAAAATATGAAACAAGAGATTAAGCGTTCCCTTTCCCACAGCGTATTTGCTTTAATCAGAAAACTTTAGTTTTCAGGGATAGCTCCCTTGAGCATGTATATTAGAGTAAGAGGATCCATCTACTCCTTAGATTATTTTTACAGTCACACATACTGATTTCATTTGGATAACAGTAGGACACTTCAGGTATTTGGGTTCCCCAGTGATTTAAAGACTATGGGGCAGAAGAAATTGTCCCCAGTCAATTCATCTACCTTCCAATCATTTTTAGTTTGCTTAATGTAAAACTGAAGCAAATTTCAATAGTACTGAATTATCAGAAAATAAGATGAAAATCTGTACTCATGTTGTTATGGTAAGGACATATACACAGCATACAAGAAGTGTGTATTTTTACTGCTTTTACATAATTTTAAATAGCTTACAAGCTTTCTATTTAAACATTGTTTATTTATTTATTTTTTTGTCTCACTTCAGGTCAAACAAAATCATTTTATTTTTGGTTTGTATTTTAAAAGTTTTTTTTGAACTCACTACAGGGTCACAAAGATTTGGACACGACTGAGCAACTTCACAACGACATATTAACTATTCATAGCAAGATCCTATTGCTAGTATTTCTGTAAAGCTATCCAGTATACACTATGAATGTTATGGCTGTTCAAAAATATTTTAAGTGCAGGGGTTTTTAGAAATAAAAAGGAATCAGATCAGATCAGATCAGTCACTCAGTCGTGTCCAACTCTTTGAGACCCCATGAATCACATCATGCCAGGCCTCCCTGTCCATCACCAACTCCCGGAGTTCACTCAGACTCATGTCCATCGAGTCAGTGATGCCATCCAGCCATCTCATCCTCTGTTGTCCCCTTCTCCTCCTGCCCCCAATCCCTCCCAGCATCAGAGTCTTTTCCAGTGAGTCAACTCTTCACATGAGGTGGCCAAAGTATTGGAGTTTCAGCTTTAGCATCATTCCTTCCAAAGAACACCCAGGACTGATCTCCTTTAGAATGGACTGGTTGGATCTCCTTGCAGTCCAAGGGACTCTCAAGAGTCTTCTCCAACACCACAGTTCAAAAGCATCAATTCTTCAGTGCTCAGCCTTCTTCACAGTCCAACTCTCACATCCATACATGACCACAGGAAAAACCATAGCCTTGACTAGATGAACCTTTGTTGGCAAAGTAATGTTTCTGCTTTTGAATATGCTATCTAGGTTGGTCATAACTTTCCTTCCAAGGAGTAAGCGTCTTTTAATTTCATGGCTGCAATCACCATCTGCAGTGATTTTGGAGCCCCCCAAAATAAAGTCTGACATTGTTTCCACTGTTTCCCCATCTATTTCCCATGAAGTGATGGGACTGGATGCCATGATCTTCGTTTTCTGAATGTTGAGCTTTAAGCCAACTTTTTCACTCTCCTCTTTCACTTTCATTAAGAGGCTTTTTAGTTCCTCTTCACTTTCTGCCATAAGGGTGGTGTCATCTGCATATCTGAGGTTATTGATATTTCTCCCGGCAATCTTGATTGCAGCTTGTGCTTCATCCAGCCCAGCGTTTCTCATGATGTACTCTGCATATAAGTTAAGTAAGCAGGGTGACAATATACAGCCTTGACATACTCCTTTTCCTATTTGGAACCAGTCTGTTGTTCCATGCCCAGTTCTAACAGTTGCTTCCTGACCTGCATACGAATTTCTGAAGAGGCAGGTCAGGTGGTCTGGTATTCCCATCTCTTTCAGAATTTTCCACAGTTTATTGTGATCCACACTGTCAAAGGCTTTGGCATAGTCAATAAAGCAGAAATAGATGTTTTTCTGGAACTCTCTTGCTTTTTGGACACCATTAAATATTAAATATGATGTCCGTTAAATATGACGTCCAATGAGGAATAGACACCATTAAATATATTGTCAAGAAGTTACAGAGTGCCAACAACCAGCCAGAAAAAAATAAGTAGAAATTGTACTGATGACATATGTACCTATACATTAGCTGCTTATTGTTTTTCCATTATTAGACTTTGTAGAAATTCATTAATAAATTACACTGATTATGCATTTAACAAAAACTTATATAGAACTCAGAAAATATATCTGAGCACTTTGAAGAAATTTCTGGTCAAACAACAGAAGAATCTTAGCATCTTGCTAAGAATCTTAAAAGGCATTTAGTTATGAAGACCTGTAATTTAGTCCTAAACAGCAAATCTGTTTCAAGATTCTAGCTAACTTTGTTTTTCATTGATTTACACTTTTCCTCCATATTCCTAAATTCTTATTGATATATTTATTTCTTAACTTGAAAATATATGTATGGTATATACTCTTAAGTCTGTTTTCATTTTTCATCTACTAGAATACAAATGTATTTCCTTCAGGGTAGTTACTCATTACCATTTCAAGATCCCCTGAACATGGATACTATCTTTCAAAATGTGTTATTTTACTTCTTTTCCCAGTGTGTATACCAATAGTGCACTTTAATGTTTTGGGTCTTTATGAACTTCCCCTCCTTATTACAGTCATCTACAGAGCCAGAGATCATCTACATGTATTTCTTGAACTTTGACATCTAGTTCATTGTAAATTAGCTGAGTTTTTCAATCGCCTGACTTCAAATTCTTCTCCAAAGTTCTTGTTCCCAACCCTCTTTAGCCACCCACTTCAACCATCTGCCCATGTCAGTAAACTTGAAATTGCACACATCCTGTCGTTTCATCATCCCTTTACCTTCTAGCGCCTCCGGTAACCCAACATTCCAATTTCCTAACGCTCCTCAGTCTGCTACCACCTCTGGCCTCACCTCTTTTTGCTTTAGTTACTGCACACTGGCTGTTCTTCCTGTTTCTTTTTATTTTATTTCTTTTCACCGAAGTATAGTGATTTGCAAGGTAGTGCTAGTTTCCGGTGTAGCAAAGTGACTGGGATGCACGTGTGTTCCTCCTCAGATGCTTTTACCTTGTAGGCTATTGAAAGATACTGATAATAGTTCTCTGTGCTCTGTAGCGAGCCCTTGTTGGTTATGTTTCATGTACAGTAACACGTGAATGCTCATCTCAAACTCCTGCTTTATTCCTCCCTGCATTGTTTACCTATTGGTAACCATAAGTTTGTTTTCTATGACTCTGGGTCTACTTCTGCTTTGTAATAAGTTCATTTGTGTGTACATATGTATATATATACACACATCACACACATCACACACACACATATATACACACATCACACACACATATACACATATACACACATCACACACACACATGCACACACATATACATATATACACACGTCACACACACATATACATATATACACACATCACACACAGACACACATATACATATATACACACGTCACACACACACACGCACACACATATACATATATATACACGTCACACACACATGCACACACATATACATATATACACACATCACACACATATACATATATACACACATCACACACACATATACACACACATGCACACACATATATATACATACACACATCACAGACACATATACACACACACACACACATATACACACACACACACACATGAGACACCGCAGGACGTTTGTCTTATCCCGCCTGGCTGACTTCGCTTAGTACCCTAACCTCTAGGTCCATTCATCTCGCTGAAATGGCGTTCTAACTGCTCCCCCTCCAACCTCAAACACACACCCAACATGCGTCTTCATTCCCCTCTTAATGTAGGATATGACACATTGTCCACGACCATGATCATTCCCGGGTCGACCTCTCACCCTTCCTTGTCCCTTATTCCTTCTGCCCTTTAAATGCAAATATACCAAACTTTGTTCATTCCACTCTTGACCTATTCTGCCCCTTTAAATAAGTGGCTTAACAACACTAAAGAAAACTTTAACCACGTACTTCCCAAGATTGCTGCATAGTTCCCTACTTCATTCAGCCCCCATCTAGCCTCTATAATTCTTTTGCACTTCTCCCTTCTTATTATATCCCTTTTCGGTCATTCCTGAAACCACGGCAGTTAGATATTCAGAAAGTATGTCCTTACCAAAGTCACAGGTGACTTCCAAGTGTCCAAGTGCATTGATCACCTTATTGACCTATCAGAAGCATGTGACAATTAAGCATGTTCTACTTCATGAAATACTTGACTTCCTTGGCTTGCAAAACACCATTAATGGCTGATCCTTCTCACCTATACTTCCTGTCTCTCTGATGTATTCATGTTGGACTGCCACGGCCCTCAATCATTACTGCTGCCCCCATCTCTACATTTCTTATTACCCACGATTACGGCTTGATACAACAATGTGTTAACAATCCTAAACATGTGCCTCTAGCTAGACATTTACTCTGAAATCCTGACACATCTGTACAACTCCCTATGCGTTCTCTCTTGTATGTCTAATTTTTAAACTTAACATCTCCAAAATCAATTTCTCCTCTCCACCCAAACCTACTCATATCTTCACCCCTGTGAAGAATCAGTAGAATCTCTTATTCAGCTTCAAAAGTATAAACATCATTCTCTACTTTCTTCCTTGCATACCAGCACAGAGGACATGGCAAATTCTGCCAAACTTATCTTCAAAGTACACTGTCTACTGCTGCATTCTGAGACACCATCATTTAATAGAATTATTCTAATCGTCTCTCAATTGTTCTTTCTGCTCTCATTCTTAGCCTTGTAGTCTGTTCTCTGCCAGCCAAGGTGATCTTCTCAATATTTAAATTAGATAATATAATTCCTGAGCTCTGGATATTTAAATGAATTCACATGCTAATACAGTAAAAGGCAACATCAGTATAAAGGATTAGACAGCCTACAGAATTTGATTTTTTCTACTACTCTTACCTCATTATCTATCAAATTATGCTGCCTTTCTCTTCTCCAGCTACATGAGACTGCTTATGTTTCTTAAACATCCCCAGCATATTTTGCATCCTGGCCTTTGAACTCACTCTTTTGTTTACGGAATGTGATTCTTATAGATATTCACTTCTCTTGTTTTCACAATTGTTTTAACTCTTTCCGTGTACATGATGTTTCTCTGTGCATATAAGTGTTTTACTATCTATACACACTCACCTGAATGTATAACATTTTTCATAATTTCTGATACATAATATACCTTTAATAAATATACATTGAATAAATGGATCAATCAGAATTTAAAAACCTGAAACTCCTTGGTTTTTGCCGTTGGTATTCGGGCTTCCTACTATTTTAAGCAGAGAAGGCAATGGCACCCCACTCCAGTACTCTTGCCTGGCAAATCCCATGGACAGAGGAGCCTGGTAGGCTGCAGTCCATGGGGTCGCTAGGAGTCGGACACGATTGAGCGACTTCATTTTCACTTTTCACTTTCATGCATTGGAGAAGGAAATGGCAACCCACTCCAGTGTTCTTGCCTGGAGAATCCCAGGGACGGGGGAGCCTGGTGGGCTGCCGTCTTTGGGGTCGCACAGAGTCGGACACGACTGAAGTGACTTAGCAGTAGCAGTAGCAGCTATTTTAAGTCATTTTTACTTTCCTAATGGGATCTGGTTTGGCTACCCTTATGGAAATCTGTAAAATCCTGAGCAAAAATCTAGGCTTTAGGACAAAATATGAAGAACTCTATCCTGAGTTGAGCCTCACGTCCATTGATCTAGCCAGGTCATCCTATAACATTTAAAGGTAGAATTAATTTAAAGCACAATCATATCTTCCTTTTACTCAGGCTTTCAGTTCAGTTTAGTTGCTCAGTTGTGTCTGACTCTTCGCGACTCCATGAACTGCAGCACAGCAGGCTTCCGTGTCAATTACCAACTCCCAGAGCTTCCTCAAATTCAAGTCCATTGAGTCGGTGATGCATCCAACCATCTCATCCTCTGTCATCCTCTTCTCCTCCTGCCTTCAGTCTTTCCCAGCATCAGGGTCTTTTCAAATGAGTCGGTTCTTCACATCAGGTGGCCAAAGTACTGGAGTTTCAGCTTCAGCATCAGTCCTTCCAATGAATATTCAGGACTGATTTCCTTTAGGATGGACTGGTTAGATCTCCTTGCAGTCCAAGGGACTCTCAAAAGTCTTCTCCAACACCACAGTTCAAAAGCATCAATTCTTCGGTGCTCAGCTTTCTTTATAGTCCAACTCTCACATCCATACATGACCACTGGAAAAACCATAGCCTTGACTAGATGGACTTTGGTTGGCAAAGTAATGTCTCTGCTTTTTAATATGCTGTTTAGGTTGCTCATAACTTTTCTTCCAAGGAGCAAACGTCTTTTAATTTCATGGTTGCAGTCATCATCTGCAGTGATTTTGGAACCCCAAAATATTAAATATGTCACTGTTTCCCCATATATTGGCCATAAAGTGATAAGACCAGATGCCATGATCTTAGTTTTCTGAATATTGAGTTTTAAGCCAACTTTTTCACTTTCTTTTTTCATTTTCATCAAGAGGCTCTTTAGTTCTTCTTCACTTTCTGCCATAAGGATGGTGTCATCTTCATATCTTTGGTTATTGATATTTTCCCAGGGATCTTTATTCCAGTTTGTGCTTCATCCAGACCAGCATTTCTCTTAATGTCCTCTGCCTATAAGTTAATTAAGCAGGGTTTCAATACAGCCTTGATGTACTCCTTTTCATATTTGGAAACCAGTCTGTTGTTCCATGTCCAATTTTAACTGTTGCTTCCTGACCTGCATACAGGTTTCTCAAGAGGCAGGTCAGGTGGCCTGGTATTCCTATCTCTGGAAGAATTTTTCACAGTTTGTTGTGATCCACACAGTCAAAGGCTTTGGCATAGTCAGTAAAGCAGAAACAGATGTTTTTTTTTCTGGAACTCTCTTTCTTTTTGATGATCAACCAAATGTTGGCAATTTGATCTCTGATTCCTCTGACTTTTCTAAAACCAGCTTGAACATCTGGAAGTTCATGGTTCACGTGTTACTGAAGCCTGACTTGGAGAATTTTGAGCATTACTTGGCTAGCCTGTGAGATGAGTGCAATTGTTCAGTAATTTGAACTTTCTTTGGCATTGCCTTTCTTTGGGATTGGAATGAAAACTGACCTTTGCCAGTCCTGTGGCCACTGCTGAGTTTTTCAAACTTGCTGGCATATTGAGTGCAGCACTTTCACAGCATCATCTTTTAGTATTTGAAATAGCTCTTCCAGAATCCCATCACTTCCACTAGCTTGGTTTGTAGTGATGCTTCCTAAAACCCACTTGACTTCACATTCCAGGATGTCTGGTCTAGGTGAGTGAACACACCGGTGTGGTTATCTGAGTCAGAAGATTTTTTTTGTACAGTTCTTCTGTGTATTCTTGCCACCTCCTCTTAATATCTTCTGCTTCTGTTAGGTCCATACCATTTCTTTCCTTTATTGTGCCCATCTTTGCATGAAAGGGAATGAAATATAAAAAGGCAAAATGGTTGTCTGAGGAGGCCTTAAAAATAGCTGAAAGAGAAAGAGAAGCTAAAGGCAAAGGAGAAAAGGAAAAATATACCCATTTGAATGCAGATTTCCAAAGTATAGCAAGAAGAGATAAGAAAGCATTCCTCAGTGATCAGTGCAAAGAAATAGAGGAAAACAGTAGAATGGGGAAGACTAGAGACCTCTTCAAGAAAATTAGAGATACCAAGGGAACATTTCATGCATAGATGGGCTCGATAAAGGACAGAAACGGTATGGACCTGACAGAAGCAAAAGATATTAAGAAGAGGTGGCAAGAATACACAGAAGAACTGTACAAAAAAGATCTTCACGACCCAGATAATCACGATGGTGTGATCACTCACCTAGAGCCAGACATCCTGGAATGTGAAGTCAAGTGGGCCTTAGAAAGCATCACTATGAACAAAGCTAGTGGAGGTGATGGAATTCCAGTTGAGCTATTTCAAATCCTGAAAGATGATGATATGAAACTGCTGCACTCAATATGTCAGCACATTTGGAAAACTCATCAGTGGCCACAGGACTGGGAAAAGTCAGTTTTCATTCCAATTCCCAAGAAAGGCAATTCCAAAAATGCTCAAACTACCGCATGAGTGCACTCATCTCACAGGCTAGCAAAGTAATTCTCAAAATTCTCCAAGCCAGGCTTCAACACTATGTGAACCATGAACTTCCAGGTGTTCAAGCTGGATTCAGTAAAGGCAAAGAAACCATAGATCAAATTGACAACATCCATTAGATCATGGATTAAATCGAGAGAGCTCCAGAAAAAAAACATGGCCATGCTCAGTAAACCTTCAATCCAATTTTCTGTTGATGCTTGGGTTGGGGGGTGGTGGGGTGGGTGCCGTTTTTTCTCCCTGTTGTTTGATCAGATGCCAAACTATGGTGGAGGTAATGAGGATAATGGTGACCTCCTTGAAAAGATCCCATGCACACATTGCCACACTCACTGCCCCCAACCCTGCAGCAGGCGCCCGCTGACCCGCATTTCCACTGGAGAATCCAGGACACGGGCAAGTCTGGGTGAGTCTCCTGTGGGGTCACTGCTCGTTTCTCCTGGGTCCTGGTGCACACGAGGTTCTGTTTGTGCCCTCCAAGAGTCTGTTTCCCAGTCCTGAGTAAGTTTTGGCAGCTCTGTGGTGGGTTAATGGTGACCTCCTCCAAGAGGGCGTGTGCCACACCCAGGTCTGCTGCCCCTGTGGCAGCCCACCGCTGACCCGCACCTCCTCGGGAGACACTCAGACACAGTTCCGGCTCAGTCACGTGGGGTGTCTGGGTCCTGGTGTGCACAAGGTTTGTTTGAGCCTCCGGGCGTCTCTGGTGGGTGTGGGGTTTGATTCTAAATATGACTTCACTCCTCCTACCATCACGCCGGGGCTTCTGCTTTGTCCTTAGACAGGGGGTATCCTTTTTTGGTGGGATTCAACATTCTCCTATTGATGGTTGTTTAGCAGCGAGTTGTAATTTTGGAGTTCTCGCAGGAGAAGAAGGTAATATATAAACACATTAATGGAGGGATAACTTATTTTTCTTTCAAATACAGTTTCTCTATCACTGCATCAAGGGCCAATTCCACATCTATTTCTGCATGTGGATTTGATTTTAGAGTTTATGAATGTCAACATCTTGGTTTAATTGTGTAACTCTTGCTCTGGATATTTAGAATATAATGAAAAAATATCAATCAATCAATCTTTGCTGAAAGAACTTATTGCTATAAAATAAGTGAATTGAGAAATTGGGATACACGATAATTGCAGCATTATCTTTTTAATTTTGTTCTAATAGCTTCTATGAAACTTTAATACAATTTCTGGCAAAGCACAATTTTTATTCTGTAAGAATTAATTTTAGATTTAAAAGTCATATATGCTTGAATTTTTGAACTACTATAGTACATGGTCTCTGCACTACATTACAAAATAGAAAAAAAAATAAAAGTAAAATGGCGCCAGTGCCTGATTAATCACACACAACAGTTGTAGAGGAGTCATTAAGTAGTAACACTGAACTGGATTTCTACCTGGAAAAATTAAGTACATATAAAATCAATTTCAGATGTATCAAAACTATATTTTGAAGAATTTAAAATAAACTACAGGAAAATGATTTTATAATTCATGGAGCAGCAGATTTTCTAAGCCAAGACTTAAATATCAAGTCATAAAAATGTGATAAAAATTAAAACAGTGAAAACTGTATCAGTTATTCATATGCACATAGCCAACAAGTTTAAACTGTAGTGTTACACAAAAATGAAAACACTTATTGTTACTCAAGATTTTGTGGTTCTCTCATAGTTTTGCTGGTCTGAGCCAGGTTAGACTTGCACACCCATGGTAACATCACCAACGGGCCGGCCCTTTCACCTGTCAAGACGCAGGGCGATTGTTGGCTGAAGTGACAAGGATAACCGGACCACTCGTCTCACCTCACCCATTAGGGTCATCGAGGCTTCTTCACATCAACGTGGTAGCAGGTTTCTACAAAAATAACCTTCAGTGTGCGGGGCTTCTTGAGGCTCAGGGTGAAAGCTGACACATCGTCTTTTCTATTTTGCTCTGTAAACCAAAGGGAGTTATGCAGTGACCCAAATTAAAAACAGAAAAAAGAAAATATACTGATTTTGTTATTGGAGAAACTTCAAGTTAGATTGCAATGCGTGTGAATAGAGAAAGCGGTGAGGATTTGGGTCCATTTTTTTGGTCAGCAATTTATCACAATAGCATGTGCAATTTTATGCCAAACAAAAGATTCATATCTCTAATGTAAATTGAATTCCAAAGAAGAAAAAGTAATACATTGTAATGAGAAGAATAGAAACACGCAATTTGTATAAGAGTAGATATAGGTGAATAACAATCTGAACATTTTTCAAAATTATTAAGAGCTGGTGAAATGCAAATTGAGGAATAATAAGCTTAACTTTGAAATGGGCAAAAACAAACAATCTAGCAAATGAAAGCCTGATAATCATGAGAAATTTGAAAAAGTGGGGATTATATACACGTCATTACTATATTAGTGGGAATGTAAATAAGTAAAAAAAACTCTTGAAAAAAATTGATATACCTTAAAATGCAAAACTATTGTTTTCTAAGAGTCCTTTTTGTATATTTATTCATAGACATTATCCATAAAGAAAAAAATATGGTCAAATAGAATATTATAAAAGGTTGAACTCCAGTTCATCAAATAATATAACTAAAAGAGTATATAATGAATCATCTATATGATATTTCTCTTTCTCTATAAAGCAGAAACGAATACAACATTGTAAATCAACGAAACTCCACTAAAACTAATTATATAAAAAGAATATATGATGGAAGTTACAAAGTCACAAAATGGGAGAATATTTGCACCAAAATGAACAGAAGTATCTCATGTCTGAAGAATATTTTTGAAAATATCTAAAATCAATAATACCCAAATAGAATAAAAAATGAAAGTCTTGAACAGACATGTAGAAACATAAGATATCCTAATGGGATAATCATCACTATTCTCATTAAGATCATTGCATTAAGAAAATGCAAATTGAAAGCCTCAATATAATACAACTACTTACCATCCTTAATGACTAACAGAGAAAGAAAGGAAGGAATGCAGATAGAAATGGATAAGTGGTGGATCGAATGTAAAACAACAGGAATTCTCATATATTGCTATATATAATATATATTTGTTTAATCACTTGTAAAACAGAAATTCTCTGTTATACTGAGGAACATATATTCCCCAAACTCAGCAATTCTATTCCTAAGTGAAAGTGTTAGTTGCTTAGTCATTTCCTGCTCTTTGGGACCCTATGGACTGTAGCCCACCAGGCTCCTCTAGCAAGAATAGCAATCCAGGCAAGAAAATTGGTAGCCTTTTTCTGCTCCAGGGGATATTCCCAACCCACGGATTAAACCCAAGTCTCCTCCCCTGCAGACATATTCTTTAGCACCAGGGAACCCCAATTCTATTTCCAAGTACATACTAAAAAATTACATAGAGATGCAATTAAGACAAAATTTCAATAAGGTACATAAAAGCATTATTATAACAGACACAACCTGGAAACAACCCACGTTTCATAACCAGAAAAACACTTAAAGAATGTGCGGTGTCCTCCTAAAATATAATATCATACCTAACTTAAAAAATGGGGGAAAACATAATAGCAAAAAATGGTTAAAATGACACATACTTTGTAAAATGTATTTTACCAAAAAAAAAGGAGAGAAATAGGTAAACTTCTTTAAAAGCAAACTTATATGGCAAAATCATTAGAAAAAGAATAAAAGCAGTAACAACACAAATTAAGATACAGAGCATTTTGCCAAAGAGATAGGTGATTGGAAGAAAACATGACAGTCTTTAGTGTTAGAGATGTTCTTTTGTGGTGAGCTTACTCGACTGTTTACTTGGAGCTAAGATGTATCTGCTTTTATTTTAGGTCCATTCTTATGAATTGGAGAAGGCAATGGCACCCCACTCCAGTACTCTTGCCTGGAGAATCCCACGGACGGAGGAGCCTGGTAGGCTACAGTCCGTGGGGTCCCAAAGAGTCGGACACGACTGAGCAACTTCACTTTCACTTTCACTTTCATTCTTATGAATACATATTATTTTTACATTATAAGGATTGCAAAACACACCTTGACACTTTATTTTCTGAAAATATTCTATTGAAAAATCAAAATTAATACTCCAGGATTAAAGAAGAATACCATATGAAAACAAATAATGTTATTATATATATTCAATCATTGGGAAAAGCTTTAGTTCTTTACACTTTTAAAATAACATCTTTGATTCTTAAGGCTTCTGTCTACTCAAATGCTATGATAATATCCCTTGCTGTTTTGAAGGTATATATATTTGGTGTGCTCATTTTATACAAGAGGAAATTGAGCTTCAGTTTTACTATGTGATTTCATTTAGAATACACAGGGCCTGGTCAATAGCAACGAGAAAAGAGTAAAGCTCTTTACTTCCGAGTCAGTGTTCTTAGTAACACACCAGCTCTCCATAATGAAGCTATATCCAAACTGTGATATCTCCTGCATGTTATCACTTTTGATGCTCCCATAAAATCTTGAGCTACAATTAACCTCTTCATGCTTTCTAGAGATTTTGATAAATAAACATGTTGGTTTGGAAAAGTGTAGACTTCAAAGATTTGGTACTATATAGCAAAGTGACATCTAATGCAATAAGAAAGCTTTGATGAATAAGGAAAAAAGAAACTTTTGGCAGCTCTGGGAATAAATCTGAAAGTATCACATTTCTAGAAGAAATCATTTTGGGCAGAAACACACATTTCAATAAGTGTAATGGACCTCATCGGACAACCTTGTAAATTTTCTATGCGTGTATATTTTACTTTCTGTTAGGAGACAAATCTTGTAATTGCAGAAGAAAATTTGAAACCACGTTATTTTGAGTAATATACTGAGTAGGTCCACTGGAAATAAAGGTAACATTAACAAGGATACCACTTCCTAAAGTGATAGAATTAGCAAAGTATCCATCTGCCAAACATTTAAGGAAGAATTGACACTGATTCTTCTGGAACTTTTACAAATAGATGCAGCCACTATGGAGAACAGTGTGGAGATTCCTTAAAAAACTGGAAATAGAACTGCCTTATGATCCAGCAATCCCACTGCTGGGCATACACACTGAGGAAACCAGAGGGAAAGAGACACGTGTACCCCAATGTTCATCGCAGCACTGTTCATAATAGCCAGGACATGGAAGCAACCTAGATGTCCAACAGCAGATGAATGGATAAGAAAGCTGTGGTACATATACACAATGGAGTATTACTCAGCCATTAAAAAGAATTCATTTGAATCAGTTCTAATGAGGTGGATGAAACTGGAGCCTATTATACAGAGTGAAGTAAGCCAGAAAGAAAAACATCAATACAGTATATTAACACATATATATGGAATTTAGAAAGATGGTAACAATAACCCTGTGTATGAGACAGAAAAGAGACACTGATGTATAGAACAGTCTTATGGACTCTCTGGGAGAGGGAGAGGGTGGAAAGATTTGGGAGAATGGCATTGAAACATGTATAATATCATGTATGAAACGAGATGCCAGTCCAGGTTCAATGCACGATACTGGATGCTTGGGGCTGGTGCACTGGGACAACCCAGAGGGATGGTATCGGGAGGGAGGAGGGAGGAGGGTTCAGGATGGGGAACACAGGTATACCTGTGGTGGATTCATTTCGATATTTGGCAAAACCAATACAATATTGTAAATTTTAAAAATAAAATTTAAAAAAAAGACTCAAAACAAACAAACAAACAAACAACAACAACAAAAAATAGATGGGGAGGACATCATTTCAAACTCATTTTACAAGGTCAACATTGTCCCGATACCGAAACCAAACAAGAGTGCTGTAATAAAAGAACGTTACAGGTGGATATCCTTAATGACATAAATGCAGATATCAAAATATTAGCACACCAAATTCAGCAGTACAGTTGAAGAAAATCACACACCGTGCTCTAATGGGATTTATCCAGGGGCGCAAGTATGGCTTTATATTTGCATCAATGGATGGGTGCAAATATACCCTGCACTAATAAGAAGGAGGGTAAAAATAACATGGTTGGGACTTCCCGGATGTTTCAGTGGTTAAGAAGCTGTCCTGCAGGGCAGGGGCCTCAGGGTTACTCTCCAGCCCGGGAACGAAGATCCCACACGCCACGGGGCAACTAAGACCATGCAGCGGGGAAAGAACCCTCGTGGTGCACTGAGGATCTCACGGCTCTAACTGAGACCAGACGCAGCCAGACAAACAAGCACATATTTTAAAAGTAATATGGTTATCTCAGTAGATGTTGGAAAGTGTTTTGAAAATTCTCAACTTTCATTCATGATTAAAAAAAAAAAAAAAACCTCTATGGCCTAAGGATTTCTGCTCAATATTCTGTAACAATCTGAGAAAAGAATTTGAAAAAGAATAGCTGCAAGTACATGTAGCTCTATACTATATACATTCAAGCGTATGTGGCTATATTACATACGCTATTGTTTCCCTCTATTTCTTTGCATTGATCACTGAGGAAGGCTTTCCTATCTCTCCTTGCTATTCTTTGGAACTCTGTTTTCAGATGGGTATATCTTTCCTTTTCTCATTTCTCTTTCACTTTTCTTCTTTTCTTAGCTATTTGTAAGGCCTCCTCAGACAACCGTCTTGGCTTTTTGCATTTCTTCTTGGGGAAAGTTTTGACCACTGCCATCTGAAGAGCCTCTTGATGAAGGTAAGAGAAGAGAGTGAAAAACGGACTTAAAGCTCAACATTCAAAAAAAGAAGATCATGACATTTGGTCTTGTCACTTCATGGCAAATAGAGGGGAAAACAATGGAAACAGTGACAGACTTTATTTTTGTGGGCTCCAAAATCACTACAGATGGTGACTGCTGCCATGAAATTAAAATGCACTTGCTCCTTGGAAGAAAAGCTTTGGCAAATCTAAAAGTATATATTTATATTTAAAAGCAGAGACATCACTTTGCTGAAAAAGTTCTGTCTAGTTAAAGCTATGATTTTTCCAGTATTCATGTATGGATGTGAGAGTTGGACTATAAAGAAGGCTGAGCATCAAAGAATCAATGCTTTTGAACTGTGGTGTTGGAGAAGACTCTTGAGAGTCCCTTGGACTGCAAGGAGATCCAACCAGTCCATCCTAAAGGAAATCGGTCCTGAATATTCTTTGGAAGGACTGATCCTGAAGCTGAAGCTCCAATACTTTGGCCTCCTGATGCAAAGAACTGACTCAACGAGTCGCTAGTCCAGGTTCGATGCACGATACTGGATGCTTGGGGCTGGTGCACTGGGACGACCCAGAGGGATGGTACAGGGAGGGAGGAGGGAGGAGGGTTCAGGATGGGGAACACGTGTATACCTGTGGCAGATTCATGTTGATATATGGCAAAACCAATACAATATTGTAAATTTAAAAAATAAAATAAAATTTAAAATAAAGACAAAAAAAAGAAGAGACCCTGATGCTGGGAAGGGGACAGCGGAAGATGAGACGGTTAAATGGCATCACCAAGACAGTGGACAGGAGCTTGAACAAGCTCTGGGAGATGTCGAAGGACAGGAAGCCTGGTGTGCTGCAGTCCATGGGGTCTCAACAAGTTGGACATGACTGGGTGACTGATCAACAACAACAAGTATATGTATAACAACCACTTTTCTTACCTCCGAAACTAACACATTTTTAATCAACTATACTCCATTATATCATCAGTGTAGAGGGAACATACCTCAATATAATAAAGTCCTTATGTAGAAAGTCCACAGATAATATATAAGTAGTAAAATCTGAAAGCATTTTATCTAAGGAAAGAATGCTACCTCTCGCCATTTGTATTTAACATAGTATGGAAAGTCCTAGCTAGAGCAGTAGGCATGAAAAATCAATCAATAATAAAAGGCATCCAAAACAGAAGGAAAAAGTAAATTTTTCTTCATTTGCAGATAACTTTATAGTATATATTCAACAAATCTGGTAAAGTTGCAGGATGAAAAATCCACATGAAAAATGCTGCATGTTTATACACTACAAGCTATCAGGAAAATAAATTAAGGAAATGATATTTGTATTTCATAAAATAAGATTACATCTAGGAGTAAATTTCAGAGAAGGCAATGGCACCCCACTCCAGTACTCTTGCCTAGAAAATTCCATGGATGGAGGAGCCTGGTATGCTGCAGTCCATGGGGTTGCTGAGGGTCGGACATGACTGATCGACTTCAATTTCACTTTTCACTTTCATGCATTGGAGAAGGAAATGGCAGCCCACTGCAGTGTTCTTGCCTGGAGAATCCCAGGGATGGCAGGGCCTGGTGGGCTGCCGTCTATGGGGTTGCACAGAGTTGGACACATCTGAAGTGACTTAGCAGCAGCAGGAGTAAATTTAACCAAAAAGGATAAGGATTTGTTCATTGCAAACTTTAAGACACTGATAAACAAAAATTAAGACACAAATGGAAGAATATTCCCTACTTATGGACAGGAAGAATCAATATTGTTAAAACGTTCAGGTTACCCAAAGCAATCTATAGATTCAACACAATCCCTATTAAAACAGCAATGAAAATTTACAAAAAAAATAGAAAAAGGAATCCTAAAAATTTTATAAAACTGTAAAAGACCTCAAGGAGCCAAAGCAATCTTAAGAAAGAAGAACAAAGCCAGAGGCATCACATTTCCTGACTTCACACTGTATTACAAAGCTGTAGTAATCAAAATAGTATCAAATTGGCATAAAAAGAGATATATTAATTAATGGAATAGAATAGATGGCCGGACATTAACTCATGCATACATAGTAAGCCCTTGAACAACACCAGTTCCGACTATGTGAGTCCACTTACACATCATTCTTTTTGGGAAACACATACTCCAGTGATGCAATGACCTAAGTTTGGCTGAATCCTCAGGGGCAGAACTGCAGATACGAGGCTTGAATTTACAGGTCTGTGTAGGATTTTGAATGCTGGGGGGGCAAGGGTGGTGTCAGCTTCCCAGCTCCCACATTGCTTAAAGGTAAACTGTGTACACACACATGCACACACAGTGATGACATATAGCTGTGCAGAGAAGGAAACCTTGACATTTGTGACATAATAGATGCACTTTGAGGTCATTAGAAAGAAAAGTGAAAGTGAAGTCACTCAGTCGTGCCTGAGATCGCATGGACTCTAGCCTCAAAGCCTCCTCCATCCATAGGATTCTCCAGGAAAGAGTAACACCAAAGAAGAGTTAACACCAATCCTTCTTAAACTGCTCCAAAAATTTAATGTAGACAGAATACTACCAAACTAGTTTAAGAAGACATAACCACCCTTGTACCTAAACCAGACAAAGAGGACACAGTAATGGAAAGCTATAGTCCATGTGGTCGCAAAGATGTGGACATGACTTAGCAACTAAACAGCAAAAATAACAGACATGTATCTCTGATGCACAGATGTGCAAATTTCTCAGTGAAATACTAGCAAAATAAATTCAGCAATACATCAAAAAAAATTTTTACACCATGATCAGGTGAGACTTATCTCAGAAACAAGGATGGATTTAAGACATGCACATCAACTGATGTGATACACTACACTAAAACAATGAAACATAAAATCCACATAATTATCTCATCAGATGCAGACAAAAACATTTGACAAAGTTCAACACCCATTTATGATAATAAAAATGAGAAAAATAAAATAGATAAGAATGGAAATTGTCTCAACATAACTAAGACCAACTGTGAAGTTGTTTTTCACTAGCTAAGTCATGTCCAACTCTTTGTGACCCCATGAACTGCAGCACGCCAGCCTTCCCTATCCTTAACTATGTCCCAGAGCTTGCTCAAACTCATGTCTGTTGAGCCAGTGATGCCATCCAACCATCTCATCCTCCATAGCTCACTTCTCCTCTTGCCCTCAAACTTCCCCAGAGTCAGGGTTTTTCCAACGAGTAGGGTTTTCATAGCAGGTGGCTAAAGTATTGGAGTTTCAGCTACAGCATTAGTCCTTAAAGTCCTATTCAGGACTGATTTCTTTTAGAATTGACTGGTTGGATCTCCCTGCAGTCCAAGGGACTCTCAAGAGTCTTCTTCAACACCACAGTTCAAAAGCATCAATTCTTCAGCACTCAGGTTTCTTTATGGTCCAACTCTCAGATGACTACTGAAAAAACCATACATGTGACGCTATGGACATTTGTTGGCAAAGTAATGTTTCTGCTTTTTAATATGCTTTCTAGGTTTGTCTTAGCTAATCTTCCAAGGAGCAAGAGTCTTTTAATTTCATGGCTAAAATCACATCCACATGGATTTTGGAGTCCATTAAAATGAAATCTGACGTTTCAAACCAAGAAATGATAGGAAGGGATGTCACGATCTTTGTTTTTTGAATGCTGAGTTTTAAACCAGCTTTTTCACTTTTCTTTTTTACCTTCATTGAGAGCCTATTTAGTTTCTCTTCACTTTCTGCCAAAATGTGGCATCATCTCCATATCTGAGGTTGTTGATATTTCTCCTGACAATCTTGATTCCAGCTTGTGAGTCATCCAGCCCGGCATTTTATGTGATGTACTCTGCGTATAGGTTAAATAAGCCAGGCTACAGTATACAGCCTCCATGGACTCCTTTCCCAATTTGGAACCAGTCTGCTGTTCCATGTGCAGCTCTAACTGTTGTTTCTTGTCCAGCATAAAGGTTTCTCAGGAGGTGGGTAATGTGGTCTGGTATTCCCATCTCTTTAATAAGAATATCCCACAGTCTGTTGTGATCCACACAATCAAAGGCTTTGCTGTAGTCAGTGAAGCAGTAGCAGATGTTTTTTGGAATTGCCTCGCTTTTTCTATGACCCAGTATATGTTGGCAATTCAATTTCTGGTTCCTCTGGGTTTTCTAAATCCAGCTTGTACATCTGGAAATTCTCGGTTCACATACTATTGAAACCTAGCTTGTAGAATTTTGAGCATAAACTTGTTAGCACGTGAAGTGAATGCAATTGTATGTTAATTTGAACATTCTTTGGCATTGCCTTTCTTTGGGATTGCAATGAAAACTGAACTTTTTCAGTCCTGTGGCCACTGCTGATTTTTCCAAATTTGCTTGCATAATGGGTGTAGTGCTTTAACAGCAACATCTTTTAGGATTTGGAAGAGCTCAGCTGGAATTCCATCATCTCCACTAGATTTGTTCATAGTATCGGAAGGCCCACTTGATTTCACACTCCAGGATATATGGCTCCAGGCAAGTGACCACACCATGATGGTTATCCGGGTCATTAAGAGTTTCTTTGTACAGTTCTCAGGTGTACAACCTGGTCAACACAATAGTCCAAAATACAGTACTTGGTTGTACTTTCAAAAATGAGAGGAGGATCTTAGTTTGTTTCCAAGGCAAACCATTCAGCATCACAGTAATGCAAGTCTTTGCCACAACCATCAGTGCTGAAGAAGCCACAGTCGAGCAGTGCTATGAAAAACTGAAAGATCTCCTAGAGCTAACACCAATACCATATGTTCTTTTCATCATAAGGGACTGCAATGCAAAAGTAGGACGTCAAGAGATACCTGGAGTAGCAGGCAAGTTGGGCCTTGGAGTACAAAATAAAGCAGGGCAAAAGTTAAGAGTTTTGCCAAGAGAACACACTGGTCATAGCAAATACCCTCTTTCAACAACACAAGAGATGATACTACACATGGACATCACCAGATGGTCAATACCAAAATAGATTGATTATGTTCTTTGCAGTTGAAGATGGAGAAGCTCTATACAGTCAGCAAAAACAAGACTGGGAGCTGACTCTGTCTCAGATCATGAACTCCTTATTGGCAAATTCAGATTTAAATTGAAGAAACTAGGGAAAACCTCTAGGCCATTCAGTTCAGTTCAGTTAAGTTCAGCCGCTCAGTCATGTCTGACTCTTTGCGACCCCATCAATTGCAGCACGCCAGGCCTCCCTGTCCATCACCAACTCCTGGAGTTCACTCAAACTCACGTCCATCGAGTCAGTGATGCCATCCAGCCATCTCATCCTCTGTCGTCCCCTTCTCCTCCTGCCCCCAATCCCTCCCAGCATCAGAGTCTTTTCCAATGAGTCAACTCTTTGCATGAGGTGGCCAAAGTACTGGAGTTTCAGCTTTAGCATCATTCCTTCCAAAGAACATCCAGGACTGATCTCCTTTAGAATAGACTGGTTGGATCTCCTTGCAGTCCAAGGGACTCTCAACAGTCTTCTCCAACACCACAGTTCAAAAGCATCAATTTTTTGGCACTCAGCTTTCTTCACAGTCCAACTCTCACATCCATACATGACTACTGGAAAAAGCATAGCCTTGACTAGATGGACCTTTGTTGGCAAAGTAATGTCTCTGCTTTTGAATATGCTATTTAGGTTGGTTATAACTTTCCTTCCAAGGAGTAAGCGCCTTTTAATTTCATGGCTGCACTCACCATCTGCAGTGATTTTGGAGTCCCCCAAAATAAAGTCTGCCACTGTTTCCACTGTTTCCCATCTATTTCCCATGAACTGATGGAACCAGATGCCAAGATCTTCGTTTTCCAAATGTTGAGCTTTAAGCCAACTTTTTCACTCTCCTCTTTCACTTTCATCAGGCTTTTTAGTTCCTCTTCACTTTCTGTCATAAGGGTGGTTTCATCTGCATATCTGAGGTTACTGATATTTCCCCGGCAATCTTGATTGCAGCTTGTGCTTCTTCCAGCCCAGCGTTTCTCATGATGTACTCTGCATATAAGTTAAATCAGCAGGGTGACAATATACAGCCTTGACAGCCTTGACGTACCTCTTTTCCTATTTGGAACCAGTCTGTTCCATGTCCAGTTCTAACTGTTGCTTCCTGACCTGCATACAAATTTCTCAAGAGGCAGGTCAGGTGGTCTGGTATTCCCATCTCTTTCAGAATTTTCCACAGTTTATTGTGATCCACACAGTCAAAGGCTTTGGCATAGTCAATAAAGCAGAAATAGATGTTTTTCTGGAACGCTATTACTTTTTCCATGATCCAGCGGATGTTGGCAATTTGATCTCTGGTTCCTCTGACTTTTCTAAAACCAGCTTGAACATCTGGAAGTTCACTGTTCATGTATTGGTGAAGCCTGGCTTGGAGAATTTTGAGCATTACTTTACTAGCATGTGAGATGAGTGCAATTGTGTGTTAGTTTGAGCATTCTTTGGCATTCAGGTATGACTTAAATCAAATTCCTTATCGTTGTTCAGTAGAAGTGACAAATAGAATGAAGGAATTAGATCTGATAGACAGAGTGCCTGAAGAACTATGGACAGAGCTTCATGAGGTTGTACAGGGGGCAGTGATGATCAAAAATATCCCCAAAAGAAAGAAATGCAAGAGGCAAAATGGCTGTCTGAGGAGGTCTTACAGATCCCTGAGATAAGAAGAGAAGCAAAAGGCAAAGGAGAAAGGGAAAGATATACCAACTAAATGCAGAGTTCCAGAGAATAGCAAGGAGGGATACAAAGTCTTATTAAGGCAATGCAAAGAAATAGAGAAAAGCAATAAAATGGGAAAGACTAGGGATCTCTTCAAGAAAATTGGAGATACAAAGGGAACATTTCATGCAAAGAAAATGCAACAAAGAACAAAGGCTATGAGGAGCCCACAGCTAAAATCATAATCAATAAGGAAATTTGAAAGCTTTCTTTATAAACTATAGTGCAAGGCAAGGATATCCATTCTCTCCACTTCCATCAAACGTTGTATTGAAATTACGAACAAAAGCAATCAGAAAAGAAAAATATATAAAAGGCACAAAATTGGAGGAAGAAATTTCTCTCTTCAGAGGACACCATCTTATGTGTAGAAAACCCTGAATATACCACAAAGAAACAAACAAATAAAACAAGTTAGAACTAGTAAATGCATATTTATGTCAAAGGGCTTCCCTGGTGGCTCAGATGGTAAATAAATTGCCTGTGATGTGTGAGATCCAGGTTTGATCTCTGGTTGGGAAGATATCCTGGAGAAAGGAATGGTTATCCATTACAGTATTCTTGCCTAGAGAATTCCATGGAGAGAAGAGCCTGCCAGGTTACACAGTCCATAGCATTGCAAAGAGTCTGACATGACTGAGTAACTGCATTGCGTTTACATCAAAAACAATCTGAAAACTAAATAATGAAATTTCAATTTATAAAGTATTAAAATGAAGAAAATGCTTAGGAATAAATTTAACCAAGGTAAAAGATCTTAACTGGAAAAGTTTTTCTTTTATCATGAAAAACTGATAAAAGCAATAGGAGATGCAAATAGTTGGGAAGATGGATTTTCATGGGCTGGAAGAAGTAATACTGTTAAACTATATATGATACCTAAAGTGGTAAAGAGATTGATCATTTCTCTATCAAACTTACAACGACATTTTTTAAAAAGTAGAACAAACAATCCCAAAGTTTATATGAAACCACAAGAGAGCTCTAGTAATCAAGTGATCTAGGGAAAGAAGAATGGAGACTGAGATATTATATATATCAAGTCTCAATTTCAAATTGCATTACAAAGTAATAGCAATCAAAATAGTTTGCTACTGACAAAAAAGCAGATATGTAAACTAGTTAAACAAAATTTTTATTTCATGGTTGAATTCTTAACACATAAATTATATTTTCAAAAATATTTTTTAAAACTGATGATAAAAATTTTAAATTATTATCTTATATTATGTCTAGAATCACATGTTATCTATTTGTCACATCTTAGAATTCAGAATCATGTAAAATTTAACATGAATTTATAATGACCTTAATCTGACCCAAATGTTTATATCATCCTTGTCCAGTATTATATTTTCTCACACATATTATTTCTGGTTGTTGTAGAAAGAAAAATTACATTTTTACTTTAAATATAAGTTTTAGAAATGACAAAGTAAATTCTAATAATACTTGTCATGATCAGTGAATACTTAAATATAAAAAATACTAAGAAAAAATGTTTAATTAGGAAAATGCAATCAGTCTTCATGTACCAAAAATAATTAGCGCAGCAGGCTGCTGTTTAGTTGATTAGAATTATATGTAAATATATTTATAATAATTATTTTCGCTACTGTTTACATTGTGCAATAAAATGAGAGGGGATATTGTTGAGTTTTAAAGACTTCTTTATGCAATAAGAGACCTGGATTCGATTCCAGGGTTGGAAGATTCCCTGGAGAAGGAAATGGCAACCCACTCCAGTACTCTTGCCTTGAAAATCCCATGGACGGAGGAGCTTGGTGCAGGCTACTATCCATGGGGTCACAAAGAGTCGGGCACAACTGAGCGACTTCACTTTATGCAATAAGGGCTAAAACCTAGCATTCAAAGATGTCTAGTGAATGCAAATCAATGAGTGGAAAAGCAAAACAAATTTCTTGGCTTATTGAATAACTTTTTAGTGAGGTGTGACATCTTAATAGTAGCTGCTGTCAACTTGGCACAAAAGTACCTAGAAAAATAGAGGAATCATAAAATTAATAAAAATAGGTATAATGGATAAAGCTTCTAGATTTTAAAAGCAGATAGCAGAAATAGAATGCCAACTAACTATAAAATTATTTGTACTACATTAAAATGTCAAAGCACAGTTAAATGTGTTTTACACTATGAAAAAAATTGTGAAAAGTAAATGCACGTGAAGCTTAGAGAAGAGCTGAGAAACTTAAAAACTGAAACGAAACATTTCACATCATATTGGCCCAAGCCCAGTGCACACAGTTACAGATACGTTTATACTCAAAAATATGTCATATCCAAGAAAATAGTGAGTTGAATGAGTTTTGCTTTGTTGAAAAATAATTACATGAACAATTTATTTGAATATTTTATTTAGTCCTTACATATACACAAATGTAAAAAATAGCTATTAATATCCCCTCTTAGCAGTGTAAGATATTAAATCTTTCTAAATACAAGTGATATTACTAAAATCACAATAGGTAGCATTTAATACCAACATTATCTGAAAATTAATTCATCTGCTTATACTTTCCATCCAGGATGTTTTAAAAATATATTTTAAATATAAAATTTCCAAAATATTGACTAAGTATGCATGTACATACTTCAAATTGTTTTATTTATTTATATATATTAAGATGAGATTTGGTGGCTGCATGAGTAGTCAGAGTGCAAATGTAAGATATGACACACTCTCGAGTTAAAAAGTTTTAAAGCAATACAAGAAACATGACCATAGAAACTGTGACTCTGGACATCCTCAATGAGCAACTGAATGAAGAAAACAGATTGCTTCATGTAGGCAAAGGTCTGAGGACAAAACGATATTCATGTTATCAAATACATTATTTATGATATTTATGATATGATATTATGGTATTTATTAAATGCAAAAGCCAAAGTGGTAACCTTATGGTTGAGTAACCCAGTGGACATAAAGTTAACCGTATAATCAATATGATATCTCCAGTAACAAGGCGTACATATTGACATTATGAACTCCAGGCTATGATATACTGAGATAAGCACAATGCAATTTTTTGTGATATTCCCATTTGAAATGTACAGCTTTCTTATCCCAATTATGGAAAAATATTAGACAAATCCAAGTTGAGAACACTTTAGAAATAACTCAGTGCTCCTGCTAAGTTTCAGGATCACAGAACACAAGGAAAGACTAAGGAAATGCTATGATCTGGAAAGATTAAGGAGAAATCACAACGAAATGCAACGTGAAATCCTTAGTAGACACCTGGGACAGAAAGATATTAGTAGGAAAAATAGTAAAGCTAGTACGGGTTATATAATTTAGTCAATAATATTGTACTAATATTACTTCTTGTTTTTTATAATTATATATTTACTTAAAAACTCATAGTTATTACGAGAAAATAATGAGAAATATATGGAAACTGCTATTTATGCAACTTTGTAAAAAAATTAGCTCAAAATTAAATGTTTTGGAAAAATTATATATTGTTTTTCATGTGTATATTAATACATCTAAATTAGGCTATGATATCTGGAACCTGAAAGATTTTATTTTCGATACATTTGCTTCTGTTCTGTATTTTATGTTGATTCTAATTTAAATTCTAACTTCATCACAATTCATTACGTTCAGTACCTTTTCTCTGTATAAGAGAATGATTGCATTTATAAAATAACCACTTTAGACTTATTTGTACACATCAACATTGCACATTAAAATGTCATTTCTCTTTTAATGAAATAAACTATTAAAATATTAATGATATATTAAAAATATGCAAAAAGCTTCAGGAAATATTTTTTAAAAGATTTAATTTCCAAACAATCAACCAATTAAGTTAACAATCTCAATTGTGTCATTATAATCTAATTAGTTTTGACATGGAGCTCTGGGTATTCTGGAGATCTGAGAACTATACATAATATAATTTTCAATGAAAATGCCTAACTAAAATGTTTAATTTGTGATCATTTAAATTAGCTTTTTGTCTCAGTTAAAATATGCATGTTAAGTGTATCTTTTGAGAATTATAAGCATTGTTCTATTTTTATGTTTAAGTACATTTAAGCTAGAAATAGAAGAAGGCAATGGCACCCCCACTCCAGTACTCTTGCCAGCCTGGAAAATCCCATGGACAGAGTAGCCTGGTAGGCTGCTGTCCATGGGGTCACTAACAGTCAGACACGACTGAGTGACTTCACTTTTACTTTTCACTTTCCTGTATTGGAGAAGGAAATGGCAACCCACTCCAGTGTTCTTGTCTGGAGAATCCCAGGGATGGGGGAGCCTGGTGGGCTGCCGTCTATGGGGTCGCACAGAGTCGGACACAACTGATGCGACTTAGCAGCAGCAGCAGCAGCAAGCTTGAAATAAGTTCATTTTCTACAAACATAAGATAATTTTTCCTGATATGAATATTAAACTTACAAATACGTGTGGTGAGTTCATGAACATGGTCAAACCATTATTAAATTGTGTTTAGGTTTTTAAAAATATATGTTATTCATGTTCATGAACACCTTCATGTAAACTGATGATATTATTAGTGAGAAAGTGTCTAGGAAAGAAACAGTCTTGTATAAAATGCAAAACTATACAACTTCTGCAAGATACATAGGAAAAAACTTAGATGACCTTGGGAATGATGATGACTTTAGATACAACATCAAAGGCATGATCTGTGAAAGAAATAATAGACTTCATCAACATCAAGAAGTTCTGATCCCTGAAATACAATGTCAGGAGAATGAGACCAGCCACAGAGTAAGAGAAAATACTTGCAAAACATACATCTGATACAGGACTGTTCCTCAAAATATACCAAAAAAAAGGGGTTAAAATTCAAGAATAAGAAAAACAGACTATGTTATTAAGAAATGGACCTAAGACCTTAACAGTCATCTCAGGAGACAAGCTATGAAGGTGAAAAGTAAGCAAATGAATAGATGTTTCACATCAGTTGTCATAAGGGAAATGCACATTAAAGCAATGACAAGATGCCACTGCACACCTGTTAGGGCCGAAATCCAGATCACGGACAACATGGCAACGACGTGGAGCAACAGGAACGTCGTTGCTGGTGGGAATACAAAAAGGTACAGACAGACACGTTGGGAAACTGTTTTGTGGTTTCCCCCAAGAGTAGACATCCTCTTACTACACGGTACAGCAACTGCTCTCCTTGATATTTATCCAGAGCATTTGAAAATTAAGCTCCACACAAAAACCTGCGCGAGGATTTTATAGCAGCTTTATTTATGTTTGCCAAAACTCAGAAGCAGCCAAGATGTCCTTCAGTAGCTGAAGAGATTCATGAGAGTGATACATCCAATCAATTGAATATTAGTAGGTGCTGAAAAGAAATAAGCTATCAAGCCATGAGAAGTCCTGGTGAAAACTTTAAATGCATATCACGAGGGGAAAGAAAAGTGAGTCTGCAGATGCTGCGTACTGTGGAATGCCAGCTCTATAATATTTTAGAAAAGTCACAACAGTAGAGACAGGAAATGATCAGTGCTTGCAAGGAGTTGGTGGTGGTGGGGGTGGAGAAAAGGGCAGGACACAGGGTATTTGGGGGAAAGTTAAAATACTCTGCATGATACCGTAACGATTGAGGATATGTGTCATTAAACATTTTTTCCAAATCCATAGAATGTACAATACTAAGAGTGAACTCTTATGGAAATTATGGACTTTGAGTGATTCGTATGTGTCAGTACAAGTTCAACAATTGTCTTTATACACCACTCTGGTGGGATGTTGCAAACGGGGACACTGCATGTGTAGGGGAAGGGAGAATACAGGAAATCTCTAAACTGCTCTACAAATTTTTCTTAAACAGATAGTCTTGTGTCTTGTTAAATATAAATCTTCAGTTACATATTTAAATGTCTTTTAAGCATACATATAAAATAGCAGTCTTTTATAAAAGATTGACATGCAGGCTTTTGAAATTTAATATTACACCCACAGATTGATGTTTGCCAAGAAGCAAAAAAAGCAGAGACTACTAAAACCCTTTGCAGAATATCTGAAATGAGTTCACATATCATTCTGTTTAAGTTTTTGGGATTTCAATTTACGTTAGAAATTCAAGAACTCAATGCATTAAAGATCACTTAATGCATTTTAATCACTACAGGATTAATCAGAATCAATAGGTTAGCAGTGATTAAGGCTTACTACTCATTGCAAGTGTTAAACAGTCTGGTAGCAGTGAATCTTACCCTAAAAGTTAAGAGAAGTAATCAGATGAATCAGAATACTGAGCGGGGAGAAGTCTATGCTCCACAGTTTTCCTCAGTGCAAGAAAATACCCAGAACGCACCCCGAAAGTGAAAGTGTTAGTCTCTCAGGGTGTCTGGCTCTTTGAGACCCACGGACTGGAGCTCACCAAGTTCCTCTGCGCATGGAATTCTCCAGGCAAGAATCCTGGAGTGGGTGGCCATTCTCTTTTCCAGGGAACCTTCTTGACCCAGGGATCGAACCTGAGTCTCCTGCATCACAGGAAGATTCTTTACCCTCTGAGCCACAGGGGAAGCCCTAAATGCGCCTTAAATCACTGCTTTACACGACAAATTCTGTTGGTGGTTTTAATATATTAATAATTAATATTTTAAATGTTTTTATTTATTTTAAATTTTGAAATATAATAAAAGACTCACCACTGACTTTTAAAAGTCTCTAAATGTTAAATTACTTAGATTTTAATAATTTAAACTATGGCTATTTCCATATTTTGCTCTATTGTGATCTCCACTACATATTCTTTTCTTGCTTTATGAAACTTGCGTTTAAACAAAATGATCTCAGGTTTTCCAGTATCTGTTTTAGCTTGCCAAATTTTGGCTTTTTGCTTAACTCATTTTAGGATAACTTCCTAAACTGAATTTCCGTTCATAGAAAGAAGATAGAAGCTATGCTTATGGGGCAAAGGAACTGCCATTTAAGTTACAAAGAAAATGACTTGTGTCAAATGTTTACCCTTGACAATAACCCAGTATAATGCTGATTTTCTTCCCATACCTGAGATGAGTTTGGTCCAGAAACACCTTCTTGCATGCAAAGTGAAACCCAGACACACTAAGAAAGTTACTTCCTTCTCTGCTTCAATCAGTGTTCAGTTGTCAGGAGCTCAAAGATGCTTAAAACAACCACTTCATTTCCCACCGAGGGAGTCGGCGTTTAATGGGGCCACCGTGCATAGACCTCCGGTCACTGTACACACACTGCTCACCTTGAAATGCTTTTTCTTCTTCCTTGGGTTCCTAATGTGTGCTTGTCAGTTGGTGACGCTGAGCTGACAAATTCTTGTCAGAAATTAAAAATACATCAGCTCTGACTATGTCATTGCTCTTTTTACCTTGGGGCTAAACTCTTAAGTGCATGAGAAGTTAACCTTCTGAAAGACAGTATTTGTGTTAATAGTTATTATTATTTTTTTGAAAAGACTATTTAAAATATCTGCTTCTCATTGGTTAAATCACACTGAGCATCCACAAGACCATATTTTCATTTAGGGATGAAAACGACGTTGAGAAGTGCCTAGGTACTCCTGTACAAGATTTGACAGAAAATACAGATGAGCTATATAAGAGGAGCAAAGATCTTAAACCTAATCCTAGATCGTGTGTATGCAAACTGAAAGAACAGGATACCTGCCCTCTCATTTTAGTAAAGATGACGTTGACAGGAGGCTGATGTCCTCATAGTGTGAGGTGACTCCTTTAAGGAAGTTCAGTCGCTCAGTAGTGGCCGACTCTTTGCAACCCCCTGGGGAGCAATTAATTATTTAAAAATTCTAAGATTCGTTTGGAACAGTTAATAGAAAGGAGTGCTAGTTTATTTTCAGAAAATAGATTTAAAGAGAGGGAACTGAGATTAGGGACCTTAGCAAAGGCATTTTTATCTTGTTGATAGCAACACAAATATGATCATTCATCATCATGTATCTAGAAAAATGACCGGCTATGAGAAGCTTCTTTCATGCCGGTGTGTACTAGAGAAAGGAAGGAGGCATGAGCCGTGAGCAGTCATGCAAGATCAGTAGGTGCACTACTGTCTCTTCTTACTAATAGTCTTTAATAAAATGATTATGTATGAGACTGGATTCAATAAAGGCAAAGCGAAGTGAAGTTGCTCGGTCGTGTCCGACTCTTTGCGACCCCATGGACTATAGCCCACCATGCTTCTCCGTCCATGGGATTTTCCAGGTAAGAGTACTGGAGTGGGTTGCCATTTGCTTCTCCAGAGGATCTTCCCGACTCAGGGACCGAACCCAAGTCTCCCACATTGTAAGCAAGACGCTTTACCATCTGAGCCACCAGGGAAGTCTAGCAATTATTGGGAGAAATTTAATATAAAGAATTATTAAACTACAATAAGAAAGTAGCTATAAACATGTAAAGACAATACAAGAGGCTGCCCTAGAGCTGACAGAGAGTCCCCAAGAAAATCAAACTTGAAAGGGAAGGCTCATTCCCCAAAGCTGAGACTCACGCCCAATTTGATCAGGTGTAGATCCAGATTATTTACCACTGAGACACTGGGGAAGCCCACCTACAAGACTAATCAACCACCTATTGTTTCAGGAGCCAGAATCTAGTTCATTACCACGACAGAGGCTCTTGAAATGTCCTTTAGGAGCTGAGAGGCACTGACTCCGTAATTGGGCAATCTCCTCTCTGGGTACTCAGTTTTCTAATGTATATCCTCCAAATTTGAACTCTCATCTATAAACAAGATTCAGAAATTTCTCTCCTACAATCAACTAGTTGCAAAGAGGGCATAGACATGGCTTGTGGAAGGAAAGACAATGAAAATAGAGTTGTTATATAAGAAGTCTCAGCTACTTTCTTATAAGTTTGCTTCTTCCTTCTGGACAGGCTCGAGCATGGTCTCTTATATCCCGCTTTCCTGTGATGATTGATTGCAGCTGTGTCTACTCAACCTTATGCCTACCAGGTCAGACAGCACCAAGTTCAAGACGGGAAGCTGCACGATCACTTGATGGTTAAGGGTCAGACTTTCCATTCTTAACAAGGCCTGATATTAAACAGAAGATTTTTTTTTTTTTTTTGTAAAATAATAGTTATCCAAAGAAGAGGGCATAGATTTGCTTCAAAATTATATAGGTCTGCACTATGACCCTCCTGTTGGTGCTCGCCAGACTGCAAATTGGGTGACTGAATAGGGGTCAAAGTAATACTCTCAAGTGTTTATGTCATCTCCAAAATTACAAGAGGCCCATTAAGGATTTGCCTTATTTTCACTTGCTCGACGGGCAAACTGAAGCAACTTGTGTTTTGCTTTGAATGTGTGCACTCGGTTTGTGTCCAAATCTGCAACCCCGTGGACTGTAGCCGGCCAGGCTCCTCTGTCCATTGAATTTTCCAGGCAAGAATGCTGGAGCATGTTGCCATTTCCTACTTCAGAGGATTTTCCCCACCCTGGGATCCAACCCCTGTCTCTTGTGCCTCCTGCATTAACAGGCGGATTCTTTACCACAGGGCTTCCCTGGTGGCTCAGCTGGTAAAGAATCTGCCTGCAATGTGGGAGACCTGGGTTTGATCCCTGGGTTGTAAGATCCCCTGGAGAAGGGAAAACTACCCACTGCAGTATTCTGGCCTGGAGAATTTCAAGGACTGTATAATCCATGAGGTCTCAAAGAGTTGGACATGACTGGAACGGCTTTCACTTTCACTTCATGTGGAAAACCCCATTGTTTTGAGAGGGGTATTTAATTAATCCCCAATATCTTTAAGCCCTTAGAAGTTTCTCTGACACAGTGACCCCTGAATTTTTCTGTTATTCATCTTCCATCCTGTAGTTTCCAAATTTCTCACTAAGGTCATGAAGTACATGCATTCCCAGCTCATCATGTCTAAATCATCTCAGTGCCCTCAATATAGAGGACCAGTGTGATGCTTTGCTGATAACAAAATGACTAAGATCTTTGGAGACTATATTGTACTAGAAAGCAGAAGAAGTTATGTCGTCTTAAGGCAGCAGTGTTATTATAAGCAGTGGAGTTATATTGTAGCACTTGTGAGTTAAAGCACTTCAGGTTGTCTTTGCAAGTTGGTATGTAAAAAAAAAAAAAAAAAAAGACATTAGCAAGGCACATAGCTGGATACCAAGGACCAGAACTGCAGACTATATCCTGTGCTGGAGCTGCAATGTGAATCATCACCCAAAATGTTTCTGATGGTCTGCACTAACTTCTAAGATCCAGCTGACTTGAACAGCAGTCAAATTGATGGGTTAAATAGAACAGAGAAAGAAATTAGCACACTTTTCCTTTTATGTCTTTGATGTGGACTTAATCTCTGCGATCTTACTCCTGGTTTACTTTCTTCATACATGGAAGCTTTCAAGGGCTTTCACTTAGCTTGTAGAAGCCAATGTGAGGATTCTTCGGATCACTAAGTATGTCTATTTCAATTACAGCTTCAGGAACTGGGGGAAAATGTACAGTGAAACTATGGACCAGCTGTGGATAGATATCTAGGTATGTACCATCAGGGCACCCTAAATTTCAACTTGATGGACCTCTGTGAACCCTGGGCCCTCAGGATTAGTGTTCATTCTGACCCAGTGTCTCAAAGCCTTTAAAAAATGTGGGTATTTAATTTTCCCCTATTCCATTACTCTTGCACATGGCCAGAGTCCTGCAGGGAAGACACAGTGGAAGACGTATTATGTGCACGTATGGCAGTGGCCCATTATTGGAGAGAAAGTAGTAAAGAGTGAATTAGGAGCGAAGAGGCAATAAACTGATACCTGGCACAGAGTGTGAAGAGAATATAGAGCATTTCCAACGGAAAACCTAGACAGTTACGATGAAATGTGGCAAATTTTATGTCGAAGACATTTAGTCTCTAAGGAGAATGAATGTCAAATAAAATAAATGTCTTTTTTGAGGAGTGGATATTTGATACCATGTTACAAAACATAAGAAGAAGATATTCAGTCCTAATCAGTAGTATTATAAGGTTAGTTATATCAAGAAATGTGTCCTAGGAATATTATCCTTCTTGCCAGGTGGACGTGTGACACATAATAAGATTGTACTAAATGCATTTTTTTCTCATTGAGGTTAGAATACATAAATATTTCTAATGACTATAATATTTAAAATTATCTGTTGTGTGTGAATAAAATTTTTAGTCATGAACATGTTTTTCAAATGTGGTGTTTAACTGTCAGTAATTTAATCTTAGTTGATTTTCACATCTCAATTCAATACATCTATTAACAGCTCTCTATTAACATCAGATGCAAAATATTTATTATTTCAAACATATAAAATTTGAGAAATATATTGTTTTGGCTGATACCGTTACCTTGCTAATGGCGACTTAAATATTGGTGAATCTAGAGAAAGTTAGAGTCTTCTTCACTAATAGAATATATTTGAGAACATGGAATAAGAATGGGAAAAAAGTAGTAATTTCACACAGTTTAGTTATGAATGTGACACAAATGATAAGATAAATACCTATCAGGTAAATGATAAATGAGTGACTTTCCATCACAGTGATAGGAAATCCCTAGCATAGTTATCTTTGTTTCCTTACTTGATTGCTGGCATGCTTACTAAGTCGCTTCAGTCCTGTCTGACTTTTTGCACCCCATGGACTCTAGCCCTACAGGCTCCTCTGTTCATGTGAGTCAAGAAGACTGGAATGGGCCACACGCCCTCCTCCAGGGGATCTTCCCTACCTAGGGATCAAAGGTGCATCTCCCGCGGCTCCAGTGGTGCAGGCAGATTCTTTACAGCTGAGACAAAGGGGAAGCCCTTCCTTACTTGATTGCAACCAAGCCATTAGGTATTCTCAAAAAGATATAAGAATGCCAGCATGAATTGATTTAATGCAATTTTTATTACTGAGAATAAATGAATTGAGCTTTTTTAAAAAATTTGTGATCAATTTTTAATTCAACTAGATCAAATATATTGCATTTAATAAATAGAGATAATATAAATGCTAAGCTTTATATTTCATCAGAGTAGGCTGTTAAACTCAATATTTTATTAAAGGACACATTTGAAAATCATTCTAGAATTTCCTTCCTTAATAAAACAAACAAAAAAATCAGTGAACATTTATTCCTAACAGAAAAAAAAAAATACAGAATTAAATATATGTACAATACGAGTCAACCCACTGCAGTATTCTTGCTTGGAGTATCTCTTGGACAGAGGAGCCTGGCTGGCTATAGTCCATAGGGTTGCAAAGAGTCAAAAATGGCTGAAGCAACTTCAGTTCAGTTCAGTTCAGTCATTCAGTCATGTCCGACTCTTTGCGACCCCATGAATCACAGCACGCCAGGCCTTCCTGTCCATCACAAACTCCCGGAGTTCACTCAGACTCAAGTCCATCGAGTCAGTGATGCCATCCAGCCATCTCATCCTCTGGCGTCCCCTTCTCCTTCTGCCCCCAATCCCTCCCAACATCAGAGTCTTTTCCAATGAGTCAGCTCTTCGCATGAGGTGGCCAAAGAACTGGAGTTTCAGCTTCAGCATCATTCCCTCCAAAGAAATCCCAGGGCTGATCTCCTTCAGAATGGACTGGTTGGATCTCCTTGTAGTCAGTCCAAGGGACTCTCAAGAGTCTTCTCCAACACCACAGTTCAAAAGCATCAATTCTTCGGCGCTCGGCCTTCTTTATCGTCCAACTCTCACATCCATACATGACCACAGGAAAAAGCATAGCCTTCACTAGATGGACCTTTGTTGGCAAAGTAATGTCTCTGCTTTTGAATATGCTATCTAGATTGGTCATAACTTTCCTTGAAGCAACTTAATGTGCATATAATATGAGTCTGCCCTTAATAACCGATGTTATGGAAAAAGATAAGGAGGAGAAGGGGATGACAGAGGATGAGGTGGTTGGATGGATCACCAAATCAATGGACATGAGTTTGAGCAAGCTCCAGGAGTTGGTGATGGACAGGGAGTCTGATGTGCTGCAGTCCATGGAGTTGCAAAGAATAGGACACGACTGAGACACTGAATTGAACTGAACTGATGGAAAAAGATTTCTCTCTGCCAACTGTTAAGGACGACTCTAGATTTCACAAAAACACTTGAAGACTTCAGTTATCTGAATACACATATTTAAATCGAAAAGATGCAAGGAGAAATGTTTTCAGAAGAATGAGTATTTTAAAGTTGTACTACATAGCATGATCTTAGGGATATTTCATGAGAAATTGATTAGGGCTGCATGCTTTAGTTCTGTTAAGTTATGAAGACAACACAAATGCACAACATTTGTAGTATAGGTAAAAAGAGCTCTGAAATCTAGGTGTACATGATTGATCTCATTTAGGCAAAACATACAGCAGGAGATTTAGTTGGAAATAAAGAAGTAATTGTAGAAATTCTTCCAAATCTGCTAAGTATGCTTGTTGATTATAGAATTCACAAAAAAATAGGTTTAGAAAGTAGGTACTCAAGAAGTAAAATTTTTATAGCAAACAGTGTTCAAAATAATCTATTTGACCTTATTGGGAATTTGGATTATTCTCTCACCAAAAATCTATTTTTATGTGAGTTATCTAATGATGACCTTTTCTATTTCCTATTTTTCCTCCTGTCATCTACTATGTAAAATGTAGACAATTCTTAAATGAACTTACTAATTATTGATGTTAGCTTTGAATTATAGTACAAATTACCAATCCATGTGAATCTAGCATCTCACTCAGTTCAGTTCAGTTCAGTCACTCAGTTGTGTCCAACTCTTTGCGATCCCATGAATCACAGCACGCCAGGCCTCCCTGTCCATCACCAACTCCTGGAGTTTACCCAAACTCATGTCCATCGAGTCAGTGATGCCATCCAGCCATCTCATCCTCTGTCTTCCCTTTCTCTTTCTGCCCCCAATCCCTCCCAGCATCAGAGTCTTTTCCAATGAGTCAACTCTTCATATGAGGTGGCCAAAGTACTGGGGTTTCAGCTTCAGCATCAGTCCTTCCAATGAACACCCAGGACTGATCTCCTTTAGGATGGACCTCCTTGCAGTCCAAGGACTCTCAAGAGTCTTCTCCAACACTACAGTTCAAAAGCTACCCAGAAACAAATATTTTACCTTTGTGACAAGATATATTCCATTTTCCTGCACAGTTTCCTTTAGAAAAATATTGTGCTGAAGTTAATTTTTACTGTTTAAACAGTACCATGTCCATTACAGCACTTTTTATAATAGCTAGGACATGGAAGCAGAGTTTCTCTCTTGGCTCAGATGACAAGGAACCTCCCTGAAATGCAGGAGACCCAGGTTCAATCCCTGCATTGAGAAGATATCCTGGAGAAGGGAATGGCAACCCACTCCAATGTTATTGTCTGAAGAATTCCATGGACAGAGGAGCCCGTGGGCTACTGTCCATGGAGTCACAAAGAGTTGGACACAGCTGAGCAACTAACACAAGCAGGACATGCAAGCAATCTAGATGTCCACTGAGGGATGAATGGATACAGAAACTGTGGTGTGTATATGTATACAATGGAATGTTACTCAGTTATGACAGGAGGCATTTGACTCAGTCCTAATGAGGTGGATGAACCTGAAGCCTATTGTACAGAATGAAGTAAGTCCGAAATAGAAAGATAAATATTCCCCTAATATTCGTTGGAAGAGGAGTGGAACAAAAATCAAAATATAGACCAATGGAACAAAATAGAAAGTCCAGAGATAAACCCATGCACCTATGGATAACTTATTTTTTATAAAAGAGACAAACATATAACATGGGGCAAGGATAATCTCTTCAATAAGTGGTGTTGGGAAAACTGGACAGCTATTTGTAAAAGAATGAAATTGAAACACTTCCTAACACCATACATAAAGATAAACTCAACATGGATAAAGACCTAAATGTAAGATAAGAAAGTACAAAACTCCTAGAGGAAAACATAGACAGAACACTGTATGACATAAATTACAGCAAGATCCTCTCTGGCCCACCTCCTAGAGTAATGAGTATAAAAACACAAATAAACAAGTGGAATTTAATTAGACTTAAAAGCTTTTGCACAGCAAAGGAAACCATAAACAAGGTTAAAAGACAACCTTCAGAACGGGAAAAAAATAATAGCAAATGAAACAAATGATAAAGGATTAATTTCAAGGATATGCAAGCAGGTCAGACAAATCCACGCCAGAAAAACAAACAACCCAATCAAAAATGGGCTAGACATTAACAGACATATCGCCAAAGAAAACATACAGAGGCTATTAAGCACATGAAAAGATGCTCAACATAGAGCATGCTCAACATAGAGAAATGCAAATTAAAACTGCAATGAGATATCACCTCACACAGGTCTGAATGGCAATCATCAAAAAATCTACAAACAGTAAATGCTGGAGCGGGTGTGGAGAAAAGGGAACCCTCCTGCACTGCTGGTAGAATGCAAATTGATAGACTCACTATAGAGAACATTACAAGATTCCTTAAAAAAACTAGGAATAAAACCACCATATGACCCAGCAATCCCACTACTAGGCATATACCCTGAGGAAAGCAACACTGAGAAAGAAACATGTAATCCGGTGTTCATCACAGCTTTATTTGCAACAGCTAGGACATGAAAACAACCTAGATGACAGTCAACAGATGAATGGATAAAGAAGCTGTGGTGTATACACAATGGAATCTTACTCAGCCATGAAAAGAATGCATTTGAGTCAGTCCTAATGAGGTGGATGTACCTAGAGACTATTATACAGAGTGAAGTAAGTCAGAAAGAGAAAAGCAATTATTGCATACTAACACATGTATATGGAATCTAGAGAGATGGCACTGCTGAAACTATTTGCAGCAATGGGGACACAGACATTGGGAACAGACCTGGGGACACGGCTTGGGGAGAGGTTGTGTATGGAGAGTGTAACATGGAAACATGCATTACTATACATAAAACAGATAGCAAACAGGAATTAGCTGTATGACTGGGGAACTCAAACCAGGGCTCAGGAACCACCTAGAGGGGTGGGATGGGGAGAGATTGGGAGCGATGTTCAAGTGGAAGGGGACATTTGTAAACCGATGGCTGATTCATGTTGATGTTTGGTAGAAACCAATACAATACTATAAAGCAATTATCCTTCAATTAAAAATATACAAATATTTAAAATATTTATTGGAAGAACTCATGCTGAAGCTGAAGCTCCAATACTTTGGCCATCTGATGTGAAGAGCTGACTCATTGGAAAAGATGCTGATGCTAGAAACCATCAAAGGCAAAAGGAGAAAAGGGCAGCAGAGGATGAGATGGTTAGATAGCATCATCGACTCACCAGACATTGAATTTGAGCAAACTCTGGGTAAGAGTGAAGGACAGGGGAGCTTGGCATGCTGCAGTCCATGGGGTAGCAAAGAGCCAGACAAGACTCAGCAAGGGAACAACAAATGTGCTCTAGATAGACGGTACTAATGAACGTATTCGCAGGGCAGCGACGGAGACACAGGCATAGAGAACAGACCTGTGCACACAGTGAGGGAAGGAGGCCAACCGGGAGAGCAGCATGGAAAGATACATTATATCTAATAACACAGCCGGTGGGGGTTTGCTTCTGACACAGGGAGCTTAACTGAGTGCTCTGACAACTTAGAGGGATGGGATGGGGTGGGAGATGGGAGGGAGGTTCAAGAAGGAGGGGGCATGTGCATACCGTGGGTGATTCATGTTGATGCATGACAAAAACCAGCACAATATTGTACAGCAATTATTCTCCAATTTAAAAAAAATGTAGAAAGAAATTAAAATCAGACCTCTCTTGCCCCTCCATGTGGCATTTCAATAAATTAAAATTTGGTAAAAAAAATATAAATAAAATACGCTTAGAGTGAATTACTGAAGAAAGTTAAGGTCTCTAATGGCAATATAGATGGGAAACTAATGATGTTAGGATGTTAATTAATCTTTTGGGAAAAGTGAAGTTTCATCCATTTTTGTTAAATCTGAAAAATATTTTAAATGTCCATAAACTTAATTGTATTACCAAAGTTCTGAAATGAAATTGAGATGTTGATGGCTATGGATAAAACATTTTCATATCTAGGATACAATAAAATATTTTGAAACATTTTAAACGTCTGCTTTTGTACCATTTTACTTTTATCTTGAAGCTCTAATACTTTGGACACCTGATGGGAAGACCTGATTCAACTAAAAACTCCCTGATGTTGGGAAAGATGGAAGAAAATGGGAGAAGCGGGCAGCAGAGGATGAGATGGTTGGATAGCATCACCAACTCAATGGAATGAATTTGAGCAAAGTCTGGGAGATTGTGAAGGACAGGGGAGCCTGGTATGCTGCAGTCCATGGGCTTGCAAAAAGTTGTACATGACTTAGTGACTGAACAGTAACAAAAGATTTTATCTCATTTTTTTACTTTGAAAGAGGCTTAGAATTTAATTTGTCTTACTTTTTATGTAATACTTTTATTCTTTTTTGTCTTATTAAAGATCAGTTGAAGTTAATTGGTATAGTCTAATAAAATAAGATGTTGGTTTTATAAGAAAGAAATTCTAAATTTGAAAATAAATACTTTTTGAATGTTAGCAATTTTTTAATAGTATTTTGGAAATGTGACTAAAAATACTCAGGTATCATTTTGATGAAATAACTATACACCATATGTTAACCCCAGAAGTAGACAACACGGTCACACAACATACTGTAAATAAAGACTGGGAGTCATAAATAACTCTTCCAGTGACTTTCTGCCGATAATCTCTTAAAGTGTACATACTGCTAGCACAACTGGTGCTACAATAAGAGACCCATAAGCTTATCTGCGTGTGTGTGTTATACTGGAAACATACAATAATGTAAAAATTAATTTCAGGCAAAGCAAAGGAAATAATCATTCACTTTTGACAAAGTTTGAAGGAGAAATTAAAAACCCATATGTACATATATATACTAAAAATTAAAAATAAATGATTGTCTTCATTAACCTTTGCATGTTGCATACTAAATAAAACATTTTAATTTTTTTCAAAAGAATATTTGAGATGCCAATGATGACTTATTGAATAACTTCTATCTGCCTTGTTGCTGTTCAGTCATTCAGTCGTGTTCTGAATCTTTGCAATCCCTCTTTGCACATCAGGCTTCCCTGTCCTTCACCATCTCCCAGAGTTTTGTCAAACTCATGTTCACTGAGCCGATGATTGCACCCAATCATTTCATTCTCTGTCGTGCCCTTCTCCTACCTTAGATCTTTCCCAGCATGAGTCTCTTCCACCTACCTAGCATCAGATTTTAAAGCATAATAAACTAAATTACTTAATCCAAGAAATCACATGTTTACTATCCCTTATTTCTTTCTCAATTCAATTCAGTTCAGTCACTCAGTCATGTCTGACTCTTTGCAATACCATGGACTGCAGCATGCCAGGCTTCCCTGTCCATCACCAAATCCCAGAGTTTACTCAAACTCATGTCCATTGAGTTGGTGATGCCATCCAGCCATCTCATCCTCTGTCACTCCCTTCTCCTCCCACCTTTAATCTTCCCTAATATCAGGGTCTTTTCCAGTGAGTCAGTTCTCATCACATGGCCAAAGCATTGGAGTTTCAGCTTCAGCATCAGTCCTTCCAATGAATATTCAGAACTGATCTCCTTTAGGATGGACTGGTTGGATCTCCTTGCAGTCCAAGGGACTCTCAAGAGTCTTCTCTAACACCACAGTTCAAAAGCATCAATTCTTCGGTGCTCAGCTTTCTTCATAGTCCAACTCTCACATCCACAGATGACCACTGGAAAAACCATAGCCTTGACTAGATGGACCTTTGTTGGCAAAATAATGTCTCTGCTTTTTAATATGCTGTCTAAGTTGGTCATAACCTTTTTTCCAAGGAGCAAGCATCTTAAATAAAATAAAGATCCTCAGCACAAGAAGCATAAAAGATAAACATTGTGAAATGAGAGAAGTTTAGTATTGATCTGCCTATTGAATGGTTATAGCCTCACTCCATACACTTCCTAACTTCCAAATGACAACTATCATGCATATATCACAGGAAGGAGACTGAAGTCACTTTTCCTTTTTTGCAGAATCTGAAGAAAATATTTCTATTTTGAATTCCCTAATGAAAAGGCTGACTCATCACTCAACAATTTTTTAGTAGCAGATCTAAATTATCTGTGGCTACCTTCATTTCCAACACACAAAGCACTTCCAATCTTATTTTACTTCTTTGCTTTTTAAAAATTCAGTTTTACTGAGTTATAGTTGACAAATAAAACTGTAAGATTTTTAACATGCACACTGTGTTCATTTAATATACATACACATTGTGAAAGAATTACCCTCCTATAGTTAATGAACACATCCATCAGTGCATTTATCTATCCATTTATTTATATACTTGTGATAACATTTACATTTCATTTTCAGAAAATTTCAATTAACGGTAAAGTTGCCAGATACAAAATCAACAACAAAAGTCAGTTGAATTTCTATCTACTAATAATGAATTGTCAGAGACATTGAGAAAACAAACTCACTTAAACTACATTTAAAAAAGATAAAATATCAAGAATAAGTTTAGTTAAATAGGGGAAAGATATGAACACTGAAAGCTATAAGACGTTGATGGAATAAATTGAAGACAGCACAAATAAAGGGAAGTATTTTCCACACTTCTGTCCCTTATCATGCACATCCTTGTATAAAATATTATTTTAATATCTCCAATTTTCTTGAAGATATCTTTGGTCTGTCCCACCCTATTGTTTTTCTCTATTTCTTTGCATTGTCCATTGGAGAAGGCTTTCTTATTTTTCCTTACTTTTCTCTGAAACTCTGCATTCAGCTGGATATATCTTTTCTTTTCCCCTTTGCTTTCAGTTTCTCTCCTTTCCTCAGCTGTTTGTAAAGCCTCTTCAGACAACCACATTGCCTTTTTGCTTTGCTTTTTCTTTGGGATGGTTTTGGTCACTGCCTCCCGTACAATGTTATGAACTTCTGCCTATAGATCTTCAGGCACTCTGTCTATGAGATTTAATCCCTTGAATCTGTTTATCACTTCCACTGAATAATCTAAGGAATTTAAATCTTATCTGAATTGCCTAGTGGTTTCCCCCACTTTCTTTAGATTAAGTCTGAATTTTGCTATAGGGAACTGATAATCTGAGTCAGTCAGCTCCGGTTCTTGTTTTTGCTACCATAGAGAGCTTCTTCATCTTTGGTTGAAAAGAATACCATCAATCTGATTTTGGTATTGACTATTTGGTGATGTCCATATGTAAAGTTGGGCTTCCCTGGTGGCTCAGAGGGTAAAGTGTCTGCCTGCAATGCAGAGAAGGAAATGGCAACCCACTCTAGTTCTCTTGCCTGGAGAATTCCATGGATGGAGGAGCCTGGCAGGCTACAGTCCATGGGGTCACAAAGAGTTGGACATGACTGAGCGACTTCACTTTTTCACTATATGTAGAGTCATCTCTCATGTTGGAAAAGGGCGTTTGCCGTGACCAGTGCATCCTCTCGGCAAAACTCTGTTAACCTGCTTCATTTGTTACTCCAAGGCCAAACTTGCCTGTTATTCCAAGTTTATCTTAACTTCCTTGTTTTGCATTCCAATCCCCTAAGATGGAAAAGACGTGTGTGTGTGTGTGTGTGTGTGTGTGTGTGGTGTTGTAGGTCTTCATGGAATTGGTCACCTTCACTTCTTTGACATCTGTGATTGTGGCATAGACTTGGATTACTGTGATGTTGAATGCTTTGCCTTGGAAACAAAATGAGATCATTCTGTCATTTTTGAGTTTGCATGCAAATACTGCATTCTGGACTCTTGTTAACCCTGAGGGCTACTCCATTTCTTCTAAGGGGTTTTTGCCTACAGTAGTATATAGCGTGGTCATCTGAATTAAATCCACCCATTCCCACCCATTTGAGTTCACTGATTCCTAAAATGTCGATGTTCACTCTTGCCATCCCCTGTCTGACCACGTCCGATTCACCTTGATTCATGGACCTGACATTCCGGGTTCCTATGCAATACTGTTCTTTACAGCCTCACGTGTTACTTTCACCACCAGACACATCCACAACTGAGCACTGTTTCAGCTTTGCCTAGCCACTTCATGGTTTTTGGAGCTAGTAGTAATTGCCCTCTGCTCCTGCCCAGTAGCATATTGGACAGCTTCCAGTCTGATGGACTCATCTTTCACTGTCATATCTTTTTCCTTTTTATACTGCTCGTGGGGGTCTTGGGGCAAGAATACTGGAGTGTCTTGCCATTCCCTCCTCCTGTGGACCATGTGCTGTTAGAGCTCTTCACTGTGACCTGTCCGGCACTGCTCACAGCTTCGTTGAATTGTGCAAGCCACTTTGCCATGGCAAGGCAGTGATCCATGAAGCAGGGAAACTAAAATACTTTGATCCACACGTGGAAGTTCATAGAATGTGAGATGAAATTGTGTTAAACAAAAGAACAAAAGAAAAAATGGAAGTAACTGAAAAAAAAAAAAGATAGCACAGGTCTCAGTGTATCAATGGAATCCAGAAGGAAACAGAGAAATGTATTAATCATTCTAAGTAAAAAATATTTTCAAATAAGATTTCTGCTGCTTGCAAGGCTATCAGCCAAATGTAATACCATGTCACACTTACTTTAAAACCTCAGAAAATTCTTTGAAACCATGTTCCTCCAAACATGAATAAATAAGAGAGACAGAACATGAAATCCAAAACTCATAAATCTCATTTTAAACAGAAAGAAAAGGAAATTTCTAGAATCTTGATCATTATCAACAGTATGGCAGGTCTAAAGAGCAAAAAATATGAAATAAAACAGGACATCCAAGGGCTCCAGTAGAGGTTGCAAAAATATTAAAATATCATTCATACTTCATTAGATTATCAATTAACAGTTATCTCATCTATACTGAGATGAATTAGCAAGAGGCATATACAAAATAAAAGGGAAAAAAATAATGGCTAACTCCAGGGAAAATAACAGCTCTAAAAGGAAAATATAACCATATAAAATTATTTGAGTCTGTATTAAGTTATATTCATGTAGTTTAATAGCTAAAATACCAAATATAAATTTAACCAAATATTTATGAGGAAGATGAATGAAGAAAAAGTGTGGGCTTGCAAGTGAGCTTAAATCTTCATCTCTGACACAGGAAGTCACTAAAAAGTTTAAACACAAAAAATTAGGAGATATAAGAACAGTATTGTTTTCCACATGTTTTCAACATACCTTTCAAAACACACACAAACGTGTGCATGCCTTACTGTTGACAGTGGTTTCCTCTGGAAGGGAGAAAGAGTGAAAAAATGATGAAAGAGGAACTTGTATTATTCTTATTTTTGTTTTTGGTATCATAGTGTTTTCAGCACTTTAGAACTGTTTGAACAACTTGTATGTCATAATTTAACAAAAATCAAAATTAGTGTAATGAAATTTAAAGAATGGTCTCTTATTTCCAAAAACAATAAATGAAAGAATGTAAGTAAATTAAATAACTTAATACATAAGCTGCCTGGAAATTATAGCAATGAGTTTAACTTTTTCCATTAATTTGCAAAATGCCCTAAACTCTTGATGTTTCATTAATTATCTTCACCGAATTATTGTACCAGTTTGACATTCCTTAGGCACTACTCTGCTTCAAGGACTCTTCTCCTCACTGCTAGTTGGTAAATTCTCTCAGAATGTAAATTGATTTTAATATTAATCTAACTAAAATATAATTAGAGAGTTGACCCTGCAGCACTATCATCAACCTTTTGCGTAAGAACCTATAATTTTATGGGCATTCTATATTCCTTAATAAGGATTTTTTAAAACATGTTATTTTACTCATTTTATTTGAGCTAGTGTTATTTTTAATAATTTATTGTCTTTTTAATAACATAATTAATATTACATGATGTTCATCTCTGGCAAGGTCCAAATAATTTGTATTAAAATGCTTAAAAATATTGTGGTAGAAACAAAATTAGCACAAAGAATATGTCATAAATCTAATTTAAAAGCAATAATATATTTACCTTTAAATAATCTATAGGAAAACAGCATATACAGCGCCAAAAACGTTTTTCAAAATGGCTTGAAGCAACGGATTAATATGAGTAATTAGAAAGTTTTTATTGGCAAGTTCACAAAACTTAGAAATTAGTATAATAATGAACCAATGGTCATAAGTGTATTAAAAGCACTCACAGCTGTAAGAAGTCATATTTTGGCAACAAATGTATCCTATCAAGGAAATCACATGATGGATGTCAAATTCATGAATATATATTTGAAAAAAAATCATTTTTATATTATCAAATGTGCTCTTATTTCTGTCTTTCTATCCTGTCCTTCTCCCTTCTCCTCTCCCTTCCTCTCAACCTTTTTGCCCTTCTCCCTTTACTCTCTGCCTTCCTTTTCACCTCCTTTTGTTCCTTCCTTCCTTTCTCCTTTCTTTCTTCATTTTTTTTTTTCTTTGACAAACACGAAGACTGGTATTTAATAGGTATTAAGGTAGATATATAAGACTACACAGATGATCAGTCAGGTTTCCTATATCCATCTAATTTGCATTCCATTTAAAAATTATATTCATATTGAGTATAAATAGTCTAAAAACAATTAAAAGTCAGATATTGACAAATTGAATAAAACTGAACTCTCTGGGAGGGGAAGAAGGGGATATGGAGGTACCTCTGGCAGATTCTTGTTGATGTATGACAGAAAACCACAAAATTATGTTAAAGACATTATCCCTCAATTAGAAAAATAAACAAAATAAAACAAATGAAACCTCTTATATATGCAGCTTATAAGACATCTACTTTTAATAAAGTAAAAAATACATTAAATCTAAAAGGATGGCAAAACATATGTGAGATAACATATGTGAGATAAAACATACATGAGATTATTCAAAAGAAAGCTTGACTGACTCAGTGTAAGAAATGATCTGGCTAGGGATAAGTTTTTTATCCATTATCCTTCTTCACAGATAATCTTTTCATCTTACACTTTTTCTTCAAGAGGAGTAAACCAGTTATAAAAGAAATGAGAATATGTACAGACAGCATTTCTTCCACATCCTAAATCATATTGGTTATATCTTTCTTTAACCTTACTCTTCTTTAAACAAAAATAAGTTTTTGATGTTCAGTCTCTCAGTCATGTCTGACTCTGCAACCCCATGGACTGCAGCACACCAGGCTTCCCTGTCCTTCACCATCTCCTGGAGTTTGCTCAAAATTACCTCCATTGAGTCGGTGATGCCATCCAACCGTCTCACCCTTGACCATCACTTTCTCCTGCCGTCAATCTTTGCCACCATCAGGGTCTTTTCCAATGAGTCAGCTCTTCTTATCAGGTGGCTAAAGTAATGCAGCTTCAGGTTCAGCATCAGTACTTGCAATGAGTATTCAGGACTGATTTCCTTTAGGATTTACTGCTTTGATCTCCTTACTGTCCAAGACACTCAAGAGTCTTCTCCAACAGCACAGTTCAAAAGCATTAATTCTTTGGAGCTCAGCTTTCTTTATGGTCCAACTCTCACTTCCATACATGACTGCTGGAAAACCATAGCCTTGACTATCTGGACCCTTGAAGGCAAAATAATGTCTCTGCTTTTTAAAATGCTGTCTAGGTTTGTCATTGCTTTTCTTCCAAGGAGCAAGAGTCTTTTAATTTCATGGCTGCAGTTGAAATCCACAGTGATATTGGAGCAAAGAAGATAAAGTCTGTCACTGTTTCCACTGTTTCCCCATCTATTTGACATGAAGTGATGGGACCAGATGCCATGATCTTAGTTTTCTGAATATTGAGTTTTAAGCCAACTTTTTCACTCTCCTTCATCAAGAGGTTCTAGTTCTTCTTCGATTTCTGCCATAAGGGTGGTGTCATCTGCATGTCTGCGGTTATGATATTTCCCCTCAATCTGACTCCAGCTTGTGCTTCATCCAGCGCAGTATTTCGCATGACGTACCCTGCATGTAAGTTAAATAAGCAGGGTGACAGTATACAGCTTTGACTCACTCCTTTCCCCATTTGGAACCAGTCCATTGTCCCATGTCCGGTTCTAGCTGTTGCTTCTTGATCTGCATACAGGTTTCTCAGGAGGCAGATAGGGTGGCCTGGTATTCCCATCTCTTTCAGAATTTTCCACAGTTTGTTGTGATATACTTATTCGAGAAGTCAAAGTCAAAAATAATGTAGGTGATTTAACAAAATAAATTAGGCAAAGAAAGACACAATGCAGTGATTGTGTGATTATGCTCTCCATCTAAAGAGACATGATTTTGGCAGCCAGTTGCTCTTCAGACAGATTTGCTATGGGAAGGGTGAAAAAAGAAACCACACACCTGGTAGTGGCAGGTTAGCCAGAGGAGGAGTCACATATTTCCTCGTTCTCTCTCATTTTCTATTGCTCGGGGTACACGCCGAGTGGGAACGATCTCCGCCACTCTTCGTGTTGTTTCTCCATGAAGTTGGATCTCAAAACCTGCTGGGTATTTGTTTTTACTGTGGCTCAGATAGTAGAGAAACTGCTTGCAACGCATGAGATCCAGATTTGGTTTCTGGGTGGGGAAGATCCCCTGGAGGAGGGCATGGCAACCCACTCCAGTATTCTTGCCTGGAGAACGCCATGGACAGAGGAGCCTGGTGGGCTACAGTCCTTGGGATCACAGAGTCGGACATGACTGAGCAACCAGCACTCTCACAGAAGCAATGGGACAGCCTTCCATGAGGAAGGTGTGAGCTGAGATAAAGAAGGATGAAGTTGAGGGAGGCTGATAAGCAGCACAAAATGCATATATATGCCTCAAGTTTACACTTTTTTATTTCCACCCCCATCACTCCTTACTTCCAAAATTTAATGCCACAGTTTTTTCTGACAAAGGGAGTTCATTAAATGCAATATTTATTATATCTATGAACAAACTCATCTTATTGGAATTAATGTACTTGACATTTATACTTCTCAAAACACCATATTAATTCTAAGTGGAAAATGAACAATAAACCAAATAATGTTTTGAGTAAGTAAAAACAATATTGTATGTAGAAATGATAAAGAAAGAGTGAGAGAAATATGCCATTACATTTTATTCCATTTGAAGGAGGTGGGTTTTTATTTTTGTTGTTGTTTCCTCTTTATTTTCAATACTACATTTTAAATGAATTGAAGAATTTTTTTAATTTAAATTTATTTATTTTTATTGGAGGCTAATTACTTTTCAATATTGTAGTGGTTCTGCCATACATCAACATGAAGCCACCACGGGTGGACACGTGTTCCCCATCCTGAACCCCCCTCCCACCGCCCTCCCCGTATGATGTCACTAAAATAGACGTTTTCTTCTAAGCAGGCCACTTAGCCACTTGATATTTTTTTTCTATTGAGAAATTTGTGTGGCAGCATATTTATTTTGGTAAATACGTGACTAGCACAAAGAAAAGTGGAAACCTGGTGTTGGACTGAACATGTAATATCCTCTCCATGTGTAAAATGTTAAGTGTTGGCTGGGTTTCTGCACAATAAATATGAAAAAAAGAATATATATTCTTCTTTGATTTTCAGCCAAAAATGTCAAAGGAATGACATTTTTATTTATTCATGTAGTTTATTCTAAGCTCTAGAATTTTAAAATTATGATATAAAGGAGAGGAGACAGACCCAGGATTTTGCACATTCAGCATGGGCAGTAGTATAAGCACCTGTAAAGTGAAAGAAGAGGAGAGATTAAATATGAACTATGTTGACCATTTTTATTTGAATGATTTTCAAAATTCAGTTTGTTAAAATTTTAGAGATAAAAGTTTTGCTCTATATGGCAGTTTAAGACTCTCATAGGACAGCATGGCAAATACAGTCAGTAGTTGAGCCAGGTAAAACCAAGCAAAATAAATTGGACAGGTGGTATTCTTTTCCTATTTCTACATAATTTTCATTGACACTGATTTCATTATCAAGTTGAATAAATATTTTCCCTTCTGAAATTTTTTCCAGCATTGATAACCTTACTTTGACTTACTATTCGAAGCAGTCCTAGAGACTGAATCATTCTTAAAAAATATCTTAAAGTGATTTATAAAATCTTCATAAAATTGAAAGTAAATATTAGTGTTACTTTTTGGAAAAATGTAATAATAGTTCTAAACTGTCTAACACTTAGCCCTCTCACAGAGTGTTATATAAACACACCATTAATATTCCACCACTCTGGATTTCTTGAACATATCATTAATAAAACAACAAAATTCCTAAGTCTGTCGATGTTTTTCAATAAGCTAATGCAATGTCTTTTACAAAAAGCAATTGCACAGAAGGAAAAGTAATAGAGTGTGTCCAGGAGACTTCAGAATCTTTGAGTTCTTAAGAGAGCAAACAAATGCTTTGAAAAATCCGTTTAAGAGAAATTGAATAAATTCTTGTCTTTTTTTCCTTTTCATTTGAAAGGTGATTTTGTGTTGTCTAAGTTGAAAACTTGTGTGTGAAAACTCTCTGACTACTGCCTCTCGGTTTTTTAATCAATTAGTTATAAAACTCTTCGAAACTACTGACGGCACATCATTCAGATTCCTCCGCTTCGCACCACGCTCACTGCCCGTATCCCCACCGTCTTCCACCTAGATTCCCTCAGGAGCTTCTTTAGCTTAGCTTCTGGTATCCAGCATTGTCCTCGTAGCATCCAAGTCAGTGCGTTACTGCAGTAGGCACGGTCAAGGCTTTTGACTTGAAGATCCTTTTAAAGGCTTAAAATTCACTGCAGAACAATTTCATTTATTATTATTATTATTTTTTTTTAATTTGGGAGGATGTGCAAATGGAATTGTAAGAAAATACACAGAAGAGTACAGGCATAGTAAGCCTCAATCGACTTACATTTCGATGAAAGTCTATGTCCCAAATCAAACCTAACTATACAAAATTTTCTATGTGTCTTGAGCAATTGTAAGCGAGTGAGACTTCTTGTCACTTACGTACCTGTAATGGGTGTCCAAGCATTTCAAAATATATATGGTACCCATTTAAAAATAAAGGACAGATATCTGGCAGAACATAAAAGTTAAGCTGAGTGGAGAGAAATTTTGACTACCAGGATAACGGAAGTGTTAAGTTTTATATTTTTATGATAGAGGTAAGTAATCAGGATTCAATAATACTATAATAATAACCAGTGTAAATCAAGCAATGATCAAATAAATTATCAAAATTCATAAAAGGTATGTTTCTAACTTCAGGATTAAGTGAAATAATTTACCCAATACTGCAATGAAGAGTGTTTTATGAATTCGCTCAGTCGTGTCCGACTCTTGGTGACTGCATGGATTGTAGCCCACCAGGCTCCTCCATCCATGGAATTTTCTAGGCAAGAGCACTGGAGTGGGTTGCCATTTCCTTGTCCAGGGGATCTTCCCAACCCAGGGATTGAACCTGGGTCTCCCGCATTGTGGGCAGACGCTTTACTGTTTGAGCCACCAGGGAATTCCAACTATAATAATAACCAGTGTAAATCAAGCAATGATCAAATAAATTATCAAAATTCATAAAAAGTATGTTTCTAACTTCAGGATTAAGTGAAATAATTTATGCAATACTGCAATGAAAAGTGTTTTATGGTAATACAACATTTAAAATATATTCTAATTTGTTTTTATGTATTTGCTTCACAGGGCATTTTGAAATAATTCATTTATGAATAAATAAAAGAGTGACATTTCTAAAATGACATCAAAAATCAATTGAAAAAAAAATAAAACTGAAAAAAAATAAATTGAAATACTTGGAATTCCAAGAAAGTAAGAAATTCAAGTAAGCAATTTATACATTCTGGCAAACTGAAAGAACCACCCTGCCAGGCAATGATTAAAGCTGATTAATTTAGGCTTTCACTGTTAAGAAAACTGACCACTATGCCTTACAATTCATACACCTCTATAGAAAAGGGGAGCTTTTCCAGGTAATGAATAGATAGAGACAACCATTCAAGATTTGAAATGGCAGTGTTCAGAGGCCATTATTTATTTACTGAGAGCAGCAAGTGATGAAAAAACAATGAAGACACACAAGTAGTTGTGTGTAAGATGTACCTGTAGAAAACATGAATTCACTAAGCTGCTTTTAAAATATTCTTAATGGAGATTATTTTTATATGTTTTAAGCTTATGCAAAATTGAGTGGATAATGCAGAGAGATCCAATACATTGTCTTAGCTTTTCTTACAGTTTCCTCTATTCGGAACATCTTGAATTAGCGGGGCACATTAGCTAAAACTGATAAACCAATATTGATATCTTACCATTAACTAAAGTTCATCACTGACATTGAATTTATCTATTTTATATAGCTTTATGGGTTTTAACAAATACTAATGTCATATATTTATCATTGGAATGTCATCCAAAATAGTTTCATTGCCCTAAAACTTCCAAGTGCATCACCTCTTCATCCCTGTTTTCTTCCTCACTAGCCCCTGGAAACCCTGATCATTTTCCTGTCTTCTGAAGTTTTGCCTATTTCAGGATGTCATACGATTGGAATCATATGGTTGGAATCATACAGTATGATGTGTGGAAAGTATAGGACCCCTATGCCTTCTCGTTATTTTACCTATGAATCTTAAGCAATTAAAAAAAGTCATAATTACTATGACTTCCCACATAAGCCTCCCTAGACGTGCAAAATCTCTCCCATTATTAACATCTCCCACTGGAGTGGTACTTTGTTATACCTCATGAATTTACCTTCAGTTCAGTTCAGGTCAGTCGCTCAGTCGTGTCCGACTCTTTGCGACCCCATGAATCACAGCACGCCAGGCCTCCCTGTCCATCACCAACTCCCGGAGTTCACTGAGACTCACGTCCATCGAGTCAGTGATGCCATCCAGCCACCTCATCCTCTGTCGTTCCCTTCTCCTCCTGCCCCTAATCCCTCCCAGCATCAGTCTTTTCCAATGAGTCAACTCTTTGCATGAGGTGGCCAAAGCATTGGAGTTTCAGCTTCAGCATCATTCCTTCCAAAGAAATCCCAGGGCTGATCTCCTTCAGAATGGACTGGTTGGATCTCCTTGCAGTCCAAGGGACTCTCAAGAGTCTTCTCCAACACCACAGTTCAAAAGCATCAATTCTTCGGCACTCAGCTTTCTTCACAGTCCAACTCTCGCATCCATACCTGACCACTGGAAAAACCATAGCTTTGACTAGACTGATCTTTTTTGGCAAAGTAATGTCTCTGCTTTTGAATATGCTATCTAGGTTGGTCATAACTTTCCTTCCAAGGAGTAAGCATCTTTTAATTTTATGGCTTTACCTTAAGCGCCTTCTAATCATTTGCAGATTATCATTACAGTTCACTTTTCAGATTGTACATTCTATGAATTTGGACAAGCATATAATAATAAGTGGGAAAGAATGAATTAGGTATTGGATCACTTGTTGAATATTTGAATATACAATTTTGATACCGCTGGAAGTATAAAAATATATTATCCACCCATTTTAAATTTCTATGTGATTTATGCAAGAAATCAACAGAGAACATTCATATTAAACAATGGATATGAAAATAGGACACTATCTCCATGAAAGTATATCATATTTTGTTATAGTTTTGAAAGTCATTAAAATTTCAAATAAATAGATTAAAACTATAGAATCATATATGAAAAGAAAATTATGCACTTCATAAGAGCATAAAATGTTCAATACATTTTTAAAATTTAATTGGAGGATAGTTGCTTTACAAAACTGTGTTGGTTTCTGCCATACATCAGCATGAATCAGTCATAGGTACATATATGCGCCATCCCTTTTGATACTCCTTCCCTTCTCCCACACCACCCCCCACCTCTAGGTTGTCAGCAACTGATGTGAGCTCCCTGTGTCATGCAACAAATTAGCACTGGCTGTCTATCTTACATATGGTCCTTTACATGATTACATGCTACTCTCTCAATTCATCCTCCCCTCTCCTTCCCTCACTGTGTCCACAAGTCAATTTAAAAATTTTCCAAAAGTATTTTACAAAAAAAGCAAAATTCTTTTATAGAAATCATAAATTATATTTAAGATGTTATTCATCTAATAAATAGCTTAACTATATGTTTAAAATTTTAAAAAGTTAAATGATATTATATAATTTTGCTATTAGTAATAAGTAAGTCCTATATTGGATGAATTGAAAATGGCATGTAGATATGGAACAATCACAAAACCTTAAGATCTACTGTAATGGATTATAAGCATCTTTAGGGCAGTTATGATGGCTTGTTCCTTGTTGGATGCTTCAAAGTTTGCATGCCAAGTCACTTCAGTCGCGTCTGACTCCTTGCGACCCCATCTACTGTAGCCTGCCAGGGTCCTCTGTCCCTGGGGATTGTCCAGCCCACACTGGAGTGGGCTGCCATGGATCAAACCTGCATCTCTTAGGTCACCTGCATTGGCAGGCAGGTTCCTTACCACTAGAGCCACCTGAGAAGCACATCATAGTAGGTTCACAGTAAAGATTTATTTCAGGAAGTTAAATTAATTAAATAATGAAGGAATGAGGAAATTAACTGACTATTTACTCAGATAAAAACCTTAATCTAGAATGTCTAGTCCTTTAGAGTTAAATATTCAAGATCCCACAGCTTCCTAATTATCTGGGTTCTTTTTCCTCACTGATATCACCATAATTGGAGAATGGTGCTTCACTGGACATAGCGTGCTAAAGGACACAGTGATTCGGTCAAAAGTAGGCATAGGGATTCATATCTGTTAAGTCTTTATGCAAAAGGAAAGTGGTATCTGTTTAAAATGTAAAGGAACTGTGGTTTTCCTGGTGGCTCAGCAGATAACAATCCACCTGCCAAGGCAGGAGACACAGGTTTGATCCCTGATCAGGGAGGATCCAACATGCCCGGGAGCAAGTAAGCCTGCGAACCACAGCTACAGAGTCCGCAGTCTGGAACCTGGGAGACACAGCTTCTGTGCCCCGGTGCTGCAGAGCCCGCGGTCCACAAGAGAGGCCTCCAGGATGAGAAGCCCCTGCTCTGCAGAGCAGAGCCGCCCTGGCTCACTGCTCACGGCAGCTAGAGGGTGCTTGAGTGCTCTCAGTGCAGGATGGATGGACTTCACAGAAGCTCATCCGGGTGGACCCCGGAGGGCTTTTACTGAAATAAAATATCCTAAGGCTATGTTGACAGTGAGCCTAGGAATCATGTGCCAATATCTGAACTTTAGCAAAAATTCATCAACTGTATCAAGGGCTGCCTATGAATGTGGACTTAAAGAAGTAATATTTTATAGATATGCATAAGTCACAATAAAAGAAGGTTATGCATGAGTCCAGTTTTGTTTTAGCTCATGTTAATTTAGATGTTTGATTATATTATTTCTAATATGTATCAATCGGATGCTTGGCATGTGCTCTCTGATAATAAATGCAATTGCAAAATTGAGTCTTCAATTTATCTTAAATTGAACATTTACAGAAATGAGACCTCTGAAGGCTTCCTTATTTAATATTTTCATAGGCCAGAGTATCAATCCTGTAACTTTGCAAACAATACATATTTTTGTGTGAATGTCTGATAGTGTTGTCTCTAAAAATATGTAGGAAAAAGAATGAGTAAATTTTAATGCATAAGCTTTTAATATTCATGTTCAAGAATATATCAAAGTTTTTTGGATTAACTCATAGATCACTAACAGCAATATTCTCTTAGCTTGGTGTAAAATAGCTTGTGTTTAATACTGATTCTCAGATGCAGCTGATTTCTTTTGTTATGATTGAATTTACACCAAACTGGTAAAAGAACAATGCTGTTTGCTATTTCCAACTCTTTCAGATGAATTGAAGATGTATATGACCTTAAGCGAATATAAACTTCTGGATTATTTTATAAGGAAAAACAAGTAATACACCATAGACACACAATTTTTTTGTTGTTGTTGCACTAATCTTACGGAAAACAATTTGTCTAGGAAGATAAAGTTCACTTGCACACAATGATTATATTTTTTTAAAGGGGTTCCAGTCAATACCTAAGAAGAAGCAATTTACTAGGTTGTGTCTTGACGCATTGTAATTCACCACACATGGGTGAATATTCTGCTTCGGGAAGGTAGTTACTCATGGCAAGATCAGATCTATCCAGGTCTATTTTGCAATGACAATAGTAACTTTTATAAGCACAACAATTACAGTGTAGCGTCCACTTTTCTTAGGTAGCTGTGTTTTACTCTCTTAAAAGTTTAGTCTGCTTTTTAGTATCTTCCAAATTGATTTTCTCTGTGTAACAGTATAACCTTAACAATGTGATATAGCTAAAAAAAGAATCGCTGAAGCATTTTGTGCAAGCAGGTATGTGATTTCTATCATATTAATTAAGCTTTCTCTTGATTCTACAAGACTATACTGATAACCATTTTCATATGTCAAAAAACAATAGTAGTGTTTCATTCAAGATATATTTATTGAAGGACTGATTAACATTATTTTTGTTATTTGATCAGGAAATGTTTTATATGTTACATCATTTAATCTTCTAAAGAACATTATGAGTATTTGTTCTTTCTGTATCAATAAATTAATATTAGTATATTGTCATTCTTAAAGTCAATTAGTTATTAAAGAGCAGAATCTGGCTTCAAACATTCTCTATAAATTTAGAGTACAAAATATTTCTGTGAATTTAGATGTAAATTCTATTTACATTTCTCATTTCTATTTATCATGCCAGTCAAAATTGAACTTACTTACAGGCTTCCCAGATGGTACCAGTAGTAAAGAACATGCCTGCAGGAGACATGAGAGACATGGATTAGATCCCAGGGTCAGGAAGATCTCCTGGAGGAGGGCATGAAAACCCATTCAAGTATTCTTGCCTGGAGAATCCCCATGGACAGCGGAGCCTGGTGGGCTACAGTCCATAGGATTGCAAAGAGTCAGACATGACTAAAGCAACTTAGCACGTAGGCACATACTGATGCAATAGATTTGACCCATACTAGGTGTTCACGGACAGTTTAACAATGAAGGACATATACCTCAATGTTGGAATTAGTTGAGGCTCTAGAGCCACTCAAATATATTGTCATAAAAGAGACATGCAGTCTTTTACAACTTTTAGCTGACACAAATTCAAATAACTAGGTTTTAGGTATCCATGGTGTGTACCTCCAAGTAATAAACCATTCCCAGCGATTCTGCACCCATTATTGACGAAGAGCCTCATGGTAATCTCTCAACACTCAGACACTTAGAAAGTAATGTGAATTATTTCAGATATTTTAAGTATTTTAGTTGTCTGCAATTGAAGAGTCTTGTGTGAATGCTCCCTCCCTCCCTCCCGCAGGACCATTGTAGACTAACGTTCTAATATGTCATTGTAACCATAAAGGATCAGATAACAATTTTGTTCTTGGCTGCCTCATTGCTTTGAAACCTCTTTACTAAGTAGAAGCCTAAGATAAGCCATGTTTAGTATTTCTAATACTGCTTTCTCTTTTGAACTGTTTATTAAAATGAAACTATATTGGTAACCTGGGCCTCCCTGGTGGCTCAGCGGTAAAGAATCCAGCCTGCCAAGGCAAGAGAGCACAGGTTAGATCCCCGGCTTGGAAAGATCCCCTGGAGAAGGACATGGCACCCCACTCCAGTATTCTTGCTGGGGAATCCCATGGACAGAGGAGCCTGGCGGGCTACAGCCCATGGGGTGGCAAAGAGTGGGACAGGACTGAGTGACTTCACAACAGCAACAATGCTGGTAGCCATTTTCCTGTCTTTCTTTTTTTCACCCCTGTTTTTAATTTTATATGAGTTGGATTCTGTTTGATGAATGGCTCTCCTTGAGATTCAGAATCAAATGCCAACCCCTTGGTTTGGCAGCCCAGACCCGCGTTAATCACAGCTGTGGGCAGTCCTCCCGGCTCGCGGCCTGGCCGGCTCCCCGCACCCCTGTGCCCTGGGCTCCCCGAGCCGCGCCTGTGCGTGGGCACTGTTGCCTTTTCTCACGCCTGGGTGCCTTTGCCTGCTCTGCCTCCCGAGTGCTTCTGCTCGTTCCTCTGCTTGGCTAAACCCTACAAATCTCCCAAACCTCAGTGAGAGGGATATTTCCCACTTGACTGTCACCTAGCTTAGATAGACCAGGATATAGATTGATATAGACAGACACAGACACAGGTCAGAGTTGCACTACATGCACACTCAAATTTCCTCAAGACTTTTGAGCCTACTTTAAAACCCAACCTCACTAACTTGTGCAGTCTTCATAGAAATATACAAAAAATGCAGTTATGCTAAGTTTAATAAAGCTTTATATTATAGCTGAATGTCAAAACACTAAAGGCCAGCAAGAAATTTCACCCATCTTCAAATTTATCTCTAGGGGTTCTCTAGTTGGCTAAAGGTAAGAATAGGTCACGGAGAAGGCAGTGGCACCCCACTCCAGTACTCTTGCCTGGAAAATCCCATGGATGGAGGAGCCTGGTAGGCCGTAGTCAATGGGGTCGCTAACAGTCAGACACAACTGAGCGACTTCACTTTCACTTCTCACTTTCATGCACTGGAGAAGGAAATGGCAGCCCACTCCAGTGTTCTTGCCTGGAGAATGCCAGGGAGGGGGGAGCCCGGTGGGCTGCCATCTGTGTGGTCACACAGAGTCGGACACGACTGAAGGGACTTAGCAGACTTAGCAAGAATAGGCCAAATATCCATATCTGCTAAATATATCTCTCATGTTCCTTTCTTTGAACCATCTTGAGTGTTCCACATATTTCCTCATTCACCAGACTTTACACAAAACCACGTATAAAGTATTTGTTGGGGTGGTGAGGGAAGTGTGGGGTTCAGGGTGTAGGAACACATACGCACCCATGGCTGATTCATGTTGCTGTATGGAGAAAACCACCACAGTACTGTAAAAGGATTATCCTCCAGTTACAATAAATAAATTAATTTGAAAAACATATAAAGTATTTGTCAATAAATTAAGAAATTTTAATAGTATTTTTGATTGTACACTGTTTTAAAACAAATATTGATTTTAGGATGCATTCCTCAGTTATAATGTAACTCCAATCATTTTATATACCCATATACTCAATTAACATCCTGTGCTTTTAAAACATTTCCCAAATTGAAATAAAAAGTATAATTATATATATATATTGGGCAAATTCTGGGAGAAAGTGAGGGACAAGGAGGCCTGTCCTGCTGTACTCCATGGGGTCACAAAGAGTCAGACACAACTTGGAGACTGAACAGCAACAACAAACATATAATTATTATATATGATTATATATATAAAGTTATATCATATATTATATAATCTTATATGTATAGTTCTATGCATATAATTATAAGCATACATTTATATATAATTATACATAACACCATTATTTAATTATACTATTTATATATGCATGTGTGTGTATATATATATGTATATATATATATATATGTATATATATATATATATATATATATATATAAGGGTTTCCCACATGGCACTAGTGGTAAAAACAGCCACCTGCCAAAACAGGAGATGTAAGAGATGTGGGTTCCATCCCTGGGTCAGGAAGATCCCCTGGAGAAGGACATGACAACTCACTCCAGTGTTCTTACTTGGAGAATCCCATGGACAGAGGAGCCTGGTGGGCTCCTCCCATAGTCCATGGGGTCGCCACAGGTCAGACATGACTGTAGCTCCTTAGCATGCACACAAAAGGTATAAATAATCAAAATATGTTAAAAAATAAATTCTATCTTTTCTTCTAAAATTTCTGTTCTTCCTTATGGACTTCTTACTGACAGAATTATATCTTCTTTCTTGGACCAGTTATTAAATGTAAGATAGCACTTCCTTTTGAGTATTTAGGTTGTAAAATAACAATACTAAATAATTTATATTTAAGGCTTTTATTTATACCAAAATACAAATTTAATTTACAATTTTAAGAAATATTCCAATATGTGCTTCATTTATTCATATAATTGAGATAAATTTGGGAATGTGATTTTAAGAAATATATGAAAAATAATATTTACAGTTTGAGGGAAATTTACTAGCAGTCCAACTCTACAATTATGTATGATATTTATGTATATGATGGGCTTCCCTGGTGGCTCAGCTGGTAAAGAATTTGCCTGCAATGAGGGAGACCTAGGTTAGATCCTTGGGTTGGGAAGATCCCCTGCAGAAGGGAAAGGCTACCCACTCCAGTATTCTGGCCTGGAGAATTCCATGGACTGTATAGTCCTTGGGGTCACAAAGAGTCGGACACGATTGAGCGGCTTTCACTTTCACTTCACTATGTATTCAGGTCAGGTCAGTTCAGTTCAGTCGCTCAGTCATGTCCGACTCTTTGTGACCCCATGAATCGCAGCACGCCAGTCCTCCCTGTCCATCACCAACCCCAGAGTTCACTCAGACTCATGTCCATCGAGTCGGTGATGCCATCCAGCCATCTCCTGCCCTCAATCCTTCCCAGCATGAGTCTTTTCCAATTAGTCAACTCTTTGCATGAGGTGGCCAAAGTACTGGAGTTTCACCTTGAGCATCATTCCTTCCAAAGAACACCCAGGACTGATCGCCTTTAAAATGCACTGGTTGGATCTTCTTGCAGTCCAAGGGACTCTCAAGAGTCTTCTCCAACATCACAGTTCAAAAGCATCAATTATTCGGTGCTCAGCTTTCTTTATAGTCCAACTCTCACATCCAACTTTTCACATCCACTGGAAAAACCATAGCCTTGACTAGACAGACCTTTGTTGGCAAAGTAGTGTCTCTGCTTTTGAATATGCTGTCTAGGTTGGTCACAACTTTCCTTCCAAGGAGTAAGCGTCTTTTAATTTCATGGCTGCAGTCACCATCTGCAGTGATTTTGGAGCCCCCAAAAATAAAGTCTGCCACTGTTTCCACTGTTTCCCCATCTATTTCCCATGAAGTGATGGGACCAGATGCCATTTATATGATAGTCTAAAAAGAATGGCATTTTCATACTTTCAGTTCTAGTCTATAACATGAATCAGTTATCATACTTAATATTTAATGTTCATTTTTATATTATAATTAGTTTGTCATAAGATTCTAGCAAGTCTAAATAACCTAATTCTGAGATGTTTTTATCTCCATCCTTTATTCTTCACTCTACTATATAGGACATTTTTGTTAGAGTAGTTTTACAAGACCAAAGTGCCTCCTCTCATCATTATTAATTACTTTATAAATTAGAAATAATTAAAACATACCTTCTTCAGTGTTGAACTAAAATATACAAGAAAAATAATTGTTAACATGAAAGTTTTCACACATGTGAAAGTATTTAATAGTAAATAAGTGGAATGTTTATGCATATGTATATGTCACCTACATAATTCTATCAATTCTTCAATTTATTTTTTAGAAAATATTAACTGAATTCTTAAGTTGGAAGGACCTTTAGTGAGGATTTCAAGACAGTGTATAAAGTTACTGTAGCGTTAATTACAAGGCAAACAGCTTTACATGAAAAAAAATCTTTAATGAAATCAAAATACTTTCCAATTCTGTTTTGAGAGGTAGAGTGAACTTGGTTTTGTGTATGTTGAGATTGATATTCAAGAAAATATAATATTAAACTGGAAAAATAAAATAATAATTTCAGTACTTGATAGAGACGAATTTTGTACATATTGTAGCTGCATCTTGCTATTTGATCACTAAAGAAATATTGAATTGAAGAATGAGAAAAGATCAGAGTGGGTGATGACCGTGAGTAATAAAGTGGGTAAGAAAGTGTTGACTGAAGAAGAAAAGCAAGCATGTCTTCATAAAAATAATATATTTTTAAAATTAGTTGTCACACTCAAGACAATGAACTTGTTCTGTGTTTAATAGACATAATTATTTAACTAATAACTTTTATAATATATTTACCTTGCCTACAGTAAAGAAATAATATTCACATGCCAAGGTCCATTCTGCCTTTTTGGCCTCAGTCAAGAGTATGCGTATATTTGTGTAATATAACCGTATGTCAGTGTTAGGGCAACACAAAGAGAAAAGTATTTAAGTGCATTTTCAGTAATCAGGATATCCTTTGAGAGTGAATACTGGAAACTATTGAAAATCTGTTCAAATGTGAAACCAAGTAGCTTAATTTTATAGAAAAATAAGGTTTTAATTAACATTATCTATATCAACTTCCTTCAGTAATTTTATGTGATGAATGCATAGTTATAGGTGCTTCAACTATACTGAATTTTTGGAATCTTTTCAATTTTAACTTAATAGAAAATTGTTCTTTCTACAAATGTAAGACTGAAACAGATTCTCTCATCACTTCATAAAAATCATCATGCCCTAGTCCATTGGGTCGCAAAAGATTTGGATACACTTAACAACTAAACAGAAAAATGAAGGATGTTGCTAGCTGCCCTGCCAGGCTGTGCCATGTCAAGTTATTCAGGGGTGTATGACTCCTTGTGATCCCATGGACTGCAGCCCTCCAGGCTCCTCTGTCCATGGGATTTTCCACATGAGAATACAGGAGTGGGTTGCCATTTCCTACTTCAGTTGAATGCCTATTAATTGTTAAAATGTATATATGGATTTCAGTTTATTTGTTGAAACAACTGCAATGAATGATTTCATTACAATTTTATAGATGAGATTAATGTTCAGAACAGTTAATGAATTCCCAAATCTACTTAAGATTTGCCAATTTCCCCAAGTTTACTCACTAAAACCTATATTTTGATCCTAGCTACAAAACAGAAATAGAGTCATAGAAAACAAAGAGATGGCTACCAAATGGGAAAGGGGAGTCGGGATAAATTTGGAGATTGGGAATGACATATACTCACTATAATATATAAAATAGATAATAAGAACCTCTTGTATCGACCAGGGAACTCTATTAACACTGTGCAGTGACCTATATGGAAAAAAATATCTAAAAACAAGAGTGGAGACATGTATATATGTAACTGGTTTACGTTAAAGCAGAAACAAATACAACATTGTAAACCAGCTATTCTCCAATAAAAGTTAATTTAAAAACTAAGACCCACATTCTTTCCATCACCCTCCCCTCTCCAAACACACACACTTTCATGAACACAACAGCTTTTTCCTTAACCCCTTCATTTTCCTGTGACTGGACCTTATTTATTTATCTCATAAAAACAAAAGGAGACAAGTTTCTCTTTTATATTAGCTGGAAATGTGTCAAAGACAAGAGATGAAGAAATAGAAAGAGAGAGAGAGAAGAGAAATGACTAAGGACACAAACAGCCTTGTGTCTTGTCCAAATCTGGGGTAGGATTTTAGATTTCTAAGGAGCATGCAATAGGGATTTTAAGGAAAATCATCTAGATTTCAAGACCTTAAGGTACTTAATATACGAGCTGAGTTTAAGAGATCATATCTCAGAACAAAGAATAAAACAGAGGAAACAGTTTGCCTTAAACCATTCTCAAGACCAAGAATTAGAGCGGTCAGGGAATCCAGGGTCATCTCAGCACAGCATGGCCCAATATTTATTTTTCAGGATGCTTACCCACGAATCTTTATGAATGAGAATAGGGTATGAATGAACAGGGATAAGTCAGCTGTGTGAAAAGTTGCAGAAAATTTATTGAGAGGAATAGCATCATTAAATCACAGCCCATCATTTTTGACTGTCTCAGCATTCAGCTTCAGTATCAACAATCGTCATAATGTCTTGGTTTTTCCATATGATGCTTCCCAAATGACACAAAAGTGCATTCAAGATATTCAAATTTAGTTAGCATAAAAATGGGTAATTTGCATTCCCTTTTTTGTATCCTTCTATGGGAGCAAGGATAATAATGATCCCTCACCAAAAAATGCCCATGTCTTATTTCCCATAAACTATTAATATGTTCCCTGACTTAGCAACAGGAAATTAAGATTTCAGAGGTAATTAATTAACTAATCAATTCATTTTTTTTAACTGAAGAGGATTATCCAGGGTTATCTGGACGGCCCCAATCTGATGACATGATTCCTTAAAAACGGAAGAAGAGAAGGCAGAAGAAAAGTGTCAAGGAGCTGAAATGAAGATTTCACTCTGTTGCTGGCTTGGAGGGTGAAGATTGACCACAAGCCGAGGAATGTGGGCCGCCTGTGAAGCTGGACAATACAAACAGATTCTTTTCACTGTTTCCAGAAAGTCACACAGCCCTGCTGACACCTTGCTCTTAGTCCAGTAAGATTCTGCGTCAGCCTTCTATTGCTTTAAGCCACTATGCTGCCAAGATTAGCGATAGCAGCGACAGAAAGGAGTGCAGCGTTGTTACATTCAAATCTGTATGCTTCAGATAGACTGAGGAAAGGGGAAAGCTGTTTTTGTGTGTGTTATTGCAATGGTTTACAAATAATCTTGGCTAAAAATGAAAAATATATATATATAGTAGCCAGTTAGATTTATACTTGGATATTAACACTGACCACCAATCTTCATTTCCAGATCTTTTGTGCATATGTTTCCACTTCTATTGTTTCTTTGGTCTGTAGCTATATCAACTTCTTTGCTCATAAATCTGACTAATTCTGAGTATGCAAAATTAAATGTTAAATATTATAGAGATAATCCGAGGCTAAGGCTGATATATCTTTCCTCAGAAAGAATGTATTTGCTTTGGGCAAATATTTACCTGAGAGAATCAGTAACTGCATTTCACGCTAATCTAGTCAGGGAACAAGCCAGTTCAAAGCTGGATTTTCATTTTTATGGGGGCTGCTTAATATCTGTTATCTACACCTTGGGTTACAGGGCTTCTGGAGGGGATCCATCCCCCCTATTTTTAGAGGGTTTTGTACTGCAATTTTGATTTCGCTCATCTTGAGACACTATTAAAGTCTCTCATTTTCTTTCTCAGTCACCTATAAGGACATAGTAAGCATCTTTTCCTAGAAAATGGCTCAAAATATTTGACTCAGCTCATTGGGTTTCTCTTTTCTACATTTTATATAACGCTGCTCTGTCCTCATATCTCATGTTTTTGATTTTTGAAGTTTTGTCTACAGCTTTCTCAGTTGTTCTCAGTGGAATGGTCCGTTCAAAGTATCAGGCTGCCCGACTGGCTGTTTGTTATTCTACATGTTTAGCAATAGAGGCGAGAATGCAGCATCTACGTGCTCTGGTCTAAAATTCTGAATATATATAAAAATGGAAACTATTAAAATAGTACAGCCTACCCTTTCTTTAAAAAATGTGCATGTGTTGCTTTCCTATTTTCATCTAGAAATCTAAATTCCTTTCATTTTGGAAATGAAGACTTCCTGAATATGGACACCTCTTTTTTAATTGCAGCTTTTGCTTTATTGCTCTGAACGTGATTTAAGGAAAATGACGTTAAAGGGCACCGCGGACATAGATTCAAACATATACATCGGAGTGTATTCTTTAAAATGGAACCGTTACAACAAAATTGGACTCTTTGTCTCTAGAATTTTAACAAGGTTACATTGTACCTACAAGAAGGAAGAGCTGAAGCAATATCTTGATAAAAATAAGAGTTTTGTTTTGCTTTTTTGTAAATTAACACAATAAATAAATGTGGAGACTAACTCAAGGGCGGTTGCTAGCACCATGAGAGAAATAGTTTGCCATCATTTTTTTTCCCACTGGAAATAGGTCTACAATTACACAGATGGCTTTTTCTTTTAGGAAGTTTAGTTGTCATTCACATTATATTTGATACATTTTGGAATGAATCAAATATGATTTTCTTCCATATGTCTAGCAGATCAAGGCCATTTATAAACACTAGTCACACCCATTTCAATCTGGTTCCACCAAGTGTAATTCCTCAGAGATAAATGAATCTCCTAAAAGTGCATCAGATGACAGTAATGATACTCTTTAGTTAAAATTTTCCTGGAAAATAGTATGATATCTTCTGTCATGTTGGTTCTTACGAGCTAGAAAAAAAGGAGTGTCAGCAATTTGAAGTATTTTTATTTTATTCACTGGCATTAGTTAAGAACCAAATGTTTCCTTTCTTGAGTTCTACATGAATACTAATAAATGCTTGTATTTCTTAATAGTCTTTATGTAAGGGAAGAAAAAATAGGTGAGATTTTTACTTTTTAAAAATATTTTAACCTAATTGTTTGAAAGACAATTAGAGGAAATTTAGTTCAACCAGGTATCTTTTCCAGTTCTCTGCCCTGTAACTGCAGCAAGTAGAGTTCGAAGCTGCTTGGTGGCTTAGTCACTCAGCTGTGTCCCGCTGTGACCACACGGGCTGTAGCCCGCCAGGCTGCTCTGCCCATGGGATTCTCCAGGCAAGAATGCTGGAGTAGGGTGCCATTTCTTTCTCCAGGGGATCTTCCTGATCAATGAATCGAACCCAGGTTCCCTGCATTGCAGGCAGATTCTTTACCAACTGAGCTGCATTGACTCTGCTTAAACACTTCTAAAATTTGACAAGTCATTTCCATATATGCTGGAAAATTCCTCTTATAGAGATTTATCTGACTCATTGAAAACTAACGGGTATTTTATCTCATGTATCTGACAGAGGCCAAACTTTTGTTGATGAAATTAAGGATTCTTAACGTTTGACATGGGTTTCCCAGGTGGCGCAGTCATAAAGAATACATCTGCCAATGCAGGAGACACGGACGACAGAGTAGACCCGGGTTCAAACCCTGGGTCGGGAAGATCCCATGGAGGAGGAGGCAACCCACTCCAGTGTTCTTGCCTGGAAAATTGCATGGATGGAGGAGACTGGCAGGCTACAGCCCATAGCGTGGCAAAGAGTCGGACAGGACTGAGCACGCTGTTAGGGAAATTATATAAATAGTCTTATATAGGATTCAACTACTGCTGCGGGTGTCAGCCACACCTGCTGAGAGTGTTGGAATAAAAACACAATAGATGACAGGAAGCAGATCTTTGGAAATTCGTTAAGACCCTCGAGGAGGTCTGGCCAACCACTCCTGGGCTTAGCAACATTCCAAGATTTGCAGAAGAAAGCAAGTGGCATTATATATAAAAAAAAAATAACATAATATGAAAGCTGCAGTTTCGCTCCCAGTCTGATGATTATATCCATCTGTGGCCTGGGGATTATAAGCGGGAACCCCAAACTGCAATCTTTGAAGTCTCACCCATGGAGTGGAGCCGCTGCCTGGGACCTTCCCACCTGGGACTCCAGATGTGCTGGATCCCGGGACTTCTCCACACTATTTGAGTCCAGATGTCAGTCAAAACCCAATTTGGTGATATATCCTCTGCTGTTTCTAGTTCTCTTTTCTTTTAATGTTGGTGTATTGAAAATAACAGAGAAGGCGATGGCACCCCACTCCAGTACTCTTGCCTGGAAAATCCCATGGATGGAGGAGCCTGGTAGGCTGCAGTCCATGGGGTCGCACAGAGTCAGACACGACTGAGCGACTTCACTTTCACTTTTCACTTTCATGCATTGGAGAAGGAAATGGCAACCCACTTCAGTGTTCTTGCCTGGAGAATCCCAGGGACAGCAGAGCCTGGTGGGCTGCCGTCTATGGGGTCGCACAGAGTCAGACACGACTGAAGTGACTTAGCAGCAGCACCATTGAAAGTAAGCTAGATAATTCTCTAATAAATATTAGTATTATTTATTTGTATAGAACGAGTGACTTTTTTGTTAACAAACCCTTTGAATCCGGGACGAAAGTGAAAGCTTTCAGCAAAATACACGTGCATTCACACAAACTTTGACATTTTACTGCTTACCTCAAACATTGGTTTAATGTTTTTATTTTGCCATTTGTTTAATAAGAAATCACCGAAAGATCTGCTATTTTTTTTTTTTTTTTTTGGTTTAGTTCATAATTAGTTGTCATCTTCAGGATCTTTGGAAATTTTAGTCTCTTTTCTCTGGAAGCTTTAGTCCTGTTGCACTGCTCATTACAGCTATGCTGCTGCTGCTGCTGCTAAGTCACTTCAGTCGTGTCCGACTCTGTGCGACCCCATAGGCCTCAGCCCACTAGGCTCCTCTGTCCCTGGGATTCTCCAGGCAAGAACACTGGAGTCGGTTGCCATTTCCTAATATATATCATCTTATTCTACGTGCCCCCCTTTTTACACATCCTTTTAAAAGGAAGCTTAAGGTGGACTCTGCAATCGAAGTCAATTCTTTGGGCATGTACCATGCTTCATTTAACATATAAGAAACATGTGTAGCTATGAAGTCCTTATTTGAGAGCCCTGTGAATTTTTGAATAATCTTTATTGAAGAACATTATTCATAGTTGACTTCAACAACTATGTGTAGGGCAATGACTGGCACCCACCCTTTGCTCACACCTCTCATCTTCCCTTTTTCCTTACTCTCATGCAGTGAAAGAAATCCTCGTAAACCCTTTTGTTTTTCTTAATTAGTAAGCATTCATTCATATGTAGGAGCGCACAGCGTGGCAGCAATGAAAAGGGCTATGGGGTGGGGTGAGAATGATTTATTTGTACTTCTTTTTGATCTCTTCCTCCAAGAGAAGAATCAAGTCCCTTCCCCTCAGAAGTTTGCAGCTCTAGGGGGCTGATCCTCCGAGGCACAAAGAAAAATATGGCATTAAACTAATGCGGGCTCTTAGAGCAGAAACCACAGAGATGTTTGTTCTTTTAGCATCAAGAGGGACATAATATGAGCACAACTGAAAGCTGGTATAAAGAAAATGATAAGAAAATGGATTCAGAGTGCATTCGTGAGTAACTTTTTAAAGAAAGGATACATTATGAGTTCCATACTTTCTGAATCCTAAAATGTGTAAAGTGCCCTCTGCTTGTGTATTTGAAAACCTTAGCTGATTATGTTTTCTATATTCTAATTCTGTTTTTTTTTTTTGTAATGTTTTAAAACACTATTATGCCACATCTAGTCTTCAGTACTAGATATGACAAATGTGGATTTTTTTCTCTTATGAGAAATGTGGATTTTTTTTGTTTTTCTTTCTATACACACACACAAACACTCACAAATGCATATATATTTTTTTTCCCTTTTATCACACTAAATATATTGCACCTCTCCCTTCTAGCCTACAGAATTTCTTCTGAAAAGTCAGCTGATAGCCTAACAGAAGTTCCCTTATACATAACTTACTGTTTATCTCTTGTTGCTTTTAATATTCTCTTTTTATACTTAATTTTGTCATTTTAACCACAATGGGTCTTGCTGTGGCCCTCTTTATTTTGATCCTGTTTAGGACTCTCAAATACAAGATGACTACAGAAATGACTCTCAACAGGAGATGACACACAGCATGACTGGTTGTGGGGTCAGGAGTTTCTGATTTAGTGTCCACCTGTTAATAAGCAAAGCCTGCTCCTGAAATGTTACCTGCAGGGTCTGGGGTGTCCCAAAGCTACTGCTGCTGCTGCTGCTGCTAAGTCACTTCAGTCGTGTCCCACTCTGTGCGACCCCATAGATGGCAGCCCACCAGGCTCCCCTGTCCCTGGGATTCTCCAGGCAAGAACACTGGAGTGGGTTGCCATTTCCTTCTCCAATGCAGGAAAGTGAAAAGTGAAAGTGAAGTCGCTCAGTCGTATCCGACTCTTAGCAACCCCATGGACTGCAGCCCACCAGGCTCCTCCCTCCATGGGATTTTCCAGGCAAGACTACTGGAGTGGGGTGCCAGTGCCTTCTCTGCCAAAGCTACTGAGTGGGGCTCAGTCCCAGGGCTGCTGACTGAGGGGCCCAAGGAGTCACAGTCTTACCGGTGGGTGGGGTCACAACCCAGGACTCCTGAGGGTAGGGCTGGCAGAGTGGCGGGAGAACCAGGACGCAGAGTGAGTAGCTGCATGTCCGGGGTCTTGGGTCCAACGATAGCCATCCGGTGGGGTGCCCGATATGACATCTCTGATACATTACTGGCTGCAAGGTTCACTTTCCAAAGCTGGTGTTAGCCCCTCTGTGGGTAGACATGGACCCAGATCCTGACACAGCAGGCTGCTGGGCTTCAGCAGTCCTGGAGCTGACGTTGGCACACTGTTCAGCACAGCTGTGATCTGGAGTGCTGTGGGGCTGCTGTCTGCCCATGGTGGCACACCCAGCTCCTGCTATCTCTCCTATGGGCTCTGTGGGGCCTGGAGCTGGTGTCAGCCCATTGGTGAATGGGATGTGGGCCCATGTGGTCCCAAAAGTGGTGCTAGACACTGGTGGGTAGAATGAAGACCTGAGGTTCCTGTCCGCATGTCTCTGAGCTGGTGCAGGTCCACTGATGGGTGAAGATGGTTCAAGGGTCATGCCTCTGCTCTGGTAGGGAGGCCTTGTGATCTTCTTCCTGTCGGATTTTTCTAGAATTTCATATTGATAGAATCATGCCATATGTATCCTTCTGTAGTCAGCTTTATTTCTCAAAACAATGCTTTTGACGCCCACCTATGTTTTTTGCACATATCAGTAATTCATTTTAAAATTTTTAATTCATTTTGCCGAGTAATATCTATTATGTGGGTATACCGCATTTATTTTACCATTGCTTTCTTTTCTACAGTACAGAAACTAGTTAAAATATCAGCTCCAATTAGCATAACAGGATACAAATATCTTGTAACTGAAGAGACTAAATAGGAGATACATCGTCCTTTGTGCTTGCTTTATAATTTGTATTATAGACCATATTACCAAATTACAGACTTGTCATTTGCAAAGATCTCTGAATATATTCACAGAGTTTATCACATGGAAACCAGAAAGAACAAACATTATTGCTTCTTGAAACATTCCATTCCTTATGTTGCCAAAAATCGTTGCTTTGAAGCTGTTAGGCATGAAACCATAATACTGGAATAATAGAACCCTAATGAATGTAAGTCACTATTTAAAATGGAAGCTAATCAGTGGGATAGCTCTGTAAAGTGTTTGAAGATGGATATTACTGCTGTAGTAACATCAGTCATGTTTCTAAACTGCTTTATGCACGTTTGTCTTAAATATATTTCCATCATTTAGTTCTAAGAAAAGTGTCATTTTCACCACAATAACTTCAGAACAACCAATGGAAGGGAGAGTAATTTAAACAGCTTTCCAGTGTTTTCCCTCTCATGCCTTTCCTGACGCCCACCTTCTAGTTTGTCTTCTCAGTCAATGAGTGAGATAAGACCTTAAACCCAATTGACAGATTACAAAGCACAGGAATCTTTGCTTCAGAGCATCTTGAATTTTAAGGAGTCCTGCACTTCACTGCCTATGGCTACACCCCTTTCCATGGGATCAGGGATTTCAGGGCCAAGGAGAGTTTCCCATTTAGAACATAACACTCCCCACTCTAGACTATGCTCCAGAAACCTGGCAATTGCACGACAAGGCCCTGAGTGTAATTCTGGTTCTGTGTATCTGAGCCTTGAAGAGTATTCCGACTGGCTACTTGGAAGGGGTTTGGACTGGGAAGAGCAGGGCCTGGACTTGGCTGTCCACACGCACCCCCGTGACAACCAGGGGGCAGAGGCTCTCGGGCTGGGAACTTGAAGGTAGCGACCAGCTCTCCCTTTGCTCTGCTGTTGAGCCACGGGTATATAAGGAAGCGAGAACTCTACATTTGCACCAGGCCTTCCAGGCCATCGTGAAGAATATTTGTCAAGTACAAACACAAGGTACATTTTAATGAAAAGTTTGAGGCTTAAATTTTAAGCTACTTTCACGTATGGTGAGTTTCTACGTATATTCTTGCCCAAGTCCTCAAAATGTAAGAAAAAAATTGAATATGTTTTTGAGACTAATGTTAGATGAATATCACAAGTATGAAAAGTTTTAAGTAACTCTGTTTCCAGTAAGTTTTTCCTGGGAGGTTGCTCAAGAGCTAGATCTGTATCTCCGTTCAAAAGAGGAGGGGGGTAAAATGATCTGATCACTGCCTCTTCCTGTGTTCCCATCAGTGAAAGGTGGGAAAGGGAGTTTATGCTATTTCATTGTGTTTTAATAAAACAGGTTTCTCTTCATTCTAGTCATGTAACCACTCTTTATTTAAAATAGTGATGACTCTTTACCAGTTTCAAGTAGATAATCACACTACTCCCCGAGCTGTTTGTATATTTACAATAAGACATTCAAACACTAGAAACCCAAACCAAAAAGAAACTTTTCTCATGAATTTAAATGTGTATATTAAATGCTAAGTATTTTAGAAAAGATGAAGGATAAAAGGAAGCTTATATTTTTAGAGCTGAAAATTTTATACAAAGAGTTTTACAAGGCCATATATTATCTGTGTAAATGCCTAACACAATAGCTTTGATAATATAAATTTAAAACTATGTATGCCAAGAACAGCATAAAAATAATAAAAGGAAACAAGAATTATGCTCTAATAAATGTCACATTTTAATACCTTAGTTATAGAGCATAATTATTAAGAACGAATTAAAAATATAAACAATTCCAGAGCGCAATTGAGCAATGAGTAAGAACAGTTAACTGGAAAAGTAATAAAATAGATAAAAATATGTAAATTTTTATGCAACTTATCACTTGTTAGTAATAAAAATGATAAAATAGAATAATTACACGTAATTCTTAAATTTATCAAATTATATAAATGTTAAGATAAAAGTAATATTCTAGGTTTGAAATTGGGCATTCAGATTAACATCACAATGTTCTGTCATTTACTTTCTTTTTCACCAAAAGAAATTTAGTCACATATATTAAAGAACATGTCTAATACTTTAACCTAAGAAAATGACCTCATACACAGGGATTTATGAATGCTATTTCTCATATCCACATTATTAATATTAAAAATAAATGAGAAAAATTATAGATAAATTATTCCACAAGCATATAATGTGATAATCTAAAACCATTAAAACAATTTGTATGGAAATACAAAAAACCTCGAATAGCCAAAGCGATCTTGAGAAAGAAGAATGGAACTGGAGGAATCAACCTACCTGACTTCAGGCTCTACTACAAAGCCACAGTTATCAAGACAGTGTGGTACTGGCACAAAGACAGAAATATTGATCAATGGAACAAAATAGAAAGCCCAGAGATAAATCCACGCACATATGGACACCTTATCTTTGACAAAGGAGTCAAGAATATACAATGGATTAAAGACAATCTCTTTAACAAGTGGTGCTGGGAAAACTGGTCAACCTCTTGTAAAAGAATGAAACTAGAACACTTTCTAACACTATACACAAAAATAAACTCAAAATGGATTAAAGATCTAAATGTAAGACCAGAAACTATAAAACTCCTAGAGGAGAACATAGGCAAAACACTCTCCGACATACATCACAGCAGGATCCTCTATGACCCACCTCCCAGAATACTGGAAATAAAAGCAAAAATAAACAAATGGGACCTAATTAACCTTAAAAGCTTCTGCACAACAAAGGAAACTATTAGCAAGGTGAAAAGGCAGCCTTCAGAATGGGAGAAAATAATAGCAAATGAAGCAACGGACAAACAACTAATCTCAAAAATATACAAGCAACTCCTCCAGCTCAACTCCAGAAAAATAAATGACCCAATCAAAAAAAGGGCCAAAGAACTAAATAGACATTTCTCCAAAGAAGACATACAGATGGCTAACAAACACATGAAAAGATGCTCAACGTCACTCACTATCAGAGAAATGCAAATCAAAACCACTATGAGGTACCATTTCATGCCAGTCAGAATGGCTGCGATCCAAAAGTCTACAAGCAATAAATGCTGGAGAGGGTGTGGAGAAAAGGGAACCCTCTTACACTGTTGGTGGGAATGCAAACTAGTACAGCCACTCTGGAGAACAGTGTGGAGATTCCTTAAAAAACTGGAAATAGAACTGCCTTCTGATCCAGCAATCCCACTGCTGGGCATACACACTGAGGAAACCAGAAGGGAAAGAGACCCGTGTACCCCAATGTTCATCGCAGCACTGTTTATAACAGCCAGGACATGGAAGCAACCTAGATGTCCATCAGCAGATGAATGGATAAGAAAGCAGTGGTACATATACACAATGGAGTATTACTCAGCCATTAAAAAGAATACATTTGAATCAGTTCTAATGAGGTGGATGAAACTGGAACCTATTATATAGAGTGAAGTAAGCCAGAAAGAAAAACACCAATACAGTATACTAACGCATATATATGGAATTTAGAAAGATGGTAACAATAACCCTGTGGACGAGACAGCAAAAGAGACATTGATGTATAGATCAGTCTTATGGACTCTGTGGGAGAGGGAGAGGGTGGAAAGATTTGGGAGAATGGCATTGAAACATGTATAATATCATGTATGAAATGAGTCGCCAGTCCAGGTTCGATGCACGATGCTGGATGCTTAGGGCTGGTGCACTGGGACGACCCAGAGGGAGGGTATGGGGAGGAAGGAGGGAGGAGGATTCAGGATGGGGAGCATGAGTATACCTGTGGCAGATTCATTTCGATGCTTGGCAAAACTAATACAATATCGTAAAGTTTAGGATTCATTTTGATATTTGGCAAAACTAATACAATTATGTAATGTTTAAAAATAAAATAAAATTAAAAATATTGTAAAGTTTAAAAATAAAGTAAAATAAAAAAATAAAACCATTAAAACAATGTGCTCAAAAATATATTTATGGTATTGAATTATTTATTTTAAAAGGTATTTCATTGTATTAACATAATGATCACATTTTTCTAATACAAATAACAAAAAGGATAACATTTATGATGTCTCACTGTTTAAATTATAAACTTTTTTTTACATCTCTTCATATTTTCCAACACACATGCATTATATTTTTACTAAGAAAAAATATACTTTGAAGAATTGTGAATTAAGATTCTCGTTTTACTGCATTTTTGGCGCACAGGGGACTGGGGTTTTCTAATAGAGAGGTAAAGGTCCACACCTCAGGGTTCCAAACCGGAATCGTCCCCAGGCTATCTTTTCCCTCCACAGTCTGGTGTCCCAAGTCTTTTGTACATTATCGTCTGGATTGATCTGCCTGAATTCACCTTGAATACTTTGTACTGAATCCAGCAGTGGTTTTGCAGTGAAAAGGCAGAGTTTTAAAAATAATAGAACCTCAAATGTTGATATTAATATATTAAATTCCTTCACAGTAAAACTCACCAAAGAGGAGATGGGTGGAGAGGAACTGGAGCTAGGAGTTTGAGGGGATGGGAGATGGTTTTCTGGGGAATGAGAATTTCCAAGTTAAATTTTGTGCAGGATCCAAGCCAAAATAAAACAGTAAGGAAGTGAAACTGTACAAAATCGCAAGCTTAAATCATGGAGGAAAAGAACAGAGCAAATTGTATCAGGAAGGTGACCACATATCAGTTAAAAGTGGTACCCGGACTTGGCGTTCTCATGACCATGGCTTACACAGCCCCTGGAGGAGGAAAGGGCCACCCGCTGCAGCGCGCTCACCTGGAGGATTCCACGGCCGGAAGAGCGGACGGGCTGCGCCGGTGGAATCAGAGTCGGACACGACTGTGGACTAACTCGCTTTTCACCCAGCACCTGAAGCACCGCAGTGAAGAGACATGATGGGGCAGGCAGGAATCACAGTTCCTTTAATGCCAGCCCCAGACTATAACAAACCCATATTTTGAACACAAATACTAGTGTAAAAATGAACTATTCTTACATAAAATGCATATGCGTATCCTGCATGTGTGCTTGTGTGCGTATGTGTGTGAACGTAAACAGTTCTTGCATATCTTGCCTGGAAACGCTTTTCCATCTTAATCTGGCTGCTCTAAGAATAGAAGCGTGCGGGTTTGTCTCTGTCAGAGGAAGCACTTGGAGTATGTTTACAGTTCACAGAGTGATGTCTGGATTAGATTCCTGCAGGATGCCTGGTCTCTGTAAGTTCCACTAATATAAACTGAAATACCTATGCATCAGACCCTTTCTTTTGAAGAACTGAAGATCCACATTCAGTCCCATTTCCAAACTTTTTATTGATAATAAAAATCTCTTAAGGTGTAAATGAGAAAAGTGCAATATTAATTAAACATAAAATTATACAGGAATAGCAGCATTCCTGATTAAATAACATATGGTAGCTCATTACTTAAACACTAATCTAAAAACTAAATAAGTTACTATTTATTTTCATCATTACAATCAAATTCTCTATATAACACTGTTAATTTTTAAATAATGAGATACTTTTCCTTGTATGTTTTAAAGTTTTGATTATATTTCTTTTTTATTCATATAATACTTGTTAAAGATGTTACATTTCCTAAATCCATTGGTGAACATTACCTTTTAGAAATCTATATTTGCTAATATCTATGTTTAAAATTAAGCTATTTGGGAATCTTAAATATGACTTTGAAAGGTACTCAGAATAATTTTTTCAAAACTGTATCAAAGGTGAAGTCACCATTATGAAAGTAGATTATCTGTGTCATGCCGTTCTAATTTTTTAAATACATAAATAGCAACTCACTGAAGTAGCTTGTCTTTTCTTCCATAAAGACTTGAAGGTCACATTTTTCATTAAATGAAAATTATCCTTTCATTTCAACAATATTTTACCCAGTTTCATATTTACACATAGACCTAAGTTATATGAAAATAGCCATTTGATATGAAATTGAAATTCTAGTGCTTTTAATTAATGACTGCATTTCTTTAGTAATCTTGAACACTGTACCTACATGGCCTCTTTTATACATATTGAAGATGGAATTGGAAATTAGGGCTATTAATGTTGCATGAGATGAAGTATATGAGAAAAGGCAACCTTGGTTTTCGCTATATTTTGTATTACCTACAAAAAAATCACAGATTTTAGGGACATGAACATTTAAAAACTAATACAATTATGTAAAGTTTAAAAATAAAATAAAATTAAAAAAATAAAATTAAATTAAAAAAAATTTCCATCTTTGGTTATTTTCTCACAAGACAAAATTTTAAATGCTAATATTAAACTGTGGCCACAGAAGGGGGAAAAGGCAGATTAAAAGAATAAAAAAGGAAGACACTAATAAAAGGGAATGGGAAACATCCTAATTATACTTTGCAATCTGCAGAGAATCATCCTTGGAAAGCTTGACTCAGAGCGGGCTGGATTTTTGGGTTAATTAGGTGCATCCTTCATTAAGTGTGTCTGTAACTTACTTAAATTCTTTCCAGTTCAGCACTTAATGTTTAGAAACAAACATAAAATAGCTCTGTTCCCCTTTAAAAATCAAGATAACGAAAAAAAAATTACTAGAAGCATGGGCTCAAATTTTTTTAATTAAAGTATGAAAAATCTTTTCATTTATTTGGCTTGGAAGATACTTTTTGTTGAACACTCTTTTCTTCAAGAGTCAAGTACACATTAACTTTGGGAAGTTAATATAATATTTTGGGGGAAAATATTCACTCCTGTATTGTTTGGAAACAACAAAAAAGAACCTAAAAGTCTTTAAATCATCTAGATATAAGAGAATAAGGCTGACTCCAAAATTCAACAGCTCATAATATACCATGTATCATTCTTCAACAATGTCATATTGAGTATTCATAACAGAAAAATTGCACTTTTTGGTTATATAGTAATACAAACGTTCATATTTTCCTTTTAAGTCCCCTAAAACACTATTTAAATTCACCTGGCAAAATACTGTAAAACTTACCTTAAGCTTTCTAAAATTTTAATTTTTTGGTTTGGTAGTCTTTTTATGAATTATTTACAATAATCAATCCCTTAAAGTGATTAGACATGATATTATTGAGCAAAGCATTATTAATGGTATCACTGAAGATATTAAATTATTTTTAATGGAAGATCTCTGCACAGATACATGGATAGATACAGGATGATAAACAGGGAGGAAGAAAGAAAATACTTCTTCAAGTAATACATTTTAAAGTCTGTGTGTAGTTTTTGAATGTAAAATTTAATAAACATGTGAAAGAAAGAATACCTATCCAAGGAAATGAAGTAAATTCCAAGAACTATATAACTGTAGAATTTAAATTATTTACCTTTTTATCGGACACCTACATTAGGACTTCCCTGGTGGCTCAGATGGTAAAGCATCTGCCTACAATGTGGGAGATTCGGATTCAGTCCCTGGGTCAGGAAGATCTCCTGGAGAAGGAAATGGCAGCCCACTCCAGTACTCTTGCCTGGAAAATCCCATGGACGGAGGAGCCTGGTGGGCTACAGTCCATGGTGTCGCAAAGAGTTGGACAAGACTGAGCGACTTCATTTCTTTTCTTTCTTTCTTTCTACATTAGAAAATAATTATCATTAAAAATTAAAAGGTGAAGATACAAACATAGATATAAACATGAAAAGTGAAAGTGAAGTCGCTCAGTCGTGTCCGAGTCTTTGCGACCCCGTGGACTGTAGCCTATCAGGCTCCTCCGTCCATGGGATTTTCCAGGCAAGAGTGCTGGAGTGGATTGCCATTTCGTTCTCCAGGGGATCTTCCCGACCCAGGAATCGAACCCGGGCCTCCCGCATTGCGGGCAGACGCTTTTACGTCTGAGCTACCAGGGAAGCACATATAAACATAGATATAAACATATCTCCAATGTAATATTAATAAATAAAGCACAGGAACTGATGAATGATGAATGCCAGAGTCACTTAATCATGTGGTTGTACCAGCAACGTAAAGTGTGAACTTGACACAAATCATGAACTGTTTCACGTCAATCATTTGAGATTAGCCCCTATAACAATAGCATCATTGCTAGTAACATTAGTGATTTTTTAAAATAATAGGTTATTGCTTATGGTAGTTTTAGGTTTACAGAAAGTTAAAAAATAAAGTTCAAGTGTTTCCATAGAGTACATATTTGCCCCACTAAGGGCCCCACCCAGTTTCACTATGATTAAAATGTGCCTTCATATAGTAGATTTGTTATAATTGAATCAATACTTATATATTGTTTCTAACTAATGCTCATAGCTTGTATTAAATACACTTTATGTTGTACAGGCCTGTGGGCTTTGACAAATGCATGTCACGTAACTACCATTAGAGTATCATACAGGAGAGTTTCAATGCCCTAAAACCCCCTGTGATCCACCTATTCTTTTTTACCCCTAAACCTCTGGAGATTCTCATCTTTTTACCATCTCTGTACATTTTTCCTTTTACAGAGTTCCATGTAATTGAAGTTATATAGTATGCAGCTTTATCTCTTTAATTTACCAATATATATGTAAGTTGCCTCCATGTCTTTTTATAGCTTGAGGTGAAGTCATTTAGTCATGTCTGACTCTGAGATCTCATGGACTGTAGCCTACCAGGCTCCTCCATCCATGGGATTTTCCAGGCAAGAGTACTGGAGTGGGTTGCTGTTTCCTTCTCCAGGGGATCTTCCTGAGCCAGGGATCAAGCCCAGGTCTCCCACATTGCAGGCAGATGCTTTACCATCTGAGCCACAGGGGAATCCCTTGAAACCTCATTTTATTTTAGCAATGAATTATATACTAGTGTATAGAAGTACCATAGTTTCTTTATCCACTCATCTATTGAAGGCCATCTTTGTTACTTCCAATTCACTGCCATGAATAAAGTTTTCATAAACAATGTTTTGTATGTTTTTGTGTGACCATATATTTTTAACTAATTTCGGTGAACACTTAGAAACATAATTGCTGGATTACATGAGAAGACTATGCTTAGCTTTGTAGGAAGCTGTGAAACTGTTCTCCAAAACAGCTGTTTCATTTTGCATTCCTTTCAGCGATGAATGAGACATTCTGTTGTTTTGCATCCCTCCCAGTATTTGGGGTTGTTGGTGTTCCAGAGTTTCATCATCCTAACAGGTGCATAGTATTATCTCTTGTTTTATTTACAATTCTCTATTGACCAATGACATTGAGTACATATTCATTTGCTTATTCAATACATATCTTCTATATTAAGGTGTCCAGATCTTTTTTCTCATTTTTAAATTGAGTTACTTGTTTTATTATTGTTGAATTTTTAGAAATTTTTGTGTAATTTGGATATTCGTCCTTTACCTAAAATGTTATTTGAAAATATTTTCCCTAGGTCTTTGGTTTTTCTTTTCACTTTTTAGTAGTATTTGTCATAGAGTGGATGTTTCTAATTTTAGTGTTGTTGAACTTACCAATTTTCTCTCTAAATAGTTTTTTTCTGTTGTATCTAAAAAGTCATAGCCAACCAAGATCACCTAGGTTTTCAACTGGGTTGGTTTCCAGAGCTTATAGTTCTGAATTTTGTGTTTAGGTCTATGATTCATTTTGTTACTTGTAGGAGGAAGGCTTAATTTCAGTGTTTAAATTCATTTGATTGCATGTGATTGTCCATGTGTTCCAATACCATTTGTTGAAAAGTCTTTCGTTCCATCGCACGGCCTTTGCTCCATGCCAATGATCAGCTGACTCCATTTGTGTGAATCTATTTCTGGCTCTGTATTCCATTATACTGGTCTGTTTGTTTATTTGCCAGTACCACCCTGTATCGATTCATGTAGCTTCATGGTAAGTCTTAAGTAGAGTGCTATTGGTCCACCTACTTCGTTTTTCAGTATTATGTTGTCTAGTCAAAGCTTTGGTTTTTCCAGTAGTCATGTGTGGATGTGAGAGTTGGACTCTAAAGAAAGCTGAGCACCGAAGAAATGATGCTTTTGAATTGTGGTGTTGGAGAAGACTCTTGAGGACTGCAAGGAGATCCAACCAGCTCATCCTAAAGGAAACCAGTCCTAAATATTCATTGGAAGGACTGATTCTGAAACTGAAACTCCAATTCTTTGGCTACCTGATGCAAAGAACCAATGCATTGGGAAAGATCCTGATGCTGGAAAAGATTGAACGCAGGAGGAGAAGGAGAAGACAGAGGATGACATGGTTGTATGGCATCACCAACTCAGTGGACTTAAGTTTGAGTAAACTCTGGGAGTTGGTGATGGAAAGGGAGGCCTGGCATGCTGCAGTCCATGGGGTCACAAAGAGTTGGACACGACTGAGCATTTGAATTGCACTGAACTGAACTAATTATGTTGGCTGTTCTGGGTTTTTTGCTTTTCTGGATAAACTTTTCAATACTATTTTAAAAATCCACAAAATAACTTGGAATTCTGAATAGAATTGTGTTTACTTCATGGATAAATTTGGGAAGAACTGAAATCTTACTATTATTGAGTCTGCCATCTCATGAACAGGTGAAGTCGCTCAATTTGTTTAGATATTCTTTGATTTCTTTCATCAGAGTTTTGGAATTTTTTCAAATAAATATTCTATGTATATTGTTAGATTTATACATAAATATTCTCTTTCTTTTTTGTCCTAATTTAAACTGTGATGGGTTTTTAATTTCAAATTCCAATTGCTGGTACACGGGAAAACAATTGACTTATGTGTATTTTGCAAATGTCTGTAATCACTTGCTTTTTCAACAAAAAAAATTCTAAATAGATGAGTATGCCATATGTGAAAAAAATTTTTTTATTTTCTTTTCCAATCTGTATTTTTTTTTCTTTTTTGTGGGACTGCATTAGATATGACATCCAGTGCAATCTTGAGTAGAAGCAGTGAGACAGAACATCCTTGTCTTGCTTATTACTTTGGGGAGAAAGTATCTAGTTTATTACCATCATGTTACAGTTTTTTTTTTTTTGGTAGTTGTTCTTTGTCACAGTGAATAAATTCCCTTCTATTCCAAATTTGTCAGTTTCTTTTTAAAATCACAAATGAATGTTGGCTTTTGTTAAATGTTTTCTCTTTGTCTATTTATATGATCATACAATTTTTCTTTTTCAATCAATTGACACATGTACTTCCTATTTCATGTGGGTTTTGCATATACAAAGTACAGAAGTGAGTCATAATGATTTCCTCTGAAGACATGTTAAATTAATGTAAATAAGCCAGGAGAAAAGGAAGTGGCATTATAACTTTTATTCATTTTATATTTCAGCTTCTAAAACAAATATGCTTGATGCATATATATTTGCGAAGTTTTACAAAATGCCATTGAATATACTTGTCACGAAGACACAATTTTTCTCTTAAGATTAGTACTAATTAATATATTTACACAAATGTATATTTCAAATAGCTTAATTCCACAATTAAAGTGAACTAAATTAATAAACTTTTTTCAACACAGTTCATAAGAAGTCAGTGTGATGGGTAAAAAGCAAGACATATGGAAATATAAAGTGTGGCCACTACCTTGGAACACCTATTTTGCTAAATTATATACAAGTAAATAAATAACTTGTTTAAATAATAAATTGTTTTAATAGTAAAACTTAGAATGAATAAAAAAAGCTCAAGGCAAAACCCTTCCAAATTATAAAGACAATAATTATTATGGCTTTCAGGGAAAGGAAGGATCAAAAATTATGAAATACATGTCATTTATATCAGTTAGCTTCATAATAGCAGATTTGTTTATATATTTCTATCTTACCCCTCAAAATATTACATACTCCGTAACATGCAGTGAAGATTATTCATGATGTAACTTTAAAGCTACCTTTAAAGTATCATCTCCAGTGTATTCCATTTTCTGTTTCTTAAACAGACTCCTCAAACAACTGGGCTAGTGATTTTTAACCCGAAAATGTTATAGAGTTTCGGAGATCAGTAGCTGTTATGAAGCTGACATAAGTCAAATTGCCAAACATGACCTTGAAATTTGCTTGAGCTGTTTGAATTTCAGGGGGTGGGATTAAAATGTTGGAATAGGAAATCAGCAAATTTGCCCCCTCACAGTTGAACACCAAAATTTCAACTACTTACAGAGAACTACCTATGAAAACACCCTGAATACTAGCAAAATGATTTTCCACAACTAAAGATATAAAGATGGAACCATTTCAAGATGCAGTTGGGACAGACTAGAGATCTCTTCAAGAAAATTAGATACCAAGGGAACATTTCTTGCAAAGATGGGCTCAACAAAGGACAGAAATGGTATGGACCTAACAGAAGCAGAAGATATTCAGAAAAGGTGGCAGGAATACGCAGAAGAACTATACAAAAAAGATCTTCACGACCCAGATAATCACGATGGTGTGATCACTCATCTAGAGCCAGGCATTCTGGAACGTGAAATCAAGTGGGCCATAGGAAGCATCACTACCAACAAAGTTAGTGGAGATGATGGAATGCCAGATGAGCTATTTCAAATCCTAAAAGACGATGCAATTAAAGTGTTGCAATATACCAGCATATTTGGAAACCTAAGCAGTGGCCACAGGACTGGAAAAGATCAGTTTTCACTCCAATCCCAAAGAAAGGCAATGCCAAAGAATGCTCAAACTGCTGCACAATTGCACGCATTTCACAAGCTAGCAAAGAAATGCTCAAGATCTCCAAGCCAGTCTTCAACAGTATGTGAACCGTGAATTTCCATATGTTCAAGCTGGTTTTAGAAAAGGCAGAGGAACCAGAGATCAAATTGCCAACATTTACTGGATCATTGAAAAAGCAAGACAGTTCCAGAAAAACATCTATTTCTGCTTTATTGACTATGCCAAAGCCTTTGGCTGTGTGGATCACAATAAACTGTGGAAAATTCTGAAAGAGATGGGAATACCAGGCCACCTGACCTGCCTCCTGAGAAATCTGTATGCAGGTCAGGAAGCAACAGTTAGAACTGGACATGGAATAATAGACTGGTTCCAAATAGGAAAAGCAGTACCTCAAGGCTGTATATTGTCACTCTGCTATATTTAATATCTATGCAGAGTACATCATGAGAAACGCTGGGCTGGAAGAAGCACAAGCTGGAATCAAGATTGCTGGGAGAAATATCAATAACCTCAGATATGCAGATGACAGCACCCTTATGGCAGAAAGTGAAGAGGAACTTAAGAGCCTCTTGATGAAAGTGAAAGAGGAGAGTGAAAAAGTGGGCTTAAAGCTCAACATTCAGAAAACTAAGATCATGGCATTTGGTCCAACCACTCCATGGCAAATAGATGGAGGAAATAGTGGAAACAGTGGCTGACTATTTTTCTGGGCTCCAAAATCACTGTAGATGGTGATTACAGCCATGAAATTAAAAGACGCTTCCTCCTTGGGAGGAAAGTTATGACCAACCTGGACAGTTGTCTAGTCAAGGCTATCCTTTTTCCAGTAATCATGTATGGATGTGAGAGTTGGTCTATAAAGCAAGCTGAGCACTGAAGAATTGATGCTTTTGAACTGTGGTGTTGGAGAAGACTCTTGAGAGTCCCTTAGACTGCTAGGAGATCCAACCAGTCCATCCTAAAGGAGATCAGTCCTGGGTGTTCATTGGAAGGACTGATTTTGAAGCTGAAACGCCAATACTTTGGCCACCTATGTGAAGAGCTGACTGATTTGAAAAGACCCTGATGTTGCGAAAGATTGAAGGCAGGAGGAGAAGGGGATGACAGAGGATGAGCTAGTTGAATGGCATCACCGACTCAACGGACATGGTTTTGGGTGGACTCTGGGAGTTGGTGATGAACTGGGAGGCCTGGTGTGCTGTGGGTCATGGGGTCACAAAGAGTCGGACATGACTGAGCGATTGAACTGAAATGAAGAATAGCATGATGGCTACATTTCTGTTATTAATTACTATATTTCCTAGCCATCAAGACCAGAGCTTAGACTGTGATAAACATTTAATAAATCCACTCAGACTAAATGAAATTTAAAAAGATAAAATTTCAATTAGAGTCATTTAGAAATCTGTCTCCTTGGAATTCATATTCTATTAAGGACAGAAAATCACCTATCTGGTTGGTCTGTTGGTGGCAGTTTTAAGAATTCAAATTACTTGGACTTAAGTTGAACCTCTGACTGAACTTTCTCAAGAGTAGTCTGTAATGAACACTATATTAATAATCATAGATTATTTGTCAGATGTAAGAGGTTATCCACACTGCGGAATAAAACAGTACAGACATGATCTAAATAGAAATGGTACAAATACACCAGAGTTTCAACAAATAAGAGGGAAGTGGTGGTTAATGTTATATTTTTCATTTTTCTTTTAGATTAATGATAAATGTTCTTTAAAATGAGAAATATTTGAAGATATGTAGCAGCCTAAATAACATGGATGTAGAAGAAGGCACAGCTTACCAGGAAGAGTTGAAATTATGTCAACTCAAAATAGCAGATGCTTTCTTTACATTGTGAGGGAACAAATCAATTCTATTTAATAAATTTAGAACTAGAGCTTGTTTTATGAATATAGAAAGGGTTGTTATATTATCAACATTGAAGAATTCTTTTGTTGGTTTCGTGGAAGCTGTTTTGTTTTTCAGGATAATAAGCAGAGCTATATTGATATTTTTAGGCATACCTCATTTACTTATGCTTCACTTTATTTTGCTTCACAGATATTGCTTTTTTTGTTGCTGTTTTTTTTTTTTTTTTTACAAATTGAAGGTCTGTGGTATTGCAAAAGTCTATGAGTCATTTTTCAAGCATCATTATCTTATATTGTGTCTCTGTGTAATATTCTAGTAATCCTTTCAATATTTCAAACTTTTTTATTATTTTTACATTTATTATGGTTAGCTGTGACCAGTGATATTTGATGTTCAGTTCAGTGGCTCAGTCATGTCCAATTCTTTGCGACCCTATGAATCACAGGACGTCAGGCCTGTCCATCACTAACTTCTGGAGTCCACCCAAACTCATGTCCTTTGAGTCAGTGATGCGATCCAACCATCCTCAACCATCATCCTCTGTTGTCCCCTTTCCTTCTCACCTTCAATCTTTCCCAGCATCAGGATCTTTTCCAATGAGTCAACTCTTCTCATCAGGTGGCCAAAGTATTGGAGTTTCAGCTTTAGCATCAGTCCTTCCAATGAACACCCAAACACACTGGTTGGATCTCCTTGCAGTCCAAGGGACTCTCAAGAGTCTTCTCCAACACCACAGTTCAAAAGTATCACATCTTCGGCACTCAGCTTTCTTCACAGTCCAACTCTCACATCCATACATGACAACTGGAAAAACCATAGACTTGACTAGATGGACCTTTGTTGGCAAAGTAATCTCTCTGCTTTTTAATATGCTGTCTAGGTTGGTCATAACTTTCCTTCCAAGGAGTAAGCATCTTTTAATTTCATGGCTGCAGTCACCATCTGCAGTGATTTTGGAGCCTAGAAAAATACAGTCAGCCACTGTTTCCACTGTTTTCCCATCTATTTGCCATGAAGTGATGGGACCAGATATATGATCTTAGTTTTCTGAATGTTGAGCTTTAAGCCAACTTTTTCACTCTCCTCTTTCACTTTCATCAAGAGCTTCTTTAGTTCCTCTTCTTTCTGTCATAAATGTGGTGTCATATGCATATCTGAGGTTATTGGTATTTCTCCTGACAATCTTGAATCCAGCTTGTGCTTCCTCCAGCCCAGCGTTTCTCATGATGTACTCTGCATATAAGTTAAATAAGCAGGGTGACATACAGCCTTGACGTACTCCTTTTCCTATTTGATGTTTTTATTGCAAAATATTATGACAGTGAAGGCTCAGATGATGGTTAGTATTTTTTAGCAATAAAGTATTTTTTAATTAAAGTACATACTTTTTTTAGACATAATGCTAGTACACTTATAGACTGCAGTATAGGATGAACATAATTTTTATATGCACTGAGAAACCAAGAAACTTGTGTAACTCACTTTATTGTGCATGCGTGCTCAGTTGCTTCTGTCATGTCCAACTCTGTGCAATCCTATAGACTGTAGCCCACCAGGCTCCTCTGTCCATGGGGTTCTCCAAGGTAAGAATACTGGCGTGGGTTGTCATGCCCTCCTCCAGGGGATCTTCCTGACCCAGGATTGAACTCATGTTGTCTTCTGTACCTTCTGCATCACAGACAAATTCTTTATCACTGAGCCACCTGGGAAGCCTCCATTTAATTGTGATATTCACTTTATCATGATAATATGAAATAGAACCTGCAATATACCCTAGATATGCCCATATCTTTGAACTGTCTTTGAATAAAGTATTAACAGTGCAAATAGTAGTGTAAATAAAAACTAGAAGAGGAACATTTTGCCACTTAAAAAATAAAATATATTAAATATATTTAGATAAAAAACAACTAGTTAATTATGAACTATATATTTATTACAGGAGACAGGTAAGACATCATGGGTTAACAAATTATTAGCATTAGATTAAATTATCTTACATGCTATGCATTTGCATGTACTTATTAGATATACAATGGCTTTAAAACTTTTACAAATCAGGTTTTTCATTAGTTTACAATGGCCTTCTCCCTAATTAATTTAAAGTAATGTCTTTACTATGATGAGTTGCATGAAGATAAATGTATAAACTCACTACAGTCATCCCTTAGTATTTGGGCAGATTGGTTCTGGAACCTCCTGTGTAAACCAAAATCAGAGAATGCTCACGTGCCTTGTATAAAATGGCATCAGTTCAGTTCAGTCGCTCAGTCGTGTCCGACTCTTTGCGATTCCATGAACCACAGCACGCCAGGCCTCCCTGTACATCACCAACTCCCGGAGTCCACCCTAACCCATGTCCATTGAGTCAGTGATGCCATCCAACCGTCTCATCCTCTGTCATCCCCTTCTCCTCCTGCCTTCAATATTTCCCAGCGTCAGGGTCTTTTCCAATGAGTTACCTCTTCGCATCAGGTGGCGAAAGTATTGGAGTTTCAGCTTCAACATCACTCCTTCCAATGAACACTGAGGACTGATCTCCTTTAGGATGGACTGGCATATTGTTTCCATAAAACCTACACACATCCTCCCCCATATATACTTTAAATCTTCTCTAGATTATTTATAATACCTGCTGCTGCTAAGTCGTGACTTAGTTGCTTCTAAGTCGTGACTTAGTCGCTTCTAAGTCGCAACTAAGTCGCTTCAGTTGTGTCCAATTCTGTGCAACCCCATAGGCGGCAGCCCACTAGGCTCCCCCATCCCTGGGATTCTCCAGGCAAGAACACTGGAGTGGGTTTCTATTTCCTTCTCCAATGCATGAAAGTGAAAAGTGAAAAGTGAAAGTGAATTCACGAAGTCATGTCCGACTCTTAGCGACCCCATGGACTGCAGCCTACCAGGCTCCTCTGCCCATGGGATTTTCCAGGCAAGAGTACTGGAGTGGTTGCCTTCTTTGGTTATAATACCTAATATAACGTAAATTCTATATAAATAGTTGCTAGACTGCAGCAAATTCAAGCTTTGGTTTTCTGTAATTTTCTGGATTTTTGTTTGTTTGTTTTGTTTTGAGTATTTTTTATCTCAATTAGTTGAATATGTGGATACAAAATTGATGGACAAAGAATCTGTGGATATGGAGAGCTGACTGTGTTTCTCTTTTAAAAGAGAAACCGTGGAAGGAAACTTTTTAGACACAAAGAGTGTAAAGAAGCTAAATATGCACATTGCACTAATGAGCACTTGTCTCACAGTGTAAAGTAAAGTGTTAGTTGCTCAGTGGTGCCATCTCTTTGGTGACCCCATGAGCTATAGCCTGCCAGGCTCCTCTGCCCATGGAATTCTCCAGGCAAGAATACTGTAGTGTGTTGCCATTTCCTCCTCCAGGGGATTTCCTGAACCAGGGATCTAACCTGGGTCTCCTGCATTTCAGGCAGAATCTTTACCATCTGAGCCACCAGGGAAGCTGTCTCACAGAGTGGTTACATTTTAATTATGGGAATATTTTACTTTTAAAGGTAGATCACAACTATTATCCTGCTTATTGTTTATTTGTTGTAAAATTCTCCCGTAAAGTTTCACAAGTTTAAATGTAACCCCAGATGGGTATAATTGATGTAAATGTATATTTTTATTACTAGTTTTACTTTATAAAATGACTACTGAAAAGAAATTTCCTACTAGGATCCATTTAATATTTGTGTACAAGTTTTGGAAGAAGTTATCATATAGGTAAAAATAAATTCAATTATAAGTATGGACAATTAAGCTGATAGATAAGTTTTGTAGACTGTTAAATATTTCTGTTAATAATGTGGTCCAATCAAACATGTGAACTTTTTCTAAACTGAAAACTATTTAAAATTATCTACTAAAGGTATTAAAATTTTTTTCTATTTTCTCACAAAGTCCTATTGACATTGGTTAGCTTATATAATTGCAATCATGCTAAATTAAGAATTAAATGTAAAAGATTAGACAAGATAAAAGATATCAGAAAGTCATGTGTAGGAAATTGTATTGCTCTTTGCTAATTAAGAAGACCAACTATTTAACAATGAGGAAGAAATTAAGAAAAAGAAAAGGACTAATTTAGAATACAGATAATATTGTCTCAAGTCTATAAGTTCCCCGCATGGATGCATGCTCAGCCACTTCAGTTGTGTCTGACTCTTTGCGACCCCATGGACTGTAGCCCGCCAGCCTCCTCTGTCCATGGAATTCTCCAGGCAAGAATACTGGAGTGGGTAGCTGTTGCCTTTTCCAGGGGGTCTTCCCAACTCAGGAATCGAACCCAGATCTCCTGCATTGCAGGCAGACTCTTTACTAAGTGATCTACCGGAGAAAATATAGAATTGGATGATTAGAAGAGTGCACTTGGCATCTGTAGCTCCATATGCACATTCCCTGATTTTAGTGAGCATTCGAGTCTCTCTGGGAAGACTTCCTCTCTGAACGCTTTTTCTTACAATTAGCCTGGCTGTGAAATTCCGAATCCTAGTGAGATTCAGCTTCATTCTTTCTCCAGGACTATGAGACACAATTTGATTCATAGTTTTAATCATTGCGGCTTTAATTAAAATTTAAATAACATCAGTTGCTCTAGTTGCTGTTTTTTTACTCTTCAGGGATTCTAGTCATTTTTAAGATTGTGTCTTGGGTGCTGATGCAAGTCTCTGGTTAACAAGGATAGTTTCATTGTTTGGAAGAGGAAGTTCCAATCATTTGGGCCATTTCTAGTTTCACTGAATTTATTTGTGCCGCTTTGCGCGCATGCGTACATATGTGATTTCCAAGGTAGATTTCCAAGACTTTCTCATCCGTTATTTTGTTTTAATTACCTTTCCTGATTTCCTGAAGGATGAGGTGAAGACTAGTTTTTGTATTTTCCTTTCTAAAGGTGATGCTTGATTGCAAATTAATAATTCTCTCTCTTCCCAAGCTTGAAATGACATTGCAGATCATTTTCGCATTTGGCACACAATTCATGCCAGCTATTACAGGACTGAACCATCTTTCAGGTGCTGCAGTAGACAAGAAAACACTCCAGAGAGCCCATGATTGGTCTGCTCTCCTCACCTCACTTTTTATTCTTTTAAGCACTTCCTATTTTTGTGTGACTTGACACTTCAGAAGCCACGCACGAACGAGGAAGTATGCTTAAGATATTCAGACTCCTCCTTTCCACACACAAAAGGCTGCGTCTGCAGAAACTGGGATGCTTGGTGTCACAAGAGTAATTTTAATCCAAGAGTTATTGTCTTTAAGAACTCTATTATTAATTTGAGCAGAAGGTAAATGATATAATGATAGGATATCAATTAAAAAAAAAACTCTCCTGAAAGATCTGCTAAGCTAACCACTAACAGCTTCTGAAGAACAGAACATTATGACTGATCAGCTATGTGTTCCAACCTACCAAGCATAAAACCAGATATGAGGTTCAAGCTCAATGTCTGACAAGTAAAAATAAGGAAGAAAGAAATGAAATAACGAAGAAAAAAAGGAAGCGAGAAGGAGAGATATTTCTCTTTAAACTCTTCAGAGATGTTCCATTGCAGTTAATAAAATAGTTTTCTTACCCGCGTCTTCAAACCCTTCATAATCACATCTTTGCTGTTCCTCCAAACTCACCTGTCTCTATTACACTGTTACTCATGCCCGAAAAATTACTCTTTCTTCAGGCCCTCTAAGTCTCCAAGCTGTTTACTACATCCCGAGGACACCACATATTTTATTCCCTCACCCTGTAATTTTTCTCGCAACCCTCAGCCTCTCTACACATTTATCAAAATAACGTCATTTTAAATTCCTCATCGTAAGCATCATATTCTCGAAGTTCTTTCCTGACCACCGGAACTTAAAATGCTTTCCTCTCCACTGTAGTTATGTATGTAACACTTACAAAAAAATTTATCAACAGCACCATAGCGTTTTATATATTTGTTTGATTATAGACTCCATGGGATCACCCAGCCTGTTTCATTCACTGGAATACGTTCAGGACTTCCTTAATTCACTGGAACGCATTCAGGGCTTCCTTAATTCACTGGAACGCATTCAGGGCTTCCTTAATTCACTGGAACGCATTCAGGGCTTCCTTAATTCACTGGAACGCATTCAGGGCTTCCTTAATTCACTGGAACGCATTCAGGGCTTCCTTAATTCACTGGAACGCATTCAGGGCTTCCTTAATTCACTGGAACGCATTCAGGGCTTCCTTAATTCACTGGAACGCATTCAGGGCTTCCTTAATTCACTGGAACGCATTCAGGGCTTCCTTAATTCACTGGAATGCATTCAGGACTTCCTTAATTCACTGGAATACATTCAGGACTTCCTTAATTTATATTTTGGTACAAGTCTGTGTAGTTGTCACTTTAATATGTGTTAGATGAGAATGTTAATACATTTAAGACCAATAATTTAATTTAAATGAATTAAAGTTTACAAGCATAGAAATAGCGTACCCAGTGGTGGTTACAGAAGAAGTCACTGGGTTGCGCCGTGTGGGGTAATCTCTGTAGTCTCATAATTTGACAGGGTACTACGGCAAAAACATGCTCTCAAGTAAAGCTGAATAAAAGATGAGTTCAACAGAGATGGGTGATCTAAAGCCAAATGGTATCTCAGTCTTAAGGCTTAGATTGAGATATGGCTTAGAAGAAGGATGGGAAATAATGAACAGTGTTGCTTCCAACAAGCAATAGTTGAGATAAGGAGTTATGTTAGAGGAAAAAATGAGAGAAAAGCAGCTGGCTGAAGACCTAGAGTCATTAATTTGCCCTCTGCTCCCGAATGTAAGTTGAATCATATAACTTTAGAATTTATGTAGAGAATTTAGTGAAATTGGCATTTAAACCATAAAATTATGAGATATAAAATCACCTTGAGTGTGTTCATAACTTATACAAAGGATGAGGAGAAAATTTAATTTTAGTAGAGATGGTAAAGACCAAAGGAGAAACAATGATAAAGAATAAATGTTGTATAAACTTTTTATGATTTATAATCTTAAAATATAAGAATAAAGGATTGAAGAATGGATGCAGGATTATGATTTATTTTAATACTCATTTTTGTAGCTTTTATTTTCAAATATTTATAGTGAAAGTTATCACTTATTTATGCATTCAAAAACAGTTTTTACTACTTGGTTTTCTTTGGATTTTAATATCATTTGCTAAATAATATATTAAATAATATAAAAATACTCAGGTAATACAAATTCAGAGCAAAAATCAAGGTTTTCCTTTTCACTTCCTCACTTCCCTGGTATCTGTCTCCAATCTTGAATGTTTTGTTATTGCTATAAACTACTTACTAAACTGTTAGAAATACTAATTGTAGTAAGTAAAAGTTTCTCATATATTACATTATTTATATCACTTGTTTTCTCTGATTACAGAGCAAAACCCAAAATAATATTCAACAATACGAATTCATTTGGAACATTTCACCAAGGACAACTCTTGATCTTATATAGCTTTCAAAATACGAAAGTATCATATACAATTCTAACTCTCTTTGGTAGGTAGATCCATCCTAGATAGCTGGGTAGACTAACACCTCCCCATTTATAAATCATGAAAATGATCTTGAACCACATTATCTTCCAAAAGGGAATGAATTGAGATGAATACAATAAGGCTTCCCTGGTAACTCAGACGGTAAAGCGTCTGCCTACAGTGCGGGAGACCTGGTTCGATCCCTGGGCCAGGAAGATCCCTTGGAGGAGGAAATGGCAACCCACTCCAGTATTCATGCCTGGAAAATCCCATGGACAGAGGAGCCTGGTGGGCTACAGCCCATGGGGTCGCAAAGAGTTGGACACGACTGAGCGATTTCACTTTACTTCAGTAAGGACAGGTCTATTATCTAACATCATAGGTGCCTAGTTAAAGGATCTCCAGAATAACAGATTCTTATAAGTATTGATTTACATTAAATGAACAAGTATTCTTGGTTCCCATGACTCAAAGCTTTTCCCTCCAGGTGCTTGCTAATCCATAGATATATGTCAGGATTCTGTGGGCGGCTGACAGATACCCAAGAGGAAAGGATGGAAAGGATTTCTGTTTTCAACCTCTGAGCAAGGGAATAGATCTGAAGAGAATGAGTTGAGGTAAGATCACCAACGAAAAGATCCAGGGTGGAGTAGGCCTCATACTGAATAATTAAGATCTAGTATAGGACCAGGAAATGTTTGCCATTTAAGATCAATTCAGGAATTGACATTGACATACACCTGCTCAGTCATGTTCAGCTCTTTGCGGCCCCGTGGACTGTAGCCCACCAGGCTCCCCTGTCCATGGAATTCTCCAGGCAAGAGCCCTGGAGTGGGTTGCCACTGCCTTCTCCGGGGGTCTTCCCAACCCGGATGGAGCTCAAGTCTCTCTCACCGGCAGGCGGCTCTTTATCACTACTGCCCTGGGAAGCCCTTGTGTAAATGTGGATGCGGTTATCAGACCAGGACATAGTTGCAAGACATAAGGCAGGCTTCTGCCAAAGCGAGTACATGCATACATTTACCTGGGAAAGACAATCGGAGTAGAGATAAAATTAGAAGAATATACATTCCTGTATGTCTGAGAATCTATGAATTTTAGAAAGGCATTTACTCATGAGAGAGACGTTAATGCACTTTTTTTAGTATCTGTGATCCATGATTTATGAAATATTATCTTCAAGGCTAATATATTGATTGGATTAACAGGTTTAGTTTCTTGTAAGATTTGACCAACTAATTAGTGGCTTTGAATCAACAACAATAGAATTTTAGGTGGTTTTCCCATGAAAAACAATCCTTGAAACATCATGGTTCTAGTCCTTATTACAAACTCCTCTGCCATAGATATTATCTGTCTTCTTCTCGCTGTTTTATTTTAAACTATATATATAGTTTACTTTAAACTAAATATATATACATATATATATATATATATATATTTCTCTAGGAAAACTGATTTTATCACATAAATTCTTTTGAACATCTAAATTGTTATTGTAGCTTGATATTTATAAATATATTTTATGTGTCCACTATTGAAGCTTAACATTAGTTGCATTAATAGTTACATTAAATATTTTAGTATAAAACACACTTTATTTTAGACCTTATAAAATATGGAAAATATTTTTAGGTCATCAAGAATTATAGTTTTCTAAACATTCTTTATCACATACTATAAAAAGGTAAAATTTAAAGAGAGAAAAATTTAACTTATATAGGAGAAATTCAGGCAAATTGTTATAAGATTATATTGTCTTAATTTCCCTATACCCTCTCATAAGTTTTTGTTGGCAATACTTTTTTTATTGATTGAATTGCAGATTTATTTTTCCAATATCTAAGAACACTAGAGAATACTAAAAAGCATGATTAGACTTACCAATGAAGCACTCTCATGACATTCACAGGGAAGACTTTATTTCCTCTGATCATTCGTGTGTCCTTCTAATGGCACTGATTCTCAAGCAATGTGATATTTTAAAATTTGCACCACTGAGCATTCTAGGTAAATTTGTGTTGCTGAGCCTTAGAAAGAACTTGGTCCATAGTAGATACGTAATACATATTTCTTGAATTAATATAGAAAATAGAGATGGCCTAAGAATGAAAGAAATATGGAAAACATAACAGGAAAGCCAGAAGGTGATTAGAAGTGTGTTGAGTGAAAGGTTTGTACAAACAAATTTAGCACTGGGAAATTGAGCATATTCAGCTGCCCACTTTATGAAACCAACATTTAATTAAATGCGGTTGTCTCATAACATACTCAGTGGTTAAGCTTCCTCACAGCTGAACTGAAACTGTTTAAATAAAATGAGACTCATTAACTCTTCTAATTGTTGTTTGCGTGAAGACTTGAACTTTGATTTTAAAAAGAAACTGCTCCATCTGCAGCTAGTAAAAAGTATCAGCTGGCAGTGTTTAACCCTCATGAATCATCGATTCATTTTTCTCTCCCAAATCAGTGAGGATTCGGGAGAAGGGATTCTATAAAAATATTCAAAGAATGTTTCTGAACTTTATTTTGTGCCTGCCTTCTGAGCTTATGCATACCAAAAAATATAGTTTGCTTAGTTGGAATGAAGGTAAAAGTACACATATAATGGGAATGGAGCAGCTGCACAACTTAAGCCTTCTTAGTTGTCAGTAGAGAGGAAACAGATCATCAACACTTGAATGCTTCATCTCATGACGATGCTTCACATTGTATAGCTTTACGATGGCAAGTACCTCTTGTCGCAGAAAATGTTTCATTGCTACCAGCTGATAACATATATATGTTCTCCCATAAGTGAAGCCTCAATTTGATTTTTAGTATTTTAAGGTTAACACAAATAATTAAAAAACAAATCCTTACTATATGTTGAAATTCTGCAGAAAACAATTCATTGCATCCCAGTGATTTTTACATGTAATGGTATTTTTTCATGGACTAAGTCAATTTCAAGCCTAGCTATTTTTGGCAACAGATGTCAGCTAACTGTGCTTATTTGGAAGTGACTTTTTGTATTTAGAAGGAAAAAAATTGTTCCGTGATTTTCTCCTGAGCACAGATGTAAAGACTTTTTTCTAATAAGTGCAGATGCAATTATAATGAAATCTGCTGATGTAAGAATTACGAATTTGGTTCTGGCAGAAAGAGTATCTTGAAAAGTCGCTATGGATTTCTGCTTACCTACAGAAGGAGGAAAGTAAGCCTTGCAGGTAAAGTGGAAGCTCCAGTAATATCAGTAGCTCATGCTCTACATTTTCCATTCTCAGCTGGAAGCTTCCAGTGTGATGTTCCCTCAGTTGAATGTTTGCTAAACGTCCAATCATTGAGTCTCAAATTCTGAGAAACGGAAATAAGAGAAAGTGGGATGACATTAAAAGAGTCCCAGATAGAAAGGCTACTTGGAAATCTCGTGCCACACTTCTGGCAATTGCCAAGAACTGACTTTGGAATACTAGGGCCACGTCTTCAGAAATACAGTTATCAAGAGACAGACTAGGAAGTGGCGGAAAGAATACAAAGAACTACACAGAAGGTCTTAATGACCTGGAGAACCACAATGGTGTGGTCATTCACCAAGACCCAGATGTCCTGGAGTGGGAAGTCAAATGGGCCCTGGGGAGCATTACTACAAGCAAAGCTAGGGAAGGTGATGGAATTAGGATATTTTAGAATTTAAAATCTTAAAAGATGATGCTGTTAAAATGCTACACTCAATATACCAGCAAATTTGAAAAGATCAGCAGTGGCCAAAGAACTGGAAAATGCCAGTTTTTATTCCAATCCCAAAGAAAGGCAATGCCAAACAACGTTCAAATTACCATGCAAGTGTGCTCAGTTAAACACGCTAGCAAGGTAATGCTCAAAATCCATCAAGCTAGGCTTCAAAAGTATGAGAACCAAGAATTCCCAAATGTACAAGTGGATTTTTTAGAAAAGTCAGGAACCAGAGATCAAATTGTTAACATCCACTGAACCCTAGAAAAAGCAAAGGTATTCCAAAAAAAAATCTACTTCTGCTTCATTCATTATGCTAAAGCCTTAGTGTGGATCACAACAAACTGTGGAAAATTCTTAAAGAGATGGGAATACTTGACCACCTTATCTGCCTCCTGAGAAACCTGCCTGTGGGTCAAAAAGCAACAGTTAGAACTGGCCATAGAACAATGGACTGGTTCAAAATTAGGAAAGGAGTATATCAAGGCTATATATTGCCACCCTGTTTATTTAACTTATATGCACAGTACATCATGTGAAATGCTGGGCTGGATGAAACACAAGCTGGAATTAAGATTGCCAGGAGAAATATCAACAACCTCAGACGTGCATATAATACCACTCTAGTGGCGGAAAGCAGAGAAGAACTAACGAGCCTCCTGATGAAGGTAAAATAGGACAGTGCGAGTGAAAAAGTTGGCTTGAGCCTCAACATTCAAAGAACTAAGATCATGGCATCTGGTCCCATCACTCCTTGTCAAATAGGAGGGGAAAATGTGGAAGCAGTGGCATATTTTATTTTCTTGGGCTCCAAAATCACTGTGGATGTTTTCTGTAGCCATGAAATTAAGACTCTTACTCCTTGGAAGGAAAACAATGACAAAACCAAACAGCATATTAAAAAGCAAAGACATCACTTTGCCAACAAAGGTCCGTATAGTCAAAATGATGGCTTTTCCTGTGTGCTTAGTCACTCAGTTTTGTCCAACTCTTTGCAACCCCATAGACTGTAGCCACCAGGCTCCCATGTCCACAGGATTCTCCAGGTGAGAATCCTGGAGGGGGTTTCCATTTCTTTCTCCAGGGTTTTCCTGTAGTCAAGCTCTTATGTGAGAGTTGGATCATAATGAAGTCTGAGCTCCCAAGAATTGATCCTTTTGAATTGTGGTACTCTAGAGGACTCTTGGGAGTCCCATAGAGATCAAACCAGTCCATCCTAAAGAAATACAACTCTGAATAGTCATTGATAGGACTGATGCTGAGTTGAAGCTCTAATGCTTTAGATATCTGATGTGAAGAGCTGACTCATTCTAAAAGCCCCTGCTGCTGGGAAAGATTGAGGACAGGAGGAGAAGGGGATGACAGAGGATGAGATGATTGGATGGCATCACTGACTCAATGGACATGAGTTTGAGCAAGCTCTGGGAGATGGTGAAGGACAGGGAGGCCGGGCATTCTGCAGTCCTTGGGGTCACAAAGAATCAGACAACTTAGTGACTGAACAGCAAGGAGGCACTTAGGTTAGGATTTTGCTATGAGTGAAAAATCAGTGAAAAAAAAGTTAAGCTCTCTGGTCGCTAGCACAAAGGAACAAATCTATCATATTTTATACGATGGCATCAGACTGAGTTAAAATTCAATGTGAATTTTAAATATAAACAAAAATAAGACAGAAATAAATCAAATAAAATGTGAGAAACTTTTAGTGTGGGAATTTATAAATATTTATTCTAAGGCATTGACATTAAAATAGAGGAATCTACCATGTTCATTAACAGAAATAGGCTATACTTAAATTATGTCAGTTCTCAAAAAATCATTTTTAAACTAACACAGTTTCAATCTAGATATGAACACTTTTATTTGTGAGATCCTAAGGAAAATGACTAATTTCAAATTTTATATGTAAATGAAAATGATTAAGAAGAGTCAAGATATCCTTTAGAAAGAAGAATCTAAATACATAGCTTATATTGAGTGATTACGTTTCACACCAAAAGTAATGACAACAAAAGCAAAAATAGAGTGGTCTACATCATAATAAAAAAAAACTTCTGCACAGCAATAGCAAACCATTAAGAAAATGAAAAGGTAGTCTACTGAATGGAAGAAGATATTTATACATTATATATCTGGTAGAAGATTAATATCCAAACTATAAAAGAAGTCATGCAACTAAAAAAATAACACATAAAATCCAACTAATAACTGAAGATAGAATCTGAATAGACATTTTTCCAAATACTTACAGATAGCTAATAGGTCTATGATCAGGTACTCCACTGCACTAACCATTACTGCCGCTCTTGCTAAGTCGCTTCAGTTGTGTCCGACTCTGCGTGACCCCACAGACGGCAGCCCACCAGGCTCCCCCGTCCCTGGGATTCTCCAGGCAAGAACACTGGAGTGGGTTGCCATTTCCTTCTCCGACGCATGAAAGTGAAGAGTGAAAGTGAAGTCACTCAGTCGTGTCTGACTCTTAGCGACCCCATGGACTGCAGCCTACCAGGCTCCTCCATCCATGGGATTATCCAGGCAACAGTACTGGAGTGGGGTGCCATTGCACTAGTCATTAGGAAAGTGCAAATCAAAACCACAAAAAGCTGTCATCTCAAACCTATCGGACTGGATATTATCAGACACACAAGTTCTCGAGTATTGACAAGGAAGTATTTAGAAAAGAGAACCCTTCTGCACTGTTGGTGGGAATGTCAATTGGGGCAGTCACTTTGGAAAACAATATAGAAGTTACTAAAAACAAACAAACAAAAAATAAAAGTAGAACTAATATGATACAGCAATTCCACTTCTGAATGTTTATCCAAAGCAAATAAAAGCACTAACTCAAAAAGGCATCTACATGTCTATGGCTGTTTTAGCATTCAAAACATGGAAGCAAGCCCAGTGCCACTAAAGGATGAATGGATACAGCAGGTGTAGCATACGTACACACACACACACACGGATGCACACACATGCATACGCACACGCACACATGCATGCACACACACACACACACACACGCACGCACACACACATACAATAAAATATTCAGCAGTCGTAAACAAAAGAAGGAAACGCTGCAGTTTGCAACAACATGCTTGGACTTTGAGGACCTTGTGCTAAGTCAGAGGGACGATGACCGTATGACCTAACTTGTATTTGAAGTCGAAACAAACAATATTGAATTCATAGAAGAGATTGGTTATTGACAGAGGTGGGAAAGTTTGGTAAAAGTGGTCAAAACGTACGAACTCTCACTTGTAAAAATATATTTCCTAGAATGTAATGTACAGCGTGATGTCTATAGCTTATAGTACTGTATGCTTAAAAGTTTAAACTTTTAAAATGTATGTTTAAAAGTTGCTAAGTGTATACATCTCACAATTCTCATCACAATAAAAAGGTGTAACTATATGTGTGCTGTGTACTAGCCAGATATTGCCATGGTCATTTCACAACATACAAATACCCAATAAATATGTTTTACATCTGAAATTAATATAATGTTATATGCTAATTATGTTTCCATAAAAAGAGTGACTGTAAAGTTAGAGTAACAAAGGCATCATGATATTAATACAATAACAAAATAAAACACATTAGCAAATGAGATGTATCAGAAAATCCTAATACTTATGCCCTTAATGTTTTTAAATTGCAATACAGAAGATCCTGAATTGCAGATTAGTGTATAAAAGAAAGACGATTCAATATGTCATACTGAACATCTGTTTTTCTATATAAAAATGATTTTGACTTCAATTTCAAATAGGTTACACATAAAAATCTAAAAAGCTAAACCATGGAAACATTTAGAAAGCCATATGAGAGAATAAACTTATGACTTTGAGGCAGGAAAGAACTTCTTTCACAAATCCAAAAGCTACAGTAAAAGTAAGCAGATTGATGAATTAAAATGAATATGTATTTTAGAAAAATCATTAATGCTCAATTGATTTACAATGTTATGTTAGTTTTAGGTGTACAGCAAAATGAATCAGTTATACATATACCCATTTGGTTTTTGGTTTTTAAGGTTCTTTTGTTATGTAGGCCACTACAGAGAATTGAGGAGAGTTCCTCGTGCTATTCAGCAGATTCCTGTTATTTATTTTATACATAATAGTGTATATATGTCAAACCCCATCTCTCAATCTCTCCTCCTTCTGCTTATCCTCTGGTAATCATGAGTTTGTTTTCTGCCTCCAAGACTCTACTTCTATTTTGTAAACATGTTCACGTGTACTTTTTTTTTTAGACTTAACATATAAGTGATATATCATGATATTTGTTTTTCTGTGTTTTACTTCACTCAGTATGATCTCTGGTTAATCCATGTCGCTGAAAATGACATTATTTTGTTCTTTTTATGGCTGAGTAATATTCCGTTTTGTATATGTACCACTTCTTCCTTATCTATTCCTCTGTCAATGGACATTTAGGTTGCTTCCATGCCCAGACTACTGTAAATGGTGCCCTAATGAATATTGGGGTGCAGGCATATTTTCATTATGGTTTTGTCTGAATATATACCCAGGAATGGGATTCCTGGGACATATGATAGTTTTAGTTTTTTAAAGAAGCTCCATACTGGTCTCCATAGTGACTAACAACTTACAAGCCCACCAGCAGTATAGGAGGGTTCCCATTTCTCCACACTCTGTCCAACATTTATTTTTTCTAGATTTTATTTGACAGTCATTTTGACCATTGTGAGGTGCAGTTTAGATTTGCTAGACTAAATTAAATTCGTAAATTTAATTTCTAGTTCAGTGTTGGCGCAAAGACACTGAAAAGACGAATTGAACTCTTGAAGATTTTCTTAACACAAATAATCTTAAATTATTAGTATTGTATTATATAAAGAACACTGAAATTATAAGAAAGAGATACTTGAATGGAAAATTAGACAAAAATATGAACATGTTAGGCATTTTACAGAAAAGGAAACATGCATTTTCATAAAGAAAAGTGAATACTCATAACCTCATGATTTTCAGAGAAATTGAAATTGAAATGAAGTAATACACTACCGCCACTGCTCCCAGCAGACTGGCAAGAATTAAAAGCCAATAACAAATGTTAGGCAGTGAAATGGAGCATCAGGGATTCTTATATTCTGCACGTGGAGAGTGTAAATTGAGACAACCTCCTTGGAAAACAGTTTGGTTCTGCATAATTGCCTTGAAGATGTGCACACTCATGTCCGAGAAATGCTGCTCCCAGATGAACATGCCCAGCATATGATTGCACACATACTCAAGGAAACATTTTCAGGAATATTCCTACCAACAGTGATCTTAATATCAAGAAACTGAAGGAGTACAAACTCTTTAACAATCAGAGAGATGAGTTAGTTGCTTTATGCTCAGAAGGCAGAGTGCTAAAAAGCTGGCAAAATGGTGAGCTATGTTTGCCGGAATTAATCTCAAAAATGCACTGAATGATGAAATAAAGTCAAAGAATTTATGTGCTATGATTTCTTTTTATTCAGTTTATTGCATCTCATGATTTATTTATTTTATAACTGGAAGTGTGTACCTTTGGACTCTCCTCACCTGCTCCACTATGCCACAGCGCTCTGACCCTCCTCCTCTTCACTTCTGGCAACACCTAATCTGTTCTTCGTGTCTATGAGTCGGGTTGTTTTGTGTGTTTGTTTGTTTTTAGAGTTCATGTATAAGAGAGATCATTCGGTATTTATTTTTCCTTCTGAGTTAAAAAAATGATAGGAGTATAGTTGATTACAACATTGTGTTAGTTCCAGGTTTACAGCAAAATGGATCAGATATATATATATATATCTGTTTATCTCCACTCTTTTTCTTTAGACTCCTTTCCCATGTAGACCATCACAGAGTACGGAGGAGAGTTCCCTGTGCTATGCAGCAGGTTCCTATCAGTCATCTATTTCACATACAGTAGTCTGGACATGTCAGTTCCAATATCTCAACTCATCCCTCCCCCATTTGGCATGGCTAGCTGTCAGTTTAAAAGGTTTAATAGATTTTTATGACCAATAGAGCGTCTGTGTTCCTGTTGATGGATTTAGGACACTGGGGTGATTCACCGTCTCAAGCTAACTCAGTCCAAAGCAGGAACTCCTAAGAAGAGAATACTTCCTCAGATATCAGTGACACTTTATTGCGACTGTGCTGCTAAGTACGGTTATCATCTTGATTTTACACACTTTCATTAGCCTTTCTGGAGAAGGAAATGGCAACCCACTCCATTACTCTTGCCTGGAGAATCCCATGGACAGAGGAGCCTGGTGGGCTGCAGTCCATGGGGTCACAAAGAGCCAGACAGGACTGAGCAACTAACATACACACACATTACCCCTGGTGACCTCTGCTTTCTACATCTGTAACTCTATTTCCATTTTGTAGATAGGTTCATGCGTACCCTTTTTCTAGATTCCACATATAAGTAATATCACATGATACTTGCCTTTCTCTGAATGACTTACTTCACTCATCATGACAATCTCTAGGCCCATCAGTATTGCGGCAAATGACGTTATTTTGTTCTTTTTAAAGGGCTGAAGAATATGCCATTGTGTATTTGTACCACATCTTCTTTACCCATTTCTCTGCTGATGGAAATTTAGGTTGCTTTCATGTCCTGGCTCTTGTAAACAATGCTGCAGTGAACATCGGGGTGCACGTACCTTTTTGAAATACGGTTTTCTCTAGCTGTAGGCATAGGAGTGAGAGTGCAGCCCCATAGATAGGCCTCAAGAGCCCACTGAGCAAGAACAGCCTGCTGTGGACCGAGGGCACCAGTGTGTCCAGCTCTGTTGAGCTCAAGAGCGTGGCTGCACCGGAAGCCCAGCCCAAGACCCAAAAGGCAGGGCTCCTACATCAGAGAAACCTGCAGGGGCCACACCTAAGTCCAGGAAGGCCATGAGGGTGAAGGGAGCCTTGAAGAAGATCCCCAAGAAGGTGAAGAACACTGGCTGCCGGTGACAAGGAGGGGGTCAAGAGTCCCAAGAAGGCCAAACCCACAGCACCGCTGAAGAAGGCTGCCCAGAGGCCCATGGAGACCCAGGCAGGGAGCCAAGGGTAGTGAAATCCGAAGCTGCAAAGGTGGTGGAGGTGACTTCCAAGATTAAGTAGGAAGTTGGCACTGAAGAAGAAAACCTCTAACGTATTTCGCTTAGTGTGATGGCCTCAAGTTCTACCCATGTTATCACAAATGGCAAGACCCTCTCCTTTGTAAGGCTGAATATTAAAATCCATTCTATAAAATCATAAGCAGACACCATTTAACAACATGCTTCACCATATGTATATATGTAGCAAATGATAAAAAAGGCAAGGAAATGATCAACAAAAAACTCACAGTAGTGTTTATCTGAAGGGTAGGATAACATATAAGAGGTTGATTACAGAAAGACACAGAGGGAGCTTCAGAGTATTAATAAATTGTGTATCTCAGGTCGTGAGATAGGTATGTGGCCATTTATTATATTTTAAAATAGTACATGAATATTATTTTATTCTGTAAAAATGATGCATGTCATAGTAAGACTAATTTTGTTATGAAAGTGAAGTGTGAGTCACTCAGTCACATGCAGCTCTCTGCAACCCCATGGACTATAGCCCGCCAGGCTCCTCTGTCCATAGGATTTCCCAGGCAAGAACACTGGAATGGGTTGCCATTTCCTCCTCTAGGGCTCTTCCCGACCCAGGGATCAAACCCACGTCTTTACGTCTCCTGCGTCAGTAGGCAGGTTCTTTACTGCTAGCACGCCTGGGAAACCCAGGGCAGCCCTTATGCCAAGTCTATTTGAGAGAGCTTGCAGGAGTGTAACATATGTAGATATAAAGATGTGGCCTATGTAATATATTCATACTGAAGCCAGAATAAATATTTCATGGCACCAGGTATTAAGGAATATTGATTTCTTTTCTGATTATTGTAAATGCAAAATTCTTGACTGTAATTTTTCTTTGGAATTCACCATTTTCTCACATAAATTTAAACTATACCTGGAGGATTTCCTTCAATTGAGATATCATGCATTATTCAGGACCGTTTCACTATAAGTAACAGCAAAACAGTTGAGCTTAGGTAAAATGGAAAATTTATAGGCTAACATAATTTTGCCAAAGGTGGGGGGGGGGCAAAAAAAAAAACTGGATCAAGATTGCCAAAAAAAGCAAACCAAAACCGAAATAAATAAATAAAACCTCAATGCCTACAGTGTTTTCACCTCTGCTTCTCTTCTCTCTGCTTACAAAATGGCTCTGAGACCAACAGGCTGGACAATTATTGCTGGCAGCTTAAGGTTCACATTCTCCCACCTTCATTATAGTAATACACATTAAATCTCTAATAAATTTATTTTACAAACACTTGAGCATTTCAAGTGACAGTCTGTGAAAGTGAAATTTAAGTCACTTTTGAAACAATACATTTTGAATGAGAAATATGTAAGAGACGCTTGGGAAACAGAATGGAGCTCTTTTTAGGAAGTTTCTTACTTAAAAAAGTCGTAAAATATGCTCAACAACCATCAAATAAATAAAATGTTTCTGTATGGAAAGCACTGATATGGTATAGAATAGGAGATTATTGGATCTCACTGAGAAAACTGAGTAATTGATTTATAGAACTATTTAGCTTTAAAGAATTTAGCTTGGATATTTGGAAGTTAGAGAAGAAGCTAGGTTAAAATCAATCAATCAAATAAAAAAATATATTTGTTTGGACATACTAATTGTTTATATTATATAATTGGCATTTAAACACATACAGAAGACTGTAATCAAGCAGAACCATGATCAAAGTGTTGTTAATAGAGCCTAAAAAGTTATGTGCAACAGCTCTATAAATCAGTTGTAATTACATGACTCATGACAGAACAAAAATGGATAGTTATTTTACTTTCACATATGACATTTAGTTTTAGAACAGTCTTATCCAAGATAAAAAATTATCTATTCTATTTCATACATTAACAAATTAAAAAAAATATGCATGTCCATTCCCAAATCTTAATCCTAATAGTTTTAATTTTTACCCTGTCTTTGTTCTATACTTTGCATATTAAATGAAAAATAACTGATATCTCAGTCATCTGCCTTAGACCTGCCTTTGACTGCTTTTATAGAAAAGACTGACTCACACAGTTCATCACTTTATCTACTCTTTTATTAACACTCGACTCCCTGTGTGTGTATCACTTAATGTTTATTTACACTGGGTAATGAAGAGGAAATGGCAACCCATTCCAGTACTCTTGCCTGGAGAATTCCCTGGACAGAGGAGCCTGGTGGTCTGCTGTCCATGGGGTCGTACAGAGTTGGACACGACTGAAGCGATTAAGCAGCAGCAGCAATGATTTTAAATCAACTTACAGACTATCACAGAAAATATCCAACTTTTCTTCTTAGCCTTTTATTTCTATTTCTAAAGTCGGGTTGATCCACTTCCCTTGCTAAGGCTTTCAAATGTTTCTTTAAATACATCTCTTCCATTTTTGTCTTTCTGTTTTGTCTTCCTTTTTCTGTACTCATTCCAGGCTGTAACAGTCCCACATACAGCCACACAACCCTTATCTCAGCCTCCAACTTCTCAGCTTTTTCTAAAAACAATTAAAGAAATAGAGGAAGAATGGAAAGGGAAAGACTACAGATCTCCTCAAGAAGATTAGAGATACCAAGGAACCATGTCATGCAAAGATGGGCACATAAAGGACAGAAATGGTATGGACCTAACAGAAGCAGAAGATATTAAGAAGAGGGGGCAGGAATACACAGAAGAACTGTACAAAAAAGATCTTCATGACCCAGATAATCATGATGGTGTGACCACTCACCTAGAGCCAGACATCCTGGAATGTCAAGTCAAGCAGGCCTTAGAAAGCATCACCAGGAACAAAGCTAGTGGAGGTGATGGAATTCCAGTTGAGCTATTTCAAATCCTAAAAGATGATGCTATTAAAGGGTTGCACTCAACATGTCAGCAAATTTGTAAAACTCAGCAGTGGCCACAGGACTAGAAAAGGTCTTATGTTTTTTCATTACAATCCCAAAGAAAGGCAATGCCAAAGAATGCTCAAACTACTGCACAATTGCACTCATCTCACACGCTAGTAAAGTAATGCTCAAAATTCTCCAAGCCAGGCTTCAAGAGTACCTGAACAGTGAAATTCCTGATGTTCAAGATGGATTTAGAAAAGACAGAGGAACCAGAGATCAAATTGCCAACATCCGCTGGATCATTGAAAAAGTAAGGGAGTTCCAGAAAAGCATCTACTTCTGCTTTATTGACTATGCCAAAGCCTTTGACTGTGTGGAACAAAACAAACTGGAAAATTCTGAAAGAGATGGGAATACCAGACCACCTGACCTGCCTCCTGAGAAATCTGTGTGCAGGTCAGGAAGCAACAGTTAGAATAGGACGTGGAACAACAGATGGGTTCCAAATTTGGAAAGAAATACGTCAAGGCTGTATATGGTCACCCTGCTTATTTAACTTTTATGCAAAGTACATCATGTGAAATTCCAGGCTGGATGAAACACAGGCTGGAATCAAGATTGCCAGGAGAAATATCAATAACCTCAGATATGCAGATGACACCACCCTTATGGCAGAAAGTGAAGAACTAAAGAGCCTCTCGATGAAAGTGAAAGAGGAGAGTGAAAAAGTTGGCTTAAAGCTCAACATTCAGAAAACTAAGATCATGGCATCTGGTCTCATCACTTCATGGCAAATAGATGGGGAAACAGTAGAAACAGTGACAGACCATTTTTTTGAGCTCCAAAATCATTGGCAGATGGTGATTGCAGCTATGAAATGAAAAGATGCTTGCTCCTTGGAAGAAAAGCTATGACCAACCTAAACAGCATATTAAAAAGCAGATATTACTTTGCCACCAAAGTCCGTCTAGTCAAGGCTATGGCTTTTCCAGTGTCATGTGTGGATGTGAGAGTTGGACTATATAGGAAGCTGAGTCAAATAACTGAGGCTTTTGAACTGTGGTGTTGGAGAAGACTCTTGAGAGTCCCTTGGACAGCAAGGAGATCCAACCAGTCCATCCTAAAGAAAATCAGTACTGAATATTCGTCAGAAGGATTGATGCTGAAGCTGAAACTCCAATACTTTGGCCACCTGATGTGAAGAAATTATGCATTGGGAAAGACCCTGACGCTGGGAAAGATTGAAGGCAAGAGGAGAAGGGGGTGAGAGAGAATGAGATGGTTGGGTGGCATCACCAACTCAATGGACATGAGTTTGAGTAAACTCTGGGAGTTGGTTATGGACAGGGAGGCCTGGCATGCTCTGGTCCATGGGGTCACAGAGTCGGACACAACTGAGTGACTGAACTGAACTGAGCACACTCTTTGAACTTCTCAGGTGACTCAGTGGTAAAGAGTCTCCCTGCCAATGCAGGAGATGCAGAAGAAGCGGGTTCAATCCCTGGGTCGTGAAGACCCCATGGAGAAGAAAATGGCATCTCACTCCAATATTCTTACCTAGAGAATTCTATGGACAGAGGAGCCTGGTGGGCTACAGTCCATGGTCGTGACTTAGCTACTAATATCTCCCCTACACACACACCTGCACACACAGTCTTTTGTTTATCTACCTTGTATATATTTTATTTCTTATTGTAATGTGCCTGTCATATGTCACTAAAGTGTATGTTTTATGAGGTAAAAAGCCTCTCTCAAAAATTGTAATATTAACATTTGGGTATTATATTCCAATTGGGACCTAAAAATTATTAATTCTCATCAGGATCAGGCCTCTTTTCTTTACAAAGCATCCCATTTGGCCCCCCCAGGGACTACTGACACACAAGCCAAGGGTATAATACAGAAACACACCTTATAAACGCCATTGCTTCCTGAGCATCCATAGGGTCCATATTTCTTTATCTGATCAGAACCAGAGCACCTGAGACATCCTTACCACTTGAAAGAAACATGACTTAACTTCTTTTCCAAACACCCAAGAAAACATTGGTATAATTTATGTCAGGAATCGTTTTGCCTAATAGTTTCATAGTGTCATATCCTTTGAATCATTAAGCTATTTTGAGTTTATTTTTGTGTTTGGTGTGAGGATGTGTTCTGACTTCATTTAACTACATGCTAATTCCCCTATATTCTTGAGACAAGCCATAATCCAGCTAATATTATTCAAATATGTTTGAATTATTTAAAGTTTACTTTTCATTATTTATAAATGAGATAGGAGATTTGCTTTGGGAGAAAAAGAAGCAGCAGCGAAGGGATGTCTTATTTAATTACTAGAATTTTAGCATATGTGCAAGGAAGCATATACCAACTGGACAGAAGTTCTTTCACCCATGCCCAAGTGTTAATATTTTAGCTGCTCGGTGATATCTGACTCCTTCAGACCCATGAACTGTAACCTGCCAGGCTCCTCTGTCTATGGAATTCTCTAGGCAAGAATACTGGAGTGGGTAGCCAGTCCTTCTCTAGGGGATCTTCCCGCCCCAGTGACTGAACTTGCTTCTCCTGTGTCTCCTGCATTGGCTGGCAGATTCTTTACCACTGAGCCACTTGAGAAGTGGGTTTTCCAAATAGCAGGCAGATTCTCAACTGTCTGAGACACCAGAGAAGCCCCAAATCTGTTAACATTATTAGTTTTTTTTTTATTATTAAAAATTTTTTTAATTTAATTTTATTTTTAAACTTTACAAATCGTATTAGTTTTGCCAAATATCAAAATGAATCCGCCACAGGTATACATGTGTTCCCCATCCTGAACCCTCCTCCCTCCTCCCTCCCCATACCATCCCTCTGGGTTAAAAGAACATTTTTAATTATGATCTTATTTTCATAGAATTAGGACATTAATTACCATCGAGCAATTCACAAAGAACTTTAAGGTTATCTTTGCAATAGAAAATAAACCTTCCAAATATATTAAATATCATATGCAAACTTGGGACACCTTAAAGTGAAATGCAGTTCCATACCTGGAGAATAGAATGGATACCCACTCCAATACTCTTGTCTGGAGAATTCCACGTGCAGAGGAGAAGGCAGGCTACATTCCACAGGATCACAAAAGAGCTGGACATGACTGAGCAACTAACACCTACTTACTTAATTAATATTAATAGCAAAAGAAATAATCACTTCTAAACTGAGAGAAAAAAAATCATGAACTAGGTGTTTAGAAGAATAGTTTTTCATAGTAAATCTTTATTATTTTGTTATAATTTGGCTGCTTCTTGGTATTATCATCAGATCAGATCAGATCAGTCACTCAGTCGTGTCCGACTCTTTGCGACCCCATGAATCACAGCACACCAGGCCTCCCTGTCCATCACCAACTCCGGGAGTTCACTGAGACTCATGTCCATCAAGTCAGTGATGCCATCCAGCCATCTCATTTTCTGTCGTCCCCTTCTCCTCTTGCCCCCAATCCCTCCCAGCATCAGAGTCTTTTCCAATGAGTCAACTCTTTGCATGAGGTGGCCAAAGTACTGGAGTTTCAGCTTTAGCATCATTCCTTCCAAAGAAATCCCAGGGCTGATCTCCTTCAGAATGGACTGGTTGGATCTCCTTGCAGTCCAAGGGACTCTCAAGAGTCTTCTCCAACACCACAGTTCAAAAGCATCAATTCTTCGGCGCTCAGCCTTCTTCACAGTCCAACTCTCACATCCATACATGACCACAGGAAAAACCATAGCCTTGACTAGGTGAACCTTTGTTGGCAAAGTAATGTCTCTGCTTTTGAATATGCTATCTAGGTTGGTCATAACTTTCCTTCCAAGGAGTAAGCGTCTTTTAATTTCATGGCGCAGTCACCATCTGCAGTGATTTTGGAGCCCAGAAAAATAGTCTTACACTGTTTCCACTGTTTCCCCATCTATTTCCCATGAAGTGATGGGACTGGATGCCATGATCTTCATTATCATAAAACTATAGAAAAATAAATATTGCTGATAATAAATTACATTTTTGATCCATTGTTTGTCTGATATAATCAGAGCAAAAGTCTGTTTCCTCTTCCTAAACCTATACTCTTGTTTTCCTTTAGTTTAGCAGACCAAGAACATTGAGACAAACAGAAGTCCAGAAGAAAATGAAACGACACAGCAGGCAGAGTGACTAAAGCATGGTTTGGCTTTTTTATTTTTTCACACAGCAGGGCTTGTGGGATCTTAGTTTCCCAACCATGGATGAAACCTGGGTCCTCAGCAGTGAAAGCAAGGAGTTCTAACCACTGGTCAGCCAGGGAATTTCCATGATTGGGGGGAAAATATCAGCAAATAATTAGTCAGTTTCCAAGTATAAAACATTTTCAATAACAAAATTAAATTTTTAATACTGAACTTAAGCTAAATACAAATTATGTGTTAGTAGATTGATTCCTGAACTGTTGCTTAATAATGTCACACAATTTCTTTAAAAGAATAAAATGAAATATGTTCAAGGTATTCTAAAAAATCAAGAGTCTAAGAATAGTGTCTACATTTATTAGAAGAAAGGTTTGATGTATAGATATTATCAGTGTAAAGCCAGAGAATTAATGAAATAATTATGTTGGGAGAAAAGTGAATGGAGATGTGACTTGAGTTAAATTTTCACATGCTGTTGCAAACCTGATAAATCAAAAATAAAAATATTTGAAGCAGTTGATCTATTTACATGGAAGTAAAATCAGTTGTTAAAAACTTTGCTGGTGCAAAGTCTGGCTAAAACAAGATGGCAGAAATAAAAATTTTCATATTATAAATCGATTTTGTTGTTTTGACCCTACGCATGTTTTTGTTCTGGTAAAATTCAAAGTAGACTAAATAATGCAACACAAGATGTGGACATTTGTTTGTTATAAGGCTTACAAAGTGGATTTAAAAGCAGTGTTTAATACGGTCATAAACACTGATTTTAGATGGTGGAGCACTACAGTTTCTTGCATGAAGACAAGTTCAAGCTACTAAAGACCTCTGTGATCTTGTGTAAATGATTTTGTAGCTAAGTTGAAAGAAACTCCACTAGCTCTTTCAACAAGAAGAATAATAACTATAACTATATATATATATATATATATATAAATTAATAAGTATGTAGCAAGCATTACAGCAAACCATGGTTCTCATTTGTGGAATGCTATTGGGCCAACTCATTATTTTTTTTAATGGTAATATACAAAAAAGAAGCAAATATTTACCCTGTCTTTAGTGCTTTATTATAGAATAGGGAAAGTTTTCACTAGGGAAAGTTCTTATTCACAGACAAATTTCAATTAACAAATGAAGAATTATGGGAAGTTTGGAATATCATAATATTATAGCCTTTAGTTAATTGATTTAATCCAAGCAATTTAATCCATTAGGTATGGATGTAAATCAGACAGAAATTTTGTAATGAGCAGATAAGAATGACAGCACCTGAATGCATTATTTCAAATGTCTAGAAAAAGAATTATGTCTCTTGATGGATGCTATAGGAGTTACCAAATTGTATGTATAAAATGTAACTATGAATATAGAACTCAAATATTCATAAAGGTGTTTTAAAAAAGAAATGACAGTTATAAGAAATATAAGGGTTAAAGAGGACAAGAAGTGAAAATAGCAAATTTTAGAATACATGAATTCTAAACTTACACTTCAGGATATGAAAACTATAAATAATATCCTAAGGAAAAAAAATAGGGGAATGACCTATAAAATAAGCAAGACTTGCATTGTCAACCAAATGCAATATACAGAGCTGGTTTAGCTCCTGATTTGAACAATCTATTAATATATAAAAATGTTTGAGATAATCAAACTAAAAGCTAAAATGATGTTCACAGTATAAAGGGTTATTTCTAATTTTTATGGATATTGTCAACATATTAAAACAAATTGACTCTAACTTTAAAAACAAATTACTAGACTATTTATGGATAAGTGATGTCTAAGACTGACCCCAAATAACGCACTGACTTGGCTATGCAGCACAGGTGGGGAGGTGGGTGTGCAGGAAGGTTGTGCGAGAAGTGGGTGGGGATATAAATAAAACAATATGGGGAGTGGGTTTACATTGTTGAAGTAAATGATGGATATCTGAGGGGTTTTATATTTGTTTTTATACTTTTGTTTATACCTTTTTGCCATAATGTTTTTAAAAGAACGCATTCGCTGTGGAATTTAAAATACAGGGGATAAGAACAAAGTAAAAACCAACTATAACCCCACCATTTCAAACATTAAGCTTTTTAAAAATTATTTTGCAATAACAATACATAAACGTACAAGTAATTAACATAAATGTGAAAATGATTTAGGATTTTAATTGTCCCAGGAAATCACCATATCACATGATTTAAAGAGAACATGTAAAGCAAGCCAGCATTTTCAGAGCTTTATAATTTCCTTGTGTTCGACCACTCTTGCTTTTAATCTCTATAACATTATATACAAGTCTGAGCAACATTTAAAGGGATAATTAATATCCTTCTTTAATTAATATTCTTTGATATTAAAAATGAGACTTGATATTTTATGTGACTATCACATTAATTAATCATTTACATAACTTATCACACTAAGCTTTGTACAGTAAATGGGAAATCAGGCATCTATTGCTAATATGCAGTGGACGTCTTCTGTGAATTACACTGAAAATTACAGTGTTGATTTTCAAGAGCTACTTTAAAAAGCTAGGGAACTATAGTTGCCTTTCCTTTGACTTAATTCTTTATTTCAGAAATATTAGTTGAACAGAGAATGCAGACTACATCTTGTATGAATTGCAACATATGAGCCCAGTGATAAAAGCCAGTACAATAGAGAAAATAAAGTATAAGGCTAATTGTAGGTCAACAATAAATGCATATTCCTGCTGAAAATTGTAACATTTTCAGAGCAGTGTCAGGGAGGTGCTTTTCTATTGATTTTTTTTTTAATACAGAAGCAATTTAAAGTCAAATAGACAGACCCATAGAGGTTGTCTATTTCATCTTTTGAACCTTCTCAGAGAAGTAATTTTTTTACTCTCAGGAATAATGCATTGTGATCAAAGTTAGCTTTGTTGTCTTTCTTTCATATTTTGGTCCTCCAAAAAAGGTTCTGATTTTAAAAATCTGGGCTACCTATTGTGTCAATTGCAGAGTTACCTTAGGAGGAAAACTTACAGTCAATTAGAAAAATAATCATTTAGTTCCCAAAGAATAGTAGTACTGTGAAAATTAGCTAGGAAAAATTCACTGAACTCAATAGAAATACAATTATCCTAGTAAGATTCAATTGGGAAATGAGTAATAATTAGTTTTTATGTAATAAATATATCTAGGAAATGACACTGAAAGCATCTCTATGGATTTTAAAAAATAACTTAATTTTCACAGCATGCTTTCTTTGTAAAGATATTATAGATTTGAAAAGTTGTTTCTAGTCCCCTTTTGAATTGGAAGAATAGCATTCATTCAGAGTGTGAGGCTTTATGAATCAGAGACTTGAATATAAATTGTGACTTTGTACCTCGTTACCACATTATGACAAGCCTCTTAGAAACTTGGTGCCTCTCTCGTCAAACTGGACCATTTTCCAGTTTTTTGTTTGTTTTGTACTATTTTTTCAAGTCCTCTTTCCTTCAGTTCAGTTCAGTCGCTCAGTCGTATCGGACTCTGTGACCCCATGGACTTTCCTTCACCAACTCCCGGAGTTTACTCAAACTCATGTCCATTGAGTCAGACATTCCCCCACAGCCAGTCCCTCCCGTCAGGAAGCTTCCACAAGCCTCTTATCCTTCTCCATCAGAGGGCAGACAGAATAAAAACCACAATCACAGAAAATAAACCAAGCTGATTACATGGACCACAGCCTTGTCTAATGCAACAAAACTATGACCATGCCGTGGAGGGCCACCCAAGACGGATGGGTCATGGTAGAGAGTTCTGACAAAACAGGTCCACTGGCGAAGGGAATGGCAAACCACTTCAGTATTCTTGCCTCGAGAGCCCCGTGAACAGTATGAAAAGACTTTGCTTACACTGGGGTCATTTCCACACAGGGCAATCTAACCAGTGCTCTGATGAGTCTTCCGGGGCTTTCTCTTCCTGTCTCCTGAACCTTTCTTTGCATCTTTCTCCTCCCAGCACTCGGTCCTGTGAACTCTGTCTTTTCTGGGGTGTGAGGTGACATCTCATTGTGGTTTTGATTTGCATTTCCATAGATATTAGTGACATTGAGCATATTTTCATGTACTTCTTGGTCGTTTCTCTATTCTTTAAGGAAATATCTTTTCTAGTCCTTTGCACATTTTAAATCCAAGTTTGTTGTTTTTGTTTTCCTTTGTTTTTTCTGCTGTTGAGCTATAGAAAATCTTTATACATTCTAGATTGTAATCTTTTGTTGGATATGTAACTTGCAAATATTTTCTTACGTCCTAAGGGATCACCATTTATGCTGTTGATTGTGAGCTCTGATGCACAGATGTTGGTAATTTTGATAAATCCCACTTCTTGCTTGTTTGTTTTTGCTCGTGTTTTGGAGTCATATATAAAACTCCTTGCTCGATACAATGTCATTATACTTTTACCCTAAAGATTTCTTCTAAGTGATTTATAGATTCAGCTTTTACATTTAGGTCTTTGATCCATTTTGAGTAATTTTTGTAAATGGTGTAAGGTAAGGACCCAACTTTGTGTATGGGGTGGGGAAGACAGAATGAGAGTTCTTTGAAAAAGAGTGTGTTGATATTGTTGACCTAAAGCAAATAGACTACCAGATATTTCTCAGGTAGATATGGGTTTACTCGGGGTCCACAGAAAATTTTAATTTGGGGTCTGCAACCATTGTGCCCCGTGTGCAAGACCTCACACACAGGAGAAGGAGGATGATTCTATAGACAAGAAAGGAAAGTTGGGAAGACTGGAGTAAGAAAAGTGTCCATGGCTTTTCATTGGCCGAGTGTCACCAGGAGAATAAAGGTGTCTTTCTTCTTCCTGTCGAGCTCTGCTATCATCAAAGAATGTGGGGGGTTCCCGTCTCATCTTTATTTAATTGAGGCTTCTATTTATTGATTTCACAATATAAAGCATCGCCTATAAATCTGTTGTTAACATCATTATTGTTTTCATGATTCTATTTTAAATTAAATCCAGCACCTTTTGGAACTCTTCCTCTCTTTGTCGAATTTCTAATTTTGAAAGACCTCCCAACAGGAAGAGTCAGAAGCTGAGACTCCCAGCTCCTTTTGGAGCGGGAACACACGTCAGACGAGCCCACTGATGATTTGCTCTAGAGGTGCGTACACGGTGGAGCTCCGCGTGACAGACTTTGGCGTGGTACAAGGACAGCTTACAGGCGTCTGAGAGTCAGAGGCTGCAGAGTTTCTCATGGCAGCATTTCTTGCCCAGGTCAGAATGTGAGCATCGGAGAGTTGACATACATTCTTGGCCACATAATTCCTGAATCTGCCGATTGTCTTTGACGTATTCCATCTCTGCTTAACGTAGCCAGAGTGATGTCTATGCCTTTCAAATAGTATTGAAACATGTATAATATCATATAAGAAATGAATCGCCAGTCCAGGTTCGATACAGGATACAGGATGCTTGGGGCTGGTGCAGTAGGATGAACCAGAGGGATGGTACGGGGAGGGAGGTGGGAAGGGGGTTCAGGATGGGGAACACGTGTACACCCGTGCCAGATGCATGTTGATATATGGCAAAACCAATACAATATTGTAAAGTAATTAGCCTCCAATTAAAATAAATAAATTTAAATTAAAAAAAAAAGAATACAAACTGATTCAGGAAGAGAAAAGAAACTTTCAACCACCACCCAAAATCCCTCTTCACTTCAAATTGCCCACAATTCATGAAAGAAAATAGGGCAAAAAAAAAAAAAAAAAACCCTTTCAAGGATATGACACTTTATCTGCATGTATGCACATATCCATACTATAGACACACACAGACACCACACAAGGTGACCTTGTGAAATATAACTGGATTTTAATCTTACATAATTCACAAACATTACCCCACTAAGTTTTGAGAATCCATTTTGTCATTCCCCATGAAAGAAACTTCATTTATCTCATAAATGTGACCCATCCATAGAATATAAATATGCTAGAGGAGAAGAAAAATACAGTTAGCTGATATAGTTGGGTTTAATATCTGAGAGCATTATTGCAGAAATATTGAATCCTATTCATGAACTAATAAGTATAGCATGTATCTGAACTTCATGGAAATTAGGTTAAAACCAGAATTCTTTCTGTTGTTTTGTTTTTTTTTCTCTTAAGATTATTTAGTAGCATCTTTTTAGCTAACATATACTTGTGTTTCTCATAGCTTTTTAAAATGCCTTTTATTTCTAATCTCAAATTTCATGCAAATGAAAAGCAAAAGAAAGCTGGAGTACCAATACTCATATCAGACAAAATAGACTTAAAAAAAAAAAAGACTGCTATAGGAGTAAAGAAGGAGACTACATAATGATAAAGGGTAAAATTCAAGAAGGTGATATAATAATTATAAATATATATGTGCCCAACACAGGAGCACCTCAATACATAAGGCAGATACCAACCACCATAAAGGGAAAAATCAATAGTAACATAATAATAGTGGGGGATTCTCATCCTCTTCCTTTCAGTCTGCAAGTGTCACTGGGTGTGAGGTAAATCTCTTGTAGACAGCATATATATGGGTGTTGTTTTTGTATCTACTCAGCTAGGCTACGTCTTTTGGTTGGTGCATTTAATCCATATATGTTTAAGCTAGTTATAGATATGTGTGATCCTATTAGAGCTTCCCTGGTGGCTGAATCTGCCTGCAATGCAGGAGACTCAGGTTTGATTCTCTGGAGAAGGGAATGGCAAACCACTGCAATGTTCTTGCCAGGAGAATTCTGTGAATACAGGCTACAGACCATGGGGTCACAAACAGTCAGACACGATTGAATGACTAACACTTTTACTTTCACTCTACGATCCTATTAACACTTAAACATGCAAGCAATTAAGAAATTACTTTGGGTTTATTTATCATAGGTCTTATTTCTTTTCTTGTGTTTCCAAAGTTGATTTGCTAGCACTGAATTCTGACTTTTGCTTGTCTGGAAAGCTTTTGATTTCCCCATCAAATCTGAATAAGAGTCTTAGTGGGTAGATTATTCTTGGTTGTAGGGTCTTCCTTTTCATCACTTTAAGGATATCATGTCATTCTCTTCTGGCTTGTAGGTTTCTGTTGAGAGATAAGCTGATGGCCTTATGAAATCCCCCTTGTTTATTTATTTGCTGTTTTTCCTTGCTACTTTTAATATTTTGTCTTTAACTTTTGACATTTTGATGATTCTGTGTTTTGGTGTGTTCCTCCTTGGGTTATCCCGCCTAGGATGCTCTGGGCTTCCTGGGCTTGGTTGACTCTTTCCCTTCCTATGTTAGAGATGTTTTTAGCTATTGTCACTTCGAACATTTTCTCTGGCCCTCTCTCTCTCTCTTCTCCTTCAGAGACACCTAGAATGCAAATGATGATGCATTTAATGGTGTCCCAGAGGTCTTTCAGAGAAGGCAATGGCACCCCACTCCAGTACTCTTGCCTGGAAAATCCCATGGACGGAGAAGCCTGGTAGGCTGCAGTCCATGGGGTCGCTGAGGGTCAGACACGACTGAGCGACTTCACTTTCACTTTTCACTTTCATGCATTGGAGAAGGAAATGGCAACCTACTCCAGTGTTCTTCCCAGGGACAGGGGAGCCTGGTGGGCTGCCTTCTATGGAGTCGCACAGAGTCGGACATGACTGAAGCAACTTAGCAGCAGTAGCAGCAGCAGCAGAGGTCTTTTAGGCTGTCTTCATTTCCTTTCATTCTTTTCCCTCTATTCGATTTTGGGCAGTGATTTCCACCATTCTGGCTTGCAGGTCACTTATTTATTCTTCTTCCTCCATTATTCTGCTATTGATTCCTTCTAGTCTATTTTTCATCTCTGTTAGTATGTTTTTTTGTTCTTCTAGATCCTTTGTAAACATTTCTTTCATCTTCTCCTTTCTATTTTTCCTGATCCTGGATCATCTTCACTATCATTATTCTGAATTCTTTATCTGGAGGTTACCTATCTCTACTTTATTGAGTTGTTTTTCTGGGATTTTATCTTATTCCTTCATCCCTGGTGGCTCAGAGGGTAAAGCATCTGCCTACAGTGAGGGAGACCTGGGTTCCATCCCTGGGTCAGGAAGATCCTCTGGAAAAGGAAATGGCAACCCACTCCAGTACTCTTGGCTGAAAAATCCCATGGATGGAGAAGCCTGATAGGCTACAGTCCATGGGGTTGCAAAGAGTCAGACATGATTGAGCAACTTCACTTTCACTTTCATCTGGGAGGTAATTGTCTACCTCTTCACTTTGACTAATTTTGCATGATTGTGTTTTTCATTCTGGAGACTGCAGGATTGCGGCCTTTCTTGCTTTTTCTGTGTGCCCTCTGGTGTATGAGGTTAAGAGGTTTCTGCAGGCTTCTTGATGGAAGGGACTGGTGGTGGGAAAAACTGGGTCTTGGTCTGGTGGGTCTCCTTAAAACTTGAATCCAATTGTCTGCTAATGGGTGGGGCTGCACTCTCTGCGTTGTATGGCCTGAGGTGACCCAAGCTGGAATCAAGATTGCCAGGAGAAATACCAATAACCTCAGATACACAGATGACACCATTCTTATGAGAGAACTAAAGGAACTAAAGAGCTAAAACAGCATCTTTTTTAGAGAACTAAAAGCCTCTTTTTCAGAGAACTAAAAGAACTAAAAAGATCTAAAGAACCTCTTGATGAAAGTGAAAGAGGAGACTGAAAAAGTTGGCTTAAAGCTCAACATTCAGAAAACTAAGATCATGGCATCCATTCCCATCACTTCATGGCAAATAGATGGGGAAACAATGGAAACAGTTACAGACTTTATCTTTTGGGGCTCCAAAGTCACTGCAGATGGTGACTGCAGTCATGAAATTAAAAGACGCTTGCTCCTTGGAAGAAAAGCTATGACCAACCTAGACAGTATATTAAAAAGCAGAGATATTACTTTGCCAACAAAGGTCCATCTTGTCAAAGCTATGGTTTTTCTAGTAGTCATGTATGGATGTGACAGTTGGACTATAAAGAAAGCTGAGTGCCAAAGAATTGATGCTTTTGAACTGTGGTGTTGGAGAAGACTCTTGACAGTCCCTTGGACAGCAAGGAAATCAAACCAGTCAATCCTAAAGGAAATCAGTCCTGATTATTGATTGGAAGGACTGATGTTGAAGCTGAAACTCCAATACTTTGGCCACCTGATGCGAATAACTGACTCATTTGAAAAGACCCTGATGCTTGGAAAGATTGAGGTCAGGAGGAGAAGGGGATGACAGAGGATGAGATGGTAGGATGGCATCACTGACTCAATGGAGATGAGTTTGGGTAAACTCCGGGAGTTGGTGATGGACCGGGAGGCCTGGCATGCTGCAGTCCCTGGGGTCGCAAAGAATCAGACATGGCTGAGGGACTGAACTGAACCTAACTGAATTACTTGGAACTGAATTGTTTTAACTTACTGCTACAATTGCTAAGAAAATATTTCAAAAATGTTTTAAGGAAAGCTACATGGAAATTAAGGTGGTACATAAGGAAATATCTAATGTCAAAGAGGAAAGGCAGTAATGGGAAATAAGGGAAAGAAAAAATCTGAGACATAGAAACAAGTAACAAATTTGCATATACAATTCTTTCTTATGAATAATTAAAGTAAATATAAATGATTTGAATATACCAATCAAAAGTAAAAGTTGAAAAGAATTGAACAAATACTTTTAAATAAATATATTTAAAACATAAGTCAAAAGTAAATAATGGTAAAATATATCTATGTAAATACTAAGCAAAATAGGACTAGATATATTGCAGTAGACATTAAAGAATAAAATGATGCTAGAGGCATAGATTCTGTAACATCTGAGCCATAGTAGTGAATGTCTTCTGCAATGACAAAGCTATCTATGTATTAAAGCATAACAATTACCAACACTTTTTCACTTAACAATATAGTCCAAAATATATGAAGCAAAAAACAACATAACTGAATAAAGAAACTGAAAATTAAATGTTATTTGGGTATTCCACACTTAATTTTCAATAATGAAAAAATCAGGTAGAAATAATACTCGTGAGGAAAAAGAAAACTCTAGGAGATAGTAAAGGGCAGGGATGCTTGGTGCACTGCAGTCTATGGGGTCAGAAACAATGAGACATGAGTTAGCAACTGAACAACAAGAAGAAAACTTAAACTATAAACCAACTACATTGTTGTTATTTGGTGACTAAGTTGTGTCCAACTCTTTAGGGACTCCATGGACTGTACCCTGCCAGGCTTCTGATGTATGGAATTTTCCAGGCTAGAATACTGAAGTAGGTTGCCATTTCTTTCTCCAGGGGATCTTCTTAAACCAGGGATCAAACTCGCCTTCTCATCTCCTGCATTGGAAGGGGGATTGTTTACTGCTGAGCCACTAGTGAAGGACAAACCAAATATAGCTGAAAATTATCTATAGAACTCTCTACCAACAACTGGAAACTACTTTGTTTTCAAGCACACATAGAACACTCTCCAGGATATACTGTATATTTGGCCATCAGACAATCCTCAATAAATTTAAAAGGATAGACTTCACAGAACATATATTTTCCCACCACAATGGAACTGAATTAGAAATCAATAGCGGAAGGAAGTTTGTTAAATTTAAAAGAAAATATGGGAAATGTAAAACTATGTGAAAATAAAACAACACATACCTAAATAATGGAAATATCAAGAATAAATAAGGGGGAAAATGAAAACATACTTAGAGGTGAATTAAAATTTAAATACAATATACCAAAACATATGGAATGCACCTAAATAGTGCTTATGGGGGAATCTATAACTGCTAACAAATAGGAAAAAAATGTTAAAAAGTAGAAACTAGGAAAAATATTAAATGAAACCCAAAGAAGTGAAAAGAAGGAAATTATATGGATTAGAGTGAGAACATACAAAAAATAACAGAGGGAATTAAACTAAAAGTTAGTTCTCTAGAAAGATCAACTTAATAAGCACAGAGAAAGTATCTAACAAAATTCAACACCCTTTGATAATAATGACATTCAGCAAACTGGGGCTGCAGAATCTCATTAACATGAAAAAAGACACCTATGAGGAAAGAACTAGCATCATAATGCAAGAAGACTGCTGTTTGTCTAGATCAGGAGCAAGACAATGATGCCTGCTCTCACTGCTTCTATTGAATACTGCACAGGAGGGTCTATTTAGAGAAATTAGGCAAGGAAATAAAAGGTATTCAGATAAGAAAAAAAAATTGTTTCATTTGCAGATGACATATTCTATATTCATAAAATCCTTAAAAAACTCACAAAAATGGACAAAAAAAGCAAGAGATAAGAAGTGTATGTGTTTTCCTGAAAGGGAGAAATTGGGGGGTGTCTGTTGGCTGGTAAGGAGTTTCTTTTGGGACTGATGAAAATGTTCTGGAATTATATATTTGCAGGTGGCACAGTGATAAAGAATCTGCCTGCCAATGTCAAGATACGGAAGATGTGGGTTTGATCCCTGGGTCGGGAAGATCCCCTGGAGGAGGGCATGGCAACCCACTCCAGGGTTCTCTCCTGGAAAATCCTAGGGACAGAGGAGCCTGGAGGACCCCAGCTCATAGCTCCACAAAGAGTCAGACATGACTGAGCACACACGTGCACGCACACACACACACATTCAGTGGCTTACAATGTGTATGGCGTGGGGGAAGGATTAACACCAGTAACAGTAATGGATGAACAAATCTGTAAATAAATTAAACCATGCCAAATTATAGAGAATGAAAGGGTGAGTTTTACATGTTAATTTTATCTCAACAAAGTTGCCATTAAAAATATATCTATATATACAAGATTAATAAAAAGAAGAGCTGTGATTCAGGCCTACATCTAAATTCACTGTTTTTTGTTTTTTTTTTTTATAAAGGATTAGCTATGAGGAAGGTATTATTCTCAGTAATCAGAGACATAGAGACCGATATACTGAATGATTAAAATACATGACCACATTTACAAACAGAAGACCTGGAAGTAAGGTTCAAAATAAGATTTGCATGCATAAGCTTCAAAAGGCTTCCTAAGTGCCTTGTGCAGAGGAAACAGAGTCTGAATTTGCATCTGATTGTATCATTTTACACATAGCACTCTCAGTCTCTGAATTAATACAGGATATATTTTGTGCTCATAACTTTTAGTCATCAGTGTTGATTTTCTGATAAAATTTGATTTGATTCAGTTTCTTATTACTTTGAATTTTATAGACATGCCCTACTTAATTTTCATTTCTAGAATTTACCCATTCAATATCTGCATATTGAGTACCTGGGTGTGGGCATGAGCTAAGTCACTTCAGTCATGTCTGACTCTCAACACTATGGACCACAGCCCGTCAGGCTCCTCTGTCCATGGATTCTCCAAGCAATACTGGAGTGGGCTGCCGTGCTCTCCTCCAGGGATCTCCTGACCCAGGAATAGAACCTGCATCTCTTATGTCTCCTGCATTGGCAGGAGGATTCTTTACCACTAGCGCCATCTGGGAAGCCTTGAAGAAGGAAAGTGAAGTTGCTCAGTTGTGTCCAACTCTTTGAGACCCCATGGACTGTAGCCCACCAGGCTCCTCTGTCCATGGGATTCTCCAGGTAAGAATATTGGAGTGGGTTGCCATTTCCTTCTCCAGGAGATCTTCCCAACCCAGGGATCAAACCCTGGTCTCCTGCATTGCAAACAGACACTGAGCCACCAGGGAAGCCCATTAGATGCCAATACTTATTATTTGCACTGAGTGAAAAATTAAGTATTTTGCTTTCATTTTTTTCTCAAATGTTTCTAAATTCTAATTGCAATTTATTAGTTTTGTAAGATTTTCTTACAGTTGGTGGTATTTTCTTGTAGTAGTTTGTCTTGTAGTCAAGTTGTCTTCTTATTGTTAGAAATATTTACACATTCTCAAAGTGTTTTGTCCATCCATGAATATAGTGTGGAAAAATACTGCAACACACAAAATATTAATAACTGAAGTATTAAAGAGATTTCTTTGTTAATTTGAGAAGAGTCTTAACTATAAATGAGTCAAGTTAACATATATATGTGCATTTGTATAAACACACGTAAAAACAGATACACATGGTCTACAACCAAGCTAACATCAATTACAAATCATTTACTTCATTTCATGTACTTCTCAAACTTCATCAGGCCTCTGTTGATTAATTATTCAGGGTGGAAGTCATACTCTCCTGGTTTCTGCATTACTCAGTCTTGATTCTGCTTCATTTTCTGTTGAGGTTCATTGTGGTTAATGACGCACTCCATTTAGCACAACAAAGAATTATAATTCTCTGTAAATTCAGAGTTTGTTCTGTTGTGAATTACTACTCCTCTGGCGACTAGACAGCCTTGATGAATGCTACTTCTTGTTTAATGGCATAAAGGTCATTAGGAAAGATCGTAGTACCATTACTTTTAACGAGTTATTAGATAAATACATTTTCTAGATAGTTTAATCTCCTCATTAGACTTCAAAGTACTTTAAGGAAAGCCTTGCAATATGTATGTCAGTTCTCAATTATCAATGTTAATGAATAGGAGTAGCAGTGTGTATAAAGCAAAATGGATGAAAACATACATATATTTGACTTAGAGGACACCTGTGTCATGCGCTCTAAGTATAAGAAAAATTCAAATCAAACAATGAGATTGAATTAGAAAGATCCTTCATAGTAAGTGATCTGATTTTGCCATTGCATAGTCCATGCTTCTGTGAAACTTCTGCCCATATTTTCTCTTTCCAGTCATAACGGTGGACATCATCATCTCCCAGATTTAAATAATGGTGCCAGCACAAGCAGAGAGGTACATAGACTCCTTTGAGTTTTCTAACTAAATGGCTCATCCCTCCTTGAGTGCTGGGAGAGAGAATTATAGTATGTTATAAATGCCTTTCATTACAACTGCTGGGCAGAACACAAGGAGTAACGACCGCCAGAGAATCAGGATAGATAAAGGCGTAGGAATTGAATAAACTATTGCAGGCCTACGAAGGGCTTTCTACTTAATTATTGCTGCTTACTAATTAATTTCAAAACACTAATTCAGACTCCCTCTATGTGCAAGACAATGTGCTAGAATCTGAGGATTCTACAGTGAGCTTACCACGCATCAGGGGAAAACTATATCCAAAGAGTAATCACAAATGACCTAGCCATGAATTTTGTAATTTATTTTTTCATTTCAAAAAGTCAAACTTTGAGAGTTAAGCGAACTTATGGAAAGTATGTTTGCTGAGTATAAAAAGCGGAGAGATCAGGGAAGATCTCTGGTTAAGAGATACTTTATTTGTGATTGGATGATATGACAAGGAATTGTAGGGTGACATGGGGAAATGATGCATGGAAGCAATACATGCAGTGATCTAGAGTCAAGATCGGAAAACCTATCTGAGGAACTCAAAGAATTTTATGATTAGCTTTAAACAGAAGAAAATATGCTGTGAAAACTGATAAAAATTTTGGTTCATGGTTGCTTACTTCTGGGGCCACTGTGAGAGCTCTTTCCTGCTGTGACTAGTGTTCCAGGCTAGGAGGGGATACCAGGTTATTCTCCAGAAACATGTCAATGTAGAACTTTTTTTCTTTTTTCCAAAAATTTCTCAAGTTCTGAAAAGAAAGAAATCCGTATCTCCAAGCCTCTCTTAATTTGATGAGATTTATTTTCTCCTGCTAATAAGTATTGATTTAGCACCTAACTTTGTATTTATGTCTTTTTTTTTAATCGGCAAAATTATATAAGCTTCAAGTACCCATACCCATATATACCCTGGCTTACGTAGCAGCAAGTTGAACACAGTATAGCCCAGCAACGAGGATTCAGAGTGGCTACTTGGATACAACCTGATTTGATCTTTTCAATTTTTAAGACTACTAAAACCATCACAAATTCATTTTTCTCTAGAGAGTGAACTTTGCAGTCTTTGTTTATACCTTTAAAAAAACACCACCAACAATTATCACAATTTAAGCATAACGTATGTGGTCCTATTTACTTAGAGAAATCAGGATTTAAAAGTGAAATTGTCTCTTTGGAAAAAAAAAATTGATTATGCAAAATCCTGAACAGACTCCAGAATACTGTGAATTGCAGAATGTAGAGAGATTGATTAGAAATGATTACTGGGGTCTAAAACAGTGGCAAAAAAAGGGGAAATGGCAAAATTGGAGAAAACTTCCAGAAAAGAAACATAAAATTTGACTAGCTATTACAAGATCTTACCTTTACTTCTCTTGAGGGAAAATATCAAATATTATAGCTATATAGATATAAGATTTTTACTTGTCCTAAAAATCTCTTAAAATGTTTGTCGTTTTAAGAGTGATCTTTATTGTTAAATCTATCAATTTAACAATAAATAGAAAAAAACATAAAGAATCAAAGAAAAAATAGGAGATGAACCTTAGACATAGAGGAAGACAGCTTGACATAGTGCCTAGGAATGTGGGCTCCAGAGCTAAAGTGCCTGAGTTCAACTTTGTGTTCAGCTGCATTACCCTGAATAACTTTCTTCTATCAGTTTTCCAAGCAGTCAAATGAAGATGATTAATAGCCAGTACCTCTTGGGTTGTTAAGAGTTAGAATCACATGAAAACAGGTTGAGGCTATATTGGCAAGAAATTAACAGAAAATAAAATATTAACATTCAGCTTCATTATTGGTAAACAATAAAGTATAAGTTAAAATACTGGAAATTTATTAAGTTTTTTCTATTTGCAAAGAATAATAAAAATTGTCTTACCCAGTATTTTTGATAGTACTGGGAAAACTTACTCATCCACAAGTTTATAGTATTAGAAATGGATGTGATATTTTAAAAAACCTTTGAAATTAGATATAAGATTTGAAAATCTTATATCTAATTTTATAGTGGATATCAAATTTTAAAGTTAAAATTTTATTAGGGAATATTTGCAGCATTACTTGAAGGAAAATAGAGATAATCTAATAGCTAGCAATATTATACTCATAAAATAAGTGTATGTCCAAATCACATAAATGTGGCCTCAAAATGTTTGACTTATTTTGGATATTTGTGAAAATACAAGGCCTGTACAGACATTATTTAAAGGAAGGGTGATATTGAAATCAGGTTTATTTTATTCTGTATTTACAAATGTTTAGTAGTCATTTTGATATGTCATTACAAGTAGGGGCAAGGAACATTGAAATAATGATGCCGTCTATATCCGTTTTAGAATTGAAGAACAAGAGCTTGTTAACTTGGAACAAAGCTATATTTACTAAAAGGGTTAAAAACAGTGAATCACTGAAGTGAGACAAAAGCATGTGTATTGGTTTTCTGTAATTTATTTCCAATGTTCAGTTTTCAGTAGCAGAATATTTCTTTTATTGCCAAGACTTCAGTATCCTGCATAGTATGTCAGATCTTGTTTTAGGAAAAAAAAATAGTATCTACATATTTAGTACACTAAAGATATACTGAGATCTGTTACTTACTTTTATTCATTCACTTAACATATTAGAGCTTGCTATGTTTCTCACTAAAAAGAAAAAAATAATAATGTTTTCCTAAGGGAACGTGCATTATTTTTGAGGGAGATGGGCAGAATTAAGGAAAATGTATTAAAAACAAAAACAAAAACACAGTGGGTGAGGAGAGAGAGATATAGAGATGACATTTCCTGGTTCCCTTGAAAACAGAGCCTGAGATAAAAATTTGGGATAGGAGTTTATCTGAAGGAATCAAGAGTGCTATAGTAGACTGTATATGAAATAAGAGAAGAAAAAGTCAAAAAAGTGTAGATCATTTGAGGCTGCTCATATAGACAAAAAATGCTTGAGTGCACATATATTTTCAGAAAATGAGCAGACAGGCTCCCAGACAAGTCCACCCAAAGAGCAAAAATTGACCTTGTATCCCCTGCCTCCGTCCCCATCGTTCGGGAAGCATCGGAGACCTGGGCAGGCATGGGTTAGGGATGCGGCCGTGAGTCAGCTGAAAGAGAAGGAACTAGCGGAGCCCACGGCAGGCACGCCCGCGTTTGAGGCTCACTTTCTTTCCCGGTCCAGCAGCCAGCCAGCCCAGGGCTGGTCCCCATTACGAGAGCTCCCTGAAGAACAGGCTCAGGACTGCCCCCTGAGCGACGGAGCTGCAGCCGCTGCTGGATCCATAGAAACAGGTGGAAGGGCAGGAACGAAATCCTGGAGGGGCCATGATAACATGTGAGCCCAGGGCTTGCAAAGAGATGCTTGCCTTTGGAAACCCTTGTAGAAATTATCTGTAAAGGGGTAAGAAAAATGGGAAATCAAAAGAGGAGTTTTTATTTTATTTATTTATTTAAAGACTGCAGCCATAACTCCATTCTTGTATGCTGAGGGGGATTTCCCGGTAGAGAGGTTAGAAAGTTGGCCTTTAACAAACGGAGACCAAAGAGGAAATTCTGAAGCGATGCCCTTAGAAGGCAACGTGTTACTTAAGCTGGTGACCCTAACTCGCCGCTGAGTGAGGATTATGGAATGTCCACTCACCATGTAGACATCACTGTCTGGTAGGAAGCGGAGACTTGAGGATTACGTTAAATCGATAAAGTACAAACCGTTTTCGCTGAATTGCTCCCGGTGCCGATGGGGAGAACAGGAAAGGAAGGGCGCGGGAAGGAGGGTGTGCCGTCAGCTACACTCGGGCTTCCACTCACCAGAAGCTTGACACTGACGGCTCCTCTTTTCTCTACACACTGGAAAGATTAATATTCATAGCCGATGAGTCAATAAAAATCAAGCATAAAACTACATTGAGTTACTTCTTTTCTGGATGTATGCAAACTTATGGTTTCCTCTTTTATGATACGTTGTGCTGTTTAATAAAATACACACAGAAGAGTTACTATGGCAGCTAATGTATCTTTTTTTAGTATGTGGCTTCTTAACATAATTTTAAAAGTAATTTTATTGTTACATGACTTGAAAGAAAATCATCTTTAGGAAAAAGATAATTTGGATGAATTTGGCGTTTTTTCTTGTTACCTTTGATTCAGTTCCATTTTCACATTTTATATTATCACAATCATAGACACACAATGGCAACTGTTTGAAAACTACATTTATTTTAAACAAGAAAAAGGATGTATAGAAATATACTTAGCACTTTGTAGCTCATATGTATTCTACAAAGATTTTTTTAAAATCACTATGTAATATATATTACATTTAGTTCTAAAGTTCCATTTCCTATTCTCATTTCTTAGCAAGTTTAAAGTTTTTTTGAAGAGTTGGTAAAGATAAATGGAAAGATTTAGAAACTTGGAAATGTCTAAATTGAAGAATCTAGAAAAAAAAAAGACATTGGCAATGACCTCTGATTGTTAGAGTTTATTTGTATTTTAAATGGAGCTTTGATATCCATATCATGTTTGAACCTCTTTCATTTATCTTGATGCAAATGATTAAGCAATATCAATAATACAGAAAGAAAAACTTGGAAATGTTTGTGTAAATCAAATGCTGTTGATAAATCATGTAACTTTCAGAGTTAATAATGATTGTCACAGACTTCAGTATTTTATTTTTCTTCAAAAACAAATTTGTATTTATTACTGTGCAGCTATCTAACTAGACATTTTTTAGGTGTCAACAGAGAAGAATGTATGATTTTCACTTATAAAATGCTACAGGTAACTAGATATATATGACTATAAAATTTATTTCAGCTTATAAGCATCATATGCAATAACATCAACATTTATTTACATAAGCTCACTATAAATATTTTCTTGTATAATATTACATGCCACTCTCTAAAAATCATTGAGAGTACAGTTGAGATGTATTCCTAATAAAGAACAGAATACTTTGCTTTTGGTTTTAACATGCCAAACCTTAATTAATGTGTTTTAAAGGTTTTAACTTGCACATTACTGTCGGATTTTTATGTCACTCTTTCCGTTGTTAACTGGTCAATTCTATTTGGTTCCTCTATAGTGAGTTTAAGAATCGATGTTTCTCTTTCTTACAAAGGCAATACATTGAAAAACAATACAGCTAGATTATTAATATAATAAAAATAATTATTACATGGAAAGATCAAAATGAATACATTTAGAAAATGGATATTATACGTGAAAGATTGTGGGGGGAAAAAAAAAAGTGTTGTTGCTGAAACTAGGACTCTGCTCATCAGTGCCAAAGGAAATGTGGAGACACCTTTCGGTGAGGTGGGAAAGAAGAGCTTTATTGCTTAGCCAAGCAGGAGGGGCCCCAGCCGGCTAATGCGCTCAAGGCTATGTAACCCCTCTGGAGGGGGTGGTGAGAAGTCTTAGGGTTTTCAAAGAGCAAGGCGTGTTGAGCTCATGGGCATTCTCAGATTGGTTGGCATCAAGGGGAACTTTCAAGCGTCATCAACTTTCTGGTTTCAAACAGTCTATGTTCTTGCTGTCAGCAGTTTTCATCTGAAAGGGGTCAGCTTCCTGTAAAAACGATTTAGGAGTGTGTGTCCGGCCTCTGTTTGTTTCAGGGAGCTGCGAGTTTGAGGATTCTGCTGTGTGGCGGAAGTATAGCCTAGTTGTTACTGGTTTCCCAGCCCAGTAGCTACTCTGTTTTTACCTCTTCGCATTTCCGACCATTAACTACTGAGTCAGGCTTTTACTTCAAAAGACCAGACCCTGGACTTGTCCATGGCTTCATTTTAAGACACATGCTAATTTAACCAAGAATGTTTCAAAATTTGAAGCAGAGAGAGAAAAAGCATCAAACTGGACCCTGCTTTTTCTGACTCAGAAGAAATAGCATAATACATAAGAAGCACAGCAATTCTGAGAATCAAATATCAAATAATAATTTTTAAGATGCTTAGACATCTATCGTGTCCTTTTTTTCCCTTATGTTCCAGTTTCTGGCTATCAAAGAACCCCACTAACCCAAACGAACTAAGTGCCATGCTCTCTAGTATGTTTTAATTTGGTGGTAGGTCACAAAAATGTGGCTCTTTGAATCTCCAAAGGCTATGGATGGCACACGTATTTACACAGCTCTAAGTAGATGCCTTTCAGAGAACACAGAATTCCCGGCTCAGCCCTTGCGTTTCAAATGGAATTTGAAGAACACTCCCATAAGGGTGCGCCTGACAAAACTCAGTTCTGGTGCTTAGGTGATGTCTCAACCGCTCAGGCTCAGCCCCTGCTGTGGGTTTGATATGGGATTCAGGTACCAGCGCTAAGTTACTCCCAGGTCGCCTCATCTTTCCCTGAGCCGTTTACATTCATGTTTCCCTTTGGTTTCCTAAATCAAAAGTAAAACTAACTGAGTAAACAACATACGACAGAAGCGGATGAAAAAGAGCCATGCTCATGGGCACATGTGAAATACATCAAAGCAGGGTTGATCGTCTATTGCTTTCTGTTCTGGCTTTTCTTAGAGCATGCTCTTTAGGTAGAAGACTGAAAGATTATGTACTATTTTTGAAGGAAGAAAATTGGCCAGAAGAGACAGTAATGTACTAACAATTAAAGGTCAGGATAAACTCCAAATGTAAGTGGGCAAACATACAGATATTTAGTGGAAGGTGATGGCCACGTGAAGCAGGAACAAATGCAGCATATTTCTGCACATGTATTCTGTGTTCTCTGCAGAACTTGATGAAAGTGTGCACCTGCTGGTAATCTGTTTTCCAGAGAGCCTAGACTCCCATTGCTTTGCCTTTTCTCTAGTGCAATTGCTGTGTGTCGCTTCTTCAGTGCCTCTTGGACCACCACGTATTCCATTTTGCAACTGGGGACTGCTGCTGCTGCTGGGGACGACATCATGCAAAAGGCACTCATCTGATCCAGTTTGCCCCTTCTTCCTAAATATCTTCTCCTTTTTATTCTTAAATTTGAAAAGTAAAAATATTGCAAGTTCTTCCCAATTTCCACTGCATACTATCAAGTATATAATCTCCAAATCTTTCACATAGTGAAGAAATATGACCAAGAATATTGCTTCAGATATAAATATATGTGTGTATATGTATATATGTATGTGCTGTATAGTCACTAAGTCATGTCTGATTCTTTCTTTTGCGATCCCAAGGGTTGTAGCCCACCAAGCTCCTCTGTCCATGGGACTTTCCAGGCCAGAATACTGGAGTGAGTTGTCCTTTCCTCCTCCAGGAGATCTTCCCAACCCAGGGATTGAACCTGCATCTCCTGCAGTGGCAGGTGGATTCTTTACCACAGAGCCACCAGGGAAGTGTGTGTGTGTGTGTGTGTGTGTGTGTGTGTGTATATACATACACACACATATATATGAGATCCTTTTTTTTGCCTCAATTAAAATTCAAAGCTTCATTACTTGAGTTAATGTAGAATACAAATTTGAACTATTTATTTGAAGTAGCCACAAAATAAATTGTATTTCTTTCTGCCTTCTACAGGCTTTTTAAAAAACCTTTTTACTCTTGCTATTTCATCAGAATTGTGGAAGATTTTAGTGTTCAGAAATGGACCCTGTATTTGCAATCTCCCAGCCCACTCGGTACTTATTTTAAGATTTTAACCAAGTTTTGCATCTAACCAAATGTGAAGGCCAATGGTACCACATTTCTCCAAACACTGTGCTCAGGTAGTCTCTGTAGGCTTCGTGTTTGGCCTGATAATACTTTGTGCCAGTCTCCTTAGTGTTTAACTTCATGTTTAAAAAAGTCCCAGACCAATTTAAAAATTTCATCTTAAAATATGTAGTTTTGAATTTTCATGCCTACCTCTCCCATCTTCCAGTTTTAGAATGGAAAGAAGTGCAACAGAAAAAGAGAGATAGAAAGTGTGAAGTCATTCATGCTGCTACCGTCCTCCCTTGATGCACACTGATTGGCTTGCATGTTTCTGAAGGAGCAGGAATTCAAGTGTTGGCATTTTCATTGGGCACGTTTATAGATTCCTTGGAAGCTTTACAAGGCCTTTCAAACCAGGTGAGAAATAGGCTGGCCTCTTCAGACAGTCAGTGTGCTTTGGTCACCACACGTTAGCCCTTACAAAGTCCAATAAAGAAATTATAACCTGGTTTTTTTTTTCTTTAATGTCAGTCACTGTACATTTTATCTCCTAGCCCCGTGAACAGTGTGTGGCATATAACTTTCACTGCTGCCTCTCTATCAACCCACTGTAGGTTGATGTGGTAGGGTTTTCACCTCCATTTTGCTTTTCAACGGAAAGCAATATTTATGTCCAAGCTCCTGGTGACAGATGTTGAGGTCAAAAAGAACACCCGTCATCACACTTTGCTGCCGTGTGCCGTAAAAGGACTGTGACGCTCAACCCCCGCTGCTTAGGGGCGCGTCGATTTCTACCTCATCTGTTACCCCTTGGACCTCTCCTAAACTCCTTGGAGACGCCGTGAAGACGTGAGAGGAAACTCTAGCTAATGACACACACTTGGGGAAACCCCTACTTCATTAAATTCCCTTGACGATCACTGTTTAAAAAATATGCACGGATCAGTTAAGGAGTAAAGTAAAGCCATCTGTTAGTTTACTTGATGGTTCGAAGTCCATATTGCCTTTTCCTTTTAGTTGTGAAGGCTTAGATACATTCTGAGACAATAAGCACATCAGTTTAAACTCCTATTTTAAACACTATCTCTGTTTGGTGTTGGTGAGTCTGTTTCTCAACTTCACCATCAATCTGCAGTTTCATAACCAGTATCTGATAGTCCTTCTTTTAGTGTTCTGGTGACCCAGTGACTCATTCCCTCTGGTCTTCCCTGATTTTTCCAAAATTGTGAAATGAGGCAAGACATGGAAAATTGACTCATTGTCTCTTCAGTGCCTTCCTTAACACTTGCTCTCATCAGCCACCTTCCAAGATATGAATCAAAAACATGTACCTCTATTAATATTTTTGTTACTGGACCCAGTATTAATATTGTCTAATAATTTCCAAGCTAGCACAGATGGATATGATCACACTGGCAGAGATTCTTAAAGGGAATTAATGTCAAGAATCTGATAATGTTTTTTAATTTATTTTTTAATTGGAGGATAATAGCTTTACAATGTTGTGTTGGTTTCTGCCATACGACAATGCAAATCCGCCATAATTATATATATACATGTATATACATATATATATGTGTGTGTGTGTGTATGTGTTCCCTTCCCTGTAAGGCTCCCTCTCCCCTCCCACCCCATCCCATTAGCTTGTCCCAGAGCGCCAGGCTGGGCTCCCTGTTATAACCAGCTCCCCACTAGGTATCTGTTTTACTCATGATACTGTATATATGTCAAAGCTACTTTCTCAGTACGGCCTACCCTCTCCTTCCCTCACTATCCACGTTTATTCTCTCCTTCTGCATCTCCATTCCTTTCCTGCAAATAGGTTCATCAGTGCTGTTTTTTTAGATTCCACATATATATATATATATATATATATATGTGTGTGTGTGTGTGTGTGTGTGTGTTAATATAGATATTTGTTTTTTCTATTTCTGACTTCACTTTGTATAACAAGCTCTAGGTTTATCCACCTCATTACAACTGACTCAAATTCACTCATTTTTATGGCTCAGTGAATATTCCATTAGATATATGTAGCACATCTTCTTTGTCCATTCATCTGCTGATGGACATCTAGGTTGCTTCCCTATCCTGGCTATTGTAAATGGTGCTGCAATGGACATTAGGGTACATGTGTCTTTTTCAATAGTTTGTGTGTGTGTGTGTTTTACAGAGTATTTGCCCAGTAGTGGGTTTGCTGGGTGATATAGACGTTTTAATTCTTCTTTTTAAAGGAATCTCACACTGTTCTCCATAGTGGCTCTATCAACTAACTTTCTCACCAACTGTGCAGGAGGCTGGAGAAGGCAATGGCAACCCACTCCAGTACTCTTGCCTGGAAAATCCCATGGATGGAGGAGCCTGGTAGGTTGCAGTCCATGGGGTCGCTAAGAGTCAGACACGACTGAGCGACTTCACTTTCACTTTTCACTTTCATGCATTGGAGAAGGAAATGGCAACCCACTCCAGTGTTCTTGCCTGGAGAATCCCAGGGACAGCGGAGCCTGGTGGGCTGCAGTCCATGGGGTTGCACAGAGTCGGACACGACTGAAGCGACTTAGCAGCAGCAGCGCAGGAGGCTTCCATTTTCTCCACATCCTCTCCAGCATCTATTGTTTGCAGACTTTTTGATGATGGCCATTCTGATTGGTGTGAGATAACACCTTATTGTGGTTTTGATTTGCATTTCTCTAATAATGAGCATCTTTTCATGTGCTTTTTGCCCATCTGTATAAAGATAGTCTTCTTTATAGAGATGTCTGTTTAGGTCTTCTGCCTATTTTTTTTTTTCTTCTTCTGCCCATTTTTTGATTGGGTTATTTGTTTTTCTGATATTGAGCCAGAATATGATAAATTTAATGTGTTTCAACAATCAGTACCTTTGCATGTGTGCTAAATTGATTCAGTTGTCTGACTCTTTGCAACCCTTTAGACTGTAGCCCACCAGGCTCCTCTCTCCATGGGATTCTCCGTGCAGGAACACTGGATTGGGTTGCCACACTGTCCTCCAGGGGATATTTTCAACCCAGGGGCTGAATCCACGTCTCTTACCTCCCCTGCATTGGCAGGCAGATTCTTTATCATTAGCATCACCCGGGAAGCCCAATCGGCACCTTTAATCATCCATGATTGTTTTCCATAGTTCATATCCCACACTCACCACCCCGACAGTTAACTTTCACCTTACCTTCCTAAAGCTTTCACAAAACCAGTCTCCCTATCTGTAAATCCTTTTAGTCTTCCTCCTTTCAAAACAGAAGAGACTCTGGGCTCCTTCTAGATGCTGATTGGGTAACTGCACATGTGTTAAAGCTCCCATGTTCACACTCACTGAACAGGGAGTCCTCTTCACACCCAGCCTCATCCTTTCTACTGAGTCTTCCATGAACATTTAAGTATTCTGGCATTGAAGACCATGAAGAAAGAAAAATTTCCTCCCAGAGCAAACCATTGCCAATTTAAGGCAGGCTGTGAATGCCACAAAGCTTCTACAGGTTTCAAAGGAGAATTTCTTCCTTTGTAGTCATAGAGCATCGCTGAAACTCAGACCCAGGACCCAACTATAACATTGGAAGTGATGCAAAAGAAAAAGAATCCTCAGCTTTAAGTGGCTACCATGACAAAGATAGAGCTCTGCAAAAGGAAACTGTCAAAACCTCAGATGTGGGAACCTGAGACTCCCATATTCCCCAATTATTTGAAACTGAGCTGTGTGCAGGTACAGTCCCTTTTCCCAAGCAAGAGCAGGGCAATCTCCCCACACTTAGGTATCAGGTAGTAACCTCAGGTGAAGCGGGTGAATCTTGTCCACTTTAAGATCCAACCATGACATTTTTCATTGGCCCCAGGACAATATCCAGAGTCAAGTCTCAACAAAATTTGAGTGAGAAGTACAGTCTTATCTAGGAAGAAATAGTCTTAATGACACAGGAAATACAAAAATTGGCTAATACCTGCTGGCATTAATGGAAGAAACAAGCATTTGAACAGATCCTGGGGCTGTTAGACTGGAAATCGAAGAAGATTAAAACCAAATAAATAAGAATCACTTGACAAAAGCTGTTCATTTGTGACCTGTGATTTAATATTCTGACCGTGACACTTGACATCAGCTCACCTTGCTTCTTTAAGATTGGATATGGCAGGGGCCTAAAATAAATTACATATGGATGCTAGAACTATGGTGACATGTTTTGGAGAAGGGTTTTGAAGGCTTAAGAAGGTGGGGATGTGGTCATGGATTTATTCTTTAGACCTGAGAATGCACTGCTTGAGTTTCTTTATAAGAACCCAGAGGAAAACCACTTCTTAGATTATTAAGAACACTGGTGGGGCACTAACACCTTTGGGAAGCAAGTTGATGGCTATCAAGATAGCCTGGAGATGTCAAGATGATAGCCTGGGGGAGATGGGAGATGCTGTCTAGAACTGTGTGTGACATTGCACAGAGAGACTAGATGGCATTACTTAACTGCCAGGGGCAAGGTAGATGCAATTACCACAAAAGATACCAAGGAAGAGTGGAAATTATAGCTATTTAATGTGATGGCTAATAGATCATGGTGTCACTTGGGGCAAGACAGAGTGTTAGTCAATTAGAATATTGCTCAATTTACATGATGGTAATCATATACTAGGAGATACGAAGCAGGGGCTGTGAGCTGCTGCTCTCCCTTGCCCATTTTCCAGAGGCAAGTAAGTTCAGAGACCCTGACCCTATTAGGTCGACTGCCTTTCTTCTGAGGAAAGAGCCTGCAATTCCAATGCAAGCATATATAATAAAGAATCACTTGAATTTTTCATAGAGGAGTCTACAATCATTTGCTAAAATAACTATGCACTTACAAAAGAAGATTATCAATGTTTTCATATCTCTTAGATGAAGAGTTCTGAGCCAACACTAATGAACACCTAAAGTGTGTTTACAGTCTTTGAATTAAGTAGGAGCTTATGGAAACCAGGTGATAAATGGAAACTAATCCAAAGCTATCTCACAAGCTAACCCATTCTGTGAATATTTCTCAGTTTACAAATATAAATTTCAGAGATTATATATGTGTGAGTGAGTGAGTGAAATCGCTCAGTCGTGTCCGACTCTTTGCGACCCCATAGACTGTAGCCTACCAGGCTTCTCTGTCCATGGGATTTTCCAGGCAAGTGTACTGGAGTGGGTTGCCGTTTCCTTCTCCAATATATGGGTACAGTGCATATATACATGTATATATATATATATATGTATTTTGAAGATTACAACTATGTCCACAATGCCCAGCATATGTATATTCTTGCCTAGAGAATCCTGTGGACAGAGGAGCCTGGTGGGCTGCTGCCCATAGGGTCACACAGAATCAGACACGACCGAAGCAATAGCATGCATGCATGAGTGTATATATATGTCATCTTCACCTTTGGAGGGAGGGTTAACTTCCTGGTCAGGGAAGTTGCAGTCATCAGAGTAGAAGAGATGAAGTGGAATCTCCTATGATTTCCCTTCACTCATGTCAAGACACTAAGCCAAAAAAAAAAAAATTACTAACTTCTATGAAGAAAATGGAGAAGGCAATGGCACCCTACTCCAGTACTTTTGCCTAGAAAATCCCATGGAAGGAGGAGCCTGGTGGGCTGCCGTCCATGGGCTCCCTAGAGTCGGACACGACTGAGCGACTTCACTTTCACTTTTCACTTTGATGCATTGGAGAAGGAAATGGCAACCCACTCCAGGGTTCTTGCCTGGAGAATCCCAGGGACGGGAAGCCTGGTGGGCTGCCATCTATGGAGTCGCACAGAGTCAGACACGACTAAAGCAACGCAGCAGCAGCATGAAGAAAATGCATATATCTACTGTATAGACAAAAACACAAAGAATGCAGTTATGAAAGTCTCCATCATATAAACTAGCCTCTGTGATATGAATAAAAGTCCAATGGCTCATGGCAGATGACTCTGGAGTGTTTTATGTCTAACCGGTTTATAACCATAACTAGTGTATATTTTAAACAGCGCTTATTTTAAATCTACTGTCATGAGATGAAGGGGGTATAATAAAAGTTTGTCCTCAAACTTTTGAAAAAATGGAAATTTCCTCAAGGTTTGCTCAAGTTTGTAACCTTACAGCCTACACCCTATAGCATAGAGTGGGCAAAAGAAAGAGCCGCATGAGGAACTGCAGACACAGAGAACAGCCTTGCGGACACAGCGGTGGGAGGTGACGGCAGGACAGACGGAGAGAGTAGCATGGACGTGTATACACAAGCAGAGGTGAAATAGATGGCCGGGGATCTGCTGTGTGAGGCAGGGAGCTGGAGCGGGGGTGGGGCGGGAGGTGGGAGAGAGTTTGAAGAGGAGGGGACATTGTCTGCTGGTGCTGGTTTAGTTGCTCAGTCGTGTCCGACTCCTGCGACCCCATGGACTGTAGCATGTCGGGCTCCTCTGTCTGGGATTTTCCAGGCAAGGATACTGGAGTCGGGTGCCATCTCCTTCTCCAGGACACAGTATACCTATGGCTGATTCATGAAGTATGGCAGACACCCACACAATATCATAATTAAAAAATAAACAAATTGATAAAAAATAGATAAAAAGATGAATTAATATTAGGAATGTAATGAAAAACATGATAAATATAACTAACACTGCTGTATGTTATATGTGAATGATGTTGAGTAAATCCTAAGAGTTCTTATTACAAAATATTTTTATATATTTTTTAAAATTTTGTATCTTTATGAGCTGATAGTGTTCACTAAACATTGTGGTAATTTCCTGATGTATGTAAGTCAAATCGCTATGCTGCACACCTTAAGAATATACAGTGCTGGGAAGATACACCCAACTGAATACAGGGTTTCCACAGAATAGCAAGTAGAGATAAGAAAGCTTTCTTAAGCGAATGGGAAAGACTAAAGAGCTCTTCAAGAAGATTGGAGATATCAAGGGAAGATTTCATACAAGGCTGGGCACAATAAAGGACAGAAACGGCAAGGATCTAACAGAAGCAGAGGAGATTAAGAAGAGGTGGCAAGATTCCACAGAAGAATTCTACAAAAGAGGTCTTAATTGACCCAGATAACCATAATGATGTGGACACTCACTTAGAGCCAGATATCCTGGAGTGTAAAGTCACATGGGCCTTCAGAAGCAATAGTGTAAACAAAGCTAATGGAGGTAATAGAATTCTAGTCAAGCTATTTAAAACCCTACAACACATGATGCTGTAAAAGTGCTGCAATCAATATTCCAGCAAATGTGGAAAACTCAGCAGTGGCCACAGGACTGGAAAAGGTCAGTTTCATTCCAATCCCAAAGAAAGCCTATGCCGAAGAATGTTCAATCTACCATAAAATTGCACTCACTTCACATGTTACAAAGGTAATGTTCAAAATACTTCAAGCTAGTCTTCAACAGTATATGAACTGAGAATTTCCAGATATACAAGCTGGTTTTAGGAAAGGCAGAGGAACAGAAGTCAAATTGCCAACATCCATTGGATCATGGATCAGTTCAGTTCAGTCGCTCAGTCGTGTCCGACTCTTTGCGACCCCATGAATCGCAGCACACCAGGCCTCCCTGTCCATCACCAACTCCTGGAGTTCACTTGGACTCACGTCCATCAAGTCAGTGAAGCCATCCAGCCATCTCATTCTCTGTCGTCACCTTCTCCTCCTGCCCCCAATCCCTCCCAGCCTCAGAGTCTTTTCCAATGAGTCAACTCTTCACATGAGGTGGCCAAAGTACTGGAGTTTCAGCTTCAGCATCATTCCTTCCAAAGAAATCCCAGGGCTGATCTCCTTCAGAATGGACTGGTTGGATCTCCTTGCAGTCCAAGGGACTCTCAAGAGTCTTCTCCAACACCACAGTTCAAAAGCATCAATTCTTTGGCGTTCAGCCTTCTTCACAGTCCAACTCTCACATCCATACACGACCACAGGAAAAACCATAGCCTTGACTAGACGAACCTTTGTTGGTAAAGTAATGTCTCTGCTTTTGAATGTCTAGGTTGGCCATAACTTTCCTTATGAAAGTGCTTCCAGCTTCATTAACCTGTCTTTCTTCATCACAGTAGAGTCACATAGTTCTTGATCATCTTAATATTCACTAGACCATAATATGAGTCCTGTATATAATGATATTAGGTAAATGAATCCTCTAAGCAGAAAGTACAAAATACTCTAGATGCTCTATTAGGAAATAATCATCAGCTACCATCATAATTACCACCTATCAGTTCAGTTCAGTTCAATTCAGTTCAGTCACTCACCATGTCCTATTCTTTGCATCCCCATGGACTGCAGCACGCCTGACCTCCCTGTCCAAAACCAACTCCCGGAGTTTACTCAAACTCATATCCATTGAGTCGGTGATGCCATCCAACCATCTCATCATCTGTCATTCCCTTCTCCTCCTGCCCTCAATCTTTCCCAGCATCAGGGTCTTTCCCAATGAGTCAGCTCTTTGCATCAGGTGGCCAAAGTATTGGAGTTTCAGCTTCAGCATCAGTCCTTCCAATTTAAACCTGATTTCCTTTAGGAGAATGCAACTGGAGGAATCAACCTACCTGACTTCAGGCTCTACTACAAAGCCACAGTTATCAAGACAGTATGGTACTGGCACAAAGACAGAAATATATATCAATGGAACAAAATAGAAAGCCCAGAGATAAATCCACGCATATATGGACACCTTATCTTTGACAAAGGAGGCAAGAATATACAATGGATTAAAGACAATCTCTTTAACAAGTGGTGCTGGGAAAACTGGTCAACCACTTGTAAAAGAATGAAACTAGAACACTTTCTAACACCATACACAAAAATAAACTCAAAATGGATTAAAGATCTAAACATAAGACCAGAAACTATAAAACTCCTAGAGGAGAACATAGGCAAAACACTCTCCGACATACATCACAGCAGGATCCTCTACGACCCACCTCCCAGAATATTGGAAATAAAAGCAAAAGTAAACAAATGGGACCTAATTAACCTTAAAAGCTTCTGAACAACAAAGGAAACTATTAGCAAGGTGAAAAGGCAGCCTTCAGAATGGGAGAAAATAATAGCAAATGAAGCAACTGACAAACAACTAATCTCAAAAATATACAAGCAACTCCTACAGCTCAACTCCAGAAAAATAAATGACCCAATCAAAAAATGGGCCAAAGAACTAAATAGACATTTCTCCAAAGAAGACATACAGATGGCTAACAAACACATGAAAAGATGCTCAACATCACTCATTATCAGAGAAATGCAAATCAAGACCACTATGAGGTACCATTTCACACCAGTCAGAATGGCTGCGATTCAAAAGTCTACAAATAATAAATGTTGGAGAGGGTGTGGAGCAAAGGTAACCCTCTTACACTGTTGGTGGGAATGCAAACTAGTATAGCCACTATGGAGAACAGTGTGGAGATTCCTTAAAAAACTGGAAATAGAACTGCCTTATGATCCAGCAATCCCACTGTTGGGCATACACACTGAGGAAACCAGAAGGGAAAGAGACATGTGTACCCCAATGTTCATCGCAGCACTGTTTATAATAGCCAGGACATGGAAGCAACCTAGATGTCCATCAGCAGATGAATGGATAAGAAAGCAGTGGTACATATACACAATGGAGTATTACTCAGCCATTAAAAAGAATTCATTTGAATCAGTTCTAATGAGGTGGATGAAACTGGAGCCTATTATACAGAGTGAAGTAAGCCAGAAGGAAAAACACCAATACAGTATACTAACACATATATATGGAATTTAGAAAGATGATAACAATAACCCTGTGTACGAGACAGCAAAAGAGACACTGATGTATGGAACAGTCTTATGGACTCTGTGGGAGAGGGAGAGGGTGGGAAGATTTGGGAGAATGGCATTGAAACATGTAAAATATCATGTATGAAATGAGATGCCAGTCCACGTTCAATGCACGATACTGGATGCTTGGGGCTAGTGCACTGGGACGACCCAGAGGGATGGTATGGGGAGGGAGGAGGGAGGAGGGTTCAGGAAGGGGAGCACATGTATACCTGTGATGGATTCATTTTGATATTTGGCAAAACTAATACAATTATGTAAAGTTTAAAAAAAAGGATGAGGTAGATGGTAATTGGAGATTTAAGGATCTACTTTATCAGGGAATGTCTTAGGAGTTAAGTGGCTGTGGCATGCCAGGACCTTTCGTCTGAAATAACAGACAACTTGCTATACTTCATACCTTCCCCAACCAGGACAGAGTAAGAATGGGCTTCTTTGGACTTTGAAAGCACAGGCTATAATATCTGGGAATTCTACTCTGGTGAGACTGCCTGTTCAAATGTGACTCAGGGAGAGAGAGTTATACAGCAGATCTAGGCTCCAGATTTATCTTCAGCCTATGTGAAGGTGTTGAAAATGTCTAGGGTAGATAAGAGTGTTATAGGAAGTTGCTAAGCATCAATAGGTGAGTGGCAAAGTGTACCTTTAACGTTCTGGAGAAGTGCTGTTTTCCATTTGTAAAGTTCTTACTATGTTACTCAGACACAGAAGATAACAATTGTTAACCTTAGGGATTAGTGGTAATTCTCAATATATTTCAAGATTGGATGGGTATAGTAAAAATCTATTGTATATTGGAAAAGGTATATTAATAATCAAGTGTAAACAGACTCAGAAGGCATCAATAAAAACATTAAGAGAAGCGTAGATTCATGTATCATCTTTCTATACTGTACTGATAAGTTTCTAGTTCAGTCTTATAATTTAATGTGGGTTTCCCTTTGAGTAAATGATGATGAGTCTGGTGTATATACATGTCATTAATTCTGTTGGCAATAATCATGAATAGTCTGCAACTCCATTTAAATCAGTTAAACTTAAGCTTGACTCTAAATTTTCAAATGAAGAACACATAACAGATTGGAATACCCTTAATCCCCTAAAAACAAAACAAAACAAAAACAAAACCCTACCATTAGGCACAATTGCACTCATCTCACACACTAGCAAAGTAATGCTCAAAATTCTCAAAGCCAGGCTTCAACAGTACATGAACTGTGAACTTTCAGATGTTCAAGCCAGATTTAGAAAAGGCAGAGGAACCAGAGATCAAAATGCTAACATCCGTTGGATCATCGAAAAAGCAAGAGAGTTCCAGAAAAACATCTATGTTTGCTTTATTGACTATGCCCAAGACTTTGACTGTGTGGATCACAACAAACTGTGGATAATTCTTCAAGAGATGGGAATACCACACCACCTTACCTGCCTCCTGAGAAATCTGTGTGCAGGTCAGGAAGCAACAGTTAGAACTGGACATGGAACAACAGACTGGTTCTAAATAGGGAAAGGAGTGCATCAAGGCTGTATATTGTCACCCTGCTTATTTAACACTTGCAGAATATATCATGTGAAATGCCAGGCTGGATGAAGCACAGGCTGGAATCAAGATTGCTTGGAGAAATATCAATAACCTCAGACCTGCATAGATGACACTACCCTTATGGCAGAAAGTGAAGAAGAACTAAAGAGCCTCTTGATAAAATTGAAAGAGGAAAGTGAAAATGTTGGCTTAAAGCTCAACATTCAGAAAACTAAGATCATGGCATCTGGTCCCATCATTTCATGGCAAATAGATGGGGAAACAATGGAAACAGTGACAGACTATCTTTTTGGGCTCCAAAATCACTGCAGATGGTGAGTGCAGCCATGAAATTAAAGAATTCTTGTTCCTTGGAAGAAAACTTATGACCAACCTAGACAGCATATTAAAAAGCAGAGACATTACTTTGCCAATAAAAGTCCGTCTAGTCAAGGCTATGGTTTTTCCAGTGGTCATGTATGGATGTGAGAGTTGGACAATAAAGAAAGCTAAGTGCTGAAGAATTAATGCTTTAAAACTGTGGTGCTGGATAAGACTCTTGAGAGTCCCTTGGCCTGCAAGGAGATCCAACCAGTCTATCCTAAAGGAAATCAGTCCTGAATATTCATTGAAAGGACTGATGCTGAAGTTGAAACTCCAATACTTTGGCCACCTGATGGGAAGAACTGACTCATTGGAAAAGACGCTAATGCTGGGAAAGATTGAAGGCAGGAGGAGAAGGTGATGACAGAGGATGAGATTGTTGGATGCCATCACTGATTCAGAGATTTAGCAGTCTATGGGATTTGGTGATGGACAGGGAGGCCTGGCATGCTGCAGCCCATGGGATCTCAAAGAATCGGACATGACTGAGCACCTGAGCTGAGCAATTAGGGGGTGCTGTAAGCAGTAATCATATCATCCTAACAATGAGGTCAATCCAGCAATGAAAAAAATTAGCAGAATGGAGGCTTCTCATACTAGAAGGAGTCCTTTCTCACATAATTTATTTTAATATTTTATTTTTTGCCCAAGCCTGGCAACATGTGGGATTTTAATTCCCCAACCAGGGTCAAAACCACATCCCCTGGATTGGAAACAGTCATCACTACTGGATCACCAGAGAATTCTCTATCACATAATTTAAATGTAAAATTAATGGTGATCTTCAGAATCAGTAATTGAATTCTGATGAGATTTCAGACAAACAATCCAAATTATGAAGACAGTTTAAAATAAAAATTTAATGATTCCTATTAAAACTTCTAGACTTTGCGTTTAAGCTGAAAGTCACTCAGCCATGTCTGACTATTTGTTACTCCATGGACTCTAGCCTGCCATGTTCCTCTGTCCATGGAATTCTCCAGGCAAGATTACTGGAGTAGATTGTCATTCCCTTCTCCAGGGGATCTTCCTTGCCTGACCCAGGGATGGAACCCAGCTCTCCTGCATTTCAGGCAGATTCTTTACCATCTGAGCCTCTAGAGAAGCTTGCCCTGAACTATTAGATAATGACAAGTTAAAGACATAAATAATAAGATATTTTAGAAGTAAACAGGCAAAGTGAAGAGATAAACTCTATAATTTTAATAACACCTAAAGCTATTTTATAGTATTATTTTACTACCTTATAAAGCTATTTAATGAGCTATTTTATGTTGTTTTTGATTAAACATAGAGTGGAAGTTGAAATTTTATGAATTTTGTTGAAGGTTTTTTATCAAAGAAATGCATGAACTACTTTTTTAATGTCCCTCTAAAGGAAAGAATATGCTTGAGAAAGTGTATGTTCAACTGAAAAACACCTTTTTTGATGAAAACTAGATTTTAATGAAAAACTAAAACAGTGAAGCTATTAATAGTGTTACTACTTTGACTGGCATTCAGGACAAATAAAAAGACTATAAAACAAACAAATAGTCAGTAAATGATTCTATCACAAGGTTTCAGAGCTAGAACCACCCGTGAAATGCCCAAGCACATCATTCATAGGTAACTCACTGCAGAATCACATACACATGCTTTGTATAATTACTGGAGGGTCGGAGAAGGTAATGGCACCCCACTCCAGTACTCTTGCCTGGAAAATCCCATGGATGGAGGAGCCTGGTAGGCTGCAGTCCATGGGGTCGCTAAGAGTCAGACACGACTGAGTGATTTCACTTTCACTTTTCACTTTCCTGCATTGGAGAAGGAAATGGCAACCCACTCCAGTGTTCTTGCTTGGAGAATCTCAGGGATGGGGGAGCCTGGTGGGCTGCCATCTATGGGGTCGCACAGAATCGGACACGACTGAAGCGACTTAGCAGCAGCAAAATGAGTATCATAATTTGCAAAACTTGTTTCAGTTGAATTTATCTATATTTGTTAAATATCTTTTCCAGTCATTATAGATTTTAAAATCAAATATCAGAAAAAGCATATCAGTTTGCCCAAAACAATACCTTAATTTTTTAAGTAAAAATAAAAGATATTTTCACCAAAAACTTTATAGAACAATGTTTTCACTATTTTGTTCCACTGCCTTTTGACATTTTTCAGGCAGCTTCATAATTGCATCTTCCCAAAACTTTTTACCTTTTTGAACAAAGGACTATTCCAGGTGCCTTTTACAGTCTTCCATGGAACTGATTTTTTTTTTCCATTAAAAGAACTTTGTGCTCCTGCTAAGTCGCTTCAGTCGTGTCCGACTCTGTGCGACCCCATAGACAGGAGCCCACCAGGCTCCCCCGTCCCGGGGATTCTCCAGGCAAGAACACTGGAGTGGGTTGCCATTTCTTTCTCCAATGCATGAAAGTGAAAAGGGAAAGTGAAGTCGCTCAGTCCTGTCTGATTCAACGATCCCATGAACTGCAGCCTACCAGGCTCCTCCGTCCATGGGATTTTCCAGGCAAGAGTACTGGAGTGGGTTGCCATTGCCTTCTCCGAAAAGAACTTTGTAAACACTGAAATAAATGGACATCCAAAGGTACAATACCCGGTGAATATGACGGATGAATCAGAACTTCCCAGTCAAGCTACAGCAGTTTTTACCTGGTGATCAAAGGCACATACTGTCTTGAGTTATTTTGAGGGAAGATTATGTTTTCTGTTGACTGATTCTGGAGGTTTTTCATCGAGTTCTGCTTTCAGTTGGTCTAATTGGGAGCAGTACTTGCTGGAATGAAGCGTCTGGGTTTTCAGAAATAGCTCATAATAGAGGACTCCCTTCCAATCCCACCATGTACACAACATCACCTTCTTTAGATGAAGACTCCTAGCCTTTGGTATGGTTGGTGGTGGTTCTTTTTGTTCATCCCCAAATCTCTTCCATTCCACATTATTGTTCAGTATCCACTTTTCATCATCTGTCAGAATTTGTTTTAAAAGTGGAGTGTTTCCATTATGTCGAAGTAAAGAATTGCATATGGAAATATGGTCAAGATTTTTTTTCTCCACTTATATGGAACCCAGACTTCAAAGTGATTCACATAACCAAGCTCATGCAAATGGTTCTCAACGTTTGATTTGGATATTTTGAACTTGTCAGCTCTCTCCCATGTGGTATGACGTTGACTGTTCTCCAGTAATGCCTCAGCACGAGCACTGCCAGCTTCAGCTCGTCTATCTGACCGTGGAGCACCGTCCAACAAGAAAGCTCCCACAGAAAGCTTTGCAAGCCGTCTCTGACATGTTTGAGCAGTCATAGCAGCTTCTTGATACACTGTGCAGATCATTTATTTATTTATTTTGCATTTCAGTTGCATTAATACCTTCCTTGAAATAGAAAAGCATAATATGCCAAAAATACTGCTGTTTTCCATCCAACTTCAATATTAAAATGGCTACACAAAAATTCACCACTTTTGATGTTTTCTTTTAAAAATATGCATGCTGATATATTTTTAAAAATTTGACAGCTGTCACAACACAATCTAACAAAATTGTTTTGCATGAATGAAGCTGTCTTCAACTAAGTCATCCTACAAAAAAAAAGATGAACCTATTAGCCAACCCAATAATATAGATTCATATTTTTGAATATAATAAATGCTCAATTATAATAATTTCATAACTAATAAATATTAGCATTATTTTGATGACAAAAAGGAAAGCAGAAAAACAAACTGGTACATTTATAATTTCAAATTCCTGCTTGATATATTTCTTTATACATATTAAATCATAGACATATAACATTTTTGTATAAGTATGCACATATTAAAGTATGAGGAATTAAAGAGCTATTTCAGAAATCTTAAGACTCCTACTTTTTCCACTGTAGGTTAACTTTCATGTACACTGCTAAACTGTGCTAAACATAACTCTATTTCTAATAGAAGGCATCTGCACAGTGCCAATAATTTAGAAGGCTGAAAGATATATTTATTGGACTATTTTTATAGTACATTTTAAATATGCATAGTAATTGTCTCTTTCCTACTTTATAATGTTTGGCAGTGTTCATAATGATTTTAAGAATCATGAGGTATTGTAGATATCATATTTTAGAGTGTAACAGACAGTTTAGCTGTTATTAGTAGGGCCAGGTGTTTCGATGTGATTCTTCTTTAGACTTCCTGGGTCCTTATGAATTTCACATGGCCCTGCTAGTGAATTCTCGAGATTGGGAAGGTTGAAGATCGAAGAGAGGATGCATTCTGTCATAACAGGGACAAAGACAGTCAGTGTTCTGGAAACTTGGATCCAGTGGAGAGCACACGGGCTCCGCGTCACACCTCCCGATCACTAGCTGAGGCTTCATGCCACACACCGAATCGTCATCTAGTTCACTCCGTGTGCTCGGTTGCTCAATCGTGTCCGACTCTTTGCAAACCCTGAGCCATTCAAAATCTTTTCTGTGATATTCTGCCTGGATTTGGCCCTTACGTTGCCATGTTACAGATCAAGACTCTCTCTGTTGGGCTTCAACCTCACTCTTCAGACATACTATGGGGTAATGTTACCCCTTCGTGAGGGGAGTTTTATTTGGATGCATTTTACGGCGAACCCAGTGATTCTGTCTCAGGCAGGGTCTCTGGACAACATTAAGACACGCAAATATGTGGTGTCCCCGACAGTTCCCCACTCCAGCCCTTTATTTTAGGTGAGTGGAGTCGATGACTTTCCAGAGTTCAATGATAGATGGCTATTAGATGGAACCTTGGACCCAACGCTCTCTGGAGACTCTTGAATCTGCTCAAGCTTAAAATGACAACTTTGCATGAGCTTCACAGACCTCTAAAGCAAAGTCCAGCACATAAACAATGTAGCCTTCCCAGACCAGCTGTTTGGGAAAGGACTCTAATTATACCCCCATTGATGTGTGATTCTTTAAATATGCACTTCACATTCTCATTATAGATCACTATCCCTTTGAAAAGGGAAGAGTGCTGATCAGCGTGTATTAGTAAGTTTGAGCTTCTTGGGAGAAATGGGCAGTAGAAGTTGAAAAGTATCATTATAAGCATTACACACACAATATAAATGCATGGATTTAAGCGGTGAAATCCTGGAAAATATCTGCATTTAGCTGAGACTGAGCAACAATCAATAATTGTATGCAAATTAGTCTTTTATTCAATATAACCAACCTGCATAACATTTTCAGTGCAAATCAGCAAGTGCTGTAGAATTAAAAACCCTGAGGGTAGCTAGTGTCCAGAACATTTCTTGCACGCATGATGTCTCAACAAAGTACGTTTAGCCTGGTTACACCAGCAATTGGTATTTTGTACAAACTACCCCCCCCCCAAAAAAAAAAAAAAAAAAAAACAAATTTCCAATCACACTCTACTTAATTTCACTTAATTTTAATCACAGTGTACTTGCATGGACACGTTTCTTTTAAACACTGATTTATTCTCTAAATGGAGAGGCATGGTTGTTATTTAAGATCTAATGTTCCCCGCTGGTCACATTTGGGAGGCTTTCCAACAGCAGGGCACAATTGTTATTTAAGATATAACGTGCCTCACTGGTCACATTTGGGAGCTGTTTCTGGCTGTGCTGAGCTGTTGCCTGCCTGGCAAATAATGTACCAGCGCCAGAAAAAAATGCATAAATTCCTTGATTCTCTATGGACTTTTCTCAAATTAAGTTAACCTCTTGTTTTCTTTCTGTTCTAATTAAAATGTTAAATAAGTGGCAATTTTTGCTTTCATTTTGTTGCAATCAGCTTACCCCGGCTATTTATTTTGGGCATACTTGAAAAATTATTAGAATCCTGAATAATAAAATCAAGCAAGTTGTAAGGCACAGACTTACTCAGGAAAGTGGTACTTGAGGTTTAAGTTTGCCTTAAGAATGGAAAAAAAAAATGACAACACACGCCCCAGAGCAATAGTGTAACATATGAAACTCATGAAGTAGATGATATTCATACGGACATCACATGGACAACTGCAAAACACTGACATCTATCTTTGCACTTGATCTGTTTTGATAAAGACATTCCCTTGCACCTAAGGATCCAAGGACATTATCATTTTTACCTCTCTTCCTAGGGCTATTAAATCATGCTCTGGGCTCTAATATAGCATTAAAATAAAAACATAAGACTTGCTTACTTTGCTGTTGACTTTTTAAAATTGAATGATAATTTTACACAATAAAATGTACAGACCTTAAATGTTCAAATTGATGCCTTTTGACAATTCTAATAAATTTATAAAACTACCACTCAGGAAAAGATGTATTGCCCTTTGATTACTGGAAATGTCTCTTGTACTTCATCTCACACACTTCTGATCCAACAGGTAATCACTTGGTTGGTAAGATGTGAAATATGGAATTGGATAGGATGTGTGATTTTTTTGTCTGTCTTCTTTAATTTGAGATAGCGATTTTGAAATTCATCCACCTTGCTGTCATACATCAGTAGTTCATTCTCATATTATTATTATATAAATATATCAGAATATGTATTGGTCTAATATTTTGTTGTTGGCTTTTTTCTTTTTGTGCTGATATAAATAAGACTACTATAAGATTTCTTGTTAGCATATGTTTTTTTTCTCTTGGAAAAACATTTAAAATGAAATTGCTGAATCATTGGCCAGATATATGCTTAAGCTTTTAAGAAATCACCAGAAAGTTCTCCAAGATGGTTTTATTATTTTATGTTCCCACCAAGAATAAACAAATATTCAACTTGCCTCAGTCCTTGCCCATATCTGGTAATTTCAAAAAAGCATTTTATTTTAACCGTTATAGAGTTTGTGAAACAGTATCTCACTCTATATTTGTTTTGATCTCACTGATGACTACTGTTACTGCAAACTTTTTCATGTGCTTACTGGTTATTTCTATATCTACCTTCATGAATGTGAGGGGGAGGTTCCTGAGCTCTTATCAAACAAGTTTAGGAAAAACTAATTTCAACATATCAAAAACCTTTACTCAAATGTGCAAACACTCATATTTTAGAGTGGTCAAAATAGATACTTTGATATTTTCTATCAATGCTTTTGAAATACACTGATAAGCACCATTTAAAAAGGTAGGGTTTTCTAAATTATTTAAAATTTTCAAGGTGGATAAAACCTGAATTTTGATTAAAAATTACTATTAACGATGAGCCTAAGGTGTTTTGTTCAGTTACCTTTTACGTTTGTTCATGTGTCAGAAGTTCCACCTGAATCTTTCGGGTCTATCTGGATATATTGTGAGAATAATTTAAGTTCCGTAAATAATGTGTTTTCAGGGTAATACAAAAAGCAAATTAGAAATGCAGAGAAATTCGGTCCTTTGATAACTGATTCGTGTAAATCAATGAGAAGATGGTCTTGAGGGCATAATTAACCAGCTGCTTTTCTGAAATGCTGGCTTCCCTTGTGGCTCAGCTGGTAAAGAATCCGCCTGCAATGTGGGAGACCTGGGTTTGATCCCTGGGTTGGAAGATCCCCTGGAGAAGGGAAAAGCTACCCACTCCAGGATTCTGGTCTGGAGAATTCCATGGACTGTATAGTCCATGGGGGGGCAAAACCTCGGAGAGGACTGAGCAACTTTCACTCACTTCCTGAAATGCAAAAGTCTGAATCTGTGGTTCTTTAAATCTAGATTTAAAAAACGGCTCATAAAATTTAAGCACTAAAATTTTTCACTTATTTTCTAATAGAGCATAACTTACACTTGTGCACTCAGAAGTCAAGAAAGAATATGAGTTCAATACATAATAATTTCATTGGAAAATCTTGGGGCAAGCTGTGTAATACGAGACTCATGTTGATTAGTTCAAGCATTACTTGCCATCATGGGCATATGGGCCTCCCCGGTGGCTCAGCGGTAAAGAACCTGCCTGCAACGCAGGAGCTGAAGGAGACCTGGGTTCGATCCCTCGGTCAGGAAGATCCCCTGGAGGAAGGCAGGGCAACGCACGCCAGTATTCTTGCCTGGAGAATTCCGTGGACAGAAAAGCCTGACAGGCAACAGTCCATGGGGTCGTGAAGAGTCTGACACGACTAACGTGACTTAGCAGGCACCCACACATATTGTGAAGCAAGGCATGCCATGTGCTATTCTATGTCGACCACATGCTGCTTTTAAGTGTCACGGCAATGTTTTTACCGTGTCTGGTTTATATCTGGTTTATGGTGTCTGGTTTATATCCATATGACACATTGTATACTTAATTACTAATAGGCATTTTAGGCATTTTTAAATAAAATCTCTCTGGGTACCATCATGAGACAGTAGTGTTGTGAAAACTTCCCAAGTGTTTACTGGGACATTAGGCTGGATGTCAAAGAAGGTTGAACCTTCTCATTTCCAAGAGCGACTGACAGGAGCTTCTTACCCTCTGTGGATAAATACAACTGTAAGGCTACACTTATCTGTGATCTAATATACCTCGAGTCAGTGGATTTTTCGTTCCACTCAGTTTTACGAAGTTAGATTTTTAGACCAGTTTTCCAGGTTGAAAGAACTTCAGTCTTGTCTGACTCTTTGAGACCCTATGGACTGTATCCTGCCAGGCTCCTCAGTCCCTGGGATTCTCCAGGTAAGAACACTGGAGTGGGTTGCCATTTCCTCCTCCAGGGGATCTTCCTGATCCAAGGATCAAACCTGTGTCTCCTGAATTGCAGTCGGATTCTTTACCACTGAGTCAGCAAGGAAGCCCCAGTTCTTAATAAAGGAGCTTCACTTCTCCTGAGCATCCTACCTCCATCCCAGAGGAAAGAAGGACCCTGAGCCTGCATCTTTCATGTCACACAATATCAAAGAGAAAGGAGAGAGTCTGAGTCCCTTTAGCAGTCAGCCAGCCACTGGGAGGTAAGGGAGCTGATCTTAGGGTTTATTCCCAATTAACTAAAAGGTAACTGTGAAGAATGGGAGAACAGTGAATAATAATCTCTGATAATGTCCCAGGAATCCTACATGTGGATAAATATTTCAAAAACGTTGAATGCTCTCCCTGTAAGTTAGTTCCAGCAGTTTGTGCACAATCAGGTTTTGATCAGATCTGTGTGTCGGGTCACAGTGGTGGCTTCTGTGCTGGGAAGCCTACTAGCCACGATGGAGGTTCAGTGGGAAAGCGTCCCACGTCATCCATGGGCAGGACAGCAAACCTGCAAAGTGCTGACGGGAAAGCGGTGCCCCCTGGACGGCACACCCTTCCCATTTACCAGGTTTAGGACACGTGGCCAGCCACACCCAGAGACCCATGGCTTACTGCCTTTGATTGCTTGTCTCACAGCACTCAGACTAAACCCGGAGCCACAGTGTAACTGAGGTTGAGTGCCCCAGTAAGTTTAGCGTGTAGCAACAACAGACCTCCAGTGACTTAGTTTTGCTAACCTGTATCAGTCCAGTTCAGTTCAGCCGCTCAGTCATGTCCAACTCTTTGTGACCCCATGAACCGCAGCATGCCAGGCCTTCTTGTCCATCACCAACTCCCAGAGTCCACCTAAACCCATGTCCATTGAGTCGGTAATGCCATCCAACCATCTCATCCTCTGTCATCCCCTTCTCCCCCTGCCCTCAATCTTTCCTAGTGTCAGGGTCTGTTCAAATGAGTCAGCTCTTCACATCAGGTGGCCAAAGTATTGGAGTTTCAGCTTCAACATCAGTCCTTCCAATGAACACTCAGGACTGATCTCCTTTAGGATGGACTGGTTGGATCTCATTGCAGTCCAAGGGGCTCTCAAGAGTCTTCTCCAACACCACATTTCAAAAGCATCAATTCTTCGGCTCTCAGCTTTCTTTAGAGTCTAACTCTCACATCCATACATGGCCACTGGAAAAACCATAGCCTTGACTAGACGGACCTTTGTTAACAAAGTAATGTCTCTGCCTTTTAATATGCTGTCTAGGTTGGTCATAACTTTCCTTCCAAGGAGTAAGCATCTTTTAATTTCATGGCTGCAGTCACCATCTGCAGTGATTTTGGAGCCCCCCAAAAATAAAGTCAGCCACTGTTTCCACTGTTTCCCCATATATTTTCCATGAAGTGATGGGACCAGATGCCATGGTCTTAGTTTTCTGAATGTTTCACGATCCTTGAAACCTGTATCAGCCCTTCAAAGGCGGTGCTGGTGATAAAGCACCAGTCCGCCAATGTAGGAGATGTAAAAGATGCGAGTGTCACCCCTGGGTCGGGAAGATCTCCTGGAGGAGGAAATGGCAACCCACCCCAGTATTCTTGCCTGGAGAATCCCATGGACAGAGGAGCCCGGAGGGCTACAGTCCACGGGGTTGTACAGAGTCAGACACAACTGAAGCAGCTTAGCACACATGCACATCAACATACAGGCCATGTTGGCCCATACTCACACACCTGTGACACTAGGCTGGGTTTTCAGACTAGGAGCAAAACGTCAAGTCAGAATATGATAACATTTTTACCCAATATTTTGAATCTTTTCATTGCTGATATGAAGTTCTTTATGTATTCAGGATCTGAGTCCTTAGTCAAATATTCAATACAAATATTTATCTCATTCGTTGGCAAGCTTATTCATTTGCCAAGATGACATCAATAGATGTTTTAATTTTACTGCTTCCAAGTTTTCAATTTTTCTTCTTTAATTGTTAATGCTTTGGCGAGTCTTAGAAATCTATCTCAAGGTCTCAAACATGTTTGGTCATGTTATTTTGTAGAAGGACTATAATTTTAGCTTTATTGAGGTTCACAGTTTATCATGAATTAATTTTTGCTTTTGAAGCAAGTCAGAATGTGAGATTATTTTTCTTTGATATACAGACATCCAAGTGTTGCAGATCTATTTTTTAAAAAGATGTTCTTTTTACTGTTGAATTGTCTTAGCAACTTTTATAAAAAATAAACCATATGTTTTTGTCTACTCTGTATGCTATATTCTATTTCATTGATATATTTTCTTTCCTTACCCTAATATACAGTATCTCCATTACATTAGCTTTATAGTACATGTCTAGTCAATGGCACCCCACTCCAGTACTCTTGCCTGGAAAATCCCAAGGATGGAGGAGCCTGGTAGGCTGCAGTCTATGAGGTGGCTCAGAGTCGGACACGACTGAGCAACTTCACTTTGACTTTTCACTTTCATGCATTGGAGAAGGAAATGGCAACCCACTCCAGTATTCTTGCCTGGAGAATCTCAGGGATGGGGGAGCCTGGTGGGCTGCCGTCTATGGGGTGGCACAGAGTCGGACATGACTGAAGCGACTTAGCAGCAGCAGCAGCATTCAAGGCTATGGTTTTTCCAGTGGTCATGTATGGATGTGAGAGTTGGACTCTGAAGAAAGCTGAGAGCCGAAGAATTGATGCTTTTGAACTGTGGTGTTGCAGAAGACTCTTGAGAGCCCCTTGGACTGCAAGGAGATCCAACCAGTCCATCCTAACGGAGATCAGTCCTGAGTGTTCCATTGGAAGGACTGATGCTGAAGCTGAACTCTAATACTTTGGCCACCTCATGCGAAGATTTGACTCATTGGAAAAGACCCTGATGCTGGGAGGGATTGGGGCAGAAGGAGAAAGGGTCGATAGAAGATGAGATGGCTGGATGGCATCACTGACTCGATGGAAGTGAGTTTGAGTGGACTCCGGGAGTTGGTGATGGACAGGGAGGCTTGGAGTGCTGCGATTCATGGGGTTGCAAGGAGTTGGACATGACTGAGTGACTGAACCGAACTGAGCTGAACTGAAGCATTGAAATCAGCTAGTTTGAGTCTCTCAAACTTAAGTGTAAGATTATTTGCGCTATCTAGGAAGTTTGCATTTTAAATCAATTTGCCAATCTCAACAAAGAAATTTGCTAAGTTTTGAGTGAGATTATGTTAAATCATTCTGGAAGAAGATAGACATTATTGAGCCTTCCATTCCATGATCATTGCATATTTTCCAATTCATTTAAGTTAATGGTTAATTTCTCTTATTTTTTCCCTTGTTGCAAAGATTACTGCAATGTTAGTTTATTTTGTATTGGGATATATCCAGTTAACAGTGTTGTAATAGTTTTGGGTGAACAGCTAAGGGACTCAGCCATACATACGCATGTATCAGTTCTCCCCCTTTTTCTCCTTTTTCAGGAAACAGCTGGGCTTTCCTTGTGGCTCAGACGGTACAGAATCCACCTGCAATGTAGGAGACCTGGGTTCGATCCCTGGGTTGGGAAGATCCCCTGGAGAAGGGAATGGCTGTCCACTCCAGTATTCTTGCCTGGAGAATCCATGGACAGAGAAGCCTGGTGAGCTATAGTCCATGGGGTCACAAAGAGTCAGACAGACTGAGCAACTTCCGCTTTTACTTTTCATTCTCCCCACGCTCCCTTCCAGGCTACTATATAAAATTAAACAGAGTTCTGTGCGCTATACAGTATCTCTTATTGCTTATTCATTTAATTTTTTTATTTTTAAAATTAAAATTTAATATTAAAAAATTTTTTTAATTTACTTTTAATTGGAGGATAATTTCTTTACAATGTTGAGTTGACTTCTGCCATAAACCAACATGAAACATGGGCATAGAATCTGTGTTGGCCCAAATGGATGAATTCTAGGACAATTTTATTAATCATAACCATTCTACCCAGGTAATGTATCAGAAGGTATGCTATCTCCATTCTCAATATTTCCAGTTTAAGTTGTGTGCATACACAAGGTCCAGACAGATACCTGAAATAGTTCAGCATGGGATATCCAGAAACCAAAACTTTATTATCCAAACTGAGTATGTTTTAATCCCTAGATAATATCAGCAAAAACCACAGGATTCTTGAAAACCTCAATGACTTTTGGTAGATTTTCATCCATATACGAAGTCCACCTTTCTGAAGGTCATGTGTGCTCTTTGTTGACTATTGCTGACCCTGCTTTGTATATTAATGTGGTCAGTTTATTTTTAGTTCCCTGTGTCTGCAAATAATCTTGGTGCAGGTCACTTAAAACAGGAAATCATTGTCTCAAACATGTAAAGGTTGAAGTCTAAAATCAAGGTAGTGGGAGGGCCATACTCCCTCTGGCACTTGTAAGGAAGGGTCTTTCCTTCTAGTCTGATGTTTGCCAGTGATCCTTAATAACCCTTGGCTTGCAGAGGTGTCACTCCAGGTTCTGCTTCCACGTTTTCTCCCTGTGTGCTTCTGTCTGTCTCTCTTCTCCTGTTTCTGTATGGATACCGCTCTTATTGAACTAAGATTTCATCCTACCCCAATGTGACCATTCAGTTACTAACCACATCTATGACAACCCTACTTTTAGAAAGCCTCATATTTTCAGGTTGCTGCTACTGCTGCTAAGTTGCTTCAGTCATGCCCGACTCTGTGCGACCCCACAGACGGCAACCCACCAGGCTCCCCCGTCCCTGGGATTCTCCAGGCAAGAACACTGGAGTGGGTAGCCATTTCCTTCTCCAATGTATGAAAGTGAAAAGTGAAAGTGAAGTCCCTCAGTCGTGTCCAACTCTTCATGACCCCATGATCTGACTGCAGCCCACCAGGCTCCTCTGTCCATGGGATTCTCCAGGCAAGAGTACTGGAGTGGGATGCCATTGCCTTCTCCAAGCATTCCAACATATCTTTTTGAGGGGACTGAATTCAACAGTAGAAGTTTATTTCAAGTATTATTCAGAAATAAAAGCCATCATGTCATCACAGAGAGCATTAAATATAGATGATATAGTAACACAGAGCAGATTCTGGAACCATGCTGCCATAATTCACACCTTGGTCTTGTCACTTAATTGTCCTGTTATCTTAGATAAATCAGGTCATGACTCTCAGTTGCCTCATTTCCTCGTCCATGAAAGGGGATAATAACACTGCCACCTGTCTCAGGCTGTCCTGGTAGCTCAGTTGGTAAAAATCTGCCTGCAGTGCAGGAGACCCCAGTTGGATTCCTGAGTTGGGAAGATATGCTGGAGAAGGGATAGGCTACCCACTCCAGTGTTCTTGAGCTTTCACTGTGGCCCAGCTGGTAAAGAATCCACCTGCAATGTGGGAGACCTGGGTTTGATCCCTGGGTTGCCAAGATCCCCTGGAGATGGGAAAGGCTCCCCACTCCAGTATTCTGGCCTAGAGAATTCCATGGACTGTATACTCCATGGGGTCACAAAGAGTCGGACACGACTGAGCAACTTTCACTTTCATCTATCTTATAGGATTGATGTAGTTAATGTTTATAAAGATGCATACAAATTGACTAGTATATATAAATACTATAGTGTTAACTGTTCTTTAAAGTTTATATTGGAAAAAACTACCTAGATACCATTGACGGATGCCGTCCAAGGTCTTTTTGCTTACTTCAAAACAATGGAAGTTAAAAATATTTGCACTCTCTTGATAAGTTTTCATTAATCTCTTAGAAAATATACTCAGTCATATGAAGATTTACTCAGTCATAAAAACATGAAATAAGACTACTTGCAGCAACATGAACGGACCTAGAGGTTATTACACGAAGCGACGTAAGTCAGAGAAAGACAAATATCATGTGATGTGTCTTATGTGGAATTGAATTTAAAATGATACAAATAAACACATTTACAAAACAGAAGCAGACTTACAAATATCAAAGATAAAATCATGGATACCAAAGGGGACATGTGTGGAGGGAGGTATAAATAGGTATTCGGGAGTAACATATACAGGCTACTATATATGAAATAAACAAGGACCCACTGAATAGCACAGTGATCTATACCCAGTATTTCAAAATAACTTGTACAAGAAAAGAATCTGAAAATGAATATGTATATACGTACATATATATGTACATATGTATGACTGAAATATTCTGCTGTATACCTGAAACTAGCACATTGTAAATGAACGCTATGTGTGTGTGTGAGTCACTTAGTCGTGTCTGACTCTTTGTGACCCCATGGACTGTAGCCCGCCAGGCTCCTCTGTCCTTGGGATTCTCCAGGCAAGAATATAACTACAGTTCAATACAAAATAACTCTACTTATCGTATAACTAAATTGTATAACAATGCAATACAAAAATAACTATATTTCAATACAAAATTAAATAAAATAAAAAATGAATGTTCAGTGTTAAAATCTAATAAAATACATACGCTTCTCTGTGGCTACCTATGTCACAGATTTTTCCTTTTCACAATTTTTTTGAAACACAATTCACAAGTCTAAATCTATTCAATTTATCGTTTCTACAATCTCATGGAAATGACAAACTACACGTGTTTTTCTAAGGCCAATACATGAAATATATATGGAATTGTGGATTCAAAATAATACCTTCTATTTCTCATAAAGTGACAGTCTGTCATGTGGTAACAAAATGCGACTATTCTTCAGCTTCTCCCTCAAATAGTGACTTGCTACTGGGAATTAAGAATTTGGCAGCCACAAAAAAATGTTGCCTTATATCTATGCTTTTTTCCTTCCCATGCTGAAATTTTATCTTTACATGACTATAAATGGTGGTAAATATTCAGTAAAAATGAAACAGGGTAATGCGGAAGGAATTGGGATAATCCATTGCTAGTTGGCATGCTGTATTTTAGCAGTGGTAATAAATGATCCCAAACTTTGAAGGCCAGAGGAATGCATATAGTTTTTCTTTTTCCCTCCCAAGCTCATACACTTTAAAATCTTTGGAAGTCCTTTTGTAGATAGCATAAAGAAGGCCACTCATATACTTCTGCTTTTATACCAAACTCAGTCCTGCATTTTATTAATACAGAAACAAAACATGAACTCCTTAACTTATAAATTTTAAGTCACTTTATTAACTATAAAACTCCTGATATAAATTATAAATATATGACATTTCACATATATTTTCCAGTGGAAACTATTTAATTGTCTTCAGTAAAAAACGTGATGTCAAGATTTTAATTTAAGGAGAAGACATTATGTAAATATACAACTTAGATCCTGAAGATGTCAGTGAATAGAGAGTATAAGAATGCTTCACTTCAATATTATCTGTAAATCTGAAGAAAAAATAAGCTTTGAAAGTTTGAAGACGTAAATGGCTCACAAAAACAAAACTACAAGATGTGAATTAGTTAACCACTGTGATACAGCTTCCCTGGTGGCGCTAGTGGTAAAGAACCTGCCTGCCAGTGCAGGAGAGACGCGCGTTGGGTTCTCGGGAAGATCCCCTGGAGAAGGGAAAGGCTACCCACTCCAGTATTCTTCCCTGGAGAATCCCATGGACAGAGGAGCCTGGCGGCTACAGTCCCTGGGGTGCAAAGAGTCGGACACAACTGAGTGACTGAACCCGTGATGGACGGGGCTTCCCAGGCGGGGCTAGTGCTAAAGAACGCACCTGCCAACGCACGAGACCTAAGAAACGTGGATTCGATCTCTGGGTCCGGCAGATTCCCCGGCGGAGGGCACGGCAACCCACCCACTCCAGGACTCTTGCCTGCAGAATGCCCATCGACAGGGGAGCCTGGTGGGCTACAGTTGATCGGGTCTCAAATGGTCAGACGCCACTGAAGTGACTCATCACGCACGCATACACACGATATAGACGCATAGTGAGGGAAACCTGAAGACAACTATAAGCCAGAAAGCAAAAAACTCCTAACGCTCACCTCAAAGCATTAAGGAGCATGAAAACGTCCTCAGAAGCATGATAATGCTCTGAAATGCAGTAAACTCCCTCAAAATTAAGCAGCATATTCATAGGAGGAGCATCCAACTAAATCAGCCCTGAGAACTGGGGAATATTCACTCTGCTCTGCTATTACCTGTTATGTGCTACTTGGGGTAGTCCATCTGTTTGCAGCAGATGCCTAATCCCTTCCCAGAGAACGGTGCGCTCTGCAGTCATCTGCACTGAGACCTCGGGAAAGGAACGGTGACATGGCTCGTCAGAAGTGGCTTATTGCACCCAGGAAAGTATAGCGGAAACAAAAACAGCTTTGATTTGTCTTCCACGGGGTACTTTAGAAGATGACTAATAATATGCTCTTATCTCCCTGGGTGCTACAAGAGCCCAGTCTTCACGTAGCATCTCTTTAAGGTACCTCTTAACCAATCTTAATCTAATTCAGTGGGTATGAGAAATAGCGAGGCTATTTTGTATGCCAGATCTGGAATTGCCAGTGAAACACTCCAGCTGTGTTTGACATGAAGAATCAATATTCCACATAAGCTCATTCTGTTCATGGAAAAAATGCATTCATGACTCTCTTGACTGTGTAAGATGCTTTTATGAAAATTACTAATATTGACTCAGTAGAAAAGGATACAAAAAAAGCATTTGCTTAGGTATTTTGACAATGTGCCCATGAAATATTTTGAAGAATACTATTAAATCCTTCCACTCTACTTCATATCGCATTGCAATTCAAAAATGTATACATGTGCTGCCTGCTGGCTTATCAAGAATATGCATTTATAACCATTTTATAGACAGCTATTTAAAAATTTGTATAGAACACCTAGAGAGGGATTACCATTCACAATATTTGTAACTTTTCCACTGAATTTCTGTGTGCTTTAAAATTGCCCTCAAAATAGATGGGGTGAATAGACCAAAAAAAGAAAAAAAACACTCTGTTTGGAAACAAGAAGTATGCTACGTGTTTGAGTTAACAATATACAGGAAGATAAAAATTAATATAACATGAAGAGATCACTGAAAAATAAAAACAAAAACTTCAAAGTTTAAAGATAAAGATTGGAAGGTCATTTGGCCAATAGGTAATTTGTGAATACTTACTATGTTACTGTAAATAGAACTTGAGTATGTGTCCGTCTAAGTGTCCTGTAAAATGTTTTGTTACTATGTTAATACTTCCCTCTTAAAGCGGTTTCCCTGATGGCTCCAACCATAAGTTTGCCTGCAATTCAGAAGACCTGGATTTGATCCCTGGGTTGGGAAGATCTGCTGGAGAAGGGAACGGCTAACCATTCCAGTTTTCTTGCCTGGAAAATTCCATAGACAGAGGAGCCTGGAGGCTTACAGTCCATGGGGTCACAAAGAGTCCAACACGGAATGAGTGACTAACACTTTCACTTTCCCTCTGAAAGAGAATCCAACTATAGATATGGTTTAATATTTAAAAATTCTTCAGAACGATTTTTGTGCAAAATAATAAAAAATCATTCTTGAAAAAAGAATTGGATTTAAACTCTTGAAAGCATCAGTTTCTCCTGATGTCATACAGTTTTCAATCTGGTTAGGAAATTCATTGTAAGCAATGAATTTTAATAGACTCACATGCAATAAGGCTGTGAGATCATCTTATCAGGCAGTGTAGTTGAAGAAGCAAACTTTTTTATTTTTCAAAAAATTTTACTGGAATATAATTGATTTACAATGCTGCATTTTGGCTGTAGAACACAGTGAATCAGCCATTATGGACTCATATGCCCCCTCTTTTGGGTTTCCTTCCCCTTAGGTCACCACAGAGCAGTGAGCAGGGTTCCCTGTGTTCTACAGGAGGGCCCCTTCGGTTACGCATTTTATACGTGGTATCAACAGACGTACGTAGGCCAATCCCCGCCTCCCAGTTCATTCCACTTTTCCCCCCGTGGTGGCCATACTTTTGTTCTGTACGTCCGTGTCTCTGTTTCTGCTTTGAAAATGAGTTCACCTGTACTGTTTTTTAAGATTCCGCATATATGTATTAATTGTTTTCCTCTTTCTGACTTGCTTCACTCAGTACCACAGTCTCTATCTCTACTCTCATACGATGACAAAGAAAGGGAAGTGGAGGGTTTTCATGGTGAATCTCTGTTACTAAGGAGATGAGCAAAAATCTAGAGGCACTTGCGCACGTCTGAATTGCGAGCTGTTGGTAACACTGACTTGCTTTGTGTAGCTTGTTTTTTGATTTTATGGCCTGAGCTGGGTATATTATGAAACATTAACATTCTCAGATATTGGTTGGTTTTAATGTCCTTATCTATAAAATAAAAGCTGGGAAGGTATGCTGGTATCCTCTATTAATATTTTTTGAGAGGGCCCTGATTTCAAAAAGTTCGAGTCATGGATTTATAGATAAGAAAATTCAGATGTGTTAATTTTGTGATTTAAAATAGCCAGCAGAAATCCTATAAAGCTCAAGTGTCTGAATTTGACAACAGTAATTCTTGAATTATTAAGATTTTAAAGTGCAAGCCAGTGATACGGAATATGAACAAAAGCCACTCTGCAAGAAATGCATTTGCTCTGGACAGATCTAACGAGCAAAGAAAGCCCATTTGTATGTGGGAATCCACAAATAGAGGTTACTTTAGGCTAAGGCATATGGGAAGAGACATGGAACTGGACTTCCTTCTGAATCTACATGTTAGTTGCGGCTTTCCTTTCTCACCTAGGGCTTCCCTGATGGCTCAGCTGGTAAAGAATCTGCCTACAATACAGGAGACCTGGGTTCGATCCCTGGGTTGGGAAGATCTCCTGGAGAAGGGAAAGGCTACCCACTCCAGTATTCTGGCCTGGAGAATTCCATGGACTGTAGAGTCCATGGGGTCAGAAAGAGTTGGACACGACTGAGTGACTTTCACTTTCACTTTCTCACCTAGCCTGCCCTCAGACTTGTCGAAGTATTGGCACAACAACAGCTGGGATCCTTTTGAGCTGAGGTTTCCTGTCAAATTCTGTCTTTGTAACCACATCTGGTCTTGGCTACGTGTTTAATTTAGTGTTGAGATTCTTCAGGTTGTTCTTCTTTCAAGCTGCTTTTAACATTGTCAAGAGACTGAAAAAACAAATGTTTATTCATTAGCACCATTTTTTTTTTCCCAACTCAACACAGGCGAAATGTTCTTTCATGTGTTATCTCTTAGATAAAGAACAGCACAAGGTAGACTAAAGACAATTTAGTTTTCTTTGGATGAAGCATCATGTTTCAGAAATCACAGAGACAATGGAAAACATTAGTCAGAAAAAAAGCTGTCCTAAGAGAAAGGTAATGCTCTAAAGAAAACATCAGTTGGTCAGTTCATGCCGAGATAATTGCACTTTTATTAACAAATGCATCCTAATAGGCATAATTTAAAAATCCTGTAGAAAGGATCATCTGCACACAAAGAGGTTTTCCAGTCCTTTCCATCTGGTCATGCATGCCTCCTGCTGAGGCCCCAGCCCTTGTCAAGACCTGTAACAATCCTGTCGACTGTGCTGACTTCTCAGTGACTAGTGTCTTAGAGTTATTTTTCATAGCACTTTTCTGATATTAATGCATCCCAAAGTATCCTACATTTTCTTACACAGCACACATATCATTTTCTTTTTTTTTTTCTAATTTTATTTTATTTTTAAACTTTACATAATTGTATTAGTTTTGCCAAATATCAAAATGAATCCGCCACAGGTATACATGTGTTCCCCATCCTGAACCCTCCTCCCTCCTCCCTCCCCATACCTTCCCTCTGGGCCGTCCCAGTGCACCAGCCCCAAGCATCCAGCATCGTGCATCGAACCTGGACTGGCAACTCGTTTCCTACATGATATTTTACATGTTTCAATGCCACTCTCCCAAATCTTCCCACCCTCTCCCTCTAGCACAGAGTCCATAAGACTGTTCTATACATCAGTGTCTCTTTTGCTGTCTCGTACACCGGGTTATTGTTACCATCTTTCTAAATTCCATATATATGCGTTAGTATACTGTATTTATGTTTTTCCTTCTGGCTTACTTCACTCTGTATAATAGGCTCCAGTTTCATCCACCTCATTAGAACTGATTCAAATGTATCCTTTTTAATGGCTGAGTAATACTCCATTGTGTGTATGTACCACAGCTTTCTTATCCATTCATCTGCTGATGGACATCTAGGTTGCTTCCATGTCCTGGCTATTATAAACAGTGCTGCGATGAACATTGGGGTAAACGTGTCTCTTTCCCTTCTGGTTTCCTCAGTGTGTATGCCCAGCAGTGGGATTGCTGGATCAGAAGGCAGTTCTATTTCCAGTTTTTTAAGGAATCTCCACACTGTTCTCCAGAGTGGCTGTACTAGTTTGCATTCCCACCAACAGTGTAAGAGGGTTCCCTTTTCTCCACACCCTCTCCAGCATTTATTATTTGTAGACTTTTGGATCGCAGCCATTCTGACTGGTGTGAAATGGTACCTCATAGTGGTTTTGATTTGCATTTCTCTGATAATGAGTGATGTTGAGCATCTTTTCATGTGTTTGTTAGCCATCTGTATGTCTTCTTTGGAGAAATGTCTATTTAGTTCTTTGGCCCATTTTTTGATTGGGTTGTTTATTTTTCTGGAGTTGAGCTGTAGGAGTTGCTTGTATATTTTTGAGATTAGTTGTTTGTTGGTTGCTTCATTTGCTATTATTTTCTCCCATTCTGAAGGCTGTCTTTTCACCTTGCTAATAGTTTCCTTTGATGTGCAGAAGCTTTTAAGGTTAATTAGGTCCCATTTGTTTATTTTTGCTTTTATTTCCAATATTCTGGGAGGTGGGCCATAGAGGATCCTGCTGTGATGTATGTCGGAGAGTGTTTTGCCTATGTTCTCCTCTAGGAGTTTTATAGTTTCTGGTCTTATGTTTAGATCTTTAATCCATTTTGAGTTTATTTTTGTGTATGGTGTTAGAAAGTGGTCTAGTTTCATTCTTTTACAAGTGGTTGACCAGATTTCCCAGCACCACTTGTTAAAGAGATTGTCTTTAATCCATTGTATATTCTTGCCTCCTTTGTCAAAGATAAGGTGTCCATAGGTGGTGGATTTATCTCTGAGCTTTCTATTTTATTCCATTGATCAATATTTCTGTCTTTGTGCCAGTACCATACTGTCTTGATAACTGTGGCTTTGTAGTAGAGCCTGAAGTCAGGTAGGTTGATTCCTCCAGTTCCATTCTTCTTTCTCAAGATAGCTTTGGCTATTTGAGGTTTTTTGTATTTCCATACAAATTGTGAAATTATTTGTTCTAGCTCTGTGAAGAATACTGTTGGTAGTTTGATAGGGATTGCGTTGAATCTATAAATTGCTTTGGGTAGTATACTCATTTTCACTATATTGATTCTTCCAATCCATGAACATGGTATATTTCTCCATCTATTAGTGTCCTCTTTGATTTCTTTCACCAGTGTTTTATAGTTTTCTATATATAGGTCTTTAGTTTCTTTAGGTAGATATATTCCTATCACATTCTCTTTTTCTCTTCTTCATCTGCTATGATTGGCGTATCACAGTGCTCATAGCTTACCCTCTGGTTACAGATCCAGAGACTTCTGTTGTGGATGGCAGGCTTCTTGGCCTGGAGCACAAAGAACCAATCGAACTTGAAAGTTTCTAACTTGGAGGACTGGATTCTTTCTTATTATCCACAATCAATAATTAGAATCCACCTGTGAATTATCTATGGCCAGATGACAATAGAACATTACAGATTTACCTAATGGTGACTAACAACCAATAAAATCAGCTGTGTCCCACACATTGTGTAGAAGCTCTGTATTAGACCCAGGAGACCCAGGTTCAATCCCTGGGTAGGGAAGATCCCCTGGAGAACAGAATGGCAACCCACTCCAGTATTCCTGACTGGAGAATTTGAGCAAAGAGTTGGACAGGACTGAGCAATGAGCACTACTGCTACTACAGGGCAGAGGGCGGGAACATCATCCTTTTGTCTCCAAGCAAGAGGGCTGCTGAAGTTACTTTACAGAGAAGTAGAGTTAAGGGGATTAAGTTATTCTAAAGAGATGCATTTCTTAGACACATGGTTTGTACCAAAGATGCAAGTCTGCTCTAACACAAAGTAGACGGTCATGCTGATTTGCAAATACAATATCTCTCCTAAAGAAATTTCATGTTTTAATTTTACATCTTAACATTTATTTCATACTTTCATATTACATGTTTTTTTTTTCCCTCAGGGTTATAATGCTATTCCACTGTAATACATTAAAACCAACCTTGTGTGAAGTTGCAAATGTCAATAGTAATGTAGCTAAATTATTCCAACAAACCTAAGGATGTGGCAGTGACTGTAATCAGGGTACACAGTTCCCTGGCCTTAAAGATTTTAGGCAGGAGCTCAGCCACAAAGGAACCTGCAGATCAGAGTGAGGGTCCTTTCAGTCCCTTAGATACTTCTCTATCTATAATTCCCTTTGGGCTTGTCCAGCATTTCTAAATATGTGGCTAACTTCCTGCTTTCTCTTCAAGGGCAAATAACTAGTAATAACTTTAGAATATTTAGTACTTACTGTAAAATCGAGAAATTTATATGGCAAACCATCTCCTTAGCAGGTCCAGGGTTTAGACCTTCAGATATATTTTTTAGGCCTTAATAATAACACTTTTATTACCTTTCTCTGAAGTATAACATGCAGAGAATAAAAGTACAAGATCTTAATACCTACATAAATCAATTAAATTCTACAGAATGACCATATCTGTAACAGCACATAGGAAAACATTTAGAGAAGTATCAGAACCCCAGAAGAACCTTCACCACTTTCCATTCGATAACACCACTTTCCATTCCATAAATTATCCTGAGACCACAAATTATTACGCTTTCTTGAACTCTATATGATGAAGAGTATATAAAGTGGGCTCTTTTACATGTGTCTTTCATTTTTCTGACATGTATGTGAGAGTCATCCACGTATTTTTGAACAGTTGTTTGTTGTTCAGTCGCTAAGTCATATCCGACACTTTCAGATCCCATGGACTGTAGCATACCAGCCCTCTCTGTCCTCCACTATCTCCCCGAGTTTGCTCAAATTCGTGTCCATTGAGTCAGTGATGCCATCTAACCATTTCATCATCTGACACTGACTTCCATTTTTGCCTTCAATCTTCAGCATCAGGAACTTTTTCAGTGAGTTGAATCTTCACATCAAGTAGTGAAAGTATTGGAGTTTCAGTTTTAGCATCAGTCTTTTCAGATATTCAAGACTGATTTATTTTAGAATTGACTGGTTCGATATCACTGCAGTTCATCAGACTCTCAAAAGTGGTGTCTCCACTTTTTAATATGCTATCTAGGTTTGTCATGCAAAAAGAAATGCAAAAAGGCAAAATGGTTGTCTGAGAAGGCCTTGCAAATAGCTGAGAAAAGAAGAGAAGCTAAAGGCAAAGGAGGAAAGGAAAGATATACCCATCTGAATGCAGAGTTCCAAAGAATAGCAAGGAGAGATAAGAAAGCCTTCCTCAGTGAACAGTGCAAAGAAATAGAGGAAAACAATAGAATAGGAAAGGCTAGAGATCTCTTCAAGAAAATTAGAGATACCAAGGGAACATTTCATGCAAGGATGGGCTCGATAAAGGACAGAAATGGTATGGACCTAACAGAAGCAGAAGATATTAAGAAGAGGTGGCAAGAATACACAGAAGAACTATACAAAAAAGATCTTTATGGCCCAGATAACCACAATGGTGTGATCACTCACCTAGAACCAGACATCCTGGAATGTGAAGTCAAGTGGGCCTTAGGAAGCATCACTGCGAACAAAGCTAGTGGAGGTGATGATGGAATTCCAGTTGAGCTGTTTCAAATCCTAAAATATGATGCCATTAAGGTGCTGCACTCAATATATAAGAAAATTTGGAAAACTCAGCTGTGGCCCAAGGACTGGAAGATCAGTTTTCATTCCAATCCCAAAGAAAGGCAATGCCAAAGAATGTTCAAGCTACCACACAATTGCACTTATCTCACACTTGAACGAAGTCATGCTCAAAATTCTCCAAGCCAGGCTTCAACAGTACGTGAACTATGAACTTCCAGATGTTCCAGCTGGATTTAGAAAAGGCAGTGGAACAAGAGATCAAATTGCCAACATCTGCTGGATCATCAAAAAAGCAAGAGAGTTCCAGAAAAACATCTACTTCTGCTTTCTTGACTATGCCGCAGACTTTGAGCGTGTGGGTCACAATAAACTGTGGAAACTTTTTAAAGAGATTGGAATACTAGACCACCTGACCTGCCTTCTGAAAAATCTGTAGGAAAGTCAAGGAGAAAGGTCTAGTTAGAACTGGATTGGAACAACAGACTGGTTCCAAATGGGGAAAGGAGTACATCAAGGTTGTATATTGTCACCCTCCTTTTTAAACTTACTTCCAGAGTACATTATGTGAAATGCCACGCTGGATGAAACACAAACTGGAATCAAGATTGCTGGGAGAAATACCAATAACCTCAGATACGCAGATGACACCACCCTTCTGGCAGGAAGGGAAGAAGAGCTAAATAGCCTCTTGATGAAAGTGAGAGTGAAAAAGTTGACTTAAAGCTCAACATTCAGAAAACTAAGATCATGGCATCCGGTCCCATTGGTTCATGGGAAATAGATGCGGAAACAGTGGAAACTAGCTGATTTTATTTTTCTGGGCTCCAAAATCACTGCAGATGGTGACTGCAGCCATGAAATTAAAAGACGCTTACTCTTTGGAAGGAAAGAAATGACCAACCTAAACAGCATATTAAAAAGCAGAGACATTACTTTGCCAATAAAGGTCCGTCTAGTCAAGGCTGTGGTTTTTCCAGTGGTCATGTATGGATGTGAGAATTGGACTCTAAAGAAAGCTGAGAGCTGAAGAACTGATGCTTTTGAACTGTGGTGTTGGAGAAGACTTTTGAGAGCCCCTTGGACTGCACGGAGACCCAACCAGTTCATCCTAAAGGAGATCAGTCCTGGGTGTTCATGGGAAGGACTGATGTTGAAGCTGAAGCTCCAATACTTTGGCCACCTGATGCGAAGAGCTGACTCATTGGAAAGGACCCTGATGCTGGGAAAGATTGAGGGCAGGAGGAGAAGGGGACGACAGAGGATGAGATGGTTGTATGGCATCACTGACTCAATGGACATGGGTTTGGGAGGGCTCCGGGAATTGTTGATGGACAGACAGGCCTGGCGTGCTGCGTTTCATGGAGTCGCAAAGAGTCAGACATGACCGAGTGACTGAACTGAACTGAACTGAACTGACTGAACTGAAGATCATGGCATTATTCTTCCAATAATTTCCTATAAGGGTTTTATAGTATCCAGTTTCACATTTAGGTTTTCAATTCATTTTTTGGTTTATGTTTCTGTGTGGTGTTAGAAAGTGTTCTGATTTCATTCTTTTACATCAAGCTTTATAGCTTTCCCAACATCACGTACTGGAGAGATTGTATTTTCTACATTGCATATACGTGCTCCTTTGTCACAGACTAGATGACACATAATAAGTGTGTGGGTTTATCCCTGGACTTTCTGTCATTTTCCATTGATCTAATTCTGTTTTTTCTGTGTGTGTGTGTGTGTGTGTGTGTGTGTGCCAGTACCATACTGTTTTAATCAACTGTAGCTTTGTAGTATAGTGTGAAGTCAGGGATCCTGATTCCTCCAACTCTCTTTTTCTCTCTCAAGTATGTTTTAGCTATTCAAGATCTTTGTATTTCCATATAAATTGCAAACATTTTTGCCATAAATCTCTGAAAAATGCCATTGATAATTTTATTTGTTGTTCTTCTGTCACTAAATCATGTCCAACTCTTTGCAACCCCATGGACTACAGCATGTCAGACTCCCCTGTCCTTCACTGTCCCAGAGTTTTCTCAAATTCATGTCCATTGAGTTGGTGATGTGATCTAACCATCTCATCCTCTGCCACACCCCTCTCCTTTTGCCTTCAATCTTTCCCAGCATCTGGGTCTTTTCCAGTTAGTCAGCTCTTTATATCAGGTAACCAAAGAATCAGAGCTTCAGCTTCAGCATCAGTCCTTCCAATGGATATTCAGGTTTGATTTCCTTTAGGATTGGCTGGTTTGTAATCCTTGCAGTCCAAGGGGACTCTCAAGAATCTTCTCTAGGACCACAACTTGAAAACATAAATTCTTTGGTGCTCAACCTCCTTTATGATCCAACACTCACATCTATATGTGACTACTGGTAAAACAAATTCTTTAACTATATGGACCTTTGTCAACAAAGTGATGTTTCTGCTTTTTGATACTCTGTATAGGTTTGTCATAGCTTTCCTTCCAAGGAGCAAAATTTTTTAATTTCATGGCTGCTGTCACTCTCTGCACTGATTTTGGAGCCTAAGAAAAGAAAATATGTCACTGCTTCCAGTTTCTCCCCTTATATTTGCCATAAAATAGTGGGGCCAGATACCATGATCTTAGTTTTTAGAATGTTGTTTCAAGCCAGTTTTTCCTCTTTCACCATCATCAAGTGGCTCCTTAATTCTTCTTCATTTTTTGCCATTAGAGGGGTATCATCTGCATATCTGAGATTGTTGATATTTCTCTCAGCAATCTTGATTCTACCTTGTGATTCATTCAGCCTGGCATTTCTCATGATGTTCTCTGCATATAAGTCAAATAAGCAGGGTGACCATAGACAGCCTTGACGAACTTGATGTACTCCTTTTCCAATTTTGAACCAGTCTGTTGTTCCATGTTCAGCTCTAACCGTTGTTTCTTGATCTTCATACACGTTTCTCAGGAGGCAGGTAAAGTGGTCTGGTGCTTTCCACAGTATTTTTATGATCCGCCCAGTCAAAGGCTTTTTCATAGTCAATGCTTTTGAGGAATCCCCTGCTTTCTCCTTGATCCAGCGAATGTTGGCAGTTTGATCTGGTTCTCTGCCTTTTCAAAACCCAGCATGTACATCTGAAAATTCTCCTTGGACGTGCTGCTGAAGCCTAGCTTGCAGAACTGTGATCATAAGCTTGCTAGAATGTGAAATGAGTGCATTTGTATGATAGTTTGAGCATTCTTTGGTATTTCCCTTCTTTATGATTGCAATGAAAACTAACTTTTTCCAGATGACCAATTAAATCTCCACAAAATGCTACAGGTAACACACAGACTCTCATACATAACACACAATAGACATTATGTACATATTAATTAGTACTAGATGATAGATGAATACATAAATTAATGCAGACACATGGAAAGGGATGATTATGTAAGGAAAAAAAGACCACACTAATTTACCTAAGCATCCAATTCACCTGCTTTGACGTCCACTCAGGATAGAAAGATCAACAATATGTCTCGAAGTCCTTTGAAGAGAAACTAGACAGGATTTCTCTGATTTTAGAATGATAGAAGATAGTTAAGGGAAGACTATATGTAGAACTTTCCTTGAAAAATGATTCTGAAGCATGTAGTAAGAATTTCGAAAGATCCACAACTTTGTAGATATTCCGAGGAATGAGCGCCATAAACCCTACTCCCATGCAGAGTCTCAAAGAGGAAAAAAAGATCTCGTGGAAAATTTTACCTGAGGAAGTTGGATCCTAGATCCTAGGGCTTCAGTTTTCAGTAAAAATTTCCACTCCCTAAGAGCACAGTCTATGCGGCTTCCTACCTTGTAAAAGGACCATGTATGCTTATACAGCCAGCCTATCAACACTGACTGCTTGAAACAGGAGAGCTCCAACCAAGTATTCTGGGCTGCTACACACGTCATGAAATCTCTAATGACTTTGCAGCTGGGTTCATAATGAATGGAATGGAAGCTCCCCACTACTTCAACTTAAATGACAAAAAATAAGTACTCTATATATTTATTTATATTCTGTTTTCATAGTTGAATAAAATTCATGCATGTACACTCATTCTTAGAAAGGCAAATAAATCATAGATTGATAAATCACTGAGAAAACATGTTTATAATTAGTAGATAGATGAGATACTAGCTTATCGGGGAAGTTAAAAAGATAGATGGATAGACAAATTGACAAACACATATAGACAAACAAAATCCTTATAGCGATTACAAGAATAGGCATAAGCCCTTGGGCATCTCTTTAGCCATCACTGAATAATGGTTAATTCAGGGATGCTGATTTAACAGTCCTTTAGGGAAAGTTACAAAAAATATTTAACTAGGTGAAGCTTCAGGCTAGATTTGGGCAGGGAGTTCATAGTGACAGAATTAGAAAAAGGCCAAGATGATGAAATTAGTATCTCTCTCAAAGGAAGGAAAAAGCTATTCAACTACTGCAAAACTAGAAAATAATTAAGCTACTGAAGGCAATGGCAACCCACTCCAGTACTCTTGCCTGGAAAATCCCATGGACGGAGGAGCCTGGTAGGCTGCAATCCATGGGGTTGCTAAGAGTCAGACACGACTGAGCGACTTCACTTTCACTTTTCACTTTCACGCATTGGAGAAGGAAATGGCAACCCACTCCAGTGTTCTTGCCTGGAGAATCCCAGGGACGGGGGAGCCTGGTGGGCTGCTGTCTATGGGGTCGCACAGAGTCGGACACGACTGAAGCGACTTAGCAGCAGCAGCAGCAGCAACAATAGTCTTTACATGTCTTTAACAGGAAAGACTCATTTAACTGTTACTGAGTGACTCTACATCAAATCATTTAATAGACACTCAGGAAATGATTTCCACCCTTATCAATTGCAGAGTCTCAAAGGATACTGAATGCATAGCCACATAATGATTTACTATAAACCAGAATATAGTAAAGGATTAAACTAAGCACAAACCAAATTATATAAAGTGCACCAGTGTAAACATTTTATTGTGGCTGAGAAACATTGTAGCTGATGTGCTATAAGAATACTCAGAGACCTTGACAATTAGTCTTTATGATTTAGGCATGTAAACTTCTTCTTTATGAACCTTATTTCCTCATCTTGAACTTGATTTTAAGAGTTTCATCTATCATATGGTGTTTCAGAGAGGATTTAAAAAGATAATCTGAGTAAAGTAGTTAACATTTTAATATCATTTAATATTGTTAGGATTTCTATGTCTTCATCTACTTCATCAAAGTTGTGGAAGATATTTTGACAGAAAATATTTTAAGGCAAGAAGTCTAGATTGTTCTCTAGGGACAGTAAGAAGAAATGTTTCTATTTTAAGATAGTGTCATCGGAAATAATAATGAAAATAAGAGATATCGAAGACATTTTAAAATCTGAATAAAATTGTTGATTTTCTCAATTTCTCTATTCTTGGCTTATAGAAAAGTGAACTTTTAGGAGTTGTTGAGTATGGCAACCCCTAGGAAAGCTGATGAGTAGATGTTTGGAGTGGAGAAGAAAGTTACAGATTGAAAGGGGTAGACGGTTTGATTCATTAGGTCAATAAGAGTTTCAGTGGTAAATGAATGAGCATTGTAATATAGTAGTGAAGGAGTAAAATGAATGAGTGGGGAACTGAAATGAGGAGAAGTAGGCCATTGTGTCTAGGGTAGATTAAAGAGAAAGTTCCGAGTAAGGCACTAGAAAATCAGTCAGTGATTTATCTTTGAGGTAGTTTATGTTAACACTGTAAAAACCAAATAAACAAAAAGACTTCTTAAAAGTGATATAAAATCCCATAAAGAAGGAGATGTAAGTCTGTATTACATTCTAAAATTCTTCTGAGGTTTTATTTCCATATATAGTAAGATTGAAAAAAAAAAAGCTTTTAAAAAAGCTAGATTACATTTATTAGAATTGAAAAAAGAGTGAAATACCACTTCACACTAAAGCATATTTTAAGCTTAGTTGTGAAAATTTTCCATCTCCTCCACATATACCCTGTTAAGAAAATATAAAAATGAGCAAAATTTAACTGGCAAATGAAAAATCATCTAATCAAGAAAACCAATGAAAACTTGGCAAGAAAGACTTTGGTAGTTGAACAAGAATAATTTTTTGCTCCTCAACTTCTTGGCCAGGGAGGTAGAGAATCCACTCCTGACTGCTGCAGCCAAGAACACAGAGCTCCCTAAACTCCACCAAAATAATCCAGTGAGTCATTGATGTAATAAAAAAGACAGTAACAAGAGCAAAACTGGAGGAATGGAAGGTCAGAACCCAGAGTTGCTAAAATATATTACTTAAAATGGCCAGTTTTAACAACAAAAATAATAGGAGACATGCTAAGAAACAGGAATATTTAACTTATGTGCTGGAAAGGTAACAAATATTTCCTATGAGAGTAACCAGATGTCCAGATTTATCAGGGAAAAAACAAAAGCAAAAACTTCAAATTACAAAGTGTTTTATAAAGCCCATTATAAACAGATTTATGGAATTAAAGGAACTATGATTAAGGAAATAAATGAAAGCATAATGGCTATATCACGTCAAGTAGAGAATATCAATACAGAGATAGAATTCATAAAAAAAAAACAGAAGAAATTATGAAGTTGGAAAATAAATAACTGAAGTGAAAAATAATATTTACTGAGGGTCTCATAAGTAGATATGAATTGACAGAAGAAAGAATAAGTGAGCTGATGATAGACTGATGGAGATCATGCATGTCAAAAAATAAACAGGAAAAAATGAATGAGGATAAATGAGGAGAGCCTCAAGGAAATGTAGGCCACCATTAAGCATGCAAAAATACATGCAATGCTGGTATCAGAAAGACAGGGAAAAATAAGAGGAGAAGAAAAAATATTCAAAGAAATAACAGTTGGCAACTACTCAAATTTATTGAAATTTAATTTATGTATCAAAAAAACTCCCAAGAAGAATAGCTCAAGGAGCCACATAAATGAAGATTAAATAAAAACTTCCTTAGATAAACAAATGCTGATATAATGTGTTACTAATTTATTTGTCTTATAAGAAATGCAAAAGGAAGTTCATTGAGCTGAAAACAATTGGTACCAGATGGTAATTCAATATACACACACACACACACACACACACACATGCATTGAGTGTCAATAAACATAATTATATAGATAATTTAAAAAAACAGTAGGATTCCATATTTCTTCATCTTTGTCCTCTTGACTAATTTAAAAGGTAATCATATAAAGTGATGCGAACAAAAGTAAATAGGTTTATAAAAGTGATTGACAAGATAATGCCTCCTTACCCAAGATGTCCATAATCTTGATTTCTGCAAACTGTTAATAAGTGCCTTCTTTCACATGAATTGCAATAGAATGACAAAGATGGCAGGAAAGTATTTTTCATAAATCTGTGGGAAACCATGGATTATTCCTGAGTAGCACTCAGATAATTGGTTACATGAAGAAAATTAGATAAGATTATTACTGTTTATAACGTATGTGATAAATAAAAATACATAGATGTTATCACTGAAGATCTGGGATTCCCTGGTGGCTCAGAAGTTAAAGCCTCTTCCTGCAACATGCAAGGCCTGGGTTTGATCTGTGGATCAGGAAGATCCCCTGGTGAAGGAAATGGCAACCCACTCCAGTACTCTTGCCTGGAAAATCCCATGGACAGAGGAGCCTGGTAGGTTACCATACACAGGGTCTCAAAGAGTTGGACACGACTGAGCAACTTCACTTCATCGGTAAAGAGCTATGTGTATCTCTAAACCATAACTCTTTTTCTTTAGAATATTTCTCCTTGCTCCACTGGGTTTCTAAAAAAGACATATCCAAAATTCATCACAGAGACTGCAAGATGTGTTACGCCTGGAGCATCTGGTGTTAAGAGTAAGCCAAATTTTGGAGTCTCTTTTGCAATTTGTCACTTATATTCCAGATGTGAAAAAAAATGTATTTGGGTTGGTGGTGGTGGGTCAGTAGCTAAGTTGTGTCCAGCTTTTGGGACCCTGAGGACTGTAGCCCACCAGGCTCCTCTGTCCATGGCACTTCTCAATTAACAATACAGGAGTGGGTTGCCATTTCCTTCTCCAGGGGATCTTCCTGACTCAGGGATGGAACTTGCCTCTTTTACATCCCCTTGCAGGCAGATTCTTTATTTACTGAGCCACCAGGGAAGCCCATAATTTGGGGACCATGTCTAATATATTCTGGGACATTTGACTAATGTCATCTTTTAAAGCATTTTCTATGCTTGGAACATTTCTACGGTCTTCAGTTTTGTATTCCTACCAAATTAGGGCTCAAGTGGATAGATAGGAAGGCTGTGAATAAGAATTAAGGAGGATATGTTGTATGACAAAACCATGATTCCAAAAAATTCTGAACAATCTGGATAAATGGGTTCAAACTATCTGTTTCTGAGATATAACTTAGTATGAATAAACACTGCATTCTGTTCTTAAGGCATAATGATTTAAATGCAGAAAAGCAGTATGAGGAGAGTGTAACATATTAGGCTTTTAAATTGAGCTTATAATTATATGTGAGTCAGTAATATAATATTATCTGTGATTAAAAAGTTAATATAATGTTAACTTCATTAAAAGACAATGCATAGTATAAAAGGAGTGAGTTTTAACATTTATTCTGGTATTCTCTGGCAAGGACAATTCTAAATATAATGGATGCAAAACTACATTTGTTTATAAGAGCAACTTTTTAAGGAACAATAACATTTGAGTAAGCAGAATGTTGAGCAATAAAAGCCATTGACTCAAAATATTTACCACCATGTTCCAAGCATAATGTTAGGCAATACCACAGAGGAAAATAATTAAAGAAAGTAAGTGCTGTATATTTTGTTATTGCTTCCAATTATTATGATTTTTTTTTGCCTCTCCTTGTGAAATGATTATACTACCTATTTCATTTACTCCCAAATCGGTCATTTGCCTCTGAAAACAGCTTGTAAAAATGACAAGTGCTACTACTGAGCAGAAACCTAAAAATCCATGTATGCTCCCCCAATATATGATCTTTCATCCATGCAGCCCCTAAATGGTCTGCTCTTTCCATGAAGAATACCTATGCATCAGAGCCATTGCTACCCTGCAGCCAAGAGAACAGGTGTTGTAAGAGAAATAAATCTTTTTTGGTTTCAAACACTGAAATTTAAGAGTTGTTTGTTATGAAAACATCACCTGACAGAATTTGACTACGGTTTTAAGGTTAACTAGAACAAGACACTCAGGGAGGCCACTGTCCCCAGTCACCTGATTGAATATTATAAGGAAAAACTATTAGATTTCATTGGTGAAATTGCAGCAAATGCCCTAGGCAGGAGGTTGTAAGATGGAGTAGGATATGTTCAGATATGCTGCAATAGCAGAAAGCCTGAAAGTCTCAGGTGCTGAGTCCAACCAAAAATGATGCACTGCTCATAATGCTTGTCAGACCTCGGCTACGAGGGCTCCGCTCCACGTGCCCATTCTAATACTCCTGATGACAGATGCGCCTCCACCATTTTGTAGATGCACCATCTGAAAGACATGGTCTTTAGGTCCCTAGAGCGGAAGAAGAGAGAACTTGGAAAATCACGCTCTGACTCTTCCGTGCATTGGCCTGAAGCGGACCACTGTTTCTTTCTACCCACAGCACACGTACCACAATGAGAGGTCCCACGTGGCACGGTGCATCCTGCACGTCACAACCAAGACTCCAAGCAACGAAAAAAAAAAACCACTTCACATTGTGCTGAATAATTATAATTATACTTTAGTTCATTGCATTTTGTATAGTTATTTCAGTTAGTCTCTCAGTCATGTCTGATTCTTTGCAACCCCATCGACTGTAGCCCACTAGGCCCCTCTGTCCGTGGGATTTCCCAGGCAAGAATACTGGAGTGAGTAGCCATTCCCTTCTCCAGGGGATCTTCCCGACACAGGGATCAAATCCTGGTCTCTTGCACTGCAGGCAGAGTCTTTACCATCTGACCCACTAGAGAAGAGTAATTGGGAAGACTTATTTTACTCTTTAAGTTTTAGTATTTTCTTATTCAAAATGTTTTCTTTTATTTATGAAAACTATTCTAATCTTATATTTCCATGTAAATCCAAGATTATACACAACAGCTTCCTCGTTTTTCTCTCTTTGGATAGATAATTTTAGAGCCGAAAGTCTTCATGATGCTCTCATGTGGTGACTTCTGATTGTCTTGTTGAGTTTCAAATGCTGTTTTTGGAGGGACTGACTCTGGTAGTTAACAGTTCCTTTCTGATTAGAAGTATTCAAATAACTCCCCAACCTTGACTCTCAGCTTGGCTAGATTTAGAAGTCTTCGACATAATCAATTTGTCTGGCTTGTGTTAAAGACTAAACCCTTGAAACAGAACATTCTTTACAGAGGCCTAACTATTTTAATTAAGCAAATATATACCAAAGAAAAATTTAGTGGAGTTGATAACTTCTGTTATTAAAGGAAGAATATTCTTCAGTTTATGGAAAATCAGAATATATAATTATTCTTGGGTCAGAGTAAGATAATGTTTATCTACAAGATAATTAGGATTCACTTTAAAATATCGATTCCCTTCTTCAGTGAGCATGAACAACAGTGCAATAAAAACATTTTAACTTTTGAAGTAAAAGCTTTGCTTATCAAATTTAATTAATCTATACTACTTAAATAGGAATGATTATAATAAAATTGTGTTAAAATTATTGATGTTTACTGTAAAATATTTTTTGGAAGCTGATACTTATTGGTAGTGCTTGCTATGACACTGACTGTCCCATGCCATGTAAAAATTAAAGTTACCGATGTTGTAGTTGTTCATTCACTCAGTTGTGTCTTACTCTTTGTGACCCACAGACTGCAGCATGCCAGGCTTCCCTGCCTTTCACTGTCCCTGGACTTTGCTCAAACTCATGTCCACTGATGCCATTCAACTATCTCATCTTAAAGTTATTGTAAAATATTGTAAAAACGTCTTACTCTAATATTCATTGAGGCCTTATTTTGTAAACCCCTAAATAAGAGCAAAATTAAATCTCCAGAGACAAATTAAATTCCAAGTGAAGTCATTACATGATAAAATTTGCAAAAAATCATTTTTATATATTAATCTACACGGTAACAGCAAAAGAGAGTATTCTAAAGTCTACACTTTCAGTTGTGATATTAGGAGATACCTGTAAGATGAGACCACCTCTTCACTTCCCAAAGCCCACAACATTATAATAACGGCATCAGTAAGAAGATATTTTTCATTACAAATCATGTGGATTATCAGCACAGATGTAGACTGATTAGTATTAACAGACAGACTGTATCATATTGTTTGTAACATAAATCACCACATAGTTGGGTGGTATTCTGCAAATCAGTGTTTGACAGTAATTTATGAGGTTTCAGTAGACTTTGGCCAATAGCAAAAAAAGTCAAAGTTTGACTAGTAGTTAATGTTTTATTATTCACAGGAGACAAAGAGCTTTATTTTTTCTAATATTCTTTATATCAGACCTTAGCATGTGTGTTCAGTTGCTCTGTCCTGTTTGACTCTTTGCGACCTGATGGACTGTAACCCGCTAGGCTCCTGTGCCCATGGAATTCTCCAGGCAAGAATACTGGAGTGGGTTCCCATTTTCTAACCCAGGGGATCTCTGTGACCCAGGCTTGAACCTGCGTCTCCTGCACTGGCAGGCAGATTCATTACCACTGATCCATCTCGGAAGCCCACTTTAGACATTATAAGTTCTAAAACACCTCTATGACCATATGGTTAAAGCACAATGTATAAATGATTTCTTATTTATTCTTTCTTTATTTAGTAAACCCCCAAACCTTTCTGGCTACTGTGCTAAATCTGAGATATAAGTCAGGTAGAATAATTTACAAAATGAAAAGGCCTGAAATAAAAGAAGTAAATAAAATGAATCAATAATGTAAAGTATATGCCAATTAAAGAATCTGAAGAATGAACTGTTTTTAACAAAATGAAAGCCCAAACATTCAAACTATTTAAACTAGTCTACATTAAAAAATGCATTTTCTTATATTTTACAACACTTAAAATATATACTGATGCTTTAATCTATTTTTTGTGATACAGTATTAAGTGCACAAGAAATAAAATTTAGGGACAGAAGGGGAAATGTGCTAAATTAAACACAAAGAGAATTTTTAAATTGGTGGATAATTTTTTTGGTCTCAAGGAATCATATCACTGTAAATTAACTTAAGTGATGTCTAGGCAACTGTGCATCTATCATTGGCAAAATGTAAAGAAGTCTTTACAATACTTAAACATGTAATGCTGAAGCAGTCAGTAGTGCTGCTCACCGACCTTTCTTGTATTATACTTCAAGACAGAGTTCAGATTCCCTGGACCATATAAGTTACGCATGGCCATATGATGTGCTTTAGATAATGAAATGTGAGAAACATAAGCAATCTTTCTCACTTTTGCATGAAATCATTTAAGAGGTGAATTTTTTTTTAATCATTTGTTCCTTTGCTGAGAAAATCATTACAGTATATCTTTACAAAGAACCTTTATCTGCCTGCACTTTAACTGGTTAAAATTAGCAAATGTCCCTACCAACCAGCATTGCCTATGCAGTTATAAAACCTGTTTCAAGCCAATGAAATTTTGTGATTGTGTATTATTGAATCATCTAACCCATCCATTAATAATTTTGTTATATGACAGTTTTATAGATTCCACTTAATTCTGTGTTCTCGAAACCCAGAAACAAAGCTATAATATCTGTGTCCTGAGTGAAATAAGCCACCTGATATGTAAAATCAAATCCTCTGTAATCAAGTTGAGGTCATCAATTCAGAACACGTCTTGTTTCCTGATCAGTTCAACGTTAGTGCTTTCAATATTCATTCCTTCTAGGTTAATTTGATCACAAGGTTCATGTTCCTTCTGAATGATTTTTAAAAATTTCAAATTCCAGAAAGCAAATGTTGTGTTATTGCCCTTTCTCTCTCAGAAGACCAGTGTTTTCCGTATTCAAACCATCTGTTTTCTTGGTGTTCCATAGGCTTTGGAGAATTACAGTCTCATGAAATTACAAAAGATTTTATTTCAAAATTTAAATAACATAATGGGACATTCTCTCATTTTACTTTTGTGTAATTAAGAGAAGCTTTTACATGATCTTTCTCATAGTAAAGAAGATCTATCCAAAGGTGGATTTTTTTCTCCTCTGTATATATTTAGCAGTAGTAATTTTGTCTTAATTCTTCACCAAATATCAGACCCAGGATGAAGATGAGATAGATAGATAGCATCATCAAGTCAATGGACATGAATCTGAGCAAACTCCGGGAGACAGTGTAGGAAAGGGAAGCCTGGCCTGCTGCAGTCTATGGGGTCACAAAGAGTCACACACAACTTAGTGACTGAACGAGAACACAACAGCAGGGACAGAGCACTCGTGTAGCCATAGACAGGGCTTCCCTTGTGGCTCAGTGGTAAAGAATCCACCTGCCAATGCAGGAGATGCAGGCTCAGTCCCTGAGTTGGGAAGATCCCCTGGAGAAGAAAATGACAAACCATTCTAGTCCTCCTGCCTGGGAAATACCATGGGCAGAGGAACATGTGATCTACAGTCCTTGGGGTCGAAGACTCCGATACAACTTAGCAACTAGAAGAACAGCAACATAGCTCTTGACATTATCAGGGACATTTTGGAAGACACGTTGCACTATACCATTCAGGACGACTGCAGAAAATAATCACCTTGGCAAAATCATGAGGACAGACAGAATATGTTTGTATAAAAAAAATCTTTCCCAAAATTACCATATCAAAATTCTCATGAACAACTTTCTCTTCCTTATGTGTTTTTTAATGTTATTTTAAATTAGATTATGTAGTATAAACACTAATCAATAATGATAGATAAACAATAAGAGCAACATGAACCTTTAACCTTAGGAAAATATAAGAAAAGAAAATACAAAACAAAAATATGAAAGAAAATAGTGCATAACTGTATGGGCAGGTGACTCAAGATGGCTGTTCTCTTGTTCTCTGTACATCCCCTGCCTGACCATGCCTGCCTCACCTATCACACACGACTCACCTTTCTAAGTATTTCCCCAGGCCCCAGCTAGTGATTGTTCTTATCGAAAGGGTAGTGAGGGGCATGCCCCTATACTGCTCCCCAGTTAACTAAGAGCCCCCTGACATCAGTTCCCCTGTAACTGGTCATCTCTCCTTTCCTTCTCCCCGCTAACAAAGACTGGGACCAGGTGCTGCACACCTTATGCTGCAAAGGGTGGGGTATTGTCCCAGGACCCTGCTTTAGACATGGAAGCTCCCCCATCCATTAAACCACTGATGAACCCTGGGTTCATTCTTTGCTCTTAGACAAATATGAGCCTTTTAGTCCTGTGGAGTACAGCCTAACAATAACAAATTGACTCATCATGATTTGAACACAATATTGAGTAGTTCCAAGTAACAATTTTTGACCAAACAAGATGATTGTTGATCAAACAACATTTGATCTTTTCATTTATTAACCTTACTATCTGGCCAATCTGATGAGAATTTTAGAAAATACTGAGTCACAAGGTAAGCCATGCATTTGTTACTGAACAAAAATGTGAGGAAAGCAAGACTGTAAAGATAACTATAGTGAAGTGAAGTGAAGTGAAGTCGCTCAGTTGTGTCTGACTCTTTGTGACCCCATGGACTGTAGCCTACCAGGCTCCTCCATCCATGGGATTTTCCTGGCAAGAATACTGGAGTGGGCTGCCATTTCCTTCTCCAGGGGATCTTCACAATCCAGGGATTGAACCTGGGTCTCTGGCATTGCAGGCAGATGCTTTACCATCTGAGCCACCAGGGAAGCCACAAGATAATTATAAGTAGATAGCAAATATACAAGGAAATATTCAAATATTTAATGTAAGGGAGAAAGAGAATTTCTATTCAAACATCACAATAAAACATTAAATATGATCTCTCATTGCACAATTCATAAAGTATATGAAAGGATTGAGATATTTCAAATCCCAATTTTTTTCAGAAGGAAAAAAGAGTAAATAAGTACCACAATAAAATGTAAGGTGCAATTATTATTAATTAACAAACAATACATAAAGAACAAAGGAATGGAAATCCTTAACATTAATGAACTGTGCATAACTGTGAAGTCTAAGAAAGACTTATGTGTAAATTTATACGGCCATGAAAGTCTAGCTCAGATTGATGAACTTAAAAAACTACAGTCTATTCCAAAAAAAATATTGACTAAAGAAAAATTTTGATTAAATGTTATCCTTGTGGTTACAGATCATGCAATTGTGTATCCCAATGAGACTATTTAAGTATTGGAGTTGTATTTTCACGTTCAATAATTTAAAAGAGTTAAAATGAAAGAGTGAGAAAATTATCCTTCTAAATAATCTCACACAGTTCTTCATATGTAGACATTCAATAAACATGCAAATTATGTAAGAAGAGCAAATTTGGAAGCTGACATAACAGAATAATATAAGACTTTATCAGTTTTAAAGTTAATAATGGAATCGCCTTGAAGATAGCAGGACCATTGGAGAGAAGATTTAATACATGTAACATATAAGCCAGATAAGGTGGAGCAAAAACCACCTGTGGTTTGTGATTTCGTTTGAAATCACAGATGAAATGGACATTATTAAAAAGTCAGAGACAGATTAGAAGACAGTTTGAAGGGGGAAAATATCAGCAAAAGGAAGGAGAAAACACAAAGAAGAAACAAGAAAGATATATAACAAGTGCTGGTGTTAGCAGTTTAGCCAAAGGTTAGTGAAGTGAAGTGAAGTCGCTCAGTCGTGTCCGACTCTTTGCGACCCCATGGACTGTAGCCTACAAGGCTCCTCTGTCCATGGAATTTTCCAGGCAAGAGTACTGAAGTGGGTCGCCATTTCCTTCTCCAGGGCATCTTCCCAAGCCAGGGATCAAACCTGGGTCGCCTGCATTGCAGGTAGACGCTTTACCATATGAGCCACCAGGGTAGTCTCTACTGTATCATTCATTATTTGGTCTGTTTTTGTCAAACTTCTCCAGCAATGCTGATGAGAATTTTAGAAACAATTGAGTTACAAGAGAAAGTAGAAAAAAGAAAAAAAAAGTGTAAAAATATTTAGGAATAGAATTTCTCTTTCCTAGTTATATTTCTTAATTAAGTTAATTTCTTAATACTAGCTATATTAAAATCCAGGTAAGAACTAAGACCTCTGGGATCTTACTGTAGGGAGAGCTTTAAAAAAAAACTGAAAATACAAACTATGAGAAAAGTAACAATAGAAAGCATAATGTAGAAATTAAGTACTTGAAATGGCCTAGGAACTTCAAGAAAGAAACTGCTAAGGAAGTATCATTGAAAGCTATACTTAAAGAATTAGAATTTAGTGACTCGAGGCAGAGGCTATTGGACCATCCAGAAGTGAGCAGAAGAAATAGAAAAACTGGAGCCAAGATACAAAAGGTTTTTAAAAATAAATAGCTACCATCTCAGGTAAGAGATTGATTGCTTGTGCAAGAGAAGTGCATGGAGAGGGAAGACTGAGTAAAACAATGTCTCTGGTTGGAAATAACATAACTTTTGGGGGTCAATGAAAAGATTATAGGAAGGGAAAGTAGTAGGTGATCTATAGATTAAAAAAAAATTGTTTCTAACATGTAACCAAAAGGAAAGGGGGAAGAAAAAAATACAACAATTAAGGATATTTTCCAGGAAGGTAAAAATATTGGAAAACCAAGATATGTTTTAAAAAGACCAGACAACTTATTTGTAGAAGAAAATACATTTTATAATAGAGAATAGTGACAAAATTTAATTGAGAGTAATAACAATGAAGATTCCTGGCTTATAAGAATTACTAGTAGAAGTAAAAACTTATAATACCTAAAATATTTCATTATAAAGATAGGATAAAACATTTATTTAAAATGAAAATGCTTTTAAAGTTATAATTCTGTTCAAATACAAGAATTTATTATTCTTATTGTCACAAGTGGATTCCTTTAAATTACAGTTACAGCACTATAGATGTCATATACTCTGGGGAATGAAAATGAGCAATAAAACAAAATGAAAAATCCTAAAGAAAAATATATTCCAGGCAAGTTTTGCAAGGTATTAGTTGGCATATAACAGGTCAGAAATAATTGAAATACTCAACTACCCAAATGCATCACAGATTAAAAAAAATGGAATCCTACATATTTATTTCTGCAAATATTTAAATAACATTGGTAATTTTCATATTTTACAAGCCTCATGAAAGTGAAAAATAAATGAGATTTTTAAACTTCCTACTCTCTTTTGATTCTGTAGTAAGTGATCATCAATTTGAAAATTTAAAAAAAAAATGTATTAATACCCCTCAACTCTAATATAGTTAGGCTTCCCAGGTGGCTCAGTGGTAAAGAATCCATCTGCTAATGCCAGAGATGCAAGAGGCACAGGGTCTATCCCTGGATCAGGAAGATCCCCTGGAGTAGGAAATGGCAACCCACTCCAAAATTCGTGCCTGGAAAATTGCATAGACAGAGGAACCTGGCAGCTACACTCCCTGGGGTTTCAAAGAGTTGGACATGACTGAGCACGCATACACAATGCAATATTGTTAAGGTGTGTGTGTATGTTTGTGTGTGTGTGTGTGTATGAGTGTGTGTGTGTATTGGTTTTTCAACATCTACATTTAATAAAATCTAACTTGTCTTAAGTCATTACATTCACATTAATAGCAAAATTCTAGTGCATTGACTTCACTGAATCTAGAAAAAATATTTAAAAACATTATTTTATGCTACAAGTAGCCCATTTTGGCCTTCCATATTTAAATTTTTGAAAGTTATAACCATAAGTTGTTAATTTAAAATCTTAAAGCTATTTAATAGAGGTCTTTTATCCAAGATTTTATATTCCCGATATATTGTTTCTTCTTCAACACATAAGTCATCTAATTCTGATTTTTAATATCCAGCTCCAAATTCAGTAATTCTTAGTAAGATAAATGTTTGTCAATGTACTTGAGACTCGGCAAAATATCAACTAGACAAAAGGAGTTTGAGAGCACTGCTTACTATTCCTGGGTGGAAAAGGAAGAGCATTTAATTCAAAGGTCATCTATATTTGATATACTTGCTGATAGCTTAATTTACTTAATTCTTAATGGTGCTATCATTTATTAAAATTAGACTACATTCTTTTAGTCCTATAATGGAAGAACTGGGTGAGGTAAATGACTCCGTGAATATATTACATATTTTATTACCTCATTTGATTTTGACCTTAAAATATCAAAGCCCATATATAATTTTTGTCTTGATTTTAAAAACAAGAGAAGTGAGGGCATGCCCTGGTGGTAAGATTTCGACTTTCCATGCAGGGAGTGCAAGTTCGATCCCTGGCTGGGGAGTTAAGATCCCACAGGCCTCGCAGCCAAAAACCAAAATGCAAAACAGAGACAACATTGTAGCAAATTCAGTAAGGGCTTTAAAAGTGGCCCACATAAAAAAATATTTTTAAAAAAGAAAGGGAAATGGAATTATTTTAATTCAGAAATCCTAAATCAGCACTGAAGGTTGGTTAAGGAGAAGTAAGTAGAATACAGGGAGGATCCCAGATCCCCATAACGCTACTCTTGCTCTTGCATCAAGCGCAGAGTTACCTTTACTCACCGAAGCACGTCAAGGTCCTTAGTACTTGGCGGTGAGTGCCGGGCAGACGTGTGGGGCATCCCCAGACCCCTCTCCACCTTTTCTCTCCCTATTTGGTGCCTTGAGATGTTGTTCTGCAAGAACTACGCTAGTGGACTTTGCCTTCTGGCTCTTCACTGGTTTCAGCCTCAGGAAGGAAGGAGAATGAGATCTAGAAGTGTCTTTCCTCAATCCCTGCGCAGTCGGGGAGGCTGTGGCCTGGCTGAGGGCCCCGAGAGGCAGCGCTACAAGCCGGGCTCCGCTCCCCACACAGCCCTCCCTGAGCGGCGTCCAGGCCCGCTTGTCTGCCTACCCCGGCTTCAAGCCCAGCCGCTTAACGACTTCCAGGTTTCACCGTATGACTTATAGTGTCCCTCCATCTTGCCCAGACCTGTGCAGACTGTCGTTTTATTAAACTTTTCTCTGAATAACCATTTTTCAGCTTGTATCAGGCAGAACTCTGAGTTATATACAATAGAGGAAAAATGAAATACCTGTTGTAGGATCTTCAATAGTATATAAGCTCCTTAAGGACAGAAAGTATGCATTTTTGTCTTTGAGGTCTAACCTTTGAAATCAATATATTTTCTTTTTTTTAATTTTTTTATTATTTTTTTTAAATTTTATTTATTTTTAAACTTTACAATATTGTATTACTTTTGCCAAATATCGAAATGAATCCGCCACAGGTATACCCGCGTTCCCCATCCTGAACCCTCCTCCCTCTTCCCTCCCCTCCCCTCCCTCTGGGTCGTCCCAGTGCACCAGCCCCAAGCATCCAGTATCGTGCATTGAACCTGGACTGGCAACTCGTTTCATACATGATATTATACATGTTTCAATGCTATTCTCCCAAATCTCCCCACCCTCTCCCTCTCCCACAGAGTCCATAAGACTGATCTATACATCGGTGTCTCTTTTGCAGTCTCGTACACAGGGTTATTGTTAGCATCTTTCTACGCATATATATGCGTTAGTATACTGTATTGGTGTTTTTCCTTCTGGCTTACTTCACTCTGTATAATAGGTACCAGTTTCATCCATTTCATTAGAACTGATTCAAATGTATTCTTTTTAATGGCTGAGTAATACTCCATTGTGTATATGTACCACTGCTTTCTTATCCATTCATCTGCTGATGGGCATCTAGGTTGCTTCCATGTCCTGGCTATTATAAACAGTGCTGCGATGAACATTGGGGTACACGTGTCTCTTTCCCTTCCGGTTTCCTCAGTGTGTATGCCCAGCAGTGGGACTGCTGGATCAGAAGGCAGTTCTATTTCCAGTTTTTTAAGGAATCTCCACACTGTTCTCCAGAGTGGCTGTACTAGTTTGCATTCCCACCAACAGTGTAAGAGGGTTCCCTTTTCTCCACACCCTCTCCAGCATTTATTGCTTGTAGACTTTTGGATCGCAGCCATTCTGACTGGCGTGAAATGGTACCTCATAGTGGTTTTGATTTGCATTTCTCTGATAATGAGTGATGTTGAGCATCTTATCATGTGTTTGTTAGCCATCTGTATGTCTTCTTTGGAGAAATGTCTATTTAGTTCTTTGGCCCATTTTTTGATTGGGTCATTTATCTTTCTGGAGTTGAGCTGTAGGAGTTGCTTGTATATTTTTGAGATTAGTTGTTTGTCAGTTGCTTCATTTGCTATTATTTTCTCCCATTCTGAAGGCTGTCTTTTCACCTTGCTGATAGTTTCCTTTGTTGTGCAGAAGCTTTTAAGTTTAATTAGGTCCCATTTGTTTATTTTTGCTTTTATTTCCAATATTCTGGGAGGTGGGTCATAGAGGATCCTGCTGTGATGTATGTCGGAGAGTGTTTTGCCTATGTTCTCCTCTAGGAGTTTTATAGTTTCTGGTCTTATGTTTAGATCTTTAATCCATTTTGAGTTTATTTTTGTGTAAGGTGTTAGAAAGTGTTCTAGTTTCATTCTTTTACAAGTGGTTGACCAGATTTCCCAGCACCACTTGTTAAAGAGATTATCTTTAATCCATTGTATATTCTTGCCTCCTTTGTCAAAGATAAGGTGTCCATAGGTGCGTGGATTTATCTCTGGGCTTTCTATTTTGTTCCATTGATCAATATTTCTGTCTTTGTGCCAGTACCATACTGTCTTGATAACTGTGGCTTTGTAGTAGAGCCTGAAGTCAGGTAGGTTGATTCCTCCAGTTCCATTCTTCTTTCTCAAGATAGCTTTGGCTATTCGAGGTTTTTTTGTATTTCCATACAAATTGTGAAATTATTTGTTCTAGCTCTGTGAAGAATACCGTTGGTAGCTTGATAGGGATTGCATTGAATCTATAAATTGCTTTGGGTAGTATACTCACTTTCACTATATTTATTCTTCCAATCCATGAACATGGTATATTTCTCCATCTATTAGTGTCCTCTTTGATTTCTTTCACCAGTGTTTTATAGTTTATATATATAGGTCTTTAGTTTCTTTAGGTAGATATATTCCTAAGTATTTTATTCTTTCTGTTGCAATGGTGAATGGAATTGTTTCCTTAATTTCTCTTTCAGTTTTCTCATTATTAGTGTATAGGAATGCAAGGGATTTCTGTGTGTTGATTTTATATCCTGCAACTTTACTATAATCATTGATTAGTTCTAGTAATTTTCTGGTGGAGTCTTTAGGGTTTTCTATGTAAAGGATCATGTCATCTGCAAACAGTGAGAGTTTTACTTCTTCTTTTCCAATTTGGATTCCTTTTATTTCTTTTTCTGCTCTGATTGCTGTGGCCAAAACTTCCAAAACTATGTTGAATAGTAATGGTGAAAGTGGGCACCCTTGTCTTGTTCCTGACTTTAGAGGAAATGCTTTCAATTTTTCACCATTGAGGATAATGTTTGCTGTGGGTTTATCATATATAGCTTTTATTATGTTGAGGTATGTTCCTTCTATTCCTGCTTTCTGGAGAGTTCTTATCATAAATGGATGTGAATTTTGTCAAAGGCTTTCTCTGCGTCTTTTGAGATAATCATATGGTTTTTGTTTTTCAATTTGTTAATGTGGTGTATAACATTGATTGATTTGCGGATATTGAAGAATCCTTGCATCCCTGGGATAAAGCCCACTTGGTCACGGTGTATGATCTTTTTAATGTGTTGTTGGATTCTTATTGCTAGAATTTTGTTAAGGATTTTTGCATCTATGTTCATCAGTGATATTGGCCTGTAGTTTTCTTTTTTTGTGGGATCTTTGTCAGGTTTTGGTATTAGGGTGATGGTGGCCTCATAAAATGAGTTTGGAAGTTTACCTTCCTCTGCAATTTTCTGGAAGCGTTTGAGCAGGATAGGTGTTAGCTCTTCTCCAAATTTTTGGTAGAATTCAGCTGTGAAGCCGTCTGGACCTGGGCTTTTGTTTGCTGGGAGATTTTTGATTACAGTTTCAATTTCCATGCTTGTGATGGATCTGTTAAGATTTTCTATTTCTTCCTGGTCCAGTTTTGGAAAGTTGTACTTTTCTAAGAATTTGTCCATTTCTTCCACGTTGTCCATTTTATTGGCATATAATTGTTGATAGTAGTCTCTTATGGTCCTTTGTATATCTGTGTTGTCTGTTGTGATCTCTCCATTTTCGTTTCTAATTTTATTGATTTGATTTTTCTCCCTTTGTTTCTTGATGAGTCTGGCTAATGGTTTGTCAATCAATATATTTTCTTACTGTTCAAATCACACCTATATTGGGGATCTCCTTTTGGTTTAAGTGAGCTGATGAACAGTTCAAAGGGTAGTGAGTAAACCTGTTAAAACAAGTTCATTAAGACCATTATATCATTAGAATCGTTCTATAAATAGAATATAATGGACATAACTATACCATCAAGATTACAAATAACACCCTTGAGCATCTTATGAACAGAATGGTTGTATCATAGCATACATATCATCTGATCATTAGACATATTGACAGCTTAATGTATTTTCCGTACTAGTACCCTGTAACTTTTAAGAGTTCAGTTCAGTTCAGTCGCTGAGTCGTCCGACTCTTTGCGACCCCATGAATTGCAGCACGCCAGGCCTCCCTGTCCATCACCAACTCCCGGAGTTCACTCAGACTCAGGTCCATTGAGTCAGTGATGCCATCCAGCCATCTCATCCTCTGTCGTCCCCTTCTCCTCTTGCCCCCAATCCCTCCCAGCATCAGAGTCTTTTCCAATGAGTCACCTCTTCGCATGAGGTGGCCAAAGTACTGGAGTTTCAGCTTTAGCATCATTCCTTCCAAAGAACACCCAGGGCTGATCTCCTTTAGAATGGACTGGTTGGAATTCCTTGCAGTCCAAGGGACTCGCAAGAGTCTTCTCCAACACCACAGTTCAAAAGCATCAGTTCTTCCATGCTCAGCTTTCTTCACAGTCCAACTCTCACATCCATACGTGACCTCTGGAAAAACCATAGCCTTGACTAGACGGACCTTTGTTGGCAAAGTAACATCTCTGCTTTTGAATATGCTATCTAGGTTAGTCATAACTTTCCTTCCAATGAGTAAGTGTCTTTTAATTTCATGGCTGCAGTCACCATTAAAAAGTACACTTTTTAATGTCTCCACAGCTTCTGGGATAGGCTTGGGTAAAAGAATTAGAATGTTCATCCATTGTCTTACTTGCTTTACTCTATTAATAGTCTAGGATAGAAATGGAAATGATAGTTTTCAGGTGTTTTTGAATGGAAATATACTTGAGATTAATATACATTAGATTAGGATAAGTATAAAGTACAAACTTGCACATCTTCAAAACTAATTGTGTTTATTACCAATATTTTGAAAAAAAATTAATATTTTTGTATTCTTAAATAAAGTTCAAATATTTTCAATTTATTACACTAAATTAATTTTCCCCAATTTCTTTCTGGGTTGAAAAACTGGTTATTCAATTTACCAAGATCAACCTCCTTTTCCTTCTACTGATAGACACTCATGGAAAAGGAATACTTTCTTAAACTCACAAATGAATGTTTTAACATTTTTTGATAGGAACATTTATCATGAGTTTGACATGAGTTTTAGAAACTATGAAAGGGAAATTGAGAACTTTTATGATCTATATTATAAATATATAGCAATAATAAAATATCATTTCCAAGCAAAGCTGAGAAAAATGGGAAAAAATATAGCAACCTAACTTCAGTGGCAGTAATATTTTTGGAAGTTTATTTGCTTTAAATTCAATTGTATAAGAAATAATTCAAGGAAAAAAAAAAAGGCTCATAGCTTTCCAAATCCAGCAGTCTACAGGGCCAAGATAATGTGGGGAAAATCTCATTACAGACACTCTACATGCTGAATAAAATATAATAAAAACTATTTTAAATGCATAGTTAAATTCAGAACATATGAGAAAAAGTGACATATCTTAGAGAGAAGAAAGACCTATAAATTTGACACTTTGCTTAAACCTGCAACTGAATTGACTAGGTATTTGAGAGGAAAGAAAAACTATCTATTCCTATTGCACAAGATACATGTTTTCATAGCAAACACATATAGGACACATGGTTAATTTTTTTTCTTATTCTTGAGAGAATTGTAGATTCATGTGCACAGAATGTAATTTCATAATAGGGTATATTGCAATGATACAGTCAAGCTATAGATTGCTTCCATCACCATAAAGATGCTTCATGTTGCCTCTTAACACTCATTTACCCTGCTACTATCTCCTCTTTAAACCCTTATGTCCACAAAATTGCCATCCATTTTTACAATTTAAGAACCTTGTGTAAATGAATCATATAGTATGTGACCCCTTGAGACTGGCTTTTCCCTCATGACATGATTCTCGGAGATTTGCAGGATGTTGCATCTATCAGTAGCTAACTTATTTGTATTGTTGAATGATAGTCTATGATTCGATGTACCGTAGTTGGTTTAAACACTGTCCTCTAAAGGACCGTTGTATTACTTCCAGATCTTGCTATTATGAATAAAAAAGCTATAAACATTCATGCACAGATACTTGCATGGATCTAAATCTTTAATTAGGGTTTCCCTTGTGGCTCAGTGGTAAAGTACTAGCCTACTAATGCAGGAGACACTTGTTCGATTCCTGGGTTGGAAAGATCCCCGGAGAAGGAAATGGCAACCCACTCCAGTGTTCTTTCCTGGGAAATCTCATGGACGAGGAGCCTAGCAGGCTACAGTGTATGGGGTCACAAAGAGTCAGATGAGACTTAGCAACTACACACACACACACACACACACACACATCTTTAATTGGCATAGATGACTAAGTACAGTAGCACAACTGGTGATCATATAGTAGTGGTATATTTAGTTTTAAAAGCACTGCTTATAATTAACAATAAGATAATTTGCACTTAAAACTTTGTTAAGGTGGTAGATCTCATGTAAAATATTCTTGCCACAAAAAAACACAGGAAGCAAAAACAAGCAAGTGAAACAAACCAAAACACCCAAAGGGATACAAAGAAACTTTGGAAGCTGTAGATATGTGTATTACCTTGATTGGACGATGGTAGCAAGAATGTATACATATGGCCGAACTCACCAAATCACTTACGTTAATCACATGCTGTATTTTGTAAAATAGTAAATCCTTAATAAAACAGGAAAAAAAGCAAATAAACTGCCAAACTATTTTTTCTGGAGTGGTTGCACTATATACACACATTAGCAAAGCATTATTAATCTAGTTTCTTTACATCTTTTCCATCACTTTTTTAAGCCACCTGGATGGGTGTGTAGTCCTATCACATTTTGACTTTAATTTGTATTTCTCTAATTTCTAATAAAGATGAACATCTTTTATGCGCTTTGTTTTCATCTGTGTATCCTCTTCAATGATATATCTATTCAAGTTTTGTTTCTAATTTTAAACATATGCTTTTGATTTTTTACCACTGAGATTTGAAAGTTCTTAACATGCTCTTCATCCTAGTCTTTGTCAGAAATGTGTTTTGCAGGCATCCACTTTTCCACTGTATAACTTCTCTTTTCATCCTAAGAGGTCTTCTTCCATTTTTATTGTGATATAATTGACATTTAGCGTTTCAGATGAATGTTTTCATTTTCTTCATAGAAATACTTAGAGGATCATGCTGCAGTTCTGTTTTCAGGTTTTGAAGAGCCTCCATAGTGTCTTCCATAGCAGCTACATCAATTCGCAGTTCCAGAAACAGTGCACAAATATACCCTTCTTTCTACATCATCATCAATGCTTGCTTTTTATCTTTTTGAAGATATCCTTCCTGAGACATTTTAGGTAGTATATCATTGCACTTTGATTTTTGTTTCCCTAATGATTAGTGATCCTGAGTATCTTTTCTGTGTCTGTTGACTATCTTTATGTCTTTGGAAAAAAGTCTATTCAGATCCTCTACTCATTTTTCAATGGGTTTTTTTGATATTTCTTTTGTTTGTGATGTTGAGTTGTATGAATTATATACAAATAATTCATTTGTATATTTTGGATATTAACCCTTCACCAGATATATAATTTGAAATATCGTCTCCTATCCAAAGTAGATGACCATTTAATTTTGTTGATAATTTTCTTTGCTGTGCAAAGGCTTTTTTTGCTGTTGTTTTTTGATGTAGTTACATTTGCTTAATTTTGATTTTCATTCTTTGTGTGAAAACACATCCTTGGAATAAACCCTACTTGATCATGATGCATGATCCTTTTAGTGAAACTGAAAGTTGTTCAGTCGTGTCTAACTCTTTGCGATCCCAAGTACTATACAGTCCATTAAATTCTCCAGGCCAGAAAACTGGAGTGGGTAGCCTTTCCCTTCTCCAGGGCATCTTCCCAACCCAGGGATCGAATCCAGGTCTCCTGCATTATGCATAAAGAATCCATAAAGGTGGATTCTTTATCAGCTAAGTCACAAAGGAAGCCCACGATCCTTTTAATATATATTTTTAATTTTGTTTTTTAATGTTCTGCTGAAGATTTCTGGATCTGTGTTTATCAGTGTTATTGGCCTGTAATTTTATTTTTGTGATGTCTTTGTATGGTTTTGATTTCAGGTTGATGCTGGCCTTATAGAATGAATTGGTAAGCATCATATGTACATGCTGAACAGCCAAATGGATAATAAAAAAGAAGTGCTCCCCATTTTGTGACATTCCAGAACCAATCTCAATTCTATTTCTATAATTTTACATGTATACATCTAACACAAGGGAATGAAGAAAATATTATTTCTAACCAATCTAAATGTACCCAACTAAAGACTGGAATGTTTTTTAGAAGGGAAGAGAAGGGAGTGGATATTAGGAAGAGCTAGCACAATTTCTGGTATAATACTTTTGGAGAATTAAATTCTGACTGTGTTATTTTATTTGTCTAATCGTCAGTTCAATAACATTAAATTTCCTAAAGTGAAACTTTCGGTGTCGCTGAATTAGGAACCATGCTACTTGCCATGGCATGGATGGACCCTGAGCGCGTTCTCTAAGGAAGAAGAAGAAAAGTTCCACATGGCAACACTTAACCGTATGTAATCTAAGACAGTCAAACTCGTAAGAAATCAGAGTGATAGTCACCAGGGGATGGTGGGGGTGATAATATTGGTGTTTAAGGTACACACTTGCAATCGGGGTTAAATCAACCATAGAACTGTAATGCACAGTATGAAAAACATATCATGCTATAAACATCAAACTTGATAAAAAACTATAACTGAATTATCCTAACTAGTAGAAACAAAAGATAATTATATAATGTGATATAAGTTCTTAATATAGCCATACCAAAAATAATATCACAATATATAAATGCATTGAATCAGTGCTGTATGTCAACTGTATTCACTTAAACTCCACTCAATATGTGTTCTTGCCTGGAGAATCCCATGGTCAGGGGAGCCTGGTGGGCTGCTGTCCATGGGGTCGCACAGAGTCGGACACGACTGAAGCGACTTAGCAGCAGCAATATGTTGTAATAAACAAAAGGGAAAATAATTGAAAAACAATGTGTGTGTGTGTATTACTGAATCTCATTGCTTTATAACAAAAACGAACAATATTAATTATACTCCAATACAGAATAAAAATTAAAAATTTTAAATGCATGCAATATACTAATTACTTGTTACATTATTCTGTTATCCTTTGCTACTGCTAAGTTGCTTCAGTTGTGTCTGACTCAATGTGACCCCAGAGATGGCAGCCCACCAGGGTCCCCTGTCCCTGGGATTCTCCAGGCAAGGACACTGGAGTGGGTTGCCATCTCCTTCTTCAATGCATGAAAGTGAAAATTGAAAGTGAAGTCGCTCAGTTGTGTCCCACTCCCAGCGACTTCATGGACTGCAGCCCACCAGGCTCCTCCGTCCATGGGATTTTCCAGGCAAGAATACTAGAGTGGGGTGCCATTGCCTTCTCCGCTGTTATCCTTTACTTAAAGCTAAAATGACTTACAGATTCCAAGAAATTGCAGATGTTCTTTGCACAGAGGTTAAAGAAATAGTGAATTCCAGAAGTATTCCTTTGGGTCTATTGATTTTGCCTATGCATTTGCTTTTTTAAAAACACATCCACCAAAAATGTCATACATATAATACACAGGTATTTTTATTAGCTTTAAATTATTTGTCCTGTAAATATATTGGCACTCTTGTGTGAAAGGCCCATAGTCACGTATGTTTATAAGTCAGATAACTTTATTTAAGAATATGAATAAAAATAAAAATAATAAATATAATTGTATGTGCTTTTGCAATCCATCAATAGAAGGATTATGCTACTATTAAAAGGAGAATCAATTTTGGAATCATAGAAACGTAAGTTTGAAATAAAGTTCTACATGTAGTATTTATATATGCATGACAATTTTGAGCCTTGTGTTCTTCATTTATAACATGGGGGCAATAGAACTGCCCACATAGGTTTTTGTAGTAATTAAATGAGATAATTTATGTGAAATTTCTAACCCAGTGCTTGAGATGTCAGCCTTCTCCCAACTCAAATAATGTAATTGGGAAAATAGATCACAGTAAGAAATATTTACTTTGGGGTTTTTGTTTAGTCAAGTGTGTAGTATTAGTAATATCATTGCTGACTTCTTTATGAAGCAAGGATTATGGTGAAACATACATATATTCATAGGTGCTGCACGCATCTAATGCCTATCTCACATAAAAAACAGGAGTCATTTAAACATATTCATCAACATCAAAGTGTGTATTTATATAAATATTCATCAAATTAAATTAAGAACCCCTAAGCTGAAACTCCAGTACTTCGGCCACCTCATGCGAAGAGTTGACTCATTGGAAGACTCTGATATTGGGAGGGATTGGGGGCAGGAGGAGAAGGGGACGACAGAGGATGAGATGGCTGGATGGCATCACTGACTTGATGGACGTGAGTCTGAGTGAACTCCAGGAGTTGGTGATGGACAGGGAGGCCTGGTGTGCTGCCATTCATGGGGTTGCAAAGAGTCAGACAGGACTGAGCGACTGATCTGATCTGATCTGATTTGATCAACCTAATCTCTTGAAAGTTGGAAGAAAAATGTCAAAATCGCAATGGCTTTTACCACTGGTTTCATTTCAGAAACCAGTATCTATATATTTATTGTTGAGCATTATTGTTCGCTAAAATGGATTAATAGCCCCTAGATATTCCCTCCTGTCTCAAAAACCAAAACACAAAATATATGAAACTATGGTTTTTGAGACATTGCAATTAAGTCAATGAAAGTTGGTGATTTCAGAAAGATGAAAAACAAAGGAGATAATCAGTGTGATTGCCATGGTTTACTGTCTTGAGAGCGTTTGCAGGCCTTGACATGTGGAGTTCAAACCAAGAAGAGCATGACAGTACCCTGAGTGATGCAACAGAGAATGCCTGTGAAGACTAAATTGGCTAGAGTTCACAGGATGTTTTATGGTTTAGAAGAGAACCAAACAGAGAGAGAACTTGAAATAAACATGGGAATTTTTGCTCAGTAATGTTTGACTCTTTGTAACCCCATGGACTGCCGCATGACAGGCTTCCCTGTCCTTCACCATCTCCCAGAGTTTGCTCAAAGTCATGTCTGTCGAGCTGGTGATGCTGTCCAACCATCTCATCCTCTGTCGTCCTCTTCTCCTCCTGCCTTCAATCTTTCCAAACATCAGGGCCTTTTCCAATGAGTTGACTCTTTGCATCAGGTGGCCAAAGTACTGGGGCTTCAGCTTCAGCATCAATCCTTCTAGCGAATATTCAGGGTTGATTTCCACTAGGATTCACTGGTTTGATTTCCTTGCTGTCCAGGTACTCTCAAGGGTCTTCTTCAGCACCACAGTTCAAAAGCATCAGTTCTTTAGTGCTTAACCATCTTTATGGCTCAACTCTCACATCTGTACATAACTGCTGGAAAAACCATAGCTTAGACTAGACAGATATTTGTTGGCTAAAAGTGACGTTTCTGCTTTTTAATACTCCGTCTCGGTTTGTCATAACTTTTCTTCCAAGGATCAAACGTCTTTTAATTTCATGGCTGCAGTCACCATCCATAGTGATTTTGGAGCCCAAGAAATTAAACTCTGTCACCGTTTCCATTTTTTCCCTGTCTCTTTGCCATAAAGTGATGGGACCAGATGCCATGGTCTTAGTTTTTGAATGCGTGGGAAACTGGGGAAGACACAAATATTAAGCCCATAACACCATATTTTCTATGAATCTAGTGTTACTATTTTACCAAAAACAGAAAAAAAAGAAACTGCGTCTCATGAATAAAAACAATTAACAAAATATTGAAACACTGAATATAGAGACTTATAAAAACTACTATTTGCTTCTTATAGAAGAATTTCCAAAAATATGTGTGTGCATTCCCCCAACCAGGGTCCAGGGTCATTTACTTGCACTCTCCCTCGAGACTGAGCTTGACTTTGTGGTTCAATTTCAAAGAAGAGAGTAAGTAAAGGGAAAAATAGTAACTTAATGACAGAGAAACCTAGTAAACACTACATTAACCAAATCCTGAAGGCTAAGTTTTTTGTGATGATACATACACACACACATATATATACGTATATATGTATGTATATATACACATGTATACCATGTACCCTCTGATATTATGTAACAAGAATGGCTATTAGCATTATATAATAAACCAGTTTTAACAGTGAGCTTGGAAAGTATTTCATTGGCTAATTGCTTTGGCTTATTAGTAATTACAAGTGACCTTTGGCTACTTTAATAACCCTGGAAATTTCAATAGCCTAACAGAAAATATATTAATTTATATTCAAAGAAAGTCTTCTGTAATTAGAAAAAGTTCTCCATGGCAACTGTTCTCTATGAAGAAACTCAGGCTCCACTTATCTTTATACTATCATCCATCATTAATCTTTTCTGATTTTTGCAGAAGTGAAGGAAATAATAAGAATATCTTACTAGCAATTAAATGTTTTATTAAAAAAACAAAACAACTCATTGGCCACACATATCTACAATGGGAAGAGTAAATGTTTTCTTCCTGTAAACCCATAAAGAGAGGACACTCATATCTGCTAAAAAAGTCCTTAGGATTATGTAAGTGTATAAAGAAATGACCACATAAAATGTGTCTTCCATGTAACTGTCTCATAGAAACCTTGCCTGGAAATATACTGTTTCCTTTCCACACAGCACCATCCTTTGCTTGAGTTCTAACTGGTTTGAAAGGTTATTGTTGGTTCTTAGGTCGAGGTACTTGATGCCCTTGGAATCCCTCTAGGACTCTGTACCAAATCCACAAATTGTTAATCTGGCCTTGATTTCACACACCAGGTTTTACATTTGAATGTCCATCTTGTCCTTACTGGAGAAGGAAATGGCAATCCACTCCAGTACTATTGCCTGGAAAATCCCATGGACAGAGAAGCCGAGGGCTACAGTCCATGGGGTTGCAGAGAGTCGGACACGACTGAGCGATTTGTCCTTCCTTCCAGTTTGAGAGGACGACTGTGTTGACTATCTTAGTATTTCACGTGCTGCTGTACTGGTGTTTCTGGGGGATGGTCTTCCATCTTCTGTGGACTGTCCACATGTGTTGGCAGAGGGGACAGTAACAAGATGGGCACAAGTAGAAGCTTTAATAAGCACCCGTGAGTATCTGCTCCCACTCTTGGATCTCTGCCATCAACACGAGAGTAGACCTGGGATTGTGTGCTGGAGGGGTCTGAGAAAACCTCTCATGGGAAAATGTCAAATGGTCCTGGGTGAGGCCATTCCAGACAGGTAGCCCTCAGCCCGTCTGCCAGCTGACTACAGGTGCGTGAGAGAGCCTGTGTGAAATTAGTGAGACAGGCTCAGATCTGTAGAATTACTTAATCAACACATAAATATATGAGCCATAATAAACTGTTTAAAACTGTCAGGTTTCAGGAGTGGCTTATTACATACAGATAGCTACCTAATACATGCGGTCACTGACTATGTATCAGCACTAATCATAGAACTTCTCATTATACTGCTGCTTATATACGTGTTTCTTCCTGATACAGGGATTTTGTGGCCTTTTCCTCTTGGTCGTCCTTAGGAACTTTTCTCTTTATTTTCACTTCAAATTAAATGTCTAGAAACTGCCACTTCCATATAGAGTCCTGATGCTTGTCTACCTAACCACATGTGTTCCACATTTAAACTCTTTTTCTTTATCTGTCAGTGATGCTTAGGATGCATACTCACCACCATGTTATGAACACTATGGTCTCTTCTCACTGCCCTTTTCAGAGATATTTATAAGAAGGGAAGGCCACACTGCGATTTTAATAGCAGAGTTTCATCTTCGTCTTGGAGCTTCCTCATATACCCAACATGGATTGACGTTCACATCCTCATTCTCTCAAAATACCTGCTTTATGTATTTGGATCATATTAGGTATAGTGATATATTTAGTAGAAAATAAACTTTAAAACATGTAGCCCTTTTGAAGAAATACTAATTTGTATCTCAGTCTTAACAATGCAGTGTCTCAACACTGCATCAAAAACTAAAAATATTAAAATAATATACATTCTCACAAAAGACTGAATAAAATGCCAAAATATGATGTCATTTAATAACATAAAGCAGAGGATAAGATGGTTGGATGGCATCACCGACTCAATGGACATGGGTTTGAGTGGACTCCAGGAGTTGGTGATGGACAGGGGGGCCTGGCGTGCTGCGGTTCATGGGGTCGCAAAGAGTCAGACATGACTGAGCGACTGAATTGAACTGAATAACATGAAGCAGAATTTACTAAAAACTTTATCCAGTATTTTCCCTGGTTACAAATAGGTATATGAGAAAGATAAATCAAGATTGGGCAGAAGCAAAACACAGATAAGAGAGAGAAAAAAGCCAAAATTTACAGTAAAGTCCGTTCTTAATTCGACTTGATTATGAATATCTATCATGAGTGATTTTTGCCTTTCATTTTGTTGAAATATCTTAACATGTTGAATGATATTCTACTATTAAAAAACTGGTATTATTCACACAATTTTACATTCTAGCTGTTTTAACAGATCAGATGTTGAAAAATCACATTCCCTTTTAACCTTAGATGATAACTTTGGGGCATTTTGCCTGTAAGAGGTGATTTTCATTCTGCAATGTTATGTCTTAACAAGAAATATGTAAAAGACATTTAGACTATGCATAAAATTGTATTATAGACTGACTACTGAAGTGAGCATCAGATGAAAGGCCATAATGCGCATGTGTCTTCTGCCTCGAAAAGCATTTTGTTCCCAATTCTCCCCAAATACTCCAAATATCTGAAATATCTTCCTCCATTTCATCTGTGTTATACCTTCTTTCAGGTAATTTTCTTTCCATTTCAATGTGACTATTTTCAGACCATCTGAATTTCTTTCTGACTATTAATGCTATTTTGCTAAATAAGATCCAAAGACTTTGTTTACACAGCTCACGGCATCAGTAGAAAGAACATAAATACTAGTTTGATAATATAATTTTTAACTTTCAGAAATCCAAATTCCTTCGATCTTGTTTTTATTTCAATTCTGTGTCAAAGTTCCTGTTTATCTTTTCAACTTAATAAAATCACCCCAGTTCTCATTTAATGTGGTCTTATTTTTGCCAAGAGTTGTTAGATAACTTCAAAATGTTGACTATTCCTTAGCTCTCTAAGGTTTCTCAAATTAAGTACCTGGTTCAAAATACATGCAGACAGTTTTTATATCCAATATTGAATATAAATCACACATGACTCATTTTCATGTAACCACATTCTCTGATGATTGAATCCATCATGTTCCCTTCCATTTGATTTCATAGAGAGTCAAAAAAGCCTCTTTGAAACTAAAATCTACCTTGCATGATTGCTTTCACAAATAGAATGTGTTTGGTGAATAAAATATAGTAATTTTACACTTATTTAGTTCTCATAGAAAAGTAACGATCTGTCAAACCAGGTTAATCTCCACAGTAATTCCAGGTAATGGGTGAGCTGAGGAAAACAATACTACAATTTTGATGACCTAAATGGTAACCAGCATCACAGGCTGGATTATCAGGGCACTAAGTTCACAGGATTCTCAAATTTTACTGATCAGAAGGAGAGGAATAGGATGTTGGGTAAGCCTGAATAAACATATATATATATATATATATTTCTCATTCAGCTAAAAGATATATATATATATATAATTATATTAGACTATATTATATTATCAGGGGAAGCTCAAGTTTCTAAGGGGTTACTTATATTGCAAAAGCAAGTTTTGTGACCAGGTATAATAACCCAAAATAAATTATACCATCAGTCTACACATTTTGAATAAGCAGTAGTAATAATCTGGTACAAGACACTTTCTAAGGTGTTTCACCCTTTAAGTAGAATATTGTGAATTACTAGCTATTGCTTTTCATTCCTGTTATGTCCAAAGTTCAGTATCGTGGCAAAAATCATCACTGAGGACTAGCATAGAGTTTCCATAGGCCAACAGTGAGGGCACCTTACTTCAGACTCAAGCTGTCTTTTATAAATGGCTCTTCACCCCTATTCTAAGCTATTCAGTTAGTGACTCTGACCTTTCCATTACATTATTTTAAAACTTGCTTTACAGATCACAGGAAGGAAAAACACAGAGTTGCGTGCTTCTCAGAGAAATTCTACTATTTATATATGTATAGCCCCAATTCTGTATCTAATACTAAGAAGGTACTTGAGTTTAATTGGCTTCTAGAAGTGCAGCAATTGACACCAATGATGCTTAGGTCGGGTCCCAAATACCATTCTCCGTGTAAGTCTCTGCTTTATGAATTCATTTAACAAATAGTTACTAATCCTGCTATATGTCAGTATTCTTGCCTGGAGAATCCCATGGATCTCGAGAGTTGGACATGACTGAGCAACTAAACCACCAGCACCACCACTATACGTCAGATATAGGTTAGGTGCTAAGGATGTAAACACGACAAAGAAACAAGTAGACACTTTACACGTGCATACATTTATGTAAATACTATATACACAAACAGGGAGACAGAGGAAAGCTAAAAGCTCTACTAAGGCTATATTACAAGCTTCTTGATCCATGTTGAATTATCTTGAATTATCTGGAAAAATTGTCAAAAATTTAAAAGACCAAAATGAAATGAGTAGAATAGGCATCAGAAAGGTAGCTCTAGAAGCAATGTAGAAAGTGGATCGGAGTAGTAAGAGAAAGAACACAGTGGGAGGAATTCACAAAAGCACAGCTGTCTGCAATTTTGAGCAATTACGATCAATGATAGGACAGTTGTGAATACAAGGGAGTAAATATACATTTTAAAATTAAGTGGCTTAACATCTTAGATAATTTTTCTAAGTGAAGTATAAATAGACACAAATTCCTATATCTGGAAATTTAGATATCATTACTGTATAGTCCATGGCGTTGCAAAAAGTTGGACACGACTGAGCGACTTTCACTTTCAAACTAAATTTGGGTCTGAAAATACAATAGATTTTATACTTTGTATATCCCATGTAAGAAAACAAACCAAGAGCTGTTTAATATAAGTGTAATGTGCTGTATATTTAAAACTTTGGGCAAATAAGAATAAGTAGTTGAGTCATGCTCAGAGAAGAATGCCTTTGGCAACAGTCACTTGATTTAAATTTGAAAGCTCTGCTACTCACGTAGTGTGTGATCATGGGTAGCTATTTTAGACCTATAAATCTCACTTTTTACACATAAAAAATAGGATAATAGTCTTACCTGAGAAGATTAAATGAGATAATCCATGCAAAGCTATTACCATTGGATATGGGACAGGAAATTTTTTAACAAACACAAGGATTCCATCAGTTATAGTCTTTGGTAGTAAGTTTCTTAGCTCTTGATTAGAAGTGGCTTAAGTAAAAAGTTTATTTGATTATATTTAATTGCAAATAATGAATTCAGAAGATGATGAATTTTGTGGAATAACAAACTTTCCCTTATTTCTGTTCTGACACCTTCAGGGTGTTTTCCCTTTTTCTCCTGATAATCTTCAAGTGGCTGGAACAATTTTAACCAACTTTATCGCCTCCTCTTGGAATTATATACCTAAACAGAAAATCAAGTATTCCTATTTTTGTCTTCTTCAGGATAGGGAAAAACTACTTTCAGTAAGTTCTCAGACAGACTTTCCCTAACAAATTATTCCCCAGGGTGGAATCACAGATCGCCGCCCAGACTGTGCGCATGCGCAGTCCTTTCATTGTGTCTGACTCTGTGACGCAATGAACTGTAGCCCAAAGGTTCGTCAGTCCTTGGGATTTTCCCTGGAGGAATACTCGAGTGGGTTGCCATGCCCTCCTCCAGGGGGTCTTCCCCACCCAGGGATCAAACCCCTGTTTCCCGCATTGCAGGCAGATTCACTGAGGAAGCCCATGCCTAAGCCAATCAATGGCAAAAGCACAGAATCACCGTCAGCACTTGCCAGCATTCAGCCCTTAGATTAGGAACAGAGTCACCTTCTATGAGAGTATTGAGCCCTGAGAATGGAGCAAAATTGAGATTCACTAGGCACAGAAGAAATGAGAATGGCTCTTTGGTAGGTAGACAGCTGTGTCTGTGATGATACAACTATGATAACACAGAGGTTGATGCTCATATCAGTATTTACTCTCCAACTGTGTTGCCAAAATATCCTAGGATGTAAAAGATAAATGGCAGTATCACCTGATATCACTTCAGATCTTTATCGTATGAATTTTCAATTGCTTAATTTTTAAAAATATATGCACATTTTTAATCTGCTCCATCTAATTAGAGAATAGGACTAATACCGGAAATGTATGTATACATACACATACATCTGTATGTTTACTTATCCTAAATATATATATATATATATCAGATCAGATCAGATCAGTCGCTCAGTCGTGTCCGACTCTTTGCGACCCCATGAATCGCAGCACGCCAGGCCTCCTTGTCCATCACCAAGTCCCGGAGTTCACTCAGACTCACGTCCATTGAGTCAGTGATGCCATCCAGCCATCTCATTCTCTGTCGTCCCCTTCTCCTCCTGCCCCCAATCCCTTCCAGCATCAGAGTCTTTTCCAATGAGTCAACTCCTCTCATGAGGTAGCCAAAGTACTGGAGTTTCAGCTTTAGCATCATTCCTTCCAAAGAAATCCCAGGGCTGATCTCCTTCAGAATGGACTGGTTGGATCTCCTTGCAGTCCAAGGGACTCTCAAGAGTCTTCTCCAACACCATAGTTCAAAAGCATCAATTCTTCGGCGCTCAGCCTTCTTCACAGTCCAACTCTCACATCCATACATGACCACAGGAAAAACCATAGCCTTGACTAGAGGGACCTTTGTTGGCAAAGTAATGTCTCTGCTTTTGAATATGCTATCTAGGTTGGTCATAACTTTCCTTCCAAGGAGTAAGCGTCTTTTAATTTCATGGCTGCAGTCACCATCTGCAGTGATTTTGGAGCCCAGAAAAGTAGTCTGACACTGTTTCCACTGTTTCCCCATCTATTTCCCATGAAGTGATGGGACTGGATGCCATGATCTTCGTTTTCTGAATGTTGAGCTTTAAGCCAACTTTTTCACTCTCCACTTTCACTTTCATCAAGAGGCTTTTGAGTTCTTCTTCACTTTCTGCCATAAGGGTGGTGTCATCTGCATATCTGAGGTTATTGATATTTCTTGTGGCAATCATATATATATATATATATGTATGTATGTATATTAAGGCATTAACGTAAGTTGCATTACTCTGGTGTCACAAGTTCCTGAAGTATAACTTTTTTTTATTTATTACTACCCTACACTTTCCTAAGAATAAGATTTGTATCGTTATATGATAACTATTTCAAACATACCCACTAGGGAGTACTATCAGGTACTAACTAATTAATAATTATTAGAATAGTTAAGCATGAGTAATTGCAATTTAAATAGTAAGATAAATAGAATCCTGTGAGTTGGCATTATAACTACTTTGAAATAATAAGATAAAAATTAGTTTTAGGCTAATGAATTTTAAAAAGCTTCCCATTTTAATATCAGTCATGCTACACTTCTCTCTTTGTAACAACGTCATATCTTGGTAACACTTTCCACAGTACTGAGTAGACAGTAGTTGAATAACATCTGCCAATCCAACTCCATGAGGGCAAAGACCAATCTTATTGTGTTTACTGTTCTGGATGCAAAAGCAATAATACATCCTGAGATGGTAGAGAAATAATACACAAAATGTAGGAGCAAATCTGTAAGAAGAAAAGAGAAAAATCTGATTTATCAAAAACAATCACAACATACCTGCTTATTTCAGAATATTTCTCTATAGAAATAACAGTATCTTTGGATTTCTTAGAAATAATATACCAGTCAAAAAGTCACCTTTAAACAAAGGTTCAGTGATTACAGATATATTTTTGAAGACTAGTCATGTCTAGTAACCAATTGAGTACTCAGAGTTACTCAGAGAGGTATTCACCAGAATATGAAGATGTGAACTCATTGAAAATGGATATACATAAGGTTTACACCCTCTTATGATTCAGCTAAATTTTAATAATATGTAATAACAATCTGTAAGTAGTGGTTCCCTTTCGTAAGTGAGCAGCTCCTGGTTCTCACTTTAAAGGTTTAGTGTTATTAGGTTTACGATTCATAGTGCTGCACACTCTGTGTCACGCTTAGTTGCTCAGTGTCTGACTCTTTGTGACCCCGTGAACTGTAGCCCTCCAGGCTTCTCTGTCCATGGGATTGTTCAGTCAAGAATACTGGGGTGTGTTACCATGCCCTCCTCCAAGGGATCTTCCCAACCCAGGTGTCTAACTCAGGTCTCCTGCATTGAAGGCAGATTCTTTACCAACGGAGCCACCAAGGAAGCCCAAGAATACTGGAGTGGGTAGCCTATTCCTTCTCCAGGGGATCTTCCTGACTCAGGAATTGAATTGGGGTCTCCCGCATTGCAGAAAGATCCCTTCCCAGCTCAAGTACCAGGAAAGCCTATCCCACTCTCTACCCGTAGCCACATTAATCAGTCTGGAAGTTGATAAATGTCCTGTGTTGGTCCAGAGACTTAGTGATTTCAAAATCAGAACTAAATCAAGAAGGATGTCTCTCTCTGATGGTGGAGCCATGAAAAGCCTGGTCTGTGAGAATGATGCTGACATCCAAAGAGAAACAGACAAAAAATAGAGAATGAGGAGGCTGGAGGGCTCCGATTCTCTTTTTGGAAGTGGTACTTGAGCACCCTTCCAATAACTGATTCTTCTTAGACCTAAACCAACTCACACCTTGTTTGTCATTAGATCAAGGGCCCACAGACTGAATTTATTTTTTTCAAAAACCTATTTTCATTTTTCTAGATTTCTAATATTGCAAGTTGCCCACTATATGCTCCTTACACTCAGCTCCAGCCACATGGTAATTTGATATCTTCTGAACCTGCTTGACATACACCTGCCTCAGGGCTTAATTCATGGTTTTCTGTCTGGAAATCTTCTTTCCTGGACAATTGCATAGCTCCTTTCCTCCTCTTCATCAGGTCTTTTCTCAAATGTCACCTTCTCAGCAAGGCCTTCCTTGACCATGATAGAGAAAACTGTATGACATGCATTAAACCCGCAAAGAAAATGAACAAAAATACAGCATCTCTGCTTTTCACTATGTATTAACCACTGTTTATTAAGCTCTTTCACTAAAATACAAGATACAGGAATTCAGGTAATGTTCTTTGCTGTAAATAGCAGCTAGTACAGTGTCTGGCACATAACCAGCACCCTCATGAATAAAAACAAAATAAACAAAGGAATAAATAAACATCCTTAGCAGAAAATATAATAATAAAATTAGGGTGTGGCAGTTGGCTTTTTCCAAGTTAAATATTGATATTCAGCTGTCCCAAAAAAGTCAGTTTAACCTTATTTATTAATGCACATCTAGAAAAATTGAAATCATCCATTTGGGAGGGAAAGAACTACTTTGAATAACAGAATAAATGTCACAGGAAGGCCATTATTAAACTACCATTTAAAACTATATTACACACATACAGTGCAATTTGGGAAATAGAATAAAATATTCAGTTAAAAATAGGTTCAAAAGTCTAAAGATCTAGAAATGAAACTGAATGAGAACCATGAAGCAATTTGGAGGAGGAAAAACTTTAAAGCTCTATTGAAGGAAATGAAATAAGACTTCAATAAATGTAGTACTATATCTACTTATACAAGATATTGGAACAATATTATATACTAGTAATTTATCCTTATATTTATCAATACATTGAATTAAATATGGCTGGTGTTGCTGGTAAGATGATGATTTATCATATATTGATGTCTCTCTTCATTAAATTTATGCCAAGGGAAATAATGAAAACCAAGTCTGATGTGAAGAGCTAACTCATTGGAAAAGACCCTGATACTGGGAAAGATTGAAGTCGGGAGGAGAAGGGGATGACAGAGGATGAGATGGTTGGATGGCATCACCAACTCAATGGACATGAGTTTGGGCAAACTCCAGGAGTTGGTGATGGACAAAAGCCTGGTGTTCTGCAGTCCATGGGGTTGCAAAGAGTTGGACATTACTGCGTGACTGAACTATAACAGTACTATTGTAAGAGGATTGTTGGAGTTAAGACTGATGGAGCTGAGAAACTTACATTAAAACTGCAAATAACCCTAAAGGCATGCAGGTATTTGATTCCTAGAGGGGTAGGGGAAAAAAAAAAAAAAAAGGAGGCCAAATCAGGAAAGAGAAGGACATTTAGGGGAAAGGGTCTTTGTTTTGCTTCTAGGTAAACAAGATCTGGGAGAGTTGTGACAGAGAAGGTTTTGGGTTTTTTTTTTCATTGTTTTGTGCTTATCTTGTTAGACTATTGCTAAAGACTTTGTGTGGAGGCTAAGGTCATAAAAAGTCTACCTGCTGTGCAGGAGACATAAAAAATGTGGGTTCGATCCTGGGTTAGGAAGAAGCCCTGGAGAAGGGAATGGCAGCCCACTCCAATATTCTTGCCTGGAGAATGCCATGAACAGAGGAGCCTGGTGGCTATAGTCCATGGGGTCCATAGAGTCAGATGTGACTGTGCAATTAACACTTTCACTTTTCACGTGTGTGTATCGCATTTTCAAATGATTTCAAATGCATTTCAAATGATTTTCAAATGCATTTCAAAATATAGGTTAAACATTCCAAAACACAGATTTTGTGATCTTTATAATTTTGCAAAATCCAAATCATTTTTATTAAATTATCCTTTGCTGTAGTATTTTTTTGTTTGTTTTTATGTTTTCAGCCTCTTTACATGTGGCTCAGGGTGCAAATTTTTTTTTAATTCTTGAGATACTGCAGAATTGAAACAAAACACAGGCACTGCTGTTTTATATTTTAAGGTAACTATTACCTGAGACTCAAGTAGTAAAGCATCTGCCTACAATGCTGGAGACCTGGGTCCAATCCCTGGGTCAAGAAGATCCCCTCAAGAAGGCCAAGGCAACCGACTCTAGTATTCTTGCCTGGCAATCCCATGGACAGAGGAGCCTGGCAGGCTACAGTCCATGGGGTCGCAAAGAGTCAGACGCTGCTGAGTGACTAACATACACATTAACAGAGAATGATATGACCGGATTTAACATTTGTTGAGGTGCAGAGGCGTTTTTCCACAGTGTGGTGAACTCTCATTTTCACGCTCCCCATCCACAGTCTGCTACCAACAGCAAGAGCACTCAAAGTGGGGGAAATAAATATTTTCTTATATTATGGTTAAATACTCAGATCACTTCTTCTATTGTATCCTTTGCCAGGAATCCTCTCTCCAATGTTTGACTATTTTATTGAAAATTAGAGATTTCTCAGTGTGCCTCTATCTACTTGTTTATGAGAGGAGTCATTTTCTTCTTCACTGAAAATATTTAAAAATTAGATTTCCATTTAAAATTTTTGCATCTATCTTGAAACAAATGTCTTTATGTAGTCTAAACTATTTAAAATAAAAATCACTAGCTCTGTATTAATTTTTAGTGTCTTAAGAGCTTTTCAGTTTTATCCTTTAAACAGATAACATAGCAAGCAGGAGCTTTTTGTGATATCTAGATATGCTCTAGATAAGTCTCTTCTCGAATGCAGAACACATTCTGATGTTAGAAGCTAATTGTATATATTCTCATGAAATTTTTCTTTCTCTTTTCCCATAAGAAATATAGTATTGTCTTTGGGAAACAGCCTTAAGAACACCAATAATTTATTTGTTAGGAAAAATGACATCATCTATGACAACTGGATGAACAGAAGAGCAAGCCCTATCCTATCCCTGAGACCCATATTGTATTCTTCTGAAGCTATTTCTTTCTTTCACTGTTTTTGCAGAATCCACATTAGTTCACAATTGCTGGGTATGTTATCTTTCAAGTTCTGCAGAAGTCTTCATTAACATAGTGACACAGTCCATTGTTACGGTCAGGTTTTTATTATTAGACTCAAAATTCACAATTACAGCTCTCTGAAACTCTACCAAAGACAGCAGAAGAGGAAATACAGCTTTATGCATTGCACTGGTATTACTTGTGCTTGGCTGTAAAGAATCAGTTCTTTGTTTTCCCATTCAGTTAGCTGTATCCTTACCTTTTCATAATATTAAATAAATGGGAAATACATTAGTATCACCTCATTTTTCCCCAATAGAAATCAACCATGCTGTAAACTCACTTAAAAAGCACACACTGCAGTCAAATAATTACAAGTCAAATGTTAGTCATCGTATTCTAATTAAAAGATTTCCTAACATTATTTACCATAATCACCACTACATTCACATGTATAAGGTCCGTTGTACATACCATATAAGTACATCTATATAAACCTAATTTTGTCTTATATACTTTCTGAAACATTACTTTTTTACATTTATTAAGGTAAATTGTGTTAGAAAATTTGAAAAGAGAGCTCTATTCAGCAATAAAGAAACCTGAATTAATATAGAAGAAAAAGAACTGGATTTAGGGGGAAATAAAGTGATTTACATTTGGTTTTGTAATTTCATTTACAATATTTTCAAAGACTTTTTTTTACTACATTTTAAAGTTTACAACAAAATTGAGAGAGAGGTATGGAGATTTCCCATGTAACTTCTGCCTTCATAGATGCATAGACTACTCCATTATCAACATCATTCATCAGAACAATACATTTTTTACCAAAGATGAAGCTCTATTAACACATCAGCGTTACCTAAAGTCCACAGTTAACGTAATTCTTTCTTTGTGTTGTACATTACATTGTTTCGGAAAAAAAATGTAATGACATGTATCCATCATTATCATATCATACAGAATATTTCATTGAGCTAAAAATCCTTTGTGGTCTGCCTATTTATCACCCACGTCCAGCCCCTGACAACCACTGATCTTTTTATTGTCTCTATAGTCTTTACTTTTCCAGAATGTCATATAGTTGGAATCATGTAATATGTAGTCTTTTCAGGTTGGCTTCTTTCACTTTGCAATTTGCATTTAAGGTTCCTCTATGTCTTGTCATGACTTAATAGTTATTTTTATTTTTTTTTTCAGTATTGAATAATATTCAATTGTTTGGATGTACCATAATTTATTAATCCTTTCGCCTACTAAAAACATCTTGGTTTCTTCCAAGTTTTGACAGTTATGAATAAAGCTGTTAGAAACATTCTTGTGAAGGTTTTTGTGTGGACATAAGTTCTCAAATCCTTGAGACAAATATTAAGGAAAGCAACTGCTGGATCGTTTGGTCCAAATGTGTTTAGCTTTGTAAGAAACCACCAAAATGTCTTCCAAGGTAGCTGCAGCATTTTGTGTTCCCACAAGCAATGAATGAGTTCCTGTAGCCTCATGTTCTTACCGAAGTTTGACGTTGTCAGTGTTCTGAACATTCACCAACCTAAGAGATAAGTTGTGATATCACACTATTGTATTAATTTTCATGACAAAAGGTGCAGAGAATCTTATCATATGTTTATTAAACATTTATATATCTTCCTTGGTGTGGTAAAATGTTGATTTCAAGATTCAGGCTATATATTTACAATACTCTCGTTTCATTTGGAAACTATTTATGATAAAATTTGCGGCCTTCCCTGGTGGCTCAGATGGTAAAGAATCCACCAGCAGTGTGAAAGACCTGGGTTCGATCCTTGGGTTGGAAAGATGCCCTGGAGAAGGGAATAGCATCTCACTCCAGTATTCTGGCCTGGATAATTCCATGGGTAGAGGAGCCTCAGTTCAGTTCAGTTCAGTCACTCAGTTGTGTCTGATTCTTTGCGACCCCATGAACTGCAGCACGCCAGGCCTCCCTGCCCATCACCAACTTCCGGAGTTCACTCAGACTCACGTCCATCAAGTCAGTGATGCCATCCAGCCATCTCATCCTCTGTCGTCCCCTTCTCCTCCTGCCTTCAATATTTCCCAGCATCAAGGTCTTTTCCAATGAGTCAACTCTTCGCATGAGGTGGCCAAAGTACTGGAGTTTCAGCTTCAGCATCATTCCCTCCAAAGAAATCCCAGGGCTGATCTCCTTCAGAATGGACTGGTTGGATCTCCTTGCAGTCCAAGGGACTCTCAAGAGTCTTCTCCAACACCACAGTTCAAAAGCATCAATTCTTCGGCGCTCAGACTTCTTCATAGTCCAACTCTCACATCCATACATGACCACAGGAAAAACCATAGCCTTGACTAGACAAACCTTTGTTGGCAAAGTAATGTCTCTGCTTTTGAATATGCTATCTAGGTTGGTCATAACTTTCCTTCCAAGGAGTAAGCATCTTATAATTTCATGGCTGTAGTCACCATCTGCAGTGATTTTGGAGCCCAGAAAAATAAAGTCTGACACTGTTTCCACTGTTTGCCCATCTATTTCCCATGAAGTGATGGGACCGGATGCCATGATCTCTGTTTTCTGAATGTTGAGCTTTAAGCCAACTTTTTCACTCTCCACTTTCACTTTCATTAAGAGGCTTTTGAGTTCCTCTTCACTTTCTGCCATAAGGGTGGTGTCATCTGCATATCTGAGGTGATTGATATTTCTCCCGGCAATCTTGATTCCAGCTTGTGCTTCTTCTAGCCCAGCGTTTCTCATGATGTACTCTGCATATAAGTTAAATAAGCAAGGTGACAATATACAGCCTTGATGTACTCCTTTTCCTATTTGGAACCAGTCTGTTGTTCCATGTCCAGTTCTAACTGTTGCTTCCTGACCTGCATACAGATTTCTCAAGAGGCAGGTCAGGTGGTCTGGTATTCCCATCTCTTTCAGAATTTTCCACAGTTTATTGTGATCCACACAGTCAAAGGCTTTGGCATAGTCAATAAAGCAGAAATAGATGTTTTTCTGGAACTCTCTTGCTTTTTCCATGATCCAGTGGATGTTGGCAATTTGATCTCTGGTTCCTCTGCCTTTTCTAAAACCAGCTTGAACATCAGGAAATTCACGGTTCACATATTGCTGAAGCCTAGCTTGGAGAATTTTGAGCATTACTTTACTAGCGTGTGAGATGAGTGACTGGCAGGCTACAATTCTTTGATAATTTCATTTTGAAAGTATTTCTGGCAAACTTTAACAATTCTATATACTTTATTGAAAATGTCAAATTTTCTAAACATTTTAAAAGTTTGAAGATTTTAGTTTACAAGCTTTAACTCTTGTGATATTAAATTTGGAAAATATTCTTAAAATCCCAATTGCTGGGATGTTTGCATTATAACTTTTGAATATTTTGTATAAGATTCTATAGTTTGAAGTTCATATTTGTAATTGTATTTTGTTTAATATTTACTTATTTAAGAGGTATGTTGCTGAAAACCTTTAATTTTCCAATGATATGGATTAAAGTACAGTATCCAGTATTTTTAAATTAACTTTATTGAAATATAATTACTTTACAGTGTGTTACTTCCATAACATATTTTTGTGATTATCTTTAAAATTACAATGAGCTAGTTAATATCTAACAATCACAGTCAACATTAATAGCAATGTGAAATTTCACAGACTCTACACTAAGTTCCATCACTTCAGTTTTATATTTTACTCTAAGCAGAAATTTTTAGTCCTCTTTTCTAAGATCATATCTCTAAGTTCATAGGTCTAGACCCCACCAACTTTCTGTCAGGGGAGTGTGTAATTTCCTCAGTTCTGCCTCTTCACATCAAAAATTTGAAGCAACAGACCAGCGTAACAGCCCTCAGATGGACCAGTGTTACAGCTCCGTGTTACAGCTCAGTTTTATTTAGAAAGTCAAGGAAAACACATGCTCGAGGAGTGAGGCATGCCGACCCAAAAGACTCTAAGAGAAGAGAGGCCCCTGGCCCAATTTTGGCTCCTCTTTTTCTGTCTTTTCTCCTCCCCCTGGGCCTGCCCTCAGTAAACTGGCTAGCCAGGAGTGCTGGTTGTTCTACCTGAGGTCTGTACTCCGGTCCTCGGACCTTCCTTTGTTCTATTTGCACAGGCTTTCCCTTGCCTTGTCTTTTAGCCACCACTATTCTGGACTCCTTTCCCCTATTCTAACTACCTAACCCAGCAAAGAAGCTCAATTATCCCATGGAATTCTCAGGAATCTTCATAAAAATTTGAGAATATGTTCAATTTACAGATACTACTAGACTTTAACCAAGCTTATCACAGATAAAGGAAAATGCTTTAAGAATTACAATGCTGCTAATACTAGTGAGACTTACCATCTTTTTAAAGCATGCTATCTGGAGCCAAGGATTTATTGAGGAATCAACTACAAATGTATATAGAATGCAAATCTCCTTGTATAATAATAGAATGGATCCTTGAGTGCTAACAGGGCCCTACACAGCCTGAGGCAATGAAAGACAGTGTGCGCCCATCCATGGCTCCTCTGGCCTTGGAGATATCTTACTCCACATTGGCTGTATTGATCCCTGACCTCTGGCTGTGGTTCCTTTAAGAAATACTTGGAAGCTTTTAAGTCTACTTTCACTGACATGAGTGCTTGCTCTTGAGACTGGCCTTTGCACAATTAGTGTCATGACTTGGTAGCAAAACAAAGTAAAAGGAACTTGAATCAATTCCAAGTCATCATTCTAGTTAATCTTCAAATCCAGGCTGGTTATTTTGGAACAGCACTATTTTCTTCTCTTACATTTTTCAACTTTCCTCCACTTTGTGTTAACTTCAAAGATTACAGACCACTTATTTTTAGAACATGGCATTAAGTAATAATTACTCCAATTTTCTAACAACCTAAAATTGCAATGAAAAACAGTTTTTGATTTTCTTCATTTCAATGAAGAAATTCATATAGTCAATAACTGGCATAGTGCTTAAAATATAATATGTATTATTCTGCTCATGCTCTTTCTGTTAACATACATAATAATCATTACCACATCACTATGATTTAAACACTATTATAATTTTCTTAGGCTCCAAAATGTCTGAGGATGGTAACTGCAGCCATGAAATTAAAATACGCTTGCTCCTTGGAAGGAAAGCTTTGACAAATCTAGACAGCATATTAAAAAGCAGAGATATCACTTTGCCAACAAAGGTCTGTTTAGTCAAATCTATGGTTTTTCCAGTAGTCATGTACAGATGCGAGATTTGGACCATAAAGAAGGCTGAGTGCCAAAGAATTGATGTTTTTGAACTGTGGTGATGGAGAAGACTCTTGAGAGTCTCTTGGATTGCAAGGAGATCAAACCTGTCAAACTTAAAGGAATCAACCCTGAATATTCATTGGAAGGACTGATGATGAATATGAAGCTCCAATTCTTTGGCCATCTGATGTGAAGAGCCGACTCATTAAAAAAGATCCTAATGCTGGGGGAAATTGAGAGCAGGAGGAGAAGGAAGAGACACAGGATGAGATCGCTGGATGGCATTGGCTTAATGGACATGAGTCTGAGCAAACTCTGGGAGACAGTGCAGGGCAGGGAAGCCTGGTCATGCTGCAGTCTATGAGGTTGCAAAGGGTCGGACATTACTGAGCAACTGAACAGAGACAATTGTAATGTTCTTTTGGCAGATGACAAAATTGATGCACAGAGAGGTTAAATACATTGCCAGAGTCACACAGCTAGGAATTACAAAGGTAAGAATTAAGACTTGTCAATGTGGTTCTCTGGTGGTTCAGCTTATAAAGAATTCACGTGCAATGTGGGAGACCTGGGTTCAACCCCTGGGTTGGGAAGATCCCCTGGAGAAGGGAACAGCTACTCAGTGCAGTATTCTGGCCTGAAGAATTCCACAGACTATTGCATGGAGTCGCAAAGAGTCAGACACGACTGAGCAACTTTCACTTTAGGGCTTCCCTAATAGCTCAGTTGGTAAAAAATCTGCCTGCAATGCAGGAGACCCTGGTTGAATTCCTGGGTTGGGAAGATCTGCTGGAGAATGGATAGACTACCCACTCCACTTTTCTTGGGCTTCTCTTGTGGCTCAGCAGGTAAAGAATCCACCTGCAATGCAGAAGACCTGGGTTCGCTCCCTCGGTTCAATCCCCTGGAGAAGGGAAAGGCTTCCCACTCCAGTATTCTGGCCTGGAGAATTCCATGGACTGTATAGTCCATGGGGCTCAAAGAGTCGGACACAACTGAGTGACTTTCACTTCACTTCACAATGTGGTTCCAGAGTTCACATTCTTAATGAACAAACTATATGGCTAACCAAAGAGACAGAGTCCTTGAGACTACTGGTGGCTAACAGTCTGTCAAGAGAGAGATCCCTTTCTGTTTCTCTTCTTCCCAGTCTTTTAAATCATCAATCACCTTCTTCTTTTCCTCTCAGTTCCTGCCCTTGTTCACCTCTCTAAAACTGTAACCATGCTTTCTCTTCCCGGATCTAGAGTTCTCCCTGTGATTCCTGGTTAAGTGCTGGGCTTAGAGTGACCCACTGACTGATGCTGAGGTCCCAGGTATTGACTTGAGTGGCACGGTTTATTAGATTTTACTCCTTGACTGTATGAGTGCTTTGTGTCATGAGACCTGGCTTCCGATATTATGTCACATGTTGGTTGCAGCACCTGTAGCTAAGGACATGAGCATAACCCTGACACTACTCTCAAAGTGGGCATTTGGGTTTTCATAGCATGAATCCACCAAGGCCATTCACTCTTCTGCCTCCACACAAGTCACATAATGCTTCATAATAATCTGCAATAATTGCATAGCCTGAATTTTGATACCAACATGATTTCATGTATTTTGTGTGTTGTCAAACTATGTTTCAGTTCATTTGTTTGACTTATTTGAAAATGCATTTCCAATAAATTAGTATAGTTTCATAAAAGTTGGCCATGATGTTAGGTAGGAAGTCAGGCATGAGCAAAAAGGGGGTAGCCTAGTCAAAAAAAGGTTCAAGCTAATCTTTAACCCCCAAGAGACACCCAAATGCAGCCAAGGAGAGCTCAGAGGTTCACTACAAACTAACCACAGAGACTTTTCCAACTCAGGTGCACATGCCCTACTGTGGACAGTGGATGCGAACTAACTGCAGGGAATTCTCCAACTCCCTCACATGTGCCCTTGAGGCACAGCTGTGTCCTCAAGTGACCTTAGGCGTCCAGGAGCACATGAAGAGTTCATAAATATTCTATGCATACATGCATCTGACTATAGCAGACTGAACTATGGGAAAGGCATGTACAATAGAGCCTGCTCTTACGTAACTTGCAACTGTCACTCAAGGCTGGCAGTCTACACCCACCTAGATGAATACGTAAGAGTCTTGTCTTGATAACCTTTATACCTCATCCTTTCAGAGTCAGCTTCTGTCTTGGCTTGGCCCATCTCTCCCTTGAGGTATTGCTTCTGTTCCTTCTTCAGTAAACTTGTTTTGCCATGGGTAAGACCTCAGATTCTTCTTTGTGTCCTTACCAGTAACTGAGATGGATGAATAAGGGTCCTCCTTAACTCTTCCTATCTGGGAACGACTGTTAAGGAAAATTTTGCTTATAGAACATTTCTGAAGCTCTCATCCTATAGGTCTTATGCTACCTGGCACATAAATAGTAACACTTAAGGAGAAATGTCTTTTTTTTCCCTGCAAATAGATCTTCCTACTTATTCCTTTGTTAGAATCATCCATTTCTTATATAATATAAATTGCAGAGTTAAGAAAGCTTGTTATTGCTACAAAAATTCTATTAATATTCACTCTATTCATCCAGAAAGCAGCTCACACACAGTGGAACTGCTTTGTTGAGCACATTCAGAATATTTTATCATAATTATATTAAGAGAAGAAAAAAGAGAACTGAGATTCACTTAGATTGATTTATTTCATTTGTTGATAATAACATCAATTATCAGTTCCAGGTTGCTTTACTAGAATAAGACTTATTAGAAGTCATTGACTGACTCAGCATGTGCACTGCATGTGAAAATGAAAATGTTATTAGGAACATGTAAGAGCTTAATATTCTGAACATGTACATCAATAGCTGAAAGAAGATTAGAATTCACTATACATTTCACAAATCTGAATCTTTAAATTGCTAATTGAACTTTAATTGGATTTCATTCTAACTTAATTGTTAACATAAATCAAAAATGTTTACTTAAATATGAGTATTTAAGAGATTTGATGGTCAAGTAATAGACTCTACTTAATTTATTAATTAAGCATAAGTCTCTGGTTTCTAGAGACTAAAATTCTATTCAGAATACAATACTGCTGAATAAATTTGGAAAATATTTTTTTTTCTAGTCTGGCAGGTAAAATAATTTTATTCATTAAAACGGTGCTGTTCAATGAAAAATAATCACAGGAAAAGTTAAAATCACACTAGTGCATTTTATACAACAGTCTCCAAACAAGAACTTAAAGCAAAGTAAAAATTATCTAATTCCCATACCCTCTTTTCTTCTGAAAACATGATCAAATTTATTTAAATGGCTGTAAAACCCTGTTTAGGTTTCTTTCTTTTTCTCCTTTATAGTCTAGGGATTTATTTTAACAATCTTATTAAGCAAATCTTATTGGATATCTTGCCTTTTCAAGCCAGTTTATTTAAAACAATTTCAGTTCAGTTCAGTTCAGTTCAGTCGCTCAGTCGTGTCTGACTCTTTGAGACCCCATGAATTGCAGCACACTAGGCCTCCGTGTCCATCACCAACTCCCGGAGTTCACTCAAACTCACGTCCATCAAGTCAGTGATGCCATCCAGCCATCTCATCCTCTGTCGTCCCCTTCTCCTCCTGCCCCTAATCCCTCCCAGCATCAGAGTCTTTACCAATGAGTCAACTCTTCACATGAGGTGACCAAAGTACTGGAGTTTCAACTTTAGCATCATTCCTTCCAAAGAAATCCCAGGGCTGATCTCCTTTAGAATGGACTGGTTGGATCTCCTTACAGTCCAAGAGACTCTCAACAGTCTTCTCCAACACCACAGTTCAAAAGCATCAATTCTTCAGTGCTCAGTTTTCTTCACAGTCCAACTCTCACATCCACACATGACCACAGGAAAAACCATAGCCTTGACTAGACGGACCTTTGTTGGCAAAGTAATGTCTCTGCTTTTCAATATGCTATCTAGGTTGGTCATAACTTTCCTTCCAAGGAATAAACATGTTTTAATTTCATGGCTGCAGTCACCATCTGCAGTGATTTTGGAGCCCCCAAAAATAAAGTCTGACACTGTTTCCACTGTTTCCCCATCTATTTCCCATGAAGTGATGGGACTGGATGCCATGATCTTAGTTTTCTGAATGTTAAGCTTTAAGCCAATTTTTTCACTCTCCACTTTCACTTTCATCAAGAGGCTTTTGAGTTCCTCTTCACTTTCTGCCATAAGGGTGGTGTCATCTGCATATCTGAGGTTATTGATATTTCTCCTGGCAATCTTGATTCCAGCTTGTGTTTCTTCCAGTCCAGCGTTTCTCATGATGTACTCTGCATGTAAGTTAAATAAGCAGGGTGACAGTATACAGCCATGACGGACTCCTTTGCCTATTTGGAACCAGTCTGCTGTTTCATATCCATTTCTAACTGTTGCTTCCTGACCTGCATATAGGTTTCTCAAAAAACAATTTGGATTTTACCAAATCACCTTTCCTATTTTCCAGTATCTATTCTTCTCTCAGTTATAAATGATAATTTTACAGAAGAATTTCAAACTATGCACTATTTCAGCTACAAAATTTCTCCCCTTTGAACATATTTTTGTAATATTAAAACCAGTAAAAATGCTGACTCAGAAATTTATTTTAAAAAATTGTTATAAATAAAAACAATAATTATATTATTAAAGACAGTTGCATTAAAAATTTCAGCAGCACAACTCTGAAAAATAGCATTTCCCTATTTTATAGATGAGAAAACTGATTAAAGCAAAGTTAAATATGTCTAAACTTATGAAGCTGATGCAAAAACTATCCCATCAGCCCCTGGCCATGTTCCAGAGTAAGTTCATTTTATTATGTGGAACAAATCAACATGAATGTTTCCTTGTGAATTATGAACTAGTCCACATAACTCCCAATAATCTCTATTGTAAACTGACACTCTCAGTAATGGTGCTTAGTATTGCTGTTTCAGCAGTTTAGGGTTTTTTTCTTTCCTTTTAGTAACTTCCAGTCTCCTGATGAATTATTCAGGTACATACTGCTTACAGTGTTTATGATCTGTGCCATCTGAGAGGAAAGACCTAAGCAAGGCAGAAAGGTAAGAGAAGAGTTCAGGATATACCGAGCACTTCACTGTTGGTTTTGTTCTGAGAACAGGTTCATCTGGGTGTCGCCTGGTCTCAAATCTATGCATCAAATGCTGTCATATCTGCATTATTTTACTAACAAGAGGCAACCTGTATCCTTAGTCTATTGCATTGTCTGTTCACTGAAACCATTATGCAAGAAACATTGACCTACCTCCTCAGACAGCATATTTATATCGTTCACTATTGTTTATTTAAGCAAATTTAGGCATTCAGATTCTGCAAAAAAAGTTAGGTAGTCCTCCAAAGTAGAAGACTTTGCCTTCCTTTCAGGTCAGTCGCTCAGTAGTGTCTGACTCTTCGAGACCCCATGGACTGCAGCTCGCCAGGCCTCCCTGTCCATCACCAACTCCTGGAGTCCACCCAAACTCATGTCCATTGAGTTGGTGATGCCATCCAGCCATCTCATCCTCTGTTGTCCCCTTCTCCTCCTGCCTTCAATCTTTCCCAGCATCAGGGTCTTTTCAAATGAGTCAGCTCCTAGCCTAAGATTTATAACCATGGCCATTTATTCACTCTCATTTGAGAAGACAATGCGAGCAACAAAAAATGTTATAGAAGTACACCCAACCCCAGACAACATACATTCACACCATAATAAACTTTTGAAAAAAAATATGCACTAGAAAGAAATTCTTAGGCAAACAATTTATTCATGCAAAAACATAAAATCTCAAATTTTTTTTATATCTCAGTCTTTTCTTGAAAGTATCATTCTGCCTAGTTTTGAATTACTAAATCTCTAAGATCTTGATGTGTGAGTACAGTGGTTTTTCGGTTCTTCAGGCATTTACAACCTACATTTTGGTCAAATGCAAATTCCTGTGTCATTATTTATATGGGAAGCACCTGGTCCACAGCCATCTTTTGCTGGCACCTGCCAAGACGTAAGGTCTTGTTCTCTGGTTATTTCTCACCAGAATACACTCCTGTTGGAATCTGCAGGAGGAAGCGTCTGGATGCACTCTTGTCCAATGGAGAAGCCTTGTCCTCAAGTGGCATCCAGCTCTCATATTCCATTTGATTGGCTTATCCTTGTCGCACTGTGGGACACGTTCTCCAGTCAGTTTGTTTGCTTTTTTGGGGGGACAAGAAGAAAATGCCTGACCAGTGGCTTCAGAGCAGAAATTTCTGTGAGGAAACCTCTTAGTCACCATTACCTGAATGTTCTGGAGCAATGTTTCATTGTGGGCTTGTTGTTCCCTGAATCTCCTGTTGGGAAATAGGCTAAATCTCCTCTGCATACTGAGTAGGTACCTACCAACCAAATCCCGATCCCCTGCCTACCTTGGTGGTACAATCAGCAAGTCTCTCCTCAGTCTGAAAACCTACGAATCTCTCCAGCAATTCTCTTGTTGACCTCCCTCGCCTATCCCGGGGCACTCCCTGGACAACAGAATGTTAGGAACAGAGGACTTTGCTTACTTTTTATTGTTTATGCCAGGACTTCCACTCATGAACGCTCACAAAGTGTGTTCACCTGACACTAACTGTCATACTCAGAATTATGTTCCCTCTAAATACATGTATTGAAGCCTGAGGTGCCCCTGGTATTTCAGAATGTGCTCTATGTGGAGAAAGGGCCATGAAAGAGGTATCTAAGGTGAAATGAGCTTACACAGGTAGTCCCCAGTCCAATCTGACTGGTATTACTGCGCAAGGAGGAAAAATGAACAAAAAGACTCCAGGGATGCAGGAGCTTAAAGGAAAAGCCTCGTGAGGACTCAGCGAGATGGTGGTCATCTGGAAGCCCTGGAGGGAGGCCTCAGGAGAGGCCACACCTGACGACACCTTGGTCTTGGACGTCTAGCCTCCAGATCTGTGAGAAAATACATTTCTGCTGTTTAAGCCACCCAGGTTGTAACATTTTGTTAGTCCCATTAGCAAACTAATACATTAATATTTCAGCCTTGAATTATCCTGAGTCTATTTTGAAGCTGAAAAACAGATCATAGACTAAATCTTTTTTCAAAGATCTGAGATACCATTCTTAAACCTCCATGATTCTGTAATTTTTCTAAATATGTAGGGATTAGATTTACACTAGGAAATGGGAAATACACAAACCTATCATTGAATGTTTTGTTTGTACAATACCATTTTTAGAAGAAATATTTGCAATTGAATTTTGAGTTGTCAATATTAAATCAAATTCTGCATCTAAAAAGGAGTATTCTGTTTGTAGGATTACAGTTATAACAAGATTAAAAATTCAGCAGGGTTTAAGTTAGCAGTCAAAATTTGGACTACTGAATAAAATTTACCAGTAATCTAACAAACGCTACTTCATTAAGATTGTAAAATAATATGTTGGGCTCACATTCCTACCTCTATAGCATCCCAGTTCAGTTCAGTTCAGTCACTCAGTTGTGTCCAACTCTTTGCAACCCCATGGACTGCAGCACGCCAGGCCTCACTGTCCATCACCAACTCCTGGAGTTTATTCAAACTCATGTCCAGTGAGTCAGTGATGACATTGCATCCCAACTAACATACAAAGTAAGCAGAAGAGTATGAGGCAGCGTTCAAGTACAACTTGATAAAGAAGGAAGATGCATCTATGAAGATTAAACACTAGAGAAGTAAGTTATGCTGAAGAGATAGCAATCCAGAATATTTTAGAAGGAGATTTCATGCATTATAGGAATATTTTCCCTAGTATTCCACAGTGATTACGTCCTAGCTTTATAACTTTGACACTTCTGCACTCATCACATGGACTTCATCTCAAAGAAAGCATATTTGGTAACTTCAACAAACTGTATCTAATTAGGCTCTATGAGCATGTTGTTATTACATGAGCCTATGGAATGTGAAGTCAGGAGGTGATAGAATTCCAGTTGAGCTATTTCAAATCTTCAAAGATGATGCTGTGAAAGTGCTGCACTCAATATGCCAGGGAATTTGGAAAAGTCAGCAGTACTCACAGGACTGGAAAAGGTCAATTTTCATTCCGAACCCAAAGAAGAGCAATGCCAAAGAATGCTCAAACTACCGCACAATTGCACTCATCTCACATGCTAGTAAAGTAATGCTCAAAATTCTCCAAGCCAGGCTTCAGCAATACATGAACCATGAACTTCCAGATGTTCAAGTTGGTTTTAGAAAAGGCAAAACCAATACAATATTGTAAAGTAATTAGCCTCCAATTAAAATAAATAAATTTATATTAAAAAAAGGCAGAAAAACCAAAGATCAAATTGCCAACATCCACTGGATCATTGAAAAACCAAGAGAGTTCTAGAAAAACATCTATTTCTGCTTTATTTACTATGCCAAAGCCTTTGACTGTGTGGATCACAATAAACTGTGGAAAATTCTGAAAGAGATGGGAATACCAGACCACTTGATCTGCCTCTTGAGAAATCTGTATGCAGGTCAGGAAGCAACAGTTAGAACTGGACATGGAACAACAGACTGGTTCCAAATAGGAAAAGGAGTACATCAAGGCTGTATATATTGTCATCCTGCTTATTTAACTTATATGCAGAGTACATCACGAGAAACGCTGGGCTGGATGAAGCACAAGTTGGAATCAAGATTGCTGGGAGAAATATCAAAAACCACAGACATGCAGATGACACCACCCTTATGGCAGAAAGCAAAGAAGAACTAAAGAGCCTCTTGATGAAAGTGAAAGAGGATAGTAAAAAAGTTGTCTTAAAGCTCAACATTCAGAAAACGAAGATCATGGCATCTGGTCCCATCACTTCATGGCAAATAGATAGGGAAACAGTGGAAACAGTGAGAGACTTTATTTGGGGTGGCTCCAAATCACTGCAGATGGTGACTGCAGCCATGAAATCAAAAGACACTTAGTGCTTGGAAGAAAATTTATGACCAACCTAGACAGCATATTAAAAAGCAGAGACATTACTTTGTCCATGAAAGTCCATCTAGTCAAAGTTATGTTTTTTCCAGTAGTCATGTATGGATGTGAGAGTTGGACTATAAGAAAGCTGAGCACTGAAGAACTGATGCTTTTGAACTCTGGTGTTGGAGAAGACTATTCAGCATCCCTTGGACTGCAAGGAGACTCAACCATTCCATCCTAAAGAAAATCGGTCCTGAATATCCATTGGAAAGACTGATGTTGAAGCTGAAACTCCAATACTTTGGCCACCTGATGTGAAGAGCTGACTCATTTGAAAAGACTCTGATGGTGAGAAAGATTAAAGGCAGGAGGAGAAGGAGGTGACAGAGGATGAGATGGTTGGATGGCATCACTGACTCAATGGACATGAGTTTGAGTAAACTCTGGGAGTTGGTGATGGACAGGGAGGCCTGGCGTGCTGCAGTCCATGGGGTGGCAAAGAGTTGGACACGACTGAGCGACTGAGCTGAACTGAGCTGTGTCCTAAAACACTGCCTTGGCATGTATACTGAACTGCTTTACTTTTTGAAATTGGATACACCTTATACTATACTCCGAGGAATCAAGTTACAGCAAACATGGCTTTGAAGCTAGACCAGGAATCTCAAACTTTAAGGAATGACAGCCTTTAGTAAAGTATTGGGGGACATTAAAATCAGCCTTTACAAATCCATCTTTCATTAATATGGAGACAATTCTTATTAGGTCAAATATAAGCATTTGCAGAGAGCACTGCGCCATTAATAAATAACAAGAAAACCAATTTCAAAGGACTTGTAGATATTTTCCTAACAGAAATATTTTTGTTTCAATTCATATTTGATTTAATTACACTCTCAAAATATGATTTTCTCAAATGAAATATAAGCTCAAATAATTTTCAGTCTAAATGAGTAACAGTGAGTAATAAAGTGAGACAAAGAAGGTTTTTATGGGTTTTGCTTTTTGAAGATAGAGATAGTAGCTGCTTTGTTTCAAATAGAAGGTTAAAAGTATGATTTGTTTAATGATTGACTGCTCCAAGAAAATTGAGTAATTTTGCATTACTAAAGCTAAAAGCAATCTAGAAAATTATTACCACTCGTATACTTACAATTCTGTTTTTCTATACAAAAATATTTGCTATAATAATAATGTAATAGTATTTTACATAAATTCTTGGTTTTCTATCACCATAAGGTAGTTATCATGAATTCAAAAAGCATGACATGTAACAAAATCCTGTCATGCAGAATTCATTAACTATAGATTCATTATTAAAATGTAAAGAAATTTGAAACAGAGTTTTAAAATTTCCTAATAATACAAAATTATGGAAAAGATTGAATAGGAAGGGGTCTATATATCTTCAGAAAAAAATAATTTGTAAATAATTTGTGAAAATATTGAATGCTTTGAAAAGACAAAAATAAGAATTATCCTTAAGGATATATTGAATGTCCTCTTTCAGTTGTGAGTTATTTCAGCTCTATTACTTAATCTAGAGCTTATTCTGCTTCTTACATGCACATATCTATATTTATATACATAGGCATATGCATGTACATATGTGATGGCATCTCAGGTTTGAGCATATCAAGCATGAGAAAAACAGAACTGGAAACCACAGATTCAGGTAAAAGTCATGAATCTAAAAATGAACAACTACATTACACTGAGATAAATGTTGTACAGTAGGAAAGCATGGATCCTTCAGAAGACTGAGGAAAGAGCAAGCTTTCCTCATCATAAAATAAAATAAACAAGAAACATAAACATAACATCATAAAATAAACAAGAAACACTGCTTGGATAAAATAGAGACATGTTAAGATTAGCTATATAAACAGAGGTGAGTCATTGTACTTAGAGTAGCGGCAAATGGAGAAGCTCAAAGCTGAAAAAGATTGGGGAGAGGTGAAGAGCTTCCACTCTGTAGGTGAAGAGGTTCTTGGAATTCAAGTATTTACCACTTAGAGTTTGACAAGAATGTGTTTTTGAGCAAACCAAAATTCCCAGATGAAAAACTCTTCTTGTGGCAGACACTGTAGATTAGTTCTATGTGTTGTTAGAATGCACATAAGTGAAATCATAATACATATACCTTTTTGTTCTGCATACTTTCAGTTTGGAATTTATCCATGATGTTGATGTAACATTGTTAGTTTACACTGCTGTGTAGTATTCCATTGGGTGTACATATTAGCTTATTTATCTGTTCTAATGTTGATAGACAGTTGGGTTATTTTCATATTTGAGCAACTATAAATAATGGTGATATAATCATTCCTGTATATTTATAGTGAGAACATGTTGTCAAAGCTTTTTAAAGAACATTTACACTGTCAGGTATAAAATAACAAAAGTGCCTGATACTAATTTTGATATTGCATTATGACCCCGATGAACTACACCTACTTTGTGAACCCACTGTCAAAAATCTTTTTTCTCAGTGAGTTATATTGAGACTTCAAGAATAGCACACAATTTATTTCATAAAGCTCGATTTGTAGGTTCTAATCTAGTCCAATATGACTTAGGTATTAAACTAAGTGGGAAGATTTTCAAAACAAGAGAATAGATGAAAATAAGATCAAAACCATAAAGATCTCTGTTCACTACATCTTCAGTGACTTGTGGTATATTTTTGAACAGTGCAATACGCAACTATGCTTTTTAAAACCATTGTTCAATGGGTGTGGAAGATAAAGTGAAGAATATACAAGGGTCTTTTAAAATGAGTCAGTTCTTCGCATCCATACATGACTACTGGAAAACCATAGCCTTGACTGGATGGACCTTTGTTGGCAAAGTAATGTCTCTGCTTTTTAATATGCTATCTAGGTTGGTCATAACTTTTCTTCCAAAGAGCAAGCGTCTTTTATTTTCACGGCTGCAGTCACCATCTGCAGTGGTTTTGGAGCCCAAAAAAATAAAGTCTGTCACTGTTTCTCCCATACATCTACACAAATCAGCCATAATTATATATATGTGTGTACTCTCCATCTTGAGACCACCCCACCCCACCCATCTAAGTCTTCACAGAACACCTAGGGCTCCCTGTGTTTTACACTAGCTTCCTGCTAGTTATCTATTTTACACGTGATAGAATACATATATGTCAACTCTGCCTTCCCAATTTGTTCTACTCTCTCCTAATAAACTTGTCATGGTCATTATCAGCTCTCTTAAGAAGATAAGAAAAAGGAAGCGGTGTCACCCTGTGTATGGAGTTTTGTGGAAATCTCTGTGTAGTCAACTGAGAGTTACGATGAATATATTAACACAGAGGCACTGAATATATTTTGATTTTACAATATTTAATCAATCACAGTTAACTCTTACAGGAATCTCTAGCTATAAAATGCTTTAAAACAAAACATTTGCACACATTGTTTTCACAATGTTTTAAAACAAAATGTTGTAGACTTTGTTTTCATAATTAAAATATAGCATTTGTGACAATATTATAATACAGCAGTTTGGTCTTAAAACAGTAAAAGCTATGCTCTCTATTTCTGTGGGAATAACTTGGAGGAAAAGGGCCAGTGGAACTGAAGGACCATATGCAATGTTGCAGTAGGAATATCACGTTCATCCTAATTTCGTAATTCACTGAGAGACTCAAAAGCACTCTTTAAGCTCTCCTGGAAAATAAAGTTGCAAACATTTTCAGTGATTCACAGCAGTCATTAATACTGTGTAGGACATCAACCATTAACATCCAGGTAGAAAGAATGTCGCCTTCTAGGGCTGAGGTGAACGGATAGGGTGATTTTCATCACTTCCCTTTCTGTCTGCAGATCACCAACAGTTCCTTTTTACACACGCTTGGTAAGAAGTGCTTGGTTTATTTAATATAGTGTGGCTGTGTGAATATTAAAATCTCCCTTTCTCCTAAAAAGTCTGCTCTTTAAATTGGAAGACATTTCTGAACAGGCTCACAGTCATTTGTTCTAAGGTTTTCTTTCCAGATATATCTTCTATTTTTATTCATAAACACTATACCTTAGGCACACTGTTCTGTTTTATTCTTTAGGGGGAAAATCTCTCCAGGTTTGGCTGTCACCACCCCTTCCTGTACTGTTCCAATTTCAACTCTTCCTCGAGACTCTCCAATGCTATTCATTCAGGTAACTGAATTCAGAGAACCCTGGCCTGCAGTGATCTTTTTTTTTTTTTTTTTTGGTCAGAAACTCTGTAAGAATACAGCAGATACATTTCTGAGATATTTAATCATAAGCTTCAGTGTGATAGTTCTTTGGAAATTTTCTTCAGAAAACTGTGTATTTGCGTCTGCCTTTAAACGGGGAAAGAAGATTTTGCTGACTATCACGATGTTAAGACTGCTTTGCACTAACCTTTTATACGATTGATATTATTTTTAGTGGTTGCCAAGATTGATTACAAAAGAAGTTTGAGTTTCTGCTGGAATAGTTACTGCTTATGTCGCAGGTTAAAACATCTGAAGCAGTGGTGAGGACGGCTCAGGGTTCTGCCTTCTCCTTGTCCTGCTTTGCTTGACCGTTCCTGCATCAGGAGGCTTCCTCACCATACCTGTTTCCTTCTGATTATTTCCATCTTGATCCAAGCATCTGTTCAGAGAAAAACTCTCTGACCGTTTTTAAATAGTTTCCCTATCGCTTTGATTGCCTGGAGTCACCCTCTCCACAGAGGACCTTCCCCACCCTCCCTTCCTTTTCCATCTGTCCCTCCTTTCTTTCCTTCTTTTCTGGTTTACATCCACGGACTGGAAGCAAGCTGCATGCAGGACTCTATCCCAGTCATCATTTTACCCTCAGCTGCTAACAGTGCCTAGTCCTGATCAATGTTTTTAAAACATCAGGTGGAGAGCTGATAGAATGACTCACTGACTATGTGATTCAGAAGTAAAAATAAGACAAGGAGAAGAAAAATTGTTTTCTGATAAAAATGGCTTTGGGAAGAACACTCTGGTGAACCACAAGCCTTTCTTTGTGGATTTGTTCAGGGAAGGAATTGAAGTCTGGCAGCCATGTGATAGGACTGAGGCAGAAGTGTCATGGGAAAGAAATGCATCGCAAAATATATTATCTGTAGAGGTGATACTTTGAAAATTAATCCCTTGACTCCTCTTATAGTGTAAACTTTGGGCTTGCCAGGGGCTACTGCACATGCCACAAAATAGACAGGATCCAAGTGTTTGCCACTAATAATGTGCAAGCTACTTTATAGGCAAATACATTCCCTTTGGTTTGCATTTTGTGTTCCTATATGTGTGTCTTTATGATGTTTTAGGATTCTAAAAGTAACTTTCAACTTGGATACATATAAAAACAGGCTACAAATTGGATTAAGCACAAAGGTCATACGTGGCTGACCTCTAATCTAGTGGTTTCAGTTTTTGAAATGGGACTATTTCATTGATACCTGCTTCTAACTTGAATTTATGAACTCCCTGGTACACCAATCTAGTTTGGATTACTCATTCTGTGTTTGTTTTTTTTTTTAATTCTAGAATTGTTTTTTTCTGTTCAACAACTTGCCTCTTTCTTTTATTATTTTCTCATTCTCTGTGTTCTAGCAAATAAATATTAAAAGTTGAAAGAGTGGACAATGTTTCTCAAGGTTCAAAACCTTGTTGACAACCTTTTCCAGGATTCTGCTACCTACAGAAATAGTCTGAATTCCAATGACCAGGCATTAATCAGTGTTGGAGTCCTTTAATGGACCAGAACCTGGTGGTCTGGAGTCGATGATAAGAAAGTGAAAGAGAGCTGGAGGGAGGGAGAGAGAGAGAGAAAGAAAGAAAGGAAGACACAGGGACCCAAGCTCTGATGGAGCAAAGGTATTAGCATAAATGCAGGCTTATGTATCTTTAGTAAGATGATTACTCAGCTATTACACAGGATGAAATTTTATCAATAGTCACAATACAGAGAGTCTAATACATACAAGGTCACTGACGCTGAAAAGAGTCACTGAAGGGAGTTTCTGAAAGGAGTCTAAGCGGATACCGTTTCTCATGATCTCAGTCCTGAGAGCTGCGTACAGCACTACACGTTCTCAGAATAAGAACTCATAAGGAACAGAGAATTTATGAGGAACAGCACGTAGGAATCTTCCTGTTAGACATTCCTTGACAATTTCCCCTTATTTATTTATAATATTTGTAAAAGGGGTTCTGACCATTTGAGTTTGTTTAAACAATTTTTGCATGAAGGCAATGGTAAACGACAAATATAATTGTCAAGACAATCACCAAAATTACAGTACCAGACCCAACGTTGTGAGTAATGTTTTGAAACCATCTGCGTGGGTCTAGCCCAGATAATTGATCGGCTAGCTATTTAGCTAAAGCTTTCAAATTAGTGGATGAAGGCAGATTTTTAGAAAAGGTTCCAAAGGTTTCTTTTTGTTATAACTGTATATTCACAGAGGCATTATCATGTATGTTTTGTAAATGAAATTTGATTTGTTCCCAGTTGTAGACACTATTATTGAACTGAACAGGTGTAACACAAAATTGAGTGGAATTCCAATCCCATTTTAGCATCACCTGTTTTTGTACATCTATTAATTGATCTCAGCCCATGTGATGACTGTTTTCAGTTTCTGTATTTCATCTTGGATATCCTCATCTATCTGAGCCTGAGTGGCCCATGTAGTATGAGCATCTTTAGTCCAATTTTGGAAAAATTATGTGCTTGAATCGAGGTTTGTAAAGCAACACCAGTAATGGCAGCAGTGCTGCAAATAGCTATTAATCTCAAAATGTCAACAATCAGCCATCCAGTGAATCGCTTAAATCACCGGAGCAGTTTAGTAAGTAACCGGGAAGCAAGTCCAGCCACGGGACCTTCTTTCCAGGGCCGCTGGAGATTTATTGGTAATCACAGATTACGTCAAGATCGAAGAATCAAAAGGGATTCATTTCTTAAGGAAACAGAAGAGTTAAGACAAGTATATAATTTGCAATTTATACAAGTTACAGAACGTAAAGTCTTATTGAATTATAAATTTCTTATAGCTACAACAAAAGGAAGTGGAACACAGGCTTGTATGAAATATGATTGATTATAGTGAAAGAAATAATTACTATGACTATGTTTGGTCTCTGTGAAATGTCTAGTCTAAGTTCCAAGTTCTTAGGTGTTCACAGCAAGTTTCCAGATGTCTTATTGTTTACGCCCAATCTGTTTATTGAGGATGATTTGAGGGCGAGAAGGTGTCATTTCACTGTCAAGCCAGCCAAGGAGTCCTTGTTCTGGAAGTGTTTCATTGAACTGTTGGTAATCCATGCTACTTGAGTAGCATAGTCACACACAGTGCTATTAATATCACCTGAGCAGTTAGACACCCACATACCATGGGGTCCCCAGTCAACACTGGGGTAAGTGGCCATAAACATTGATTTCCCTGAGTTAGCTTGACATTTATCTCAATAAACAGGAGTATACTTAAAGTCTTTATAAGTAAACTTATATTTAACTTTTGTCTTTTTTTTTTTAGAGTTTTAGAAGTATTGACATGGTGTTTATAAAAGGACAGGGCAGTAAACAGTCCAAGAAATGTGTGGAGCTCCTTTTGGGGGGCAGGACGAAAGCCCGTGTTTGTCGACTAACATTAGTACATAATGTTGTTGGGCCCATGCATAAAGGAAGGATTTCATAGCCTAGAGAAATGTTAGTTAGTGTTCTTTCTTTCTCAGGATGAGAGGGCCGCTCCAAGCTCTAAGGAGGGGACATACATGTTGAGTCATTAGTGGATATGATTGGTCCTATATCTGTCTATTCTATAACCTACAATAAAAGGGGTGGGGTAGGTATATAAGCGCAATAAGTGTGATCAGTCAAGTCAGCCTGAGCGGGGGAAGCAAAAGAAAGCAAAGCAAGCATAGCAAAAAAAATGTTTTCAGAGTTTTGAGGCATTTCCTGTTGAAAAATCAGATTTTCAGCTTGATTAGTAAGGGTTTTTATCTGTCCCCAAGTAGGGAGATCATAAGGTCGATGATGTTGAGTGCGGCATTTTTTGGAAATTTCTAAAGCCATCATGGCTTGTACTGGAATTTTTTCCTTCTGGGGTTTTTGTTGTTTCATCTCTAGTTTGAATGTTGGGGGCCCCCTTAGGTCGAATCTTCTGAAGAGGAAGCCATGTGAGTTCACTGGATCCATCTGGAGAAATAGAACCATAACCCTTTTCATGTGAAATTAGTTTCTTAGATTTTCATTGATTAGTTAACCAGTCTTGAAACCAAATGGGCAAAGGAAGGGAGGTGTCCTTCAAATGTCTTGAAATATTTTTCTGCATTTGTTAAAATATCTCCTTATGGTAAGTTTAAAAAAATTTAAAACAAATAAAGATACATCAAGGCTGTATATTGTCACCCTGCTTATTTAACTTCTATGCAGAGTACATCATGAGAAATGCTGGACTGGAAGAAACACAAGCTGAAATCAAGATTGCCGGGAGAAATATCAAAAACCTCAGATATGCAGATGATACCACCCTTATGGCAGAAAGTGAAGAGGAACTGAAACGCCTCTTGATGAAGGTGAAAGTGGAGAGTGAAAAAGATGGCTTAAAGCTCAACATTCAGAAAACGAAGATCATGGCATCCGGTCCCATCACTTCATGGGAAATAGATGTGGAAACAGTGGAAACAGTGTCAGACTTTATTTTTCTGGGCTCCAAAATCACTGCAGATGGTGACTGCAGCCATGAAATTAAAAGACACTTTCTCCTTGGAAGGAAAGTTATGACAAACCTAAATAGTATATTGAAAAGCAGAGACATTACTTTGCCAACAAAGGTCCGTCTAGTCAAGGCTATGGTTTCTCCAGTGGTCATGTATGGATGTGAAAGTTGGACTGTGAAGAAAGCTGAGCGCTGAAGAATTGATGCTTTTGAACTGTGGGGTTGGAGAAGACTCTCGAGAGTCCCTTGGACTGCAAGGAGATCCAACCAGTCCATTCTGAAGGAGATCAGCCCTGGGATTTCTTTGGAAGGAATGATACTAAAGCTGAAACTCCAGTACTTGGGCCACCTCATGCGAAGAGTTGACTCATTGGAAAAGACTCTGATGCTGGGAGGGATTGGGGGCAGGAGGAGAAGGGGACGACAGAGGATGAGATGGCTGGATGGCATCACTGACTCAATGGACGTGAGTCTGAGTGAACTCCAAGAGTTGGTGATGGACAGGGAGGCCTGGCGTGCTGCGATTCATGGGGTCGCAAAGAGTCGGACATGACTGAGTGACTGAACTGAACTGAACTGAAAGAACATATTGCATTGTAATCTAGTAAAGTCTCCTTTGGATAAGGAAGATAAAAGTATCCCTGTGTATTCTCCCTCATGTAATGTATTATTTGTAGTTTCAGTGTGTAATGTGTGTGTTTAATTATGTCTTGTGTTTGTGGATTTTAAGGAATGTCTGTAATCTGTTTAATAGAGAATGAATGTAAAAATTGTTTGAACTCCTTAGAAATATAGGCAAGGCCATTGTCTGCATTTATAGAAATTAGGTGTTCTCATTATTGAAAAGCAAGTTAACAGGTGGGTTACAGCATGTCATGTAGCTTCACCTCAGAGAGGTGTGGCCCATATAAAAGAAGAATTTGTATTGATCGAGACATGTAAGAAGGAAGAGGAAGAAAGTTCAGGGCAATGAGTTACATCCATTTGACATAAAATTTATTTTTATTTGTCATAAACCTTTTTTATATTTTTATATTCATCATTTTATTTGTCATTTCTTATATCTTTTTATTAAAAGCATATATCTTACTTTTTTTAGCAACTATGAAGTGTCTTGTATATTAGCATTTTATAGATTGGTGCATATATTTATTATATTATATATCATAATATATATTTATTATATATATTTATATTAATAGTCTAAAATCTCTTTAGTTTTTATTTAAGAAAAACTTTTTGTAAGAGGAAGTTAGTGTTCAGTAATTAATGTTTTAAAATTTTACTTTATTTGGAAACGATCTAGGTATTTAATAAACTTTTATCATTTAGTTTAGTACAATTTTAGAAATTTAAGTTACCCCAATCCTGAGATTATTTTAGATAGACATTTTTTAAAATATAATTATTTTTAAGAGTTTATTTACAAGTTTTCATCTTATTTATATATGTATATATATATATATATAAAGATTTAGTTTTTGTTGACAAATTTAGTTTTACCTTAAACCTAGGCATATTAAAAGTATTATACAATGTTGATGACTTAAGGCATGTCTTAATTAAATTAGCAAACAATTATATTTAAATTATATATATATTTAAATAAACATTATATTTAATATTGAATATTTTTCAGTTCACGTGAACTTGAATTTAAACAGAGCTCATTAACTTTATATTATCCAAAAACAGACATACATTGAGATGTTTATGGCTGGAGTCCTAGATAGAGTGGGCTGTGTATCCCAAGGACATGAAAAGAGTTAACTTTAGGTTTTTTCTTAGGCCTGTTTTTGTTTTCCAGGCAGAATTGGAGTTCCAAAAAAGTATTTTAACAAGTTAACCTTTTTCTAACTGCACATATAAGAAGAACCAGTTTTACAATTTCAAAAATATTTTATTTTAATCAATTTTTTTCTGGAGTCTAATGAATATCATGGCCATTCAGTGTCAAAAATATCATTTCTCCTTTTTGTAGTTACAGTATATTATTAATTATATATGTATGAGGGAATTGTTGTCACATTGGATGTAAAGTCTTGGCTACAAAATTTTGACAAATACCCACTCCAGTGTTCTTGCCTGGAGAATCCCAGGGATGGGGGAGCCTGGTGGGCTGCCGTCTATGGGGTCGCACAGAGTCGGACACGACTGAAGTGACTTAGCAGCAGCAGAACTGTGAAGCATACCTTGAGGTAACACAGTCTATTGAAATCTTTTATGAGGCCCGTATGACTAGGATAAGGGAGAGAGTAAATCTCTCTTGGTCTAAAGGGTGTAAAGGTATATTTAAAAAGCAGTCTTGTAACTCAGTAATAATGTGCCAATTTTGAGGAATAGTTGTAGGTGACGGGATCTCTGGTTGTAATGTACCCATAGGTTTCATAGATGCATTAACTTTTTTAAGGTCTGTTAAGAGATACCATTTGTTAGGTTTTTTTTTTGTTTGTTTTGTTTTTCTTTTTGTTTTTTTTTTAATAACAAAAATAGGAGAGTTCTAAGGAGAGCAAGATTTCTCAATATGTTTTAATTTTAATTGTGTGTCTATAAGTTCTTTAGTGGCCTGTAATATTTTTTTCTTAAGGGGCCATGGTTCTGTCCAAATAGGCCTGTCATTCTTTCAAGTTATTTTAATAATTGCTTTGTTTGTTAAATGAGCAGTGGCCCTTAGGAAAAATGTGGAATGAATATATGAGTTTGTCATTGCATAAGTAACTCCCTTTCTATTAGATTAAGGGCTGTATTTATCACATAATGTCTTAATGTTGTAGGCTGGCCTTTTGGTCCTTCACATGGGTAGATTTGAACATTTTGATAAATGTCTTGTACTTTGGTTTGAGAAATTCCTGCAATTTGGCAAGAGATTTTTGTATAGGCCAGGATTTTGGCCATAAGTGTTTGGAAATAATAGTAATATTAATATTAGATTCAATGTGGAGGAGACCAGAAAACCTTTTACCATTAATTTTGACATTTATATTTGGTCAGGCATATTCAGATACCAACGGTGTCCATAAGGATTGTTTTTGATCTGTACTGTCAAATCTGTCTGTCTGTACATTATCAGAGGAGTTAATAGAAATGTAAGGTAAAAGAAGTAATTGAGCAATTTTGTCCCCCTTTTTGAATTGTCATAGAATCTGAGGTGACATCATAATTTGAATCTGTCCTTTATAATCTGAATCAATTATTTCAGGGTGAACAGTGATTTCTTTAGGAGTCAAACTAGATCATCCAAGTAAAAGACTGCAGGTTTGTAGGGGCAGGGGTCCCAAAAGTCCGGTAGGTACTTTAGAAGGGACTGCTTGAGGGTAAAGGAAAAAATCATTTAAGGCTGGTATATGGACGCCAGCACCGCCAGATGTTTAGGGTTTAAGAAAAGATAGAATTTGTCCCTGGTTTTTATTGAAGGGGAACTGGGGGGTCCCCTGCTTGGAGTTTTCTGGAATAGGTTTTCTTTCAATATCAAATTTAGATTTACAGTCTTTAGCCCAGTGCATTTTTCTATGGCAGCGAGGGTAGATTTTTGTAGGTTTTTTTATTAGCCTTCTTAGGGTAGACCCTTTTAAAGTGGTTTTTATCTCCATATGTAAAGTATCCTTTATTTTCCTTTCTAAAGGCAGCAGCCATTGTCTCAGCTACAATTGTATCTTTTGAGTTTCTGATCCTAGATAGCAACAAGCCTTTAAATAATCAATAATATTCCCAGTCTCATGAATTGGAGTGATAGTTTTTTGAAATTTTTGATTTGCTTTCTCATAAGAAAGTAATTTCTCTAGCTGTTTTTTGGTTTCTTCTCTGATTACAGTATGGGAAATAGCAGCTTCTAATCTAGCTAATCAGCGTAGTTTTTACTAGGTCCTTGTAATACTTTAGTGTAGCTGCCTGTAGGCTCTTCTTGAGGAGTAATTTGATCCCAAGTTTTAAGGGCCACTGGTTTTAATTGTTTATGTAACAAGGGAGGGCATTGGATTTGAACTTCTATGGTATCAAATTGTCTGGTGTCAGTTAATATTTCAAAAGTAATTTGGTTTTGGGGAGTACCAGCTCGAGCATTCTTGTTAGCATGGTCTCTGCCTATATCATGAAATCACATTGTCCATTAAAGATACTTTCCTGGTTTAAGGACAGCCTTTATTAAAACTCGCCAATCATAGAGAATAAAGTTTCCAATAGAAGATGTCACAACATTTAGAAGCTCTTTTTTTTTTTTTTTTAGTAAAAGGTGAATGTAGGCCATACATAGTTATAGCATTTTTCATTTCTTATATGTAAAAAAGATTAATACCATCATATTGAGGAATTATGTGTCCTTGAGCATCAGGATTTTTTAAAACTGGAAAGACGGAGAAACCATCCACGTCAGAAACTTGTGATTGCAAAGTCAGTATTTCAGAGAGTCTCTGTCATGGAGGAGAGCGAGTAAGTGCCGGTTTTTTGCAAATATGAGTCTGTGTTAAGGACTTATCATTATTATCTAAAAAAGTATTGTCGGTTTTGGTGTCTAAAGGTCTCAGGAGAGTCATTATCAGAAGTATTAGGTTCTAGCAAAGGAGAGACTTTTGGAGTTGCGCCTGTTGGCAGAGGAGGAGCATTTGGAGTAGATGGGATAGAATTAGTAGGAAAATTTTGAAATATTTTATGTTTTTTATATTGGGTCTTTTGTAAAGTTTTATCATGTAATTTATATTTATGTAATAAATGTTCTGTCTGTTGTCAAATATTGGGAGGGATAGAATTTACCTTGAAATGGCAGAATTACAGCTTTAATGAGAGCCCATAGGGACCAGAAATCAACTGGAATATTTTCTCTCTGTCTGGCGGCTCGTTCAACATTTTCTTTGACTCAATGCCAAGTTTCTAAATCAAAACTGCTTTTATCAGGGAACCAATAAAACTTTTAACCACTGTTTGAAAGCAAGCCTCTATTCATTGGCACAAAACCTAAAGTCTCTGAGCTTTAAACAAATGGTGAAGTAAAGTAGAGAAATGATGGGGCTTTTCAGCCATTTGACCAAGGTCTTAAGTACTTACCAACCTCAGTAGGTCCCGACCTCATAGACCTCTTGAGTCACTCTGTCCGAAATGCCGTGTCTACCAGAGTCCCTGTTCAGGCGCCACTTGTTGGGGTCCTTTAATAGACTGGAACCTGGTGGTCAAGAGTCAACAATAAGAAAGTGAAAGAGAGAGCTGAGGGAGGCGGGGAGAGAGAGAAAGAAAGAAAGACATGGGGACCCAAGCTCTGATGGAGCAAAGGTATTTTATTAGCAGAAATGCAGGCTTATACAGCTTTAGTAAGATAATTACTCAGCTATTACACAGAATGAAATTTTATCAATAGTCTCAATATGGATAGTCTAATACATACAAGGTCACTGATGCTGAACGAGTCACTGAAGGGAGTTGCTGAAAAGAGTCACTGAAGTGAGTTACTGAAAAGAATCCAAGCAGATACCATTTCTCATGATCTCAGTCCTGAGAGCTGCATGCAGCACCAGTCATTCTCGGAATAAGAACTGATAAGGAACAGAGAATTTATGAGGAACAGCACGTAAGGATCCTCCTGTTAAACATTCCCTGACAAATCAGCAATAAGGGCAGGTGGATTATACATGCTAGACCCAAGAGAAGCCTGTGTTTGCACTAAACTTGCTCTTTATTTACATATGGTGTTGCTACCACATCCTGGCTCCCAAACTTGACTTCTTTCAAATACATGTCAATGAATCTGTCACTTCATTCCTGCCTTCTCACTGTTGGTTGGTTTAGTTCCAGACAGCGTTTCCTTATTGTCTTACCATCTCATTTTATCCCACAGTGGCTTGGCAGTACATGTCTTCACATATAATTTTTATTTATCTATTTTTAATGAAGAGAGAATGTTCTCTCTTCATTTCCAAGGCAACCCATCAAACATCACAGTAATCCAAGTCTATGCCCCAACCACTAATGCTGAAAAAGCTGAAACTGAGTATTTCTATGAAGACCTTCTATCAGATCAGATTAGATCAGTTGCTCAGTCGTGTCCAACTCTTTGCGACCCCATGAATCGCAGAACGCCAGGCCTCCTTGTTGATCACCAACTCCCAGAGTTCACCCAGACTCACATCCATCAAATCAGTGATGCCATCCAGCCATCTCATCCTCTGTCATCCCCTTCTCCTCTTGCCCCCAATCCCTCCCAGCATCAGAGTCTTTTCCAATGAGTCAACTCTTCACATGAGGTTGCCAAAGTATGGAGTTTCAGCTTTAGCATCATTCCTTCCAAAGGAATCCCAGGTCTGATCTCCTTCAGAATGGACTGGTTGGATCTCCTTGCAGTCCAAGGGACTCTCAAGAGTCTTCTCCAACACCACAGTGCAAAAGCATCAATTCTTCGGCGCTCAGCCTTCTTCACAGTCCAACTCTCACAGCCATACATGACCACAGGAAAAACCATAGCCTTGACTAGACGAACCTTTGTTGGCAAAGTAATGTCTCTGCTTTTGAATATGCTATCTAGGTTGGACATCTTTTTTGGTGTTAGACCTTCTATAACTAACGGCAAAAAGAAGATGTCCTTCTCATCATAGAGGACTGAAATGCAAAGGTAGGAAGTCAAGAGATACCTCAAGTAACAGGCAAGTTTGCCCTTGGAGTACAAAATGAAGCAGAGAAAAGGCTAACAGAGTTTTGCCAAGAGAAAGCACTGGTCATAGCAAACACCCTCTTCCAACAACACAAGAAATGACTACACATAACATCACCAGATGGTCAACACCAAAATCAGATCGATTATATTCTTTGCAGCCAAAGATGGAAAAGCTCTATACAGTCAGCAAAAACAAGACTGGGAACTGACTGTGGCTCAGATCATGAAGTCCTTATTGCCAAATTCAGACTTAAATTGAAGCAAGTGGAGAAAACTACTAGACCATTCAGGTATGACCTAAATCAAACACCTTACAATTACACAGCGGAAGTGACAAATAGATTCAAAGGACTAGATCTGATACAGAGCCTGAAGAACTATGGACAGAAGCCATAATGTTGTACAGGAGACAGTGATCAAAACCATCTCAAGAAAAAGAAAAGCTAAAAGGACAAATGCTTGTCTAAGGAGATCTTACAAATAGCTAAGAAAAGAGGAGAAGAGAAAGGCAAAGGAGAAAGGAAATATAAACTCATCTGAATGCAGAGTTCCAAAGAATAGCAAGGAGAGATAAGAAAGCCTACCTCAGTGATTAATGCAAAGAAAGAGAGGAAAACAATTGAATGGGAGAGACTAGAGATCTGTTCAAGAAAATTAAAGATACCAAGGGAACGTTTCATGCAAAGATGGGCTCGTTAAAGGACACGAATGTCATGGACCTAACAGAAGCAGAAGATATTAAGAAGAATACACAGAAGAACTATACAAAAATATCTTCATGACCCAGATAACCACAATGGTGTGATCACTCACCTAGAGCCAGACATCCTGGAATGTGAAGTCAAGTGTACCTTAGAAAGCATCACTACGAACAAAGCTAGTGGAGGTGATGGAATTCCAGTTGAGCTATTTCAAATCCTGAAAGATGATGCCGTGAAAGGGCTGAACTCAATACGCCAGCAAATTTGGAAAACTCATCAGTGGCCACAGGACTGGAAAAGGTCAGTTTTCATTTCAACCCCAAAGAAACGCAGTGCCAAAGAATGCTCAAACTACTGCACAATTGCACTCATCTCACACATTAGCAGAGTCATGCTCAAATTTCTTCAAGCCATGTATCAACAGTTCGTGAGGTATGAACTTCCAGATGTTCAAGCTCGATTTAGAAAAGACAGAGGAACGAAAGATCAAATTGCCAAAATTTGTTGGATCATGGAAAAATAAAGAAAATTCTAGAAAAAATATTTTCTTCTGCTTCATTGACTATGCTAAAGCCTTTGACTCTGTATATCACAACAAACTGAGGAAAATTCTTCAGTTGATGGGAATACCAGACCTCCTTAAATGCCTCCTGTGAAACCTGTGTGCAGGTTAGGAAGCAACAGTTAGAACAGGACATGGAACAGTGGACTGGTTCCAAATTGGGAAAGGAGAATGTTGAGTTTGTGTATTGTTACCCTGTTTATTTAACGTTATGCATATACGTTATGCATAACGTACATTATGTGAAATGCCAGTCTGGATGAAGCATAAGCTGGAATCATGATTGCTGGGAGAAATATCAATAACCTCAGATATGCAGATGACACCACCCTTACGGCAAAAAGTGAAGAGGAACTAAAGAGCCTCTTGATGAAAGTGAAAGAGGAGAGTGAAAAACCTGGCTTAAAGCTCAATATCAAAAAAACTAAGATCACGGCTTCTGGCCCCATCACTTCATGGCAAATAGATGGGGAAATGATGGAAACAGTGACAGACTTTATTTTTCTGGGCTCTAAAATCACCGCAGATGGTAACTGCGACCATGATATTGAAAGACGCTTACTCCTTGGAAGAAAGTTATGACCAACCTAGACAGCATATTAAAAATCAGAGACATTACTTTGCCAACAAAGGTCCATCTAGTCAAGGCTATGGTTTTTGCAGTAGTCATGTATGGATGTGAGAGTTGGACCATTAAGAAGGCTGTGCACCCAAGAATTGATGCTCTTGAACTGTGGTGTTGGAGAAGACTCCTGAGAGTCCTTTGGACAACAAGGAGATCCAACCAGTCAATCCAACGTAAATCCACCCTGGATACTCATTGGAAGGACTAATGCTGAATCTCCAGTACTTTGGCTACCTGATGCAAAGACCTGACTCATTAGAAAAGTCCCTGATGCTGGGAAAGACTGAAAGCAAGAGGAGAAGGAGATGACAGAACAAAATAGTTGAATGACATCCTCGACTCAATGGACATGAGTTTTATCAAGCCCTGGGACATGGTGATGGACAGGGAGGCCTGGTGTGCTGCAGTCCATGGTGTCACAAAGAGCTGGACACAAATAAGTGACTGAACATCAACATTAATATACTCTTGATTCCCTGGAACTGTATTCTTTCCTTGGCTTTGAACTTATTTTCTCCTGCCTTTAATCTCATGACTATGACCATTCTTTTCATCTCTTTTTACAAAATTAGTCAGGTCTTCTTTATTAAAAGGAAATAATATTTCTTCCCTTTACAAAGCTATGGCCTCAAGTTCCTAATAATTATCTTTCACCTCTAGCCAAAGTTGTCAATATTATTATTATTTTTTTTAATTTTATTTTTTAACTTTAAAATATTGTATTGGTTTTGCCTTATATCAACATGAATCCACCACAGGTATACATGTGTTCCCCATCCTGAACCCTTCTCCCTCCTCCCTCCCCATACCATCCCTATGAGTTATCCCAGTGCACCTGCCCCAAGCATCCAGTATCGTGCATCGAACCTGGACTGGTGACTTGTTTCATATATGATATTATACCTGTTTCAGTGACATTCTCCCAAATAATCCCACCCTCCCTCTCTCCCACAGAGTCCAAAAAACTTATATACATCAGTGTGTCAATATTATTGATGAGTTCAAGTTAATTTCTGTCCTTCCATTCTATTCAGTGATTCATTAAGTTCGTCAAAATAAAAATTGCATGCTATCTCTCATCCTACATAGCCCTCTCCAAAAAAAAAAAAAGAGAGAAAAAACTTTAAATAATAAAATGATCTTTGGAATTTCCAAATCATTAGATACTGATCAAATTATTTAGATATTATCATCAAATATTTTCAAAAGCTTAAAATCACATCCAAAATATATTTACAACAATATTTAAACACAAACCATGTTTTGTTACCAAACATATTTGTGATATAGAATAGAATATTTTCTTTTAATTAAAGCATATATATATATAATATATATTATATATACACTCAAAAGCTTCTGCCAAAAGACCTATAGATAGCATTCTCTAAATGTTTTGTTTAAATCTTGTATAATCTACAATTCCATTAAGTTAACAAATATTAACCTAATACTACCATGTTATAAGACCCTATTATATATATATGGGCTCTTACACTAACATGCTAATTTTAAATCTGTATACAAAAAGTGATGAACATACTGATTTTTCCTTGGAGGCAATCCTTCCCAAGCAATATTTTAATTGATTTGAATTATTTTTGGATGCCCAAGTGTGTTTATGAAATATTTGCATGCTACATTGCATTTTAGTTTAACATTTTATGATAATGAATGAAAATGAAAGGCAATACGCTTTATAAATGTCATTATATTTGAAATATTAAGACAGTCGTGGTGCATCCTGTGTGCCAAAAACCAGTGAAAATTTTAGACCCAAGCAGACGGTCATTGGCCACTACTATTTCCTTGTGTTCTATTTTTGTGATTTACCAATAATTTTTGGTAAAATTATTTAGTACCATGTCCAAAATTTTGTAAATATACTATTTAATATTTTTTAACATTTCTTCTCTGTGTGTGTTTTATTTTATTTTTTTAATAAATTAATTAATTTTAATTGGAGGCTAATTACTTTGCAATATTGTAGTGGTTTTTGCCATATGTCCACATGAATCAGCCATGGTTGTACATGTGCCCCCCATCCTGAAACCCTTTTCCATCTCCCTCCCCATTAAATGTGAAAATGAAGCATGAAGATCAGTGTTACAAATTTTATGAAATGTCACTTTTAGCTTGTTGTATGTTATAAGGAAGTATATTTGAACTTTCAATATTATATTCATAATTAGTTACTATATACCATATTAGCATTTTTCTTTAAAATAGATTACTTTTGTTTTCTAACATATAAGCTTCATGCAAGTGAAAATCAAATTGTTCCAGTATACATTTTATAATAACTTTATAAAGCAAGTTATTTGGAATTATTATATAACATAATCAGGAATATTTGAATATAAGGGTTTGTCTAGTGGTAAAGAACCTGCCTGCCAATGCAGGAGAACTAAGAGATGCTGGTTCGATTCTAGGGTTGGGAAGATCCCCTGGAGGAGGAAATGGCAACCCACTCCAGTACTCTTGCCTGGAAAACCCCATGGAGAGAGGAGCCTGCTGGGCTGTAGTCCATGGAGGTCACAAAGAGTTGAACACACCTAATGTGACTTAGCGCAGCACAGCACAGCACAGCATTGGTGTTTAGCATTCTTCTAATGAGGAAATGAAATTGATTTTGCTTTATACTCAAGATTTAATACACAGCAATTTTAACTTAATCAGCAACTTCTTTGTTTTGATGATTGACAACTTCAGGATAAGAAGTTTTAATGAACTCACATTGAAAAATTGCCATATTTTTGGAGATGTAGGAAAGAATTTATTCTCCCTCAATTTCTTGAGATTCTAGCTTGGATTATCTAAAAATATAATCTGAAACTAATCAAAACGTTGTAAGATTTTACCAATAAATTCCTAAAGTGGGAAGAAATTACACCAGTGTGGATTTCATCAAATGCTCTTTTGTTTGCAAAAGAATCAGTTCCACAAGTAGGGACACAACCTAAATATCAGATTATCCTTACAGATTGGGAGAATAAGAATCAAATTTTCAAGTAATACTTTTTGATTACACATACGTACAGATCAAACTTATTCACATACGAAACACAACAGAGAAGAGTGATTTTATATTTGCACAGATTTTTTGAGAAACATAAATGAAGTAATACTTGAGAAGTTGTTTTGTAAAACATAAGATGTTGTAATAAAAACACATTATTAGTAATCTGTGGGAATATATACATACAGCAGAATTCCTGGAAAGAATTTTCTTGTAACTTAAAATTGTATAAAGGGCATTTAACTATTATTATACTAATTACTTTTTAAAATTTTAATGTTATCATTTAAAATCTGTCTTCTAAACAATTTGGTATCTTGCCATTAACAGTAAAATCCACATATATATAACCACATATAGACAATGTTAGAAAATATATATTATGAACTCTTTTTGACGAAAATTATTTAAAAGATAAAATCTAAGTCACAGAACTTCTCATTTTCAAATCACTTTTAGTTTGTATGGCAATAGTCTTTTTGTGCAAATTCTACTTGCACATATAAAATATGCAGAAATGCTTTTACTTAACTGAAGTCTATGTAAAAGCAGCTATTTATACCTTCATAATTAAGTTTAAGTATCTAATTACATTTAAAAATATCTCACTATTCAGCCAAGTAAGACACATCTATACAGTAGAGTCTAATCACAATTTATAATTTTATGATAAAACACAGCTACCATTGTTAGTGATAAGTAGGAAAGCATGAGTTGGATTTAGGTTTCATGATAATATGATTAAAAGAAATATGCTCACTTATTGCTTGGTATTTATGGCGAGCTTTTAGAACTGCAGGCTATTTACCATATTTTTTTCATAATTTTCAAAAATTAATTCTCATAACAAATTATACATTAAAGCAAAGTTATAACCTCATGTCTAATAGCACCAAAATTAACTTTGAATTCCCTGAATCCCCACACTTTCTTACTATAAAATGTTTTTACACAAACACACACCCACCCAAAACACACAAATCAGTGAGAGATTTAAAGTACAATAACTCCTTTGTATTTTTAAAAAAACCAAAACATTTTTAAAATCTGTTTCCCCTTCTTCTAAGTTATACCAACATATTGTTTATGTAAGTACATTTTTTTCTTATAATAAATACACTATTTGTGATTCATTATTAAAACTCTCTAGTAATAGAAAAATATTTGGTAATATCTGACCAACCTAGATAGCATATTGAAAAGCAGAGACATTACTTTGCCAACAAAGGTCCGTCTAGTCAAGGCTGTGGTTTTTCCAGTAGTCATATATGGATGTGAGAGTTGGACTGTGAAGAAAGCTGAGCACCGAAGAATTGATACTTTTGAACTGTGGTGTTGGAGAAGACTCTTGAGAGTCCCTTAGACTGCAAGGAGGTCCAACCAGTCCATCCTAAAGGAGATCAGTCCTGGGTGTTCTTTGGAAAGAATGATGCTAAAGCTGAAACTCCAGTACTTCGGCCACCTCATGCGAAGAGTTGACTCATTGGAAAAGACTCTGATGCTGGAAGGGATTGGGGGCTGGAGCAGAAGGGGACGACAGAGGATGAGATGGCTGGATGGCATCACCGACTCGATGGACATGTGTTTGAGTGAACTCCAGGAGTTGGCGATGGACAGGGAGGCCTGGCGTGCTGCAATTCATGGGGTCGCAAAGAGTCGGACACGACTGAGCGACTGAACTGAACTGAATGTAAAATTAGTCAGCAATAGCAAAAATGAGCATATATGTGGAAAATAAAGTTGCATTTAAAGGAAAATCTTATTAAAACTCATGTAAAATATGTTTCTTTTAAATCCCCACAGTTTAAAGACAGTTGCAGACTAGTGCACTGAGATCCTATTAGACTACAAAGTCACCCGTGACCCATTCATTTCATGACCACCAGTTTTAGACATGATGCCATTGTGCTTCAGCAACCTTGAATGCTTTTGGGGTATAAAGATGTCCTGTTAGGAGCAGTCAAAGCTTCATCTGTTCTTTCAGTCATTTCTTGTCTCCTATCCTGGTCCCATTCTTGATCCGCCACAAGCAGCATACTCCGTGTTGTTCCAAGCTTGAGTTCACCTGGAAGACTGCCTGTGGTCTACCACTGAAGACTTTTGCTGTTTTTTCTTTGTATTTAAGACTGAAGTTAGTTATCTGTCTGTTGGCTGGACAATGTAACATTTTCTGCACTCTGTTGAATTAGCTCAAAATTAATACAAAATAAAAATATCAATCAAATCCCACTTAACTCCTTGTGATAATTAACTTTAATTTTGTAAATGTTATTCTTTCATTTAAAAATATTTAATTAAAGCTCTTTTTGTTGTAGGTTGTTTTGTAACTTGAGGGAGTGGTATTTTGGTTGTTGTTATTTGCATGTTTGTTTTGTTTTCTTGTTACATTTTTGCAAAATTAAAATTATATAATTAGCAAACAAGAATTAACAAGTAGAAAAATAGTACATTTTTTTCAAACAGCATTTCCACAGACACACATCACCATTTCATCTTGATTAGTTCAGTCATGGTTACTGTAAGTATAGATATGAGGATAATAGTAGGTAAAGAACAGAAAATATTTTAATGAATAAAGTAATAAAGGGCATGTTTGAGGAAGAAATAATTTCCTTATTTGAGAAACAGTCAGAACTAAATTAATGACGGTATTGTGACTAGATGAACTGGCCAAAACGAGGTAAGATCCTCAGAAAACAATTATTTTTTAATAAAATACACTAAATCAGAGGAAAAGAGGAATCTTTAAATAGTTTAAATAAAAGTTCTCTGATGAGTTGGCCTGTAATTTTAGGAAAAGCCTAAAGCAAACCCTTCCCTGGTATTTGCCCTTACGTGTTAATTCTTTCCCAAACATTTTACAGTCAGCACCATCTGGCTTTGTCAGTGTGATAAAATGTGAGAAACTACGTCTGTGTCGCTATCTAAATCCTGAATTATGTATTTTTGGGGTCTGGTTATCACTTAGTTTGCAGTTAGCAGCAGCTCTACATAGTTGAACAAATGTATGTTGTATAAAGATAAAATAGAATTTATGTTTTTACTTTTTATGTTTGATTGTCAGTTAGAGAAGAGATTGCCAGGAAACAATTACAGCTAAAACTCTTGTGAAATTCTACCTGAAGACTTTATTCATTTGCTTTGAGTGTGCTTTGGTCTCTTCTCTGTTACCTTGGCTGATCTCCTTGATAAAAGGAAGGGAGTGGGCTGGAAACTAGTTCAGTTCGGTTCAGACGGTTCAGGTCATCAATATGATCATTTATAGCCCTGGAAAATTTGCAACATTTAAGGGACAACTGTTTAGCATTGATCAAGTTCCAAAGAAGCAGAATAGCTTATGGAATGAATTGGAATAATGTACAAAAAAGTAGAAAGAAAATCAGGAAACAGCGATGTTATGGTTTCCAAGAGATTTCTTTCAGAGAGAATGGAGGGTTATACTGTAGAAAGGTACATAAAAGTCACATCAGAATTATACTGAAACACTGGTCATCATTGACAAAGGACTTTCAAACAGAGAGTCTTGTCTGAAAACCATGTTTTTTGATGAAGGACTCAGAAAAGAAAGACTTCCATCATAAGAAAGGCAGCTGTGACTGCAAAGAGACTGCTAATGCATTAAGTCGGAGAAGGCGATGGCACCCCACTCCAGTACAGATCAGATCAGATCAGTCGCTCAGTCGTGTCCAACTCTTTGCGACCCCATGAATCACAGCATGCCAGGCCTCCCTGTCCATCACCAACTCCCGGAGTTCACTCAGACTCACGTCCATCGAGTCAGTGATGCCATCCAGCCATCTCATCCTCTGTCGTCCCCTTCTCCTCCTGCCTTCAATATTTCCCAGCATCAGAGTCTTTTCCAATGAGTCAACTCTTCGCATGAGGTGGCCAAAGTACTGGAGTTTCAGCTTTAGCATCATTCCTTCCAAAGAAATACCAGGGCTGATCTCCTTCAGAATGGACTGGTTGGATCTCCTTGCAGTCCAAGGGACTCTCAAGAGTCTTCTTCAACACCACAGTTCAAAATCATCAATTCTTCAGCGCTCAGCCTTCTTTGCAGTCCAACTCTCACATCCATACATGACCACAGAAAAAACCATAACCTTGACTAGATGAACCTTTGTTGGCAAAGTAATGGCTCTGCTTTTGAATATGCTATCTAGGTTGGTCATAACCTTCCTTCCAAGAAGTAAGCATCTTTTAATTTCATGGCTGCAGTCACCATCTGTAGTGATTTTGGAGCCCAGAAAAATAAAATCTGACACTGTTTCCACTGTTTCCCCATGTATTTCCCATGAGGTGGTGGGACCGGATGCCATGATCTTCGTTTTCTGAATGTTGAGCTTTAAGCCAACTTTTTCACTCTCCACTTTCACTTTCATCAAGAGGCTTTTGAGTTCCTCTTCACTTTCTGCCATAAGGGTGGTGTCATCTGCATATCTGAGGTTACTGATATTTCTCCCAGCAATCTTGATTCCAGCTTGTGTTTCTTCCAGTCCAGCGTTTCTCATGATGTACTCTGCATAGAAGTTAAATAAACAGGGTGACAATATGCAGCCTTGACGTACTCCTTTTCCTATTTGGAACCAGTCTGTTGTGCCATGTCCAGTTCTAACTGTTGCTTCCTGACCTGCATACAGATTTCTCAAGAGGCAGATCAGGTGGTCTGGTATTCCCATCTCTTTCAGAATTTTCCACAGTTTATTGTGATCCACACAGTCAAAGGCTTTGGCATAGTCAATAAAGCAGAAATAGATGTTTTTCTGGAACTCTCTTGCTTTTTCCATCATCCAGCGGATGTTGGCAATGTGATCCCTGGTTCCTCTGCCTTTTCTAAAACCAGCTTGAACATCAGGAAGTTCACGGTTCATATATTGCTGAAGGCTGGCTTGGAGAATTTTGAGCATTACTTTACTAGCGTGTGAGATGAGTGCAATTGTGCAGCAGTTTGAGCATTCTTTGGCATTGCCTTTCTTTGGGATTGGACCTTTTCCAGTCCTGTGGCCACTGCTGAGTTTTCCAAATTTGCCGGCATACTGAGTGCAGCTCCAGTACTCCGCTCCAGTACTCTTCCTGGCAAATCCCATCAACGGAGGAGCCTGGTAGGCTGCAGTCCATGGGGTCTCGAAGAGTTGGACACGACTGAGCAACTTCACTTTCACTTTTCACTTTCATTCATTGGAGAAGGAAATGGCAACCCACTCCAGTGTTCTTGCCTGGAGAATCCCAGGGACAGTGGAGCCTGGTGGGCTGCTGTCTCTTTGGTCGCACAGAGTTGGAATGACTGAAGTGACTTAGAAGCAGCAGCAGCAGCAGCAGCAATGCATTAAGTAGGTGTGGGGACAGGCTAAAGGACATTATTATTCTATCTTCTGTTGTTTGAACTTAGCAGAACAAAGCCTTAAGTATGTTTGTAGATTTGAAAATATGTAGAAGTGAGGTTTTCTGTGGTTGAATATATAAATCTGAAAGGTTAATCAAGAGAACATTTCTGTGGTGGATAAAGGTGATAGGTCAGAACTTATATAAGGATCTATTCTTCTACTCAAAGACCAGTGATATTTATACCTCTGAAAATATGAAAATTCTATAAAACAGACATGGGAAGTGATTTCCAAAGAGTGTCAAATCTGGTTTGATTTTGAAAGTGAGAGTAAAAGTATTAGTCACTCAGTCCTGTCTGACTCTTTGTGACCCCAAGGACTGTAGCCCACAAGGTTCCTCTGTTCAAGGAATTCTCCGGGCAAGAATACTGGAGTGGGTTTCCATTTCCTCCTCCAGGGGATCTTTCCGACTCAGGGATTGAACCCAGGTCTCCTGCATTGCAAGTGGATTCTACTGTCTCAGCCACCTGGTCTGATCTTATTCCTCAATCTTTTGCTTAGAATAGTTGCTATGAACATTAGAAGTCCTCTTCCTCTATAAGCATAATGCTGGCACATAGTAGTAGTCAAGCTCATGGCTCTTGTCATGAGCCATTTTAGAGAAACAGAATGTGATGGTGAGAATTTCTGGGTCTTTTGGGTACACTAGCAACGTGTCAACCTCTTTCCTTGGTTCAGTGGTCTGTTGGTTCTGTCTCTCCACTTTTACCTTGATCAAATATAAGGAATGCTCATTTATCTTCATCACCAGGGTAGTATTTAAATGTTTTTAAAAGGATCAAGGCATCATTCTTTGTATCCAATTTATAATTTATTGAAAACAATACTTTGCTTTAAATAAATTCTAGACAGTCCTTTCCCTCACCCATTTCTTTTATTTTTATAAGGTTCTCCACTAGAGATAATTCAGAAATTCCCTATCCTGCATCAGACTGCATCATATTCCCAATTTTGTTAATATTAATAAATTATAGCAACATATTAATAAAGGTAAATGAAAATAATACAACATACATTGGATTTTAATATTTAGCTTCCAATATACTTACTCAGAGACATTACTTTGTCAACAAAGATCTGTATAGTCAAGGCTATGGTTTTTCCAGTAGTCGTGTATGGATGTGAGAGTTGGACTATAAAGAAAGCTGAGTGCCGAAGAATTGATGCTTTTGAACTGTGGTGTTGGAGAAGACTCTTGAGAGTCCCTTGGACTGCAAGGAGATCCAACCAGTCCATCCTAAAGGACTGAGATGGCTGGATGGCATCACCGACTCGATGGACATGAGTTTGAGTGAACTCTGGGAGTTGGTGATGGACAGGGAGGCCTGGTGTACTGCGATTCATGGGGTCGCAAAGAGTCAGACACGACTGAACGACTGAACTGAACTGAGCGGCTAAACTTAATACTTATTCATGGGCTTCCCTGATGGCTTAGGTGGTAAAGAATCTGCCTGTAATGCAGGAGGCCAAAGTCCAATCCCTGAGTCAGGAAGATCCACTGAAGAAGAGAACGGCAACCCACATTAGCATTCTTGCCTAGAGAAATCCACGGACAGAGGAGTCTGGAGGGCTGCAGATAGTTGGACATGGGATTGCAAAGAGTTGGACATGACTGAGAGATTAATACACATACACACTTTCTCTAATTTAAACTATTTTGATATTCTAATTTTACTCTTTAAAATGATCTATTTTGAAAATTTTTTCTAAGTGGTTTTAATTCTTGTCAAAAATTATAAATTTCCCAAATCAATTTCTTAATTTCAATACTCCTCTAAACATTTACTAACATTTTTTGATAGTTGTACATATTTATATAATTGTATACCATATCTAACCATCCTTGCAAAAATATTTGCTTTTGTTTTACATATCATTTCTTCTACTAGATAATAACCTACTAGTCTGTGACTGTCTGTTAATATTTGTTAATCCAGGTCATAGTCAAATTCCAAAAATATAATAGCACTTAATTAAGTTTGTTAAATCAAGCACTAGATTTAGTATTTTTGTAACTTTTTTTGTTAACTGTTTTTCCCAATAAATATTGTCTAAATTCTCTTCCTTCTGTCTCTGATATATCTTATGTACAAAATAAGTATTATTATTATTTTTCTTTTTTGTTGATTTCACCTGCTTTTTTATCACAATGATTTATATATTTATATATAAATAAACCAAAGGTAGGACAAAGAAAGCTCTTTTAAAATGGAAGAACTATAAATCCAAAATCAAGAGTAGAGGGAAAGAATGGGTAAAGGGCATTATTACAAGACCAATGATTGTCTGTGTGTCCCTGATGGCTCACGCGTAAACAATCCACCAGCCATGCAGGATACGTGCGCTTGATCACTGTGTCAGGAAGATCCCCTGGAGGAGGAAATGGCAAGCAAGCCCACTCCAGTATCTTGCCTGGAAAATTCCACGAACAGAGGAGCCTACAGTCTGCAGTGGCTCTAGTCCATAGAGTTGCAAAGAGCTGGATGTGACTGAGCAGACACACACAGATGATTATCTAAAAGATGTGTGGATTGGTATTCAACTTGTGCCTTTTAAAGTTCATTTTACATGAATTTTTTCTAAATTTAGCTCAGTGAAATGCATTACAATGACAGAAGAAATACAGTGGCTTGTACAGAAGTTTAACTTCTAATTGTGTAGAATACATTTTTGTAAACTCTTCTTTAAGGAATATAATAGTGATCATTAATGGCTGTATAGAAACTGTTAAACAAACATTCAGAGCTGTTATGAAAAGAGCTCTGTGTTTCAGATTTGGGGAGACAAATTCTATCCAAATACCTTGATGGACTGAGCAAATTTATCCTCTATGAAGTCTAATTTCCTATTGCTAAAACTACAACCAAAAAATAATAAGTGCTAGTTTTTAAGGTCAAATAATATAATATTTGTGATTTTTTTAAACCTGTGATTAGATATGTCTACATATTTATATCTACATCTGATTTGAAAATATGATGACTTTATGCTCTAACTACCTCGACCTAGTTACAAGGTAGAGACAATAATATTTTCAGTTGTCCTGATGCTACAAGAGAGAAGGAATAAATATAGACATTTTGTTTCACTTGTTCCTCTCTTCTGCAAGTTCCTATAGGCACAGAGGTTTGCTCTCTCTTGTTGAAAAACTAGATGCCTAGAGCTCCCCAAGTTATCACCCCTCAGGCCTCGTATAAGCACCCACCTTGCATAACGGCCCGTATCAGTGCCTTACATCATCTGCTTTCATTTCAGAAATGTCTGTAATCTAACAGAGGGATGTACGCGCTTGTGCGCTAAATTGCTTCAGTCTTGTACTCTTTGAGACCCTATGGACCGTAGCCCGCCAGGCTTCTGTCCATGCCATTCTCCAGGCAAGAATACTGGAGTTGGTTACCATGCCCTCCTCCAGAGAATCTTCCTGACCCAGAGGTTGAACCTGCATCTGTCTCCTGCTTTGATAGACAAGTTTTTGATCACTACTGCCCTCTGCAAAGCCCCTAACAGAGGGATGTATCTGCCTTTAAAGTTACTACTTGCATTGCTAGTGGATTGTTTATAGATTGAATGTGTAGTTCCCAGAGGCTTTTTTGGACCAACTCTCCAGTGCAGAAACTCTTATTGTCTCATGGTTTCAGAGTCTGCAAAACAAAATTTTGCAAGCAAACAAAGCAAAAAGCTTTTGGCATATGGAAAGTCTCTTTGACTTTACAGAGTGATCTGATTGTTGCAATTTAGAAATGGATATCATGTTGAGGTTTGAGAGAAAACAACAAAATTCTGTACAGCAATTATCCTTCAATTAAAAATACATTAATTAAAAAATGGTTGTGATTAGAAACATTAGGTTTAACTTTAGCAAAGCTTCTACTATAAACCATCAGTGAAATCATTAAAGGGGCTTGAATGTTAACAGAAAAATTCATCTTTACTGCTAACTGGTAGCATACTTCAGAGAAATCAAGAAAGTTGATTCATTCTGAATAGCAGCCTTCTCATCTTAATGCTATAAAACTGTTTTTGACAGCTTAAGGCAACAAAACTTTCTTATCAGTGCTTTTCATATAATATCATCTTTCAAAAAGTCAACAATAGTATACAATATACCTTTCATAAATGTGCAAAATATTAAGTCAAATATAAAATGAAAAAGGGATATAATAACATGTTTATAAAATGAACAAAAAAAAGAAGGGGTTGTATGTTAACAATGTTGACCTTAGTTTTAGGGAATGTCAGTGGCTAATCTGAATAGTTAGGCATATTTCCATATGGATAACAAGCTCTACACACTTAAAATAACATTGATTTTATTTCGTGACCAGGCTTATATTTATTAAATAGTTTAGTTTTTATTATGGCATATAATTTAACTTTAAATTCCTTTCTTTATCTGTTCTAGCATTAAGCTTTCAGAAAATATGGTCTGTGCATTATTATGAATTTCATGACAGTGCTTGTGCTACCTTAAACTTTTATCTACATAAAACTGTGTCTCACTGAAGTGATACCCAAAAGGCAACAGAATTTAACTTTGTAATCTTTGGAGCATGGTATAAAATCTATCTTTCCAGTCCAAAAGACCATAAGTCAGTACATTTCTTAACTGTGATGTTTTATTGCTCTTTGGAGTTTTAGTTGTTTTTGCTATATTTCAAAATATATTTATATTCTCAGAGACTTAATTGCTTGCAATGCAATCTGTACAAGTCCTTAGAGGTAATTTTGGGAAGAAAATCTGAAAGGAATTGCTGCCAGTAAGAGGGAAAAATTTCCATCCAGAGGAAAACACCAAGGTAATATATTTTCTTTACATATCCAATAACATTTTATGAGACAGCTTTGTGAAAGCAGATATTGTCTGATTTTTTTTAAACAGCCATTTGAATAAACAGAATGTCCTTACTGAAATGTAAATTTATAATTAGAGTTTCATGTGTAATGACTATATTAATTCTTATTTAATAGTTTCTGAACAGAGTATAAATATTCATTTGGTGAATGTATTTATGAAATCTTTTCAATTAGACATTTTCAAGACATGTTGCAGTCTTAATTTTGGCTACACAGAGTTGTGATTAGCAAGCATCAGTGGATACTCCCTGGTAATTCCAGAGAGAAGAAGATTAAAAGCAATTTGCCATTTTCATAACCTGGCTAGGGCTGCCTAGCTATAGACCAGGAGAAGTGCTCTGGCATGCATGGTAAAGTTACATAAAGCTACACTAAATATTAAGATGGTATTTAGCTCATGCAGTTAAGAGACTGCGTCAAAGAAAAGAAAATTCTTTGAATTTTACTGTCTTAAAGTTATGTTATTGGAGAAATTTTAAAAATATATTTTAATTGCTGAATACCCACTGTTTATAAGATGTTGCTATAGCATATCAGATCAGATCAGATCAGTCGCTCAGTTGTGTCCGACTCTTTGCAACCCCATGAATCTCAGCATGCCAGGCCTCCCTGTCCATCACCAACTCCCGGAGTTCACTGAGACTCACGTCCATCGAGTCAGTGATGCCATCCAGCCATCTCATCCCCTGTCGTCCCCTTCTCCTCCTGCCCCCAATCCCTCCCAGCATCAGAGTCTTTGCCAATGAGTCAACTCTTCTCATGAGGTGGCCAAAGTACTGGAGTTTCAGCTTTAGCATCATTCCTTCCAAAGAAATCCCAGGGCTGATCTCCTTCAGAATGGACTGGTTGGATCTCCTTGCAGTCCAAGGGACTCTCAACAGTCTTCTCCAAAACCACATTTCAAAAGCATCAATTCTTCGGTGCTCAGCCTTTTTCACAGTCCAACTCTCACATCCATACGTGACCACTGGAAAAACCATAGCCTTGACTAGACGGACCTTTGTTGGCAAAGTAATGTCTCTGCTTTTGAATATGCTATCTAGGTTGGTCATAACTTTCCTTCCAAGGAATAAACATGTTTTAATTTCATGGCTGCAGTCACCATCTGCAGTGATTTTGGAGCCCAAAAAATAAAGTCTGACACTGTTTCCACTGTTTCCCCATCTATTTCCCGTGAAGGGATGGGACCGGATGCCATGATCTTCGTTTTATGAATGTTGAGCTTTAAGCCAACTTTTTCACTCTCCACTTTCACTTTCATCAAGATGTGTTTTAGTTCCTCTTCACTTTCTGCCATAAGGGTGGTGTCATCTGCATATCTGAGGTTATTGATATTTCTCCCGGCAATCTTGATTCCAGCTTGTGTTTCTTCCAGTCCAGCATTTCTCATGATGTACTCTGCATAGAAGTTAAATAAGCAGGGTGACAATATACACCCTTGACGTACTCCTTTTCCTATTTGGAACCAGTCTGTTGTTCCATGTCCAGTTCTAACTGTTGCTTCCTGACCTGCATACAACTTTCTCAAGAGGCAGAAGACATCAATTTTCCTTTATCTTCCCTTGAATTACACACACACACACACATTCCTATACAAACCTTAAGAGTGTAGGTACTACATATGTTCACTAAACAACTGTTTAGCATGTGTACACCCCCTTACTCTATATACCATCATGTAATGATATATACTGATATAGTCTAGACTAAGTGGATGTGCTGTGCTTAGTCGCTCAGTCATGTGACCCTCTTTGTGGAACCATGGGATGCAGCCCGCCATACTCCTCTGCTCATGGGATTCTCCAGGACAGACTATTGAAGTGGGTTGCCATGACCACCTCCAGGGGATCTTCCCAACCCAGAAATCGAACCCAGGTGATTGCAGGTGGATTCTTTACCATCTGAGCCACCAGGGAAGCCCAAGAGTACTGGAGTGGGTACCCTATCCCTTCTCCAGGGGAACTTCCTGATCCACTAATTGAACCTGGGTCTCCTACATTACAGGTGTGTTCTTTACTAGCTGAGTTACCAGGGAAGCCAGAGTAAGTAGATATACAGTTGTTTAGTGAACATACTACATACACACTAAATAAAAAGTATATGCACATGCATGTGTGTGAAAGTCACTAGCCATGCCTGACTTGATTGATCCCATGGACTGTAGCCTGCCAGGGTCCTTTGTCCATGGAATTCCCCAGGCAAGAATATGGAGTGGGTAGCCATTCCTTCTACAGGGAATCTTCCCAAGCCAGGGACTGAACCCAGGTCTCCTACATTGCAGGCAGATTCTTTACCATCTGAGTAACCAGAAAAGCCCGTATGCATATATATTACATATGTAAAACTGTGTGTGTGTGTGTATATATATACATACACACAACATATATATATATAAATAACAAGTTGCTTAATGTATGAACATACATAACACACAATATTAAATACAGTATACATACTATATGGTATACATGTAGTGTACTATAGATTCTGTATAAATATAAATTTGAATAGCTAATCATACTCAGATCATTTTGAGCTCTGACACTTGATAAAGCTACTATACATCCCTTTTCTTAATTATATATCTACTTCTGTATTTGAGAATCAAACCAAGGTTTGATGATAATAACCTCCCTTATGCATCTGGTGTTTGGAAGGCACTGTGCTAAGGATCAACCACAAATTTACTTAGTTGTCAAAATAGAATGCATGACAGACATTGCTATTCTAGTATTATTTGATTACTTCAGAAAATAAAACATTCTATAGTGTTATAGAAACTTAGCAAAATTATTCACCTAGGAATTATCGGAGACAAGATTCAACGCTAAGTTTTTATGTTGACAAATGATATCTTCTTTTCATTAAACCATTCCTTCATAGAAATTTTCCAAAAGTCAAGCCAAGCCAAGACAAAGTTGGAAAAAATTTTCAATTTTGCTCACTGATGTATATTCTTGGTGAAAGAATTTAAAGTTTGCTAATTTTTCTAGAATCTCAATTTCTTTACACATAATAGAAATATCATTAATTTACTTTACATGATAGTTGCATAATAATTACTGAGAAGTTGTTATAAGGACTTTTAATAGTAGAAAAGTTCAATAACTATTACAGAGTTTTACTGTTTTAAAATTATATTTGTGTAAACCTTGCTTTAGATTATGTGGTGAATAATTAAACATTGAAAGAAAGGGAAGAAAAGACTCATTAATGAATAAGGAGAAAATGGCTCCAAATGTTCTGAAAGAAAACAGCCAAATACCTGTTTTGTCAATCTCACAGAAATTCTTTTATTTATTTATTTATTGCCTTATTATCATTCTTCTATAACAGGGTAGAAATAGATTTCAAAGGGAGAATAATTACAATAATCCAATCTTTGGTATTTGAAACATCTTTCTCATGTAAATCATTCAGTGAGTCCAAAATCTCCCGTTTCCTTTTGCAGTCGTTTCTTATTCACCTACTTCAGTCACTGAAATCTTTGATTTTGAAGATAGACGTCAGAATAACAGAAAAGGTTTTACAGCCTACGGGCTTCCCAGGTGGCGTAGCGGTGCAGAACCCGTCTGCCAATGTAGGGGACATGACAGTCAGATTTGATCCCTGGGTCAAAGAGTCCCTGGAGGAGGGCATGGCAAGCCCCTCCAACATTCCTGCCTGCGGAATCTCGTGAACAGAGGAGCCCAGCGGGCTGCAGTCCACAGGGTCGCAGAGTGAGACACCACTGACGCGGTGCAGCACACTCGCACGTTCAGTCTACGTCCCTCTGGGAAGCAGGAAGGTTCCTGGGTCTTTCTTCGCAATTTGATTTGATCTCTGCACATTCCCTTGTGGCTCAGCTGGTAAAAAAAAAAAAAAAAAAAAAAAATCTGCCTGCAATGCGGGAGACCTGGGATCCATTCCTGGGTTGGGAAGATTCCCTGGAGAAGGGAAAGGCTACCCACTCCAGTATTCTGGCCCGGAGAATTCCATGGACTGTATAGTCCATGGGGTGGCAAAGAGTCAGACACAACTGAGTGATTTTCACTTTCACTTTTCACACTGTAAATAACTAAGTATCAGTGACTAATATGTATAGATACTCATTTTTATCTAGCTTAATGTAATGCTATATAGCTACTCTAAATTTATGTTTCTTGCTGAATGACAATGTTTTACATTTTAAATATATTTATGTTATTTCATTAACATGCAATCCATGGTTAAATATTCTTTTATACATATGCATTAATTATGAAAAAACACAGTTCCGTAGACAGCAGAAAGAGAAAACTAAGATTGTTTTCACTATTGGATAATGGCACGCTTTAATTGAGTAGAAATTTAGGACACTTAAAATTGAAAATATTTTATTTCCTATTTTCAAAGTTTTATTCTATATGTACCACACTACTCAGAATACGTGACAAATAATTTATATAACAAATTAAATAGTTCAAGTTTGTTTAATAACATAATGCCATCATTATGATTATAGTGAATTATAGTCTACCAAAATTGCTTACTGTTTTAAAGTGATACCTGGATTGCTCACAGGTTAAATATCTATTCTCCTGTAGAATTTTCTACAGTTTCATGAAATTGCTGTTTGCTGCCCATGCCTAATTGTGGCTTATTAAGGGGAGAGAAGGGAGAGCATCAAAATCCTTACCTTGGTGGCTAGAGGATGGAGAAGAAGGTTCAGAGAATGGGGATCTTGGAGAATAGGGGCAAGCTACTTGCTGTTTCCAAAATTTTATTTAGTATTATATTTTAGAAAATAAAACTATTTCAAAGATTAAAAAAAAGATTTTTGTACAACAGGAAAGAAACTTCGTATTCTGTTACAAGTTAGTCACTAAAGGGATGCTGCCTGTAACTCTTAATTATATATAACGAGCCATCTCTGGGAACCCTGCCTCCCAGGTAATGAGCATGAAGTTAAAAATACATTTGTTTAGCTCACTGGAAACATCCTGACCAGGCCAATCTCTGAAGGAAGGAAGAAATTAATATCCTCTCTGGAGTCTGGCTGAACCAGACTTTTATTTCCTCCACTTTTGGTATAAAAGAAGCCCAAATTCTCACTCAGGGAAGATGATTCTTTAGGACATTAGTCCACCATCTTCTCTGTATGCTGGATTTTCAAATAAAGTCACAATTCCTTGCCCCAACAACTAATTTTTTGGTTTATTGGCCTGTTGTATAGCAAGTAGTATGAACCTAGATTGATTAACATTTTTTTCTTGAAGTACACAGAAGCATAATCAGGTAATGTTGACAGGCCTCTGTCATCAATAACCATAATGTAGCAAAAAGTGTGCATAGAGAAACAGTGGTGATAAAAATTAAAAAAAAACCAAAAAACCTATGTGTAGAACCAGTAACATGAGCTCTACTCAGTAAGTCTGGTCTAACCACTGCTGCTATTGAATGTCCAACCTTCTTGCAGCATAGATCGATGCTCTAGCAGTTCAGGTCTCCTACAGGGTAGGCAGATTCTTTACCATCTGAGCCGCCAGGGAAGCCCACCAATATGGCACCACCCCTCAAAGACACTAGCTACTTCTTGGCAAGTTTATGCAAAAGGATCCTTTTTATCTTGAAAGAGGCAATAATTCATCTTAACTAGAACTGACACATTTTGCAAGCATGGACTTCCCTTTTCTGCCTTCAATGTATTAACAAGCACCACTGTCCAAGTGCCTACAGAGTGTTTGGCATCTCAATAAAAAAAACTGTGCAATCACTCCTGTGACCAAGAAAACTATAATACACAAAAGGAGGTGTGGTCATAGATCCATAAGTGTGGACGCCTCGGTTAATATCACACACTGCATCACCAAAAGTTTGCCAGCCCAATAGATTATGAAACAACCTTTTGAAGGCAGAGCTGAAGCATCAGCCAGAAAAAAAGATACATCATAAGAAGTGGATGAGATATAGATGATCAATAGGTAGACAGATCGATAGAGAGATAGAACACATGGATACATGGCGCTGGGAAATGAGAGGAGAGAGGAGTGACTTTGTCTACTGCTTTCTTTCAAAATTACCCAGAGAAAAAGTCTATCCAGAATCTCTGAGGAAGGTCTCTGCCCATGAGTGGATCTAGTTTTGTACAAGACAGAGTGTGATATATACTAAGGCATTGTGCTTAAATCCTCTCTTCCAAGCCAGCATATATATCCCCTGCTGCTGCTGCTAAGTCGCTTCAGTAAGTGTCTGACTCTGTGCAACCCCATAGACAGCAGCCCACCAGACTCCTCCGCCCATGGGATTTTCCAGGCAAGAGTACTGGAGTGGGGAGCCATTGCCTTCTCCGTGTATATCCCCTATGATCTGGGAATATTATAACAACTTCTCTTACTATGAATTCCTCCCAGTTCACAATGAACTGCTTCAGAAAAATCATATGGTCTGCTAGGGAGTGTCCTGTGGCAATGACAGGTGCAAAAATGCAGTTGGAGACGAGTCTACAAGACCATCTAGCCCTCCATATAGGACTAGTTGAAGCTTCAGCTGTCCTGATATTGAGAGTCAGCTTCTCTCCCTTTCCAATCTTGTCTTCCTTACTTCCTCACAGGACTGCATTTCAAATCACTCCCCAATAAATATTCAGCATGCAACTATCTCCTTTCAGTCCGTTTCTAGGGAAATCATGCTGAGACAATATACTTGAAAAATTCTGTCACAGCTAATCTTCTTGCTGTCATTATTTAAAAAGCATTGCTTTTCCACCCACTGTAATCTTCAAAACCAAGTGAAGGGGTGTATTCTACATCTATGAGTTCTTCTTATGTGTGACTACATTTCTGGTGACCCTTTGAACTTGCAATTCTTCATTTGTTGGTATGCCTGCTTTATTAAATGCCTGCTTTATTAAAAATAAGTAGCTTCTTCAAATCAAGGATATTTGCCTCTAGAAATTTTCTAAGGCTTAGCAAATTCTTAGTACATAGTAGTACATAGTTAAAAATATTCATTAACTGAATGAAGAATTTACTTAAATATGTATTATTTACCAGGAAAGAGCTAGTAGCTCTAATAAGCTTGTTCTTAAAACACTCAAAAAGAAAATATCATGATGGAATTTAGGACAGCTCAGTTTAGCACTATTTACTCTTCAGTGATGAAAATATATCTATCCATCTGCAATTAAGGGATAAAAAGGAAAAGACCAATACAGCTGGGGAATATAAAAACTATATATATAAATACACACACACACATATATACACACACATACACACATACATATATATATATACACACATACATATATATAATATAAACACAAATGTAAAATGTCTAAGAAGTCTTTAAAAGTTTCTGATTAAAAGACACTTTTACAAACAAATGAAGGAATTGCAAATTCAGAAGAGCCATCTATACACATACATATATTTAGCTTCTCTTAGGTGGTATTGTCAAGGCACATTTCAATGTTTTGATGAATTGTAGATTCCTAACACATGGGTCTTTAATATTCTTTTGTAAGTACAAAAATGTATTTCACTGCCTTAGTAGTAAATTCTTTTAAATTATCCATAGACTCCATTAGCATAAATAATTTAGTTTTCAATAGATGCATAATTCGGAGAAGGCAATGGCACCCCACTCCAGTACTCTTGCCTGGAAAATCCCATGGACGGAGGAGCCTGGTGGGCTGCAGTCCATGGGGTCGCTAAGAGTTGGACACAACTGAGCGACTTCACTTTCACTTTTCACTTTCCTGCATTGGAGAAGGCAATGGCAACCCACTCCAGTGTTCTTGCCTGGAGAATCCCAGGGACGGGGGAGCCTGGTGGGCTGCCGTCTATGGGGTTGCACAGAGTCGGACACGACTGAAGCGACTTAGCAGTAGCAGTAGCAGCAGATGTATAATTAGACATATGTGTGGCGTGAATTCAAAATCGTGCTGGAGTCAGTGTCTCTTCCCTTTATTGAAAAGCTTTTTCTTAGGCTAGCCACTGTTTACCAATTTGCTTCGCCTTTTATCAATCCAGGACTTCAGCATACCACCAATCAATCCTCTCAGCCTTTCCTTTATTCTTAGAACATTTATTTTCAACCTTTTACTATTATTTCAGGAATGTTATAGATGTCAGGAAGATAATTTTAAAACAACGCTGTATCTCACTTTAGAAACTGGAATCAGTCAAAATTGTTAAAAGAAATTTGAGAAAAATATGGTAAGAATATAGGAAGCATAATCATTTACAACTTTTGTTCTGGAATTACCTATTACAGATATATCTGGCTTTAGATAAACAAAGAAAATGATCATTGGAGGAATTATGCAGTTAGAAATGTGCACTTCATTTTCTTCTATGATTTTATACTTGAGGGAAAACTCTAACCACTGTATTACCTGATGGGGCTTACCTGGTGGCTCAGAGGTAAAGATTCTGCCTGCAGTGCAGGAGACTTGGATTCAGTCCCTGGGTTGGGAAGATCCCTGGGAGAGGTGAATGGCAACCCACCCCAGTAGTCTTGCCTGAAGAATTCCATGGACAGAGAGCCTGATGGGCTACAGTCCATGGGGTGGCGAAGAATCAGACATGACCCAGTGACTAACACTGTACTGTATTAACAGAAGTTAATTTTTAAGATTTCAGTGATTCTCAAAAGAGTTTAGGTTATGGGTAATAGGGTCCTTTAGCTCTTTGCAATGGAAATTGGTAAGAAGTTCATATTTTAAGTCATTTTTATTGACACTCTTCCCAAATAGACTAAAACATGCCTTGTTACAGTTGCCTAACATACAATAGATTTTAATTAGAGGATGCATAATAGAATAGATTTTAGAAAGGACTGAAACAATAATCCAGACAAAAGGAATTTATGAATCTTCTTGACTCTCTCTTAGAGAGTCAAAGAATTACTATTCTTATAGTCATTTTTTGAAATTCTAAGGGAAAATAATATTCTAATTTTTCTGTACTTGGAATATACACACATTTTCTTCCTTAATTTCTTAGAACAAATGGACTCTAATTCAATTTTAAGTGATAAAATCCATTTAGTAGCATTGCCACTAATTTCCATTTTATAGACATTAATAAATTTATGTTAAGGATTTTCTGTGTATGCTTCCTTAGAAGCACATGTACAGCTATAATGAAATTTATGCAGGGAGAATATTTTTCTATCATCCAAATATTTTACAGATATGAATATTTTCAGCAACTTGACATTCATCCCTTTACATATGTAATGCTTTTGTTATTTAGTCACTAAGATGAGTCTGACGCTTTTGTGACTCCATGGATTGTAGTCCACTAGGCTTCTCTCTCCATGGAATTTCCCAGGCAAGAATACTGGAGCGGGTTGCATTTCCTTCTCCAGGGAACACATTTACATACTTAAATTTAATTACTTTTTTATAAAACATTTCAGCATCCGATTATGCATCTTATCTGTGCACTCTTTTATTCGCCTGCTCATACTTTATAGAAGTAACTTACTTTACTTTTTTTCTGAATTTCCTCTTCCTCTACTTCTCAGAATTATTTCTAATATTTGTTCATTGTTTTTCATGGACAAGTATCACAGATACTTTTGGCCTAAAAGCTGTTCTCCCCTTCTCTGATTTTGGAGCAGTACTATTTTCTAGCCTCCTCTGTAGCAAGGGTTTGTTATAGAACACAATTCTGAATAATCAGATATAAATAGAAATTGCTTAATTTGGCTCCCAAGAAGGTTCTTAAAAGAGGGCAGATCCAGAAGTGTATAGTAAAACTTTCACTGGCTTGCAAGAACGGATTTTGCCCATCTCTTCACAATTCCATGTTTACTGACCTCATACTGGTATCTTAAAAGTTAAGTTATAGTGGGTGTAATATTAGCAAAATCAGCAAATGCTACAAATCAAGGACATCCCCATTGCATGCTTTTTCCAAATGTAGCTAGATGTAGCTTCTAAATATATCATTGGGGCAGACTCTTACCAACTGCCTCTAGCCTTCCTATTCTTTCTTCCGAAAATTCAAACAATGATATAGAGGAAAAATAACCACCTGCGTCTGTCTAATGGCATAATGGAACTGCCATAATAACCCAGGACTGCCTCCTTCCACGATTTCTGTTACAAGAGAAAATTTAAAACTGCTTTACATACACCACTGTCACCGTGCGTTTGGCTGCAATTATACATAATTCTAACAAATACAAAAATGATCATTTTGCAGATGATCTATGTTTCTTATAAAACAGATTTTCATTTCACATTTTAGAGAACTATTATCTCACACATAAGTTAATGGTTAAAAGATACATCAACAAAGAACTGGTAAGTTTTGATATCTAGAACTCACTCTGATGATAATTTGAAAGATCTGGTGAAACTCATTTATGAGTGCTGATTTTACATGGACGTTTCACATGGAGCATTTGAGGATGTAGGGCTCACCTGAAGTGCCATAGGGCACAAATAACTTAATAATAGAAATATGGAGTGAAATGGCTATTCCAGCACACAATACCATCTGAACCTCCTTTCAGGTCGTGAGTACAACTCCTTTCAACCTCACACGATATTTACAAAGAGCGAAAAATACCTGAAAAGTGCAGCCTGATGTACTTTGACTAGCAGTGGATCTATTGCAGAAATATGGAGGAAATCTCCACTATTTATAAGAGCAGTGCATTTATAATGTGGAGCAGGTTAGTAGCTCTTGCAGGGTGTATTGGTAAAAGCAGAGTGAAGCGATTCATCTAAAAGACAGTATAATCAACCTATACGCTTCTTGTACTGTGTGGTTAGAAACACAACTTTGTGCTATTCAGAAAACTAGTATTGTAAACAAAAATGAGATACATTAAAATTTAGTAGTATAGTACTTATTTAGCAAATTAACTAATATAAAAACACTCCAAGTTTGGTTTAGGAAAGTTTTGCATAGTAGACAGATGCATTTAGTCATTGGACATAAATCTACATTGCTTGTATGTGTGTCCACCACTTTACTGTATTGTTTTATTGCTATAAAATGTCCAGTGCTTTCTTTGTGTCTATACTGCCTTTTTAAAGATTTGTCTTTTTTATTACCTTTCAGAAAATTGTACTATAAACAAAAATATTAAAAGACGCTTTCAGGGAATTATATTACTAGTCATAAAAAGTTGATTCTTCCAAAACATTTATTGTTCCTTCTCAAGTAGTTCTGATTATCAGCTCTGAAACAGAGAAAATATTTTATTTCAGCTTATGAGAAAATAGCCCAGATGTATATTAGGATCAAGGGTATACCTTGTTATAAAAATGAACTGTTTTGAAGAATAAAAACTCAATTTCTGTAGAGTTTTATATATATTTACATATTTCCCAATGCTTTATCTATATGAATATTAAACTTTAACATGCCTAAGATGTGAAATAATGTCCTGAAGAATCTGTCATTAACTCATATTCTACTCTCCTTATTAAGGCACTACTGATTCCGATGGTAGTACAGGCCAGTAATGTTAAATTTTTCACAGCATCTCAGATGTATCTGTTGTAGGTAAGCCTCAACTCATGGATCTCAAAAAGCTAAATTAAAGGGACAACTAACAGTCTTAAGAAAATATTGTTGAATTTCTAGCTGTTTTGGGTGAGGGAAGACTATTTCAACTTTTTTGCAATATTAATATGAATGAGGTAGGATTCTTTCCATCAGTAAAATAACCTCACTTGCCTGAAGCCTGAGGGAAAATGAAAAATTTTGAAAATACTTCTCAAAAGATTTTGATATGGCCACCAAACTGTTTAAGATATGGCGCGGTCTAGATGGAGAAGAGTGTGATTCATGGCACAGAGTTAAGCAAGAAAGCAGCAACAACAACAAGGCATTGCATCAGTCTGTTTGGGCTGCCATACCAAAATAGCACAAACTAGGTGGCAGAAACAGGAACTGACGCCTCACGGCTCCAGAGGCTGCAAGTCCACGCAAGGTGCCCGCGTGGCAGGCTGCACTCCGAGGCCTCTTCTCTTCGTGTCTAAGCAGCTGCCATCTTGATGGGTGAGTATATGAACCTTTTATTTGTGCAAGAGAGTACAAGCCCTTTCTGATGTGTCTTCTTATAAGGACTCAAATCCTATAGAAGCATATTCCTTTTATGAAATAACTTAACCTTAATTGCTTCCTTATAGCGCCCACTTCCAAATACAGCCACACTAGAAGTTAGCGTTTTAGTAGAGAGATTTGGAGGAAACATTTAGCATGTGAATCTGGAGGAACATTGGAGGAAACAGAAGCATTCAGCCTGTGACAGTTAAACCTTAATTTTCTGAATCATCAATTACTATAGTATCTACATATTACAGGAAAATAAAAACTAAATTCAGAAGATTATTTCTAACTCTAAATTATTTTTAACATCACTCCAGAGTGGCTTATATCTTTAAAACAGTAACAACAGAAAATAAGAAAAAAGACAAAAATCCAAAATAATAAATGATAAATCTATTTTTGAAAGAGCTTATAGTACAGAAGAAGGAAAACATGGAAACAAGAATAGTTGTATAGCAGTGGCATTTATGTTAGGCAAATTAAATATACATGTATAAAAACATTTTGTAACTTCAAAGGATGTTAACAAAAGATTAGAAGAAAGAGTGGAGAATGACATTAGAATGAAAGAAAAATAAAATTTTAATCAACAGAGACATCAACTGGACTGAAAACAATATTTAATCATCTGAAGTAGATGATTAACTTAATTCATCTGTTCCTGAAAATTATTAACAAAACAAAGGAGAAAAAAATCACATGAGCAAGTAATTTACTTAATAAAACATTTGCTAAAAACCTTGTGTAAATATTCTTTAATTCTTTAAAAGATGAGATCAAATATCTCTTTATAGGATAGAAAATTTTATTTAATGTCTGCTTGTTTATTTTTAAGGACAACGCAATGGGAATTTAATTGTAATTATTCTAAAATATTTTTTCCATATGTATTGTCTTCACAAACTTTACTACCAATAGCTCCTATTCTAAACATGACTTAAGAAAACAGAAGTCTTTGAAAAAATAAGTATAAAAAATTCAAAAACTAGTAAGAATCCTCAAAAACTAGTATCAATATCAAAATAATAAAAACATGTACTTGGTGGCATATGTATCCTTTGTATCTGTGTTTGTATGCTTCTGTATGAATATGTATCAGGACTGAACGACACTCATGATCATGATAGGCAAGTGGGAGGAATTAGTATTATTTTATTATAAGGTATTCACACTACCCATGAAGTGATGCAGTGGTATTTGAAAGTAGATTTGGATTAACTATAAATACTACATATTCCAGGGCAGCCATAAAAAAAAGAAAAAAAAAGTTAAAAACAGCATAACTAATAAACCAATAATAGAGATAAATGGAATCATATAAAATGCTAAATTACAAAAACAAAAAGAAGAAAAATAGATGTGGAAATCCAAAAGTAGGGACGAAGAATTAGGTCAATAAACAGAAAAAGGTAACAGATATGGTAGATATTAATCCAACTCTATTAATAATCATTGTGGTTGTTAATGGCCTAAAGAAATAAATGATAAAAGTTGTCTGAGTGAACCCCAAGCCAAGAAACTTACTTAAAATATAAGACACATATGAATTAAACGTAAATGTTTAGAGAAAAATATGCCATATTAACACTAATCAATAAAAGGCAAGAAGAGCTTTACTAATTTCAGATAAAACAGATTTTAAAGGAAGACACATTATCAAACATAAAGAAGGGGTATTGCATAATGATAAAGGGCTCAATTCTTCATAAAAATACAATAATCTTAATATGTAAGTGCCTGAAACAGAGCAGCAAGCTATGTGAGGCAAAAACCATCAGAACTGCAAGGAGAAATAGATGAATCCATTATCATAGTTGGAGACACTAACACCCTTCTCTCAGAAATGGGCAGGTCCAGCAAACAGAAAATCAGCAAAGATATAGTTAAAGTCAGCAATACCATCAATGGGTATAAAGACATCTGTAGACTACTTCATCAGACAACAGCAGAATACACATTCTTCTCAAGCTCATGTGGGAAAGTCACCAAAAGACACCATATTCTGGGCCATAAAGCACACTTTAACAAACTTAAAAAAGTAGAAATCATGCAGTATTTGCTCTCAGACCACAATGGGATTAAACTAGAAATCCATAACAGAGAGATAACAGGAAAATAGCAAAATGCAGAGATTAAGCACCATGGATCAGAGAAGAACTCTTCAGAATAATTAAAAATATTTTTAACAAAATGAAAATGTGAACTGTAATAAATGAAGTACTCTAGTGGATATTTGAAATGGGAGAGGGTATGCATGTGTGGGGACAAGGATTCAGTGGAAAGGTGCTTTACTGTACCCTCAAATTTGCTGTGAACTCTTAGCCCTAAAAAAAAAAAAAATTTAACTATTAAAAAAAGAAAAAAATCCTGTGGAATTTTCTAGGTGGACCAAACAATCAAAATGGAGTTCTGAACAAAGGAACAGATATCATAAGACATTTACAGAGAAAGAAAATTAAAGGAAAAAAGGGGTCTGGTAATATATTGAGAGAAATCTGACCATGGATTGCCATAAAAACTCAACCTGGTACAAATATGCAATGAAACACTACTCATCCATAAAACACGGCTGGGCCAGAGACTAGAGTGCTAAGCGAAGTGAGTCAGAGAGGAAAAGACAAATACCGTATGACAGCATTTATATGCAGAATCTAAGATATGATATAGATGGGGTGCCATTGCCTTCTCCGATGATACAGATGGAGTTATCTATAAAACAGAAACATACTCACAGACATAGAGAACGCCCGTGTGGTTGCCGAGGGGGCGGGCACGGTGGAGAGAAGGATTGGGAGCTTGGGAAGAGCAGACACAAGCTACTGAATACAGGAGTAATGAACAGCAAGACCCTACTGTGCAGCCCAGGGAACTGGGTTCAGTACCCTCTGATAAGCAGTAATGGACAAGAAGATGAACGAGAATGTGTGTTTTGCTGTATAGCAGATATCAACACAACATTTTACGTCAATTCTAGTTCAATACATTTTTAAAATTATTTCTTTTCAATACTATATAAGGCTCCATGTAACACAGTTGGCATTGTCCAGTGGAATAACATGGGGTACTGAATCCTGTCAACATCTTGGGGGATTGTATGACTCTGGGAAGATGACTGAGATGTAAAGATCCTAGTGTTCCTCAGACGTAACGTTGGGGCTAGAATACCCACCTTCTGTAAGGATTAAAGGAGATGACATAGGGAAGCAGCACTGAGCTTCCCACAGGTCAGTCTTTAAAAAAAAATAAAACCCATATTTCTGCTAAGTTCTTCCCTTTAACAATTCTTTTAGCATATTTTTAGGACTTTTTAAATATTGATCTTGCAAATCTCTTTTTGATGTCAAGTAGGTGAAGTCTCACTTAAATAGTGAGTCACCATTCATTTCACTATTTGCCAGGAAATACCATGGAATTAAAGTCTATTGAAAAAAAAAATTTAAACATGTATTATAAAAATCATTAATAGATAACACTTTTATGGACTGGGATATACCCTCAAATGTATTTCGCAACATTTATAATACAACATCGATATTCTTTGCACATAAGTATGCTCTATCTTGCTCTTTACAGTTCCTTAGAAAAATCAGATAGCTAAAGCAGTAATAGAAATAGATTGCCAACACATAAAATGTTTCTTTTCACTTTAATTGGTGCATGACATTTCAGTTTACAGGTAATACGTATCGTTAATCTGAATAGCACAGCCTTTAACTTGCTTCAGTTAAATGTTCAAAAAATGAACGACCTTACATTTACTAAAATCTAAACTTGGGAGAGACGCTCAAAGCTGAAGTATTCATCTTGATAATAGCCAAGAAGTCAATTGAATGTCTTTTTCAAAGAAGAACTGAGTCATACTGAGCTATTTTCAGTAAATTTTATGTTTGCTCATTCAAGTCAAGGTCTCAAAGGGAATTGTTTGTACATCATAAACATTCAGCTAAAAACATTTAGTGGGGAGAGCATCAGAATGACTCTGCATTTTTATATGGCATACAAATCTTTAAGGAAAATATTTTTATCCTTTAATTTTTTTCCAGCATGAATCAGATATCCACATACATCATAATAAAATCTATTTCTGTTATCTTGCTCTTGTTTATACATTTAAAGGTGATTAATGTCTACAATTGGCCATCTTATTTTAGTCTATTTTTCTATAAATTTAAAAGTATATATATATATATATATATATATATATGTTTCAAAGAGTGGTGTGATGTTTTGATGGGGTTTTATTCAGGCAAAGGCTAACTTTAACGTCAGATATAGTCAGTATCAGGTGGCATATTCCCTAAAAGAGGCCATCTTCGAAGTTGTAATCATGAAGCAGATGTAATAAGACTCAGCAAAGTAGCAGTGTCTTCTTTGATTTGTTTCATTTGTAAAGTTTAAATTACCGAACAACCTGTGACTCCCTCTGTTTAATTCTTATCATAAGTTACAAGTTTAACAAGTACTCTAGGCCTTGCTGATGAAGGGTTAGTAAAAGAACAGGTTGTCAAATTGTTGGAGACCTGGAGTTTATGCAGAACACCGATGTTTGGCAGTCATCCTTATTCATGACAGCGCACAGCATGGATCATATTTGATCCTTCTGAGCATATGTGCTGTCCTGCGCTCAATTGCTCAGCCATGTCCTACTTTTTGAGACCCCATGGACTGCAGTCTGCCAGGCTTATCTGTCCATGGAATCTTCAAGACAAGAATACTGGATTGGGTAGCCATTCCCTTCTCCAGGGGATCTTACTGACCCAGCATCTAATCCAGGTATCTTGCATTGCAGCTGGATGTTTTACCCTCTGAGCTACCAGGGAAGCCTAATGACCTAGATATAAGATAGAAATTATAAAACAAATGGGACCTACTTAAACTTTAAAAAACTTTTGCACAGCAAAGGAAACTATAAACAAAGTAGAAAGACAATCCTCAGAATGGGAGAAAATGATAGCAACCAAAACCACTGACAAAGGATTACTCTCCAAAATATATAAGCAGTTTGTTCAAGTCAATATCAGAAAAACAAACAACCCAATCAAAACATGGGAAGAAGACCTAAACAGACATTTCTCCAAAGAAGATATACAAATGGCTAAAAAATACATGAAAAGATGCTCAGCATCACTCAATATTCAGTTCAGTTCAGTTGCTCAGTCATGTCTGACTCTTTGTGACCCCATAGACTGCAACATGCCAATATTTCCCGTCCATCACCAGCTCCCGGAGCCTACTCAAGGTCATGTCCACTGAGTCAGTGATGCCATCCAACCATCTTACCCTGTGTTGTCCCCTCCTCCCCTTGCCCTCAATCTTTCCCAGCATCAGGGTCTTTTCCAATGAGTCAGTTCTTTGCATCAGGTGGCCAAAGTATTGGAGTTTCAGCTTCAGCATCAGTCCTTCCAAAGAAGAATCAGGACTGACTTCCTTCAGGATGGACTGGTTGGATCTCCTTGCAGTCCAAGGGACTCTCAAGAGTCTTCTCCAACACCACAGTTCAAAAACACCAATTGCTCCTTATTAGAGAGATGCAGATCAAAACTATATTGAGGTATCACCTCACACCACACAGAGTAGCCATTATCAAACACATCCACAAACAACAAATGTTGGAATGAGTGTGGAAAAAGGGGGACCCTCTCGCTCTGTTAATGAGCATGTAAATTGAAACAGCCACTATGGAGAACGATATGGAGATTCATTTAAAAAAACTAGGAAAAAACAACCATATGACCCAATAATCCCCCTACTGGGCATGTTCCCTGAGGAAACTACAAGTGAAAAAGATACGTGTACTCCAGTGTTCCATTTACAATAGCTAGGACATGGAAACCCCTCACTGACAGATGAATGGGTAAGAAGTTGTGCTCTTAATACATATGCCTGCTGGAATAATACTCAGCCATAAAAAGGAATGCATTTGACTCTGTTCTAATGAGGTGGATGGAGCTAGAGCTGAGTATACATAGAGAAGTAAGTCAGAAAAACAAATATCTAAGTTAATGCATACATTGGCACCCCACTCCAGTACTCTCGCTTGGAAAATCCCATGGACGGAGGAGCCTGGTAGGCTGCAGTCCATGGGATCGCTAGGAGTCAGACACGATTGAGCGGCTTCACTTTCACTTTTCACTTTTATGCATTGGAGAAGGAAATGGCAACCCACTCCAGTGTTCTTGTCTGGAGAATCCCAGGGATGGGGGAGCCTGGTGGGCTGCCGTCTATGGGGTCGCGTAGAGTTGGACACGACAGAAGCGACGTGGCAGCAGAAAGATGGTACAGATAAAACTTAAAACTACCTGCGGGACACCAGTAGAGATGCAAACATAAGCAGACTTGTGCGCACAGGGCAGGGAAGGAGAGGGTGGGGTGAGCTGAGAGGGCGGCACTGATACACGAATACATTGAGCGCATGCCAAGTCGCTTCAGTCGTGTCTGATTCTTTGCGACCCCATGGACCGTAGCCCACCAGGCTCCTCTGTCCATGGGATTCTCCAGGCAAGAACACTGCAGTGGGTTGTCATGTCCTCCTCCAGGGGATCTTTCTGGCAATATATACATATGTAAAATTAGATAGCTAGTGGGAATTTGTATGTTGCAGGGAGCTCCAATCTAGTGCTTTGTGACAGCTTAAAGGGGTGGTGCGCGGTGAGATGTGGTAGAGAGGTTCAAGAGGGAGGGGACAGATGTATTCCTACGGCTGATTCATGTTTATATACGGCAGAAACCAACACAATATTGTAAAGCAATTTTCCTCCAATTAAAGAGAAATTTTTAAGACAGACTAAAAACCTCATAATGTTTGATGTGCTCAGTCATGTCCAGCTCTTTGTGATCTCATGGACTGTAGCCTGCCAGGCTCCTCTGCCTGTGGAATTTTCCAGGCAAGAATACTGGAGCTGGTTGCCATTTCCTACTCCAGAGGATCTTCCTGACTCAGGTTTTGAACCTGAGTCTCTAGTACCTCCCACACTAGCAGGCAGATTGTTTACCATAGTTGCACCTAGAAATAACTAACTCTAGGCTGTGTGTGTCTTTGGTGCTGCCTCAGAAGTTTTAAAAGCAAGAAGCAATGTGGTCAAGTGTCTTGATTGTGTCCCATACCGTCTATATAAGATTAAAATTGCCAGGCTTCCAGAAATATCAAGAATGCATAGAAGCGGTAATATATCGCTGCAATGAAGATAAAAATGTATCAATTAAAACTGACTTTCTGTTTTCTACACTGATCGCTGAATACTGTACTTTAAAGATTGATCTCTGTTGCTATCTTGCATATATCCTGTTGCTTCTAACTGTTGTATAATACTTCCTGGCTCTGATCTACCGAGTTACGTTTGCTGTTTCTCTCAGTGGTGTACAGCTCATTGTCAAATCACAAACAATATATGCAGTGCACATCATCGCATACAGTGTTGCCTTTACTGTTTCACATTTGCTTCTTGGTTCTTAGTAATCTATTCTTACAAACAGATCATTCTTTACGTGTATTTCTTCAATGCGTTCATTTCATATTCTTTCTTCGAGACCTTATTCACGCAGTGTCTTAAATCTCTCTTAAATGCCTGGGACCGCTTATGGCAATATGAGACTTTGAAAATTTCTCTCATTGAAAATAGAAGGTTACTATGCATGCCAAATATGATTGTCTACAACAGTCCAAAATCAAAAGAAAGACATGAGTCTACAAGTAACTCATGGCAAATAAAAGTGAAATGTGTCATTTAGAAACAGGATAGTAAATTCAACCAAATCTTTTAAAAACAGCTAATCTTTAAAGTTCTTAAATAAACTATCGGGAAAAGCTAACACTGAAAATTATCTTTGTGAGGGGTTCTTAAAGTCCTTGTGTTCAAAAGTTAAACTTAGGTTTGTGTTATGCTTTATATTTTTAATACCTTTCATGATAAAATTTACAGAAAAGTATTCCCAGTTATCAGAGAAACTGTTGTCTTTTCTCCATTTTGTAAATGTTTCTTATAATTATGGAAATTGCCTTCAAAATTCATTTAATATTCATATTGGAATAAAGCATCTGTTGTGGCAGATGGGGCAAACGCCATCAAGTTCAACTGTTTAAATAACCCTTAAGGATCGATGTGTAGTTTACAAAAATAATTTGTAATTCATTTTGGATTAATTAATTTGAATTTATCATGTTCCATAAAGGCACACTGCAGCTGCTCCCAGCATTGCATTGATTGTTTTCAACTGATTACTCCTACTAAAATACGCATTTTGACAGTGAGCAGACAATACCTCTATTATTCACTCTTTATCTTTGCCAGTGAGCACAATCCTCAAAACAATCTGAAAATATAGCATACCTGAACATGATGACTTGTTTGCATAATTAACTAGGGATTTACATTTCTATACTGTGAAATTTCAATTCAAATGTGGCAGAAATAGATACAGATACAAGTGAGTTTATTCAGATATCGCTGAATACATCTTTTGTTTTGCATTCTTTTCTCTTCCCATTGACCTCTACCCCTCCACAAGATGAGAAAAATAAGTGTGTATTTTGCACTCACAATGAAAAACCGAGGGCAATTGAATTCTATTCTTGGATGAGGATTAAGAGAAATGATAGTTATAATTTAGCGCAAGATTTATAGACACAAATGCAATCATTTTAAAAAAGAAATTTTTTGGCTCTTGTGAGAATTCATTAACTATTAGAGCCATTTTTCAATCTTCATTGTCAGAGCTTAAAGGTCTCAAAAAATATCACTGAAAAATATTCTCACATGATAATTTAACTATTATTTCTTAAAAAAGAGTTCTACTGAATAAAATGATTTCATTTTGATTGAATGTTTATAATAATTACTAACTGGATTCTGTAATATATTCGTATTTTATTACACAATTTTTTATATTGTTGGCTTTTATATTCTTCCCTTCTCTACTTTGTGAAGTGAAAGTGAAGTTGCTCAGTCGTGTCTGACCCTCAGCGACCCCATGGACTGCAGCCTTCCAGGCTCCTCCGTCCATGGGATTTGCCAGGCAAGAGTACTGGAGTGGGGTGCCATTGTCTTCTCCGTCTCTACTTTGTACTTCTACTTAAAAATAGCAATACTCTAGTTAGATCAATTCCAAACAGAGTAAATATTTGAATAAAATCACAAAAAAATATGTTTCAATTTCTAATAGTACTAAATTTTGCCTGGATGATTACCAGGATATTCTCAGAATATTCCAAGCAGACCATAGTCATAAGCACAGGAGAGGATATCAATTGGTGTCTTACCCAATAGCACAAAGTTTCTTATTTAAGGGTTAAAAAGTTCATCATTGTTACTGTTGTTCAGTTGCTAATTTTGTCCAAATCTGTGACCCCATGGACTGCAAAACATCAGGCTCCTCTGTCCTCCACTGTCTCCTGGAGTCTGCTCTAACTCATGCCCACTGAGTAGGCCATGCTATGTCATCTCATCCTCGGTTGCCCCCTTCTCCTTTTGTCTCCAGTCTTTCCCAAGATCAGGGTCTTTCCAATGAGTCAACTCTTTGTATCAGGTGAGCAAAGTGTAAGAGCTTTAGCTTCAGCATCAGTCCTTTCAATGAATATTCAGGGCTGATTTCCCTTAGGATTGACTGACCTGATCTACTTGCAGTCTAAGGGACTCTCAAGAGTCCTGTCCAACACCACAGTTTGAAAGCTTCAATTCTTGGGAGCTCAGCCTTCTTTATGGCCCAACTCTCACATCTGTACATAGACTACTGGAAAAACCATAGCTTTGACTATATGGACCTTTGTCAGCAAAGTGATGTCTCTTCTTTTTAATATGCTGTCTGTGTTTGTTATAACTTTTCTTCCAAGGAGCAAGAGATTTTTAATTTCATGGCTGCAACCACCATGTACAGTGATTTTAGAGCCCAAGAAAACAAGATCTGTCATGCTTCTACTGTCTCCTCTTCTATTTGCCATGAAGTGAAGGGACCAGATACTATGATTTTCATTTTCTTTTTTTAATATTGATTTTCAAGTCAGCTTTTTTTACTCCTCTTTCAATCTCATCAAGAGGCTCTTTAGTTCCTCTTTACTTTCTACCATTAGAGTGTTATCATCTGCATACATGATACCATTTCACATTGAGAGGATTCCTGCTGTGGTCCAATCACAGTTACTTGGGTGTGATTTCTTCCATATGACTTTCATTTACAGCAATTCAATACGATGTCTAAATAAGTAAGACAAAATGGACAAAGACTATGAGCAGACAAATTAAAAAGAGGGGCCACAAATGCCTAAGAATCTGATACAAGTGTTTTCAACTTCCATGGTCACCTGAAAAGTTAAAAAAAAAGAAGTGTTTCCACCCATAAGTCTGGTAGAAATTTAAAAGAAAAATATATTGATCACATTCAGGGTTGGTGAGAATGTGAAAAGACATGTAATTTTATACACTCTGGTAGAGGCAAACTTTTTATAGCCTTTTAAAATATAATTTGGCAGTGACTATTGCTTACATCCTTTAACTCAGTAGTTCTATCATCAATCCTCTTTCTACAGAAATATATGCCTAGGTACAGAATAACTATCAACAAATATGCTCATTACAGGCTTGTGAATATTAATAAGTAACTGCAAATAACTTGATCACCAATAAAAGGATTATTAATTCCATGTTATGGAATATTATACAGTGATTAAAAAGCACTACATGAACAGACATGGAATGATCTCCATGGCATATTTTTAAATGAAAAGAAAGTTTTGGAATGATACATGCAAATTGAAAAATAATACAAATACATAAATGGATACAAATATATTTTTGTACCTGTTTTTATTACACACACATATACAGGTAGTTGACAGATAAATATACATGTTGAAAGGAAAAAAAAATCTGGAAAGATAAACACAGGTCTGAAAATGTTGATTATCCTTGGGAAAGGAAGGTTGTAAAACTGGTTAACAGGAGATAAGAGATTGTGGTTCAGAAAAGGGTACAGATTTAAAAGCAACTTTAAAACAAACAAAAAGGAGAATGGAACTGGAGGAATCAACCTACCTGACTTCAGGCTCTACTACAAAGCCACAGTTATCAAGACAGTATGGTACTGGCACAAAGACAGAAATATAGATCAATGGAACAAAATAGAAAGCCCAGAGATAAATCCACGCACCTATGGACACCTTATCTTTGACAAAGGAGGCAAGAATATACAATGGATTAAAGACAATCTCTTTAACAAGTGGTGCTGGGAAATCTGGTCAACCACTTGTAAAAGAATGAAACTAGAACACTTTCTAACACCATACACAAAAATAAACTCAAAATGGATTAAAGATCTAAACATAAGACCAGAAACTATAAAACTCCTAGAGGAGAACATAGGCAAAACACTCTCCGACATACATCACAGCAGGATCCTCTATGACCCACCTCCCAGAATATTGGAAATAAAAGCAAAAATAAACAAATGGGACCTAATTAACCTTAAAAGCTTCTGCACATCAAAGGAAACTATCAGCAAGGTGAAAAGACAGCCTTCAGAATGGGAGAAAATAATAGCAAACGAAGCAACTGACAAACAACTAATCTCAAAAATATACAAGCAACTCCTACAGCTCAACTCCAGAAAAATAAATGACCCAATCAAAAAATGGGCCAAAGAACTAAATAGACATTTCTCCAAAGAAGACATACAGATGGCTAACAAACACATGAAAAGATGCTCAACATCACTCATTATCAGAGAAATGCAAATCAAAACCACTATGAGGTACCATTTCACACCAGTCAGAATGGTTGCGATCCAAAAGTCTACAAATAATAAATGCTGGAGAGAGTGTGGAGAAAAGGGAACCCTCTTACACTGTTGGTGGGAATGCAAACTAGTACAGCCACTATGGAGAACAGTGTGGAGATTCCTTAAAAAACTGGAAATAGAACTGCCTTATGATCCAGCAATCCCACTGCTGGGCATACACACTGAGGAAACCAGAAGGGAAAGAGACACGTGTACCCCAATGTTCATCGCAGCACTGTTTATAATAGCCAGGACATGGAAGCAACCTAGATGTCCATCAGCAGATGAATGGATAAGAAAGCTGTGGTACATATACACAATGGAGTATTACTCAGCCATTAAAAAGAATACATTTGAATCAGTTCTAATGAGGTGGATGAAACTGGAGCCTATTATACAGAGTGAAGTAAGCCAGAAGGAAAAACACCAATACAGTATACTAACGCATATATATGGAATTTAGAAAGATGGTAACAATAACCCGGTGTATGAGACAGCAAAAGAGACACTGATGTATAGAACAGTCTTATGGACTCTGTGGGAGAGGGAGAGGGTGGGAAGATTTGGGAGAATGACATTGAAACATGTAAAATATCATATAAGAAACGAGTTGCCAGTCCAGGTTCGATGCACGATACTGGATGCTTGGGGCTGGTGCACTGGGACGACCCAGAGGGATGGTGTGGGGAGGGAGGAGGGAGGAGGGTTCAGGATGGGGAACGCATGTGTACCTGTGGCGGATTCATTTTGATATTTGGCAAAACTAATACAATTATGTAAAAAAAAAAAGGAGAATGGGGCTTCGACTCAGGAAAAAAAAAAAAAAAAACACATTGTTTAAATGTGAGACAGAGAAAGACAAATACACTGATCATTTCCTTGGCGCTCCTTACTCACTGGACAGTTCTTGTGCTTAAAAAGAGTGACATCTTCCTGATCTCTCTTGGCAGCAGACCTATATCTACTGAATGGCAATGATAGCTCCCAGGCACAGGAAGACTTGCACATGTAAACGTCGCTGCCCCTCCTCACTTGTTAGTACTTAGAGAAACAGCTACTTCCCCTGAACAGACATGTGACTGAGCATCACTTTGAAATGCAAATTTCTAAACCTGAAGAAATTATACAATTGGCATATACTAAATTAGATAAAGGATTAATTTTGTTTGCTTTAAATAAAGTGACCAGGTGGGATAAATCTGCATCAGAAATAACAAGCTATAAATTTGCTACCAATTAGAGTTCTTAGACTCTTTAATCAATAGAAACTGATGAGGCCAGAAGAGAGATTTACACAAGGCTTTATCAAGACTCACGCTGATGCAAGAGAGAGACAAAAAGAGTAACAGATGACCTTGATAGCTCCCCAAGGGTTCCTTAGATACGGTGAGGACAGGCGTGGTGTGGAGAGAGAGGAAATTAGCCAAGATGGCATGTTCAGACTTGCTCACCCCATGTTTTGTAAATCAGTCAGTTCAGTTCAGTCGATCAGTCATGTCCGACTCTTTGCAACCCCAGGAATCGCAGCAGGCCAGGCCTCCCTGTCCATCACCAACTCCTGGAGTTCACTCAGACTCACGTCCATTGAGTCAGTGATGCCATCCAGCCATCTCATCCTCTGTCATCCCCTTCTCCTCTTGCCCCCAATCCCTCCCAGCATCAGAGTCTTTTCCAATGAGTCAACTCTTCGCATGAGGTGGCCAAAGTACAGGAGTTTCAGCTTTAGCATCATTCCTTCCAAAGAAATCCCAGGGCTCATCTCCTTCAGAATGGACTGGATGGATCTCCTTGCAGTCCAAGGGACTCTCAAGAGTCTTCTCCAACACCACAGTTCAAAAGCATCAATTCTTCGGTGCTCAGCTTTCTTCACAGTCCAACTCTCACATCCATACATGACCACTGCAAGAACCATAGCCTTGAGTAGATGGACCTTTGTTGGCAAAGTAATGTCTCTGCTTTTCAATATGCTATCTAGGTCGAAGAGTCTGAAATGCAGTACTTGGATGCAATCTCAAAAACAACAGAATGATCTCTGTTTTGTAAATAATGACTATGAAATCACTTCATAGCAAATAGATGGTAAACAATGGAAACAGTGAGAGACTATTTTTGGGGAGCTCCAAAATCACTGAAGACGGTGACTGCAGTCATGAAATTAAAAGACGCTCCCTGGAAGAAAAGCTATGACCAACCTAGACAACTTATTAAACAACAGAGACATTATTTTGCTGACAAAGGTCTGTCTGGTGAAAGCTATGGTTTTTGCAGTAGTCATGTATGGATGTGAGAGTTGGACCATAAAGAAAGCTGAGTGCTGAAGAACTGATGCCTTTTTCTCAGGGATTCCTGCCCATAGTAGTAGATGTTATGGTCATCTGAATTAAATTTGCCCATTCCGGTTCATTTTAGTTCACTGATTCCTAAAATTTCAGTGTTCACTCTTGCCATCTCCTGTTTGATCACTTCCAATTTACCTTGATTCATGGACCTAACATTCCAGGTTTCTGTGCAGTATTGTTCTTTACAGCATTGAACTTAACTTTCACCACCAGTCACATCCACAACTGGGCATTGTTTCTGCTTTGGCTCAGCCTCTTCATTCCTTCTGGAGCTATTTCTCTACTCTTCTCTAATAGCATACCAGGTACCCACCAACCTGGGCACTTCATCTTTCAGTGTCCTATCTTTTTGCTTTTCATAATGTTCATGGGGTTCTCAAGGCAAGAATACTGAAGTGGTTTGCCATTCCCTTCTCCAGTGGACCATGTTTTGTCAGAACTCTCCACCATGACCCGTCTGTCTTGGGTGACCCTACATGGATTGCTTCGTAATTTTACTGAGTTAGACAAGGTTGTGATCCATGTGGTCAGTTTGGTTAGTTTTCTGTAATTGTGGTTTTCATTCTGCCTGCCCTCTGATGGATGAGGATAAGAAGCCTGTGGAAGCTTCCTGTTGGGAGGGACCAGCTGTAGGGAAAACTAGGTTTTGCTCTGGTGGGCAAGGCCATGCTCAGTAAATCTTAAATCCAATTTTCTGCTGATGGGTGGGCTGTGTTCCCTCCCTGTTGTATGGATTCCTTTCCTGACTTATGCCAGCATGCGCTGGCCCCCAGGACTGTGGCAGTCAGTGCCCCTGAGCCTGCGGCAGGCCACGGTTGGCCCACACCTCCACTGGAAGCTCCCAGACACTCACAGCAAGCCTGGCTCAGTCTCCTGTGGGGGCCACTGCTCCTTTCTCCCGCGTCCTGGTTCACACAAGGTTTTGTTGTGCCCTCCACGAGTCTGTTTCCCCAGTCCTGTGAAAGTCCTCTAACCAAGTCCCACTGGCCTTCAAAGTCAAATGTATCTGTACTAGTTTCTCTGTATTTTGTTGCTTTAGGAGACGTTTGTCCAGCTGCAAGCCCTGCAGCAAACCATCCCAGGTCCCAGCCAGTCTTTGTTTCCTGCCAAAACACCAGCTCCAGATACAGAACTACTGCCTCTCGTATCCTTTTCTTGCCATTTCCAATTGCAGCTACAGGTCAACTGTGATTATTCTAAAAAAGGTGGGGCTGATACAGAAGGTCCAAATACTTATCAAGAACCCATTAGGAATCTTTGATTTCACACGTGGCATATGTATTCTATCTCTGGACTGAGGCATATCTATTTCTTATGCAAATTCTGCTGGTTGGGATGCTTGCTTTAACCAGAACTCTAAACAAGAAGAAACAGCTTCCAAGGTCTGAAGGAGAGGGATGAGGTCAAACATCGAAACCGAATCTTGACCCTTATGACGATGTAGAAATTAGAATGAAAGTTCTTACTGTTGTGATTTACTTAATAGTTTCTGAAAGAATTCTGTATTTAACTCCACCTCTTAACCACATCAGCTGACAAGAGTCCCTTGCCTTTTATGCTAAAAGGAAAAAAAAATCACAAACCACATAGTTTCAAAAGATCAGACATAACAAAGTGTACATAGTCTCCAAACAACACTGTCAATGTGGTGAACTTTAGTATGCCTCCAACAGTGTTTTTGAAGCTATAGAGTTAAAAATGATTTATTCAGTCCAAGACTCCTCAGTCATATTGATTGCAAAGTATCTCTATTTTTCAAGACCGATTCCTCAGCAAACACCAGTGGTGCTGCAGGATAGTATTCTCCAGCCAGTTATTCTGCTCATCTTTAACCGTACATCTCCTGGCATTGTCATCTGTTATAATTTGACATTAGTCTCCTCTTTAGGTAGCAACTATCATTTAACCCTATTCTTGCTTCTCTGGATTGGAATGTGCTGAGAGAAACCATGATAACCTACACTTCGACCCTTTTTCAGGAAAATAAACACCACTTGGAATGCATTTCCCACTTCAATCTTTTCCACCTACAGAAAGTTTTCTTTCTAACGCACTTTTCATGTGGATGTCCTTTATCCTAGACATTAAAATTAACATTTCAATCTTAGATACAAATCTCTCAAATAAAATTCATTTCTTTAGGGCTCTCCAAGTTCTTTAGGATGAGTAACTAAATTTCCTTAGTTATACTCCTGTTTGGATAAGAGAATGTCATTTGTGATCATCTGCTTTGAAGATTCAGACAGGCACACATATTCTCCATTTACTGGTGCCTCTTAACAACAACTTTGATCTTTTTTAGTATTTTAAAGTTAATTCAAAACATGTTTTTTAATATCATCTTCATAGGTATACATCCTTTTCAAACAGAGTTCAACTTTGTTGTAGATTCTCAGAAATTAACATAATTCATTATCCATTTATAACACATGGCTCAGGTTGGGGTTTTTACCTAGTATTTGTTCTCTAATGATTGTGAGGAAATGAATATAACCAAAAGCCACAGTATTAAAATAGGATGAGAAGATGAAAATTTGAATATATTCATTGGTCTTACTACTTCAAAAATCTTAAAATTACCACCTCAGAGTTTTCTCTGTTACTTGGTAGAAAATATTCCCAGTTTCCTTTGCGTATGTCCTTTTCATCTCAAAAACTCTAATTGTCTAATGTCTGTATATTTTAATTTGCAATTGCTTAGTGGAATTCCTACCTCTGAATTTAATAAACTAATATTTGATCAGTATAGAAGAGCTGAAACTTATTAGTACTCTGTTGTTACATGGATATTAATTTATTATGAATTTTGGTTGTTGTTTTAGTTGCTAAATCGTGTTGGACTCTTGCAACCTCATGGACTGTAGCCTTCCAGGCTCCTCTGTCCATGGGATTCTCGAGACAAGAATTCTGGAGTGGGTTGCCATTTCCTTCTCCAGGGGATCTTCTGGACCCAGGAATTGAACCCAGATCTCTTGCATTGCAGGTAGATGCTTTACCGCCTGAGCTATGAGGGAAACCTTCCTATTATGAAGTGCATATGTCATATAATATTTATTATTGTATAGACAGTGCCGTTTCTAACTTTGAGGGAGGTGTTTACTTTCTTGGCATGACCCTATTTTGACATATTCTCAGTTGCACACCCAATTTGTGGGAAATAAACTGGGACAGATTTTTTTTTCCATTTAAGTTGTTTCTTTTGGCTCCTTAGCTGTTCTTAAGCTTCTTTGAGGTTTCTACCATCAATAATCTTTTAACATGCTGACACAGGAAGCTATCAAGAGGCATTTTTATCTATCCTTATATGATTTCATTCATTATGTTCTGTGATATAGCTGCAGTAATATGCCTGTGTATCATCTCAACTTTGTGCTGAATTAAAAAAAAAAAAACAGAGATTCAAAACCCATAGAAATATTCCTATATTCCATTTCCTTACCTAGTGAAGACATTAAATGTAAAAGTTCTACATTGCTTAAGTTATTGATGAGCCATGATACACAGATGGAGCAGAATATAATTTCACTCTAATAAGATTTTCATGTGAAAAATGTGTCGATTTCTTTCAGCACATTTAAGTTATACTGCAGAAACTGAATTTTAATAAATATTTAAGAAGAAATTTCAAGACTCATACAAATAGATTTTAATGACAGTCTAAAACCAGATTTTGTAATTTTGAATTTTCATCTTATAAGTACTCATCATTTATTTTTAAAATACATACAAAAATAAGTACCTATAATCTTAGCTATAAGTATTGAAAGGTGGTATGTACACTTGAACTACAAAGAAAAAAGATGTTAATATGTTTAAATCAATGGCTTATTTATTGAGTAATTTTTAGTTGAGAATAATTCCACATATAGCTTCTTATTATATAGATTTTACTGTTGAGCACTGAAGAATTAAGGCTTTTGAATTGTGGTGCCGGAGAAGAGTCTTAAGAGTCTCTTGGACTGCAAGGAGATCCAACCAGTCCATCCTTAAAGAAATAAATCCTGGGTGTTCATTGGAAGGACTGATGTTGAACCTGAAGTTCCAATACTTTGGCCACCTGATGCAAAGAGCCAACTCATTGGGAAAGATCTGATGCTGGGAAAGACTGAGGGCAGGAGGAGAGGGACGCAACAGAGGATGAGATGGTTAGCAGCATCACCAACTTGATGGACATGAGTTTGAGCAAACTCTGGGACATAGTGAAGGACAGAGGAGCCGGGCGGGCTGCAGTCCATGGGGTCACAGAGTCAGACACAAGTTAGTGACTGAACAACAACAACATTCTCCTCTTTGATTCATAGTTGTGCAATCTGAACTAAGATTCAACAGTTCCAGGAGAAGTTCAGAGAAGAAAATGTGGTATTAGGCAGAGGACACTGAAAAGGTCCAGAATTATTTTTTAGCATAACAAATCAATAAGTTATTATTATATATTGCATGTCATTAAAATTACCTATTTACCTGACCCTCAATAAACTTATGGAGAAGACAATGGCACCCCACTCCAGTACTCTTGCCTGGAAAATCCCATGGACGGAGGAGCCTGGTAGGCTGCAGTCCATGGGGTCGCTAGGAATCGGACACAACTGAGTAACTTCCCTTTCACTTTTCACTTTCGTGCATTGCAGAAGGAAATGGCAACCCACTCCAGTGTTCTTGCCTGGAGAATCCCAGGGACAAGGGAGCCTGGTGGGAGGCCGTCTATGGGATCGCACAGAGTCAGACATGACTGAAGTGACTTAGCAGCAGCAGCAGCAGCAGCAGCAGCAGCAGCAATAAACTTATTCCTTGGTAAGAAAAACATAGTACACATATGCATATTATTCTACTAATTGTTTTATTAGTAGACATTGTTCTATTCTTACTAAAACAAAAATCGTAAATATATTTATGTATTCATATGTAATAAATGAGAAAACTGAACTACAAAATGTTGAAGGAATACCTCCCATCAGAAATCTGTTCATTTTGAGCACAGAGCATCACTGAACATCTAAGTAAATAACAATTGTCAATTTATGGGAACAGCAAATGTATCCCAAAAGGATAAACATATGAATGCACTCATGGTAGAGCTACTCCTCTCCTGAAGGGGCACCGATCACCAGGGTAAAGGTAGAACCTGCAGAACACACACATGTCGTCTGAGCTGATTTTCAAGTGCACATGTCTGGTTCTAGATCATCAGTTTAACTTCCATGCGATGCTGCTTCTCTGAGCTGTAGGTTCTTCATTTGTTGCTGGAAATGAAATAATAGTTCCTACCTCTCCAGGTTTAGAGTGAACATTCAGTAATATTTTCTCCCTTGCAGAGTGTTAATCACATTGAAATGAATGTTAAACCAATTCCAATTTTATTGTTAAAATAAGCATTACATTTTTGAGACACTTGATGCATATTGTCTGGTGCATGAGAGTAAGTCCCCATTATATGTAGGTTTCTTTCAAGCTGCTGAGCTGCAAAAAAGGCTTATTGCTCTATGCTCCCCAAAATACCTACTGCCACAGAATCTTAACTGTAGCCAAATGCATTTATATAGATTCCCACCACTAAGTCTGTTTAGTTATTAAACTCCGTGTGACTTCTCTGCCCTCACTCATGCACACGTGACATTCTAACCTGTTTTATGCCTTTAGTAAATTACCTATTTTGTAAGATCCACTTATCCTTCTACACAGTAATTGAATCTGAACGCTTTTCTAAATACATTTCCTTGCATTTTTAATCGCCTGCAATCACTTTGAAAACAGGATTAATATATCATATATTAATTCTTACAGTATGTACAATTGTATCAGAAACATAATAGGTGCCAAAATATTTTGCATAAGGGAACAAACGAGAACTGGGAAAAATTGATGGGAGATGCTGGTTTGCAATAATATCATGTGGTATTATGTAAATTACTTACTTAAAAATCATTTAAAAATATAACATTTAAAAAGATAACGAGACATGAATTTTATATAGAACACAACATGAGGAGTTCTTTGCTACCTTGAATATATTTGGAATTAAATCAGTTCATTAACTTTATATCTTTTTGTACTTACTGGAAATGAACATTGTTTAAACTGCATATATTGTAAACATATGGAAATTTACAATATTATAAAATTATGAAAGAGATAAAGCCATCTGGTTCTCTAATTCATGTGTTCATAAGACAAGTCAATCGATATCCAGGGTCATCTATACTGTAATAGATATCTATCTATAATGACCTACTTATGCAGCATTCTTTTCAAAAGAAAATGTTTTAAAAGTCACAAAGCATAACTTTCTTAGTAACACAGATGCACTGGTCAAAATGAGAATAAAAAAATACACTCTAATAATGTAATTACTCAAATCTGAGCTTATGAATAAAAAATATCAAAACTATAAACTGTGATAAATAATACCATCTTCTACCCAACATTAGCATCCCATAAATACACCTGTCATGAAAATGACTATTTTGTTTATTATTTAAATATATGTTTCTTCTAATAAACCTGTTTTTAATATTTTTGGTTTGCCTTTATAAAGACATTTATAATTTTTTTTAGCCAGAATTTAGCCCACTGATTATGATGTCTTTTACTTGAAAATAACAGATAAATGAGTGAAAGGTTAAGAAATATATTTAAAACCATGCTCTTTATATCTGTGAGTGTATTTAAGTTTTTTAATATCCATTCATTTTATTTTTCAGGTTCTGCAAATAAGTGATAGCATAGTATTTGTCTTTATGTGCAAATAAACTATTTCAATGATAACATAAAAAACAAAATCAAAGTAACATTGATTCTTGAGGTTCATCAAGCTCACATGTTACAGTCAACTTCTGACAGAAACGACTCTCAAAAATTAAAAAAAAACACACACACCCACCCCTAAAAAGTCAGCTATTTGATGACTCTGAAAATTCAAGCTCATGGGTGGATTGTAGAAAGGGGAAACTTGAATTAAGTGACTCGTACTAAGCCGAGTGTTTTCTTTTGTTAATTTTTGCTTTTATGTTCTCTTCTTGCATTGACCTCGGTGTGAGCCCCGCGCCACGTAAAGCCCGGCTTTGACATAAGGGACAGTCGGGTCTGGCTCTGTGCGACCCCGTGGACTGCTGCCCTCCAGACTCCTCTGTCCATGGGTTTTCCAGGCAAGAATACTGGAGGGGGGGTGCCATTTCCTTCTCCAGGGGATCTTCTCATCCAGAGATCGAACCCAGGTCTCCTGTACTGCAGGCAGATTCTTTACTGTCTGTGCCACCAGGGAAACCCCCTAAGACAGGCTTTAAATGTACCTAAAGCTGATGGAGTTCCCAGCCTCTAGGGAAAAACATGGACTGTTAGCTTCAGGTCATAGCAGGAATTCTTATTAATATTATTATTTTTTTAATTCAGAGGCTATTTTTAGCAAGTTACAAGTATAAGAAATTGAGTTCCCTTTGTGCTCCTCGCTCACGACCCTCCCCCTCCACGGTCTCTTCAGTTATTATCATCCTGCATTTGTGGACTACTGTGTTTGTAATTTATGAGTCAATATTGATGCATTATTATTGGCTAGTAATAATAAAAGTCACATTTCTGTTTATTGCCCATGTTTCACATTATGTCGGTTTTGACACATTTTAATGAAATGTTTCAATTTCATACAAAGTAATCTGTCTGAAATACGTCCTGTGTTCCACATACTTATCACTGGTTCCATCCCCAGCCCCAGTTCCTGGCAACCACTGGCTGTTTCTTCAAATCTCCGTAAGTTTTCTCTTTTACAGAATATTATATATTTGCATTCATTCAATAGGTAGCCTTTTTATACTGGCTTCTTTCAGAAGACAAATCTTAAGTTCTTCCACATTTTATTGTGACTTGGCAGCTCGCGTCTTCTTATGGCTGAATAATATTCTGCAATATAATATTCCTCAATTTATACATTCATCTACCAAAGGGCATTTCACTTGCCTCCAAGTTTAAGCAAGTATAAATAATACTTCTAGAAACATATGTTGGGAGAGATTTTTGGGTGGATATGTTTTCAACTTGCTTATGTAAATATCAAGAAGTGTGATTGCTAGATACTATTAAAGAGCTTGTTTAGTTTTACAAGAAACTGCAAAACTGTCTTCCAGAGTGGCTCTAACATTCTCACTCCCTCCAGAAACAGCTTCACATCCTTGTCAGTTTTGGGTATTGTCAGTGTTTTGGATGAGAGAAACGCCAAGACTTAAGCTAATAAACTGGAGAGGAGGCCGCCTATGAGCAGGATATTATGTGGTTATTCACGGCAAAGAAAAAACAGAAGACGTGACAGAACCAAAACAGCAGAGCAAAGCAGAGAAAGTCAAACTACAAAAAACACCGTTTCAGCAAATCACAGGTTAAACTCTGAGTGGCATATACCAGGGGGAAACTCATACATCATAAAAGAGTCATTGAAATTACATCTCCCAGATGAAATAAAAATTATATTTTCAACCTAGATGGATTAATTGCATGGTAAAACAAACAAAAGCAAAAACTATATATATATATATTTTTTTTTTTTTCAGATTTTAACAGAGCCCAGTAGCTCAAAGCATAATACTAAATTTGTTCATGAAAAAAATCCAAAACAGCATTTAAAGAAACAAGAGAAAAGGCAGTAAGCATGCCAACACTCCAATGAGCCAGATATGGGAATTATCAGACAAATGCTTTAAAGCAGCTCCTGTAACACTACTCAGGGTTTCCCAGGTAACGCTAGTGGTAAACAACGTGTCTGCCAATGCGGGAGACGGAAGAAATGCAGGCTCAATCCCTGGGTCGGGAAGATCCCCTGGAGGAGGGCGTGGCAATCCGCTCCAGTGTTCTTGCCTGGAGAATCCCATGGACAGAGGAGCCTGGCGCGCTACAGTCCATGAGGTCGCAAAAAGTTAGATACAACTGAACCAACTTTGCATATGCGTAACACTGCTCAGTGAGGGGAAAGTAAAGTCTCTCAAAATGAATAAAAACAGACATTCTCAGAAGAGAAGTAGAAATTATATGAAAAAAAGAACCAGATATGTTTGAAATTGAATTATAAAATATTTTAAATAACACATTTACTCAGTGGACTAAATAGTAGAATGGAAATAAACAGGAAAAAAAATGGAAGTGAAAGTAAAAGAGTCCATTAAGTAAATGAAGGTAGATAAACGGTAATTAGCCAAAAGAACAAACAAGTGAAAAGTTAGCAACACATTATGGTTAAATTTTAGAAGATCTAATATTTATTTACTTGAGGACCAGAAAGATAATATGAAAAGACAGCTAGGAAGGCAATGGGGGAATAAGTAATTTTCAGAGTTTGCATTTTTTGTAATATGAAGATTAAGATTCAGAAACTCAATAACCCTAAATAAGGTCAACTCAAATATTCAATATACTCACAGATATGCCACAATAAAATTTCTGAAAACACAAAATAAGCAAAAAATCTTGAAAGCATCAGGAGAATAATGACATTTTACATAGAAGTGAATACTATTTTGAATGACTGCAGATTCCAGTGGCAATGAAACAGCAAATTTAAAGTGTCAACAAAGAAAACTGTCAATGAACAATTCTGTATAAAATGATAATATCACTTAGAAATGAATTGAAACATATTATCAAACAAAAGAAACCTAAGGGAATTTTCCTCCAGAAGTATTTTTTCTTTCTTCAAACACACACAGACTTTACTTTTCAGACCAAAAAAAAAAAAATTCAAATAAAATCAGAGAGAAACTTGGAACTTTAACCAAGATATAACATAGTAAACATCTGGACAAATATAAAACACTGATTTTCTGAAGTCTAAAATAAGAATAGCTATGTAAGCAAAACTGAAACAGATAAATACTCAATGTGTATAAATATAATAAATATGACAATTACAGCACAATGATTTTAAGCATTGATATTTTACTTAAATTGGTAAAATAGTAACTAAGAAATCTATGGATGGGTAGGTATTTATATTGTGAGGCTTTCAACAACCACCAAAAACACAGCATTACTAATTTACACCAATAGAAAAATTTCAATAATAAAAATATCCATGTAATCCTAACGTAAGTAGGAAGGAGGAGCCAGAATAAAAACCAAAGGGAAGAAACAAGTTTAAAACAGTGAAATGGAAGACTCAAATCATATTGTATCAATAAACTACAAGATGCATTCATTGCAATTGGTTGATTATAATATTTAAATGTAACTTACCTAAACATACCAAATAAAAGAGAAAAATTAGCAAATTGCATTAAAAATATCAACTATAGGCTGTCTATAATAAACTACTTCATATATAAGGCTCTGCATTAAAATTCCAAACATGGAAGAAGATGCAAACACGGGTTAAAAGTAAGGTGTATTCTGCATACTAGTATTATACAAATTTTCTTTAAAACAAGGAATGTTTTCAAGGATAAAGAAGAATATTACTGATTGATAAGGGCAAATTTAGCAATAAGATATAAAAATTTTAAGCCATTTTCCCCTAACTACATAGCTTGACAATTTATCAAGAAGCAATTGATGGAAATAAAAGAGAAATTGTTGTTGTTGTTAGTTGCTAAGTCATGGCTGACTCTTTTGCAACCCCATGGACTGTAGCTCACCAGATGGACATGTGTTTGAGCAAGCTCTGGGAGTCGGTGATGGACAGGGAGGCCTGGCATGCTGCGGTCCATGGGGTCGCGAGGAGTTGGACACGACTGAGCGACTGAGCTGAACTGGACTGTGGTCCACCAGGTTCCTCTGTCCAGGGGGTTTCCCAGGCAAGACTACTGCAGTGGGTTGCCATTTCCTTCTCCAGAGGATCTTTTGACCCTGAGATTGAACCTTTATCTGCTTCACTGGCGGATGGATTCTTTACCATAGAGCCATCAGGGAGGCTCAAAAGTGAAATAGCAATACTGAAATTAGAAGGCCTGGGCAACACTATGCACCAACGTGAGATATGAAAGTTATATTAACACACCATCCCCAAACAGCAGAATATAGATTCTTCTCCAGTTCCATTTGACTGTATTCTGTACATTAAAATTTATAGCAAACGTATTCAATTCTTCTGTGCATATATTTAAAACTGAATGAGTTCTCAAATCAATGATACAAGCTTTTAGCTGAATAAACTAAAAAATAAGATCAAACTAAATCCAAAACTGTAAAATGATGGTTATAAAAGCAAATTTCAATGAAAGTGAAAAGAGAAAGCAATAGAGGCAATCATTGAAATAAAAAATGCTTTTTGAAAGAGTAATACATTTGTTAAACCACTATTCAGAGTTATCAAGAAAAAAAAAAGACCACTATCAAAATCATTAGTAAAGAGAGGAAATATGTACAGACCATACAAGTAATAAAAAGATAAAATATGAATAAGATATTGGAAGTGCCTATCAATAGATGAAGGAATAAAGATGTGTTGTGTTACAATGGAGTGTTACTCAGGCAAAAAATTGAATGAAATCTTGTCATTTGCACCATCATGGATGGACCCACCATGTATTCTGCTAAGTGAAATAAGTCAGTCAGAGAAGGACAAATACTGTACCATTTCATTTACATGTGAAATCTAAACAAAAGCAAATGAATAAGCATGACAAAACAGAGTCAAATATACAAAGAAAAACCAGGGGGTTACCATAGGAGAGGAGTGTAGAGGGATGAGAGAAATTGGTGAGGGAGATTTAAGGGTACACACTTCAAGTTACACAATAAATGAGTCAAGGGTATGAAACGCAAAGAAACTATTTTACCCTGGGTATATAATTTATTTTCAAATATTGCTAATAATATTCTCAAGGTGATTCCTGTTATTTGTATAAGGTAGTAGCAGTGTTTCTTCTTTCCTTCTGAATTTCATTAATTTGAGTATTCTCTATCTCATTTTTGTGGTCAAACTAAATTTTGGTCAATTCTATTTATCCTTACAAAGGAGCCACTTGAACTTTTTTGACATTCTCTGTATTTTTAAAATAACTTATTTTGTTTATTTCTGTTCTTTGTGATTTCTGCTTTCCTTTTACTTAACTAGCTTTTTTCAAGGTTTACACGGTGAATTTTGAGTTACTGATTTAAAATATATCTTCCTTTTTAAGACGTTTTCAGCTACAAACTTTCATACAAGCACAGTTGCAGCTGAATCCCATAAGTTCTCAGATATTTTCTTTTCATTTTCATTTAGCTCAACACTTTCAGTACTGAACTTTTTAAAATTTCATTTTGAAAACAAAATAGTTTTGAGACATATCACTTAATATCCAGATACTCCCAGATATTCTGCCTTTTCAAATTTATTTTTATTATTTATTTTAGTTAATAATATTGTAGGTGAAGAAAAGCTGACTTAAAACTGCACTTTCAAAAATTTAAGATTATGGCATTCAGTCCCATCACTTCATGGCAAATAGATGGGAAAACAATGGAAACAGTGAAAGACTTTACTTTCTTGGGCTCAAAATCACTGCAGATGGTGACTGCAGCCATGAAATTAAAAGACACTCCTTGGAAGAAAATATGTGACCAACCTAGACACATGTTAAAAACTAGAGACATTACTTTACTGACATAGGTCTGTATAGTCAAAGCCATGGTTTTTCCAGTGGCCATGTATGGATGTGAGAGTTGGACTATAAAGGAAGCTGAGCATCATAGAATTGATGCTTTTGAACTGTGCTGTTGGAGAAGACTCGAGAGTCCTTTGGACTACAAGGAAATCAAACCAGTCAATCCAAAGTAAATGAACTCTGAATACTCATTGGAAACATCAATTCTTTGGTGTTCAGCTTTCTTTACGGTCCAAATCTTACATCCATACACGACTACTGGAAAAACCATTGACTAGATGGACTGGATGCCATGATTTTAATTTTTCAAATGTTGAGTTTTAAACCAGCTTTTTCCCTCTCCTCTTTCATTTTCTTCAAGAGGCACTTTACTTCCTCTTTGCTTTCTCACATAAGGGTGTGTCATCTGCGTATCTGAGGTTATTGCTATTTCTCCCGGCAATCTTGATTCCAGCTTGTGCTTCATCCAGCCCAGTGTTTCTCATGATGTACTCTGCATACAAGTTAAATAAGCAGGGTGACAATATACAGCCTTGACGTACTCCTTTTCCTATTTGGAACCAGTCTGTTGTTCCACGTCCAGTTCTAACTGTTGCTTCCTGACCTGTATGCACATTTCTCAAGAGGCTGGTCAGGTGGTCTGGTATTAACATCTCTTTCAGTATTTTCCACAGTTTGTTGTGATCCACACAAAGGCTTTGGTGTAGTCAATAAAGCAGAAGTAGATGTTTTTCTGGATCTCTTTTGCTTTGTTGATGATCCAGCAGATGTTGGCAATTTGATTTCTGGTTCCTCTGCCTTTTCTAAGTCCAACTTGAATATCTGGAAGTTCTTGATTCACATACTACTGAAGCCTCACTTGGAGAATTTTGAGGATTACTTTGTTTGCATTGAGATGAATCCAATTGTGTGGTAGTCTGAACATTCTTTGGCATATGGGGCATAATTGGTTTACTGGGCTGTTCAAGTTCACTTTCTTTTTTGATTTCCTGCCAGTTGTTTTATTAATTATTGAAAATAATTTATTGATGTCCTTAGCTAATATTATCAAAATTTTCTTAGCTCCCTTTCATTCTCTTAGTTTTGCTAATATTTTTATTACTGTATCTTTTTATCGCTCTTTTCTATTTGATGAGACATTATTCTCTTACTTCCTCACCGTGGACATGCTTTCCTTTAGTTCTCTAACTGTAAATATAACAGTTGACTTAAATCTTTCTCTCAATAAGTTTAACATCTGGTCTTTCTGAAGAGCAGTTCTATTGATTGCTTTTTTGCCTGTGTATTGTTCATGCTTTCTTATTTCTTTAATTTTCTCTTGAATTTTTGTTGGTAAACAGAATATTAAAAATTAATGTGGTGACTCTGGAAATGAGCTTTTTCTTGTGCTCATGGTTTGCATTTGTTTGTTGCTACTATCTTTATTTATTTGTTTAGAGACTTTACTAGAATACTTCCATAAAGCGTGTTATTTTTCAATGTGGTCTCTGCAGTCTCTACTCAGTGCAGTGAGTACTAACTGGACAGAAATTTTCTTAAATTCTTTGACTCAATAAACCTCCCGTCTTTTGAGGGGATGATGGTAGAGGGGCGCTGTGTATGTGCAGGGACATATGTTCATTGTTCCAACAGGCATTTTACAACCGTGACTTCTGCATCACTCTCTGCTTGTCCATCGTCTTAAACTCGGCCAAAGGTGAGTAAGGAGGCTTTTCTCAAGTCATCCTGGGCATGTGCACAAGCCTGCATGTTTTTATGGTCTTAGGAATTCAAGGAATATTATAAATATATTCCAAGCTTTCTAGAAACATCTTATTCTCCTATACTTATGATTGCTGGCCAGCCTTTTCTTAGCCCCAGATGATCTCACTGCCTCACACTTGTGATTTTGAACAGTTGTCTCTGGTTGTTTTTGAAAAGTGACAGGGAAATAGTTTTTTTTCCCACAGATGTAACTCTAAGTCAAATCAAATAAACACAGGTTCTGAAAACAAAGCTTTTCATGGAGCTGCCAGATCAGTCATATAATGACAATCTGGAAATGCAAATTTGTGTTAATTTCAAACCCATTTATCCTCTCCATTGGCTGTCAAGTTGTTCTGATTTCATAGTTATGAATGTTGAAAAGCATTAATTTTCAAGGCTACCATGGATCTGGAGAGGAGGAAATGTTAATCTTACAAATTTATAATTGTTCTTAGAGCAGTTAAGCCATTTTTCTTAACAAATCATTCTTAATCTGTGACAATTTTAGTTAGTTCCTAGGTTTCTTAAAAAGTTAATGTCAAAAGCTATTGCCTATGTTTTTATTTTTATGCAGCAGCAATTTTTAAGAATATTTTCTCCACTGTCTTGGAAGTGTTTATGCTCAAATAATTTTTAAATAATTTGAAAAAAATTAGTGGAGGCTGTCTGGCCTTTTAGAATTGTGCTGAACAAATTAGATATCTATATGCATTAAAATTGATCTCTAATTAAATCAAACATCACTTAGTTTTATTTCACCAAATTATAGATTTACTCAGTGAATAAATAATTTTGGTATTTGTGAAGATGGTAAATTTTACCTACTGAAATACAAAAGCTAAGAACTTTCTCCCTTTAACAATTTCTGATACTTTTCAAAGCAAAGTATTATCAAAAGTAGTAACTAAACCATTGATAATCAACAAAGGCCTTTCATCCTTGAAGCACCTTGATATGTGTATTGCATACGTTAATTTAATGTTAAAATATTCTAATTATATAGACACTATTAGCTTCCTCACTTTATAAAGTGAGCTTGAAAATGTTATGTAAATATTCAAAGTTCACATAGCTAATCAGCTACTTTAGTTTAAAATAAAATATCTTGTATCAAGGTTTATTCACTGAAATGGTGTATGTTTCCTCACTAAAATCAATATTAACATATGTGTTCCCAGATTTCACGTGTGTGGACAGTTCTTCTAATTCTCATTACTTTTCTGAGTGAGATTTGATCAAGAACTTATGCATTATCTACTACAATAAAGAATATTCAGCTTTTTTAATTTCTAGAAGTACTTTCTAACCCTATAATTAGATTCTATTTTTCTGTAAAACAAACTGAGGCAACTTTTTATCTAGAGGAGAGTACTAGAAACTTACATGTGTTATTTGAGGAAACTGAGGATATTAAAAAATTCCATCATTTGCTTGCAAAACATTCAAACTTGCAGCCTTTTTTTTTTTTTAAAGAAAATTATTTTGAATATATGTCCAAAATTTCAAAACAGCACAGATGAAAAGGTTACCTAACTGAGTTTTCATTGCCGCCTTTGCATAGAAGCTAATAACTGAACTCATTAAATTGGAAGTGCAATATATGAAGCAAAGACGTTAGAAATAGGCGAGTATGAGATTTCCTGAGGCCTGATTAGTAGAATGCAATGAATAGGATCAACCTTTTCATCCTTTTCATTTTATGACAGAAAATAAATGTCAACATTAATTGACTAGCTCAATATCATTTTTATTAATCAGGGTCTTATACTGATTATGCTTCTGAAGTGTTCATTTTCTTTAAATCATAACTTTTGTCTTTTAACCTCTATCTATTCATTTATTGTCATTATGAGTACAAGAAATCAATAGGTGACATCTAATGAGAGATTATAACATTTTGACTTCACATACAGATCATTAAATTGGCTAACAAGTTTGCTGCATTTTTATGAAGGGGTCAGTTTTAAGGTCATTTGTCTTTTTTAATGTGAAAATCAAATGGAATTTGGCTTTATATAAGTGAGGAACCAGCGTAGATAAGCACATTTAATTACAGATTTAATTTGTGTCTTTTTTGTAGTTACCATACCTTTCATGTTGTTGCCTGCTATTTAAATTCCATGGAAATTTTATTTTCAAATTCCTTGATGAAGTATATTTTCTAACATTTTGTTCTTATGTTATGCATGATGCTTGATATCATTTAATGTACTATTTTTTCTCATCAAATCAAACTAATTTTACTTTTACATCCTACTCCTTTGAATATTTTAATGACCCCAGTTCTGATTAGCTTTTGCACCTGATTTAAATAAGTTAAAATTTTTAATTCAGCTTTTGTACCCTCAGGACAAATTTACTCTGTCCAGGTCACACAAGTCTGGTAAGGACAAAGGCAAAGTGCTAGAAAAGTATACTTAATTGATCAACAGGAACTGTTGATTTTAGTGTAATTGCAGATATTTCATATTTTTATTATGTCTTCTTAAGGTTTCAAACATGAGGAAATTTTCATGGGTAATCTATAACTGAATAAAATAAAAATGGCTATTCTCAAGATTGCTGGGAGAAATATCAATAACCTCAGATGTGCAGATGATACCATTCTAAAGGCAAAAAGCGAAGAGAAACTAAAGAATTTCTTGATGAAGTCAGGAAATAAAAAGAGTGAAAGTGTTCGCTTGAAACTCAGCATTAAAAAAAACAACAACAACTAAGATTATGTCAACCAGTCCCACCTCTTCATGGCAAAAAGAAGGGGAAAAACTGATGGATTTTATTTTCTTGGGCTTCAAAGTCACTGCAGACAATGACTACAACCATAAAATTAAAAGATGCTTGCTCCTTGGAAGGAAGGTTTTGACAAATGCAGACAGTGTGTTAAAGAGCAATTACCTCACTGACAGAAGTCCACATAGGCAAAGCTATGCTTCTGCCAGTAGTCATTATGGATCTGAGAGCTGGACTATGAAGAAGGCTGAGCATTAAAGATTCGATGCGTTCAAACTGTGGTGCTAGAGAAGACTCTTGAGAGTCTCTTGGATTGCAAGGATATCAGGAAGTCAACTCTGAATATTCATTGGAAGGACTGATGTTGAAGCTCCAGTACTTTGACCATGTGACACAAGAGGCTGACTCATTGGAAAAGACCCGGATGCTGGAAAAGATTGAGGGCAGGAGGAGAAGGGGACGACAGAGGATGAGATGGTTGGATGGCATCACCGACTTGATGGACATGAGTTTGGTGATCTCTGGGAAATGGTGAACAACAGGGAAGCCTGCCATGCGTCAGTCCATAGGGCTGAAAAATTTGGACATGACAGCGACTGAACAACTGCTATTTTTATAATGTCTTGTGGAAGAACAGATGATAATAATTATTTTTTCATATAGGAGTAAGATATTTAGCAAGTCTAGAATGGTTTGGTTTACCATAACTTGAATTTTTTTTGAGCTTTCTGCTTTATTGACTATGCCAAAGCCTTTGACTGTGTGGATCACAGTAAACTGGAAAATTCTGAAAGAGATGGGAATACCAGACCACCTGACCTGCATCTTGAGAAACCTGTATGCAGGTCAGGAAGCAAGAGTTAGAACTGGACATGGAACAACAGACTGGTTCCAAATAGGAAATGGAGTACGTCAAGGCTGTATATTGTCAACCTGCTTGTTTAACTTATATGCAGAGTACATCATGAGAAATGCTGGGCTGGAGGAAGCACAAGCTGGAATCAAGATTGCTGGGAGAAATACCAATAAACTCAGATATGCAGATGACACCACCCTTATGGCATAAAGTGAAGAGGAACTAAAGAGCCTCTTGATGAAAGTGAAAGAGGAGAGAGAAAAAGTTGCCTTAAAGCTCAACATTCAGAAAACGAAGATCATGGCATCTGGTCCTATCACTTCCTGGCAAATAGATGGGGAAACAGTGGAAACAGTGTCAGACTTTATTTTTCTGGGCTCCAAAATCACTGCAGATGGTGATTGTAGCCATGAAATTAAAAGACACTTACTCTTTGGAAGGAAAGTTATGACCAACCTAGATAGCATATTCAAAAGTAGAGAAGTTACTTTGTTAACAAAGGTCCGACTAGTCAAGGCTATGGTTTTTCCAGTGGTCATGTAAGGATGTGAGAGTTGGACTGTGAAGAAAGCTAAGCACCGAAGAATTGATGCTTTTGAACTGTGGTGTTGGAGAAGATTCTTGAGAGTCCCTTGGACTGCAAGGAGATCCAACCAGTCCATCCTAAAGGAGATCAGTCCTGGGTGTTCATTGGAAGGACTGATGCTGAAGCTGAAAATCCAATACTTTGGCCACCTCATGCAAAGAGATGACTCATTAGAAAAGACCCTAATGCTGGGAGGGATTGGGGGCAGGAGGAGAAGGGGAGGACAGAGGATGAGATGGCTGGATGGCATCACTGACTCAATGGACGTGAGTCTGAGTGAACTCCGGGGGTTGGTGATGGACAGGGAGGCCTGGCGTGCTGAGATTCATGGGATCGCAGAGTCAGACGTAACTGAGCAACTGAACTGAACTAACTGTTGGCTCAGACAGTAAAGAATCTACATGCAATATGAGAGACCTGGGTTTGAAAATCTTTTTTTATAGCCTGTTTAACATTACAAAAAAAAAGTATGGTTCATATTGAATGCTAAAGCTTATTGGGTGTCTGTGTAGACTGTGGTGCTGAGGAAAGTTCTCACATCTTATCTAAGTTTAATGGGCCATAGATTAATTAATATTTTGAGCACAGAGGAAGCAAAATAAAGTTCATGTATTATTAAATATTTGGGGAGCATATTCTCAGATAAGTTACCTCAGATGATTAGATAGCAACATCCAAATAGACAAATTATGTTTTAAAAATAATTCACACATAAAAGCAATGATAATCGCTTTCCTATTTGATATACACAAATTACTTGATAGATTGCTATGTTGGCAGACCCTATAATACCACGTAGACACATTTTTGCATTTGAATAAATGTCAGATCCCCAGACTGAAAATAAGCCTGACAGATATGAGCCTTTCTTTTTCTCCACAGGGAACTGCATTTAAACTATTAAACCTCATCCATCCTTTGTTTCTATAACAAGTGGAGTGCATAAAACGAGACTCCTTACTGACACCTGGGTTAGGAGAAGCAGTGATCTGCGCACAGATGCCTTCCTTGTGTATCTTTCAGATGAGATAATTCACCAAGTCACACGTCAGTTACCTATGAAAAAATAATTAATTTCATAAAGACACTCTCACCTACTAGTCTAAAGGAGAAGTATCTACTCTGCTATGATTCATTCCAAAGGGCTTAAAGTCAATTACACATATAAATCACTTAAAACAAGTTATAGTGGATCTAAAACCTTGTAGATATCAGTTTCTAGAAATATGTTCGACTACAATTACTGTACAGTTTTATTGACTGATTTCACAAAAATTCCTCACTAAGAGACTGTAACTGAGAGGCAATTATAAAATCCCATGTTAGGTCCTACTCCAAGTGTTCCAGTTAAAAAATTCAGGTAATATAATTTAATATCACCACTAGACTTTCTTTCCCATGTTATTACAACTAAAGAATACAGGTCGCAAGTTAAAGATTTCCTTTCCTATAAAATCTTAATTGTACACTACTGCCAAATTCCCTTTTAGAAAATGTCTCAAAGAATAAGGAAAATAAAATTATATTCTCTAAGAGGATTGCTGTTTACCAAACCAGTTAATATATTACTTTTCTCTGCAAATGTAAGGAAGCAAGATGGGCTAGGTGTTCCATGTCTTTATTCATTCAGACTACTTGGTTTGTCTCATTACTGCACAGCTGCTCTTTCATATCAATCTTCCGTTTACTTTATATTGCTTTCCAGTCTCTGGGGGAAACAAACTCCCTACTTAAGGAGGCTAGTAAAAGCTAACCTATCAAGCGAATAGAGATAGAAGGTGAGAGGAAAAAAGGAAAACAGCTTTTGTAAGGCCAGGGAATTAGGTAGAGTTGGTAATAAATTGCATCACAAAATGATTTTTGAGATGCTTAACATAGAATTGGGAAAGAGAAAATGTCACTAAAATATAATGAATTTTTAATTTAAAAAGACACGTATTTCATGCTTCTCAAGAGATTTCTCATACATATACATTCATACAATGTACAAATATACTGCTTGCTTCATTCATTTTCTCGTTCTTTTGAGGTATATAGTAGCAGTTATACCAAGTGACTCCTCCATAGCACTGCTCATTGGTAGTTAATCAAGTGAGTATCCTTATTGTGCTACTTTCGATTTAGCCAATTATTTTACCAGGTTGTAAACAATAAAGATATGGCAAACCTTTATATAAATAAAGTTGTGATTATCATAAAATTATTTTGTGTACTATGTAAAATACAGTTGGTATAATAACATCCTATATATGTGCTTTGGTTTGGGCACAATTCAATCTGAGTGATACGCATCAACTCACCCACTGTTCAGTTGCCTTTCCCTACTCCTACCACAACTTCAGGGCTCCCCAGGTGGTGCAGGTGGTAAAGAACCCACCTGCCAAGGCAAGAGATGTGAGAGACACAGGTTCTATCCCAGGGAAGGGAAGATCCCCTGGAGGAGGGCATGACAACTCCCTCCAGTATTCTTGCCTGGAGAATCCCACAGACAGAGGAGCCTGGTGGGCTACAGTCCATGGGGTCAAAGAGTCAGACTCAGCTGGAGTGACTCAGCCCCTACGCATGCACCATGTCTTTAAGCTATGTCTCTCACTTTTGCTAAAGTTACTATCCTAAAGAATAAACTGAGGCGGGAAGAGGGATCAACACGGAAGAGTAGGAGGACCCTGAACTCACTCCCCCTCAGAGACACATCAAAATTACAACTTCAGATACAACAGGCATTGCTGAGAACCATATGCAGACCAGCAGAACAGTTCCTACACACAGGCTGTAAAGAAAGATGCATAAGAGGTCTGGTAGAAGGAATGAACAACGCACTCAGGCCCAAACCACTAGCAGGGCACGTCAAAGGGTAGAGAAATGTCGCAGGCTCAAGGGTTCTCCCTGGAGAGTGAGGGATTTGAGCCACATATTAAGCCCCTCAGCATTGGGGTTCAGTACCAAAATGTGAGTACCTTTACTTGGTTAGAAGACCAGTAGGGTCTATCAGAGGGCTGGAAGAGACTGAACCTCCTCCACTCATGGAGAGCATGCACAGATTTGTTTGCGTAGAGTCCCAGCAAGGCGGCAGCAGACTGAAAACCGCCCGCCGCTCTGCAGGGCCCACCCCTGCGTACCCCTCCATCCGCGCTGGCTTCCTGCTTCAGCCCGTCCTGCTCCTGCACCGCTGTTCACTAAAGCGGAAGCCACCATTGCCAACCTTTGTGCATGTACATGGAGCGAACTCAGCCAGCCTGGGCCCTGACCCTGCCTCCAGCCGGGTGAGACTGGCGTTGCTAGAAACTGTGCTTGTTCACCCTTAGGAAGGAACAGAAACAGCTCAGCGTTGCGACTCTACCTCTTGGCTTTTACTCGGCTCCTAACTAAGGCACACACACCCCCCAGGAAAAGTGGGACCAGACCAGAACTGTAGTCCCAAAGCCTGGGCCCTGGCCACACCCTCCCCTAAGGCAGAAACTGCTCTTGTACCAGGGGGAGGTCAAATCCCCTGAGGACCCCTGCTCCACGACCTCAGGCCCGAGTCACTGTCAGGGCAGGAAGGGACAATGAGCCCAGGAGTCCCTCCTCACACCTGGCAGCGGTCAGCAGAACACCCCAAAGGAAGGCTCAGCCTGACATGTGTCAGACCCCAAAGGAAGACTCAGCCCGACACACGAACAGATTGCATGGGGATGCTCCCTCCCAGGGACATGCCTTTAGGATCTAGATAGGTAACAGTTTCCCCTAATCTTGTTGTATCCCTCATTTCTGGCTGATTAATTTTTATATTTTCTAGCTTTTTTTTTTGCTTTTTTGCTTAAGTTCTCAGTGTGCTTGTATTTTCTTTCTCAAATTGAGCTAGCATTATTACTACTACTGCTTGAACTATTTACCAGGTAAATTATGGAAGGTCTGATGCTGAAGCTGAAACTGCAATGCTTTGGCCACCTGAGGGGAAGAACTGACTCACTGGAAAAGACCCTGATGCTGGAAAGATTGAAGGCAAGAGGAGAAAGGGGACAACAGAGGATGAGATGGTTGGATGGCATCACAGACTCAATGGACATGGGTTTGGGTGGACTCCAGGAGTTAGTGATGGACAGGGAGGTCTGGTGTGCTGCGGTCCATGGGGTCGCAAAGACTCAGACATGACTGACTGACTTTCAGTTTCACTTTCACATATAATAGAAAGGAATACAAGCATAATACTAAAGAAATTTGTTAAACCACAGTAAAGAGACTAAAATAAGAAGAGAACAGAGAAGAACTACACAGACAACCAGAAAAGAGTAACAACATGTTAAAAAGTACAAACTTATCAATAATCACTCTAAATATCAATGGACTAAATGCTCCAACCAAAATTATTAAATAGCTGATTAGCTTAAAAATTGATGTGCTGTCTACAAAAGATTTACCTCAGAGCTAAAAACACATGCAGACTGAAAGATATTCCTTTAAAATGGAAATGACAAGAAAGCAAGGTTAGCAATATTGAGGTAAAGTAGACTTTATGGAATCTAGAGGGATGATGCTGCTGAACCTCTTTGCAGGCCAGCAGTGGAGACAAGGGCACAGAGAACAGACTTATGGACACAGTGGGCGGGGAGGAGGGCGGGGCAAACTTGGTGAGTAGAATGGGAACACACACATCACCCTTTGTCAAACAGACAGCCATTGGGGATTTGCTGGTATGACTCAAGGGGTTCAAACCTGGTGTTTCATGTGGGATGGGGTAGGGGGTGGGAGGAAAGTTCAAGAGGAAGGGGACATAGGTATACCTATGATTTGTGTTGATGTGTGGCACAAATCAACACAATATAGTAAAGCAATTATCCTCCAGTTAAAAATAAACATTTTAAAAAATCAGTATATAATAAAGCACCAAAACAGCATTATATAATAATAAAGGAGTTAATCCAAAAGTATGTAAAATTTTTAAACATAAGTGCACCTAACTTGAGGAGCACATATTATGTAAAGCATGTGTTAGAAATTTAAATGGAGAAACTGATGGCGATACAATAATAATAGGGGATTTTAAGACTGCACTTACATTAATAAATAGATCAATCAGACATAGATCAATAAAAAAACAGTGTCTTTAAGTGACATATTAGGTTGACAGGACTTAACAGATATGTATAGGACATTCCTTCCAAAACCTGCAGAATACATATTCAAGAGTTCATGAAACTTTCTCCAGAACAGATCACAAGCTCAGTTCAGTTCAGTTGCACAGTCATGTCCAACTCTTCAAGACCCCATACACTGCAGCACACCAGGCCTCCCTGTCCATCACCAACTCCCAGAGCTTACTCAAACTCATGTCCATTGAGTTGGTGATGCCATCCAACCATCTCATCCTCTGTCATCCCCTTCTCTTCCTGCCTTCAATCTTTCCCAGCATCAGGGTCTTTTCAAATGAGTCAGCTCTTCACATCAGATGGCCAAAGGATTGGAGTTTCAGCTTCAGCATCACTCCTTCCAATGAATATTCAGGACTGATTTCCTTTAGGATAGACTGGTTGGATCTTCTTGCTGTCCAAGGGATTCTCAAAAGTCCTCTCCAGCACGAGTTCAAGAGCATCAATTCTTCACCACTCAGCTTTCTTTATGCTCCAACACTTACATCCATACCTGACTCCTGGAAAAACCAAAGCTTTGAATGAATGGACCGTTGCTGGCAAAATAGTGTCTCTGCTTTTTAATATGCTGTCTAGGTTGCTCATTACTTTTCTTTCAAGGAGTAAGCGTCTTTTAATTTCATGGCTGCAGTCACCATCTGCAGTGATTTTGGAGCCCCAAGAAATAAAGTCTCTCACCTTTTCTATTGTTTCCCCATCTATTTGCCATGAAGTGATGGGATCAGATGCCATGATCTTCGTTTTCTGAATGTTGAGCTTTAAGCCAACTTTTTCACTCTCTTCTTTCACTTTCATCAAGAGGCTCTTAAGTTCCTCTTTGCTTTCTGCCATAGGGTGGTGTCATCTGCATATCTGAGGTTATTGATATTTTTCTTGGCAATCTTGAATCCAGCCCAGGTTTTATCCAGCCCAGGGTTTCTCATGATGTACTCTGCCTATAAGTTAAATAAGCAGGGTGACAATATACAGCCTTGATGTACTCCTTTTCCTATTTGGAACCAGTCTGTTGTTCCATGTCCAGTTCTAACTGTTGCTTCCTGACTTGCATACAGGTTTCTCAGGAGGCAGGTCAGGTGGTCTGGTATTCCTATTTCTTTAAGAATTTCCACAGTTTTTTGTGATCCACACAGTCAAAGGCTTTGGCATAGTCAATAAAGCAGAAATAGATGTTTTTCTGGAACTCTTGTTTTTTTGATGATCTAACAGATATTGGCAATTTGATCTCTGGTTCTCTGCCTTTTCTAAACCCAGCTTGAACATCAGGATGTTCACAATTCACGTACTGTTGAATCCTGGCTTGGAGAATTTTAAACATTACTTTACTAGCATTCAAAAGTTAACTGTAGTGTTTCTTTTTTTTCTAATACTTTATTTTCATGTTATGTACTGCTATTATCTTAAATGATTTGTAACATCATTTTGTCTCTGTGGATTGGTATACAGATTCCATTCTCTGCCTCTGTACTTTTATGGTTCTCAGTCTATCTGTGTTTATCTTTCAAACACTTGATAGAAGACGTAGTTTTTTTTTTGCAGAAATGTGTCAGTTACGGAATATTTTTGTTCCTTCTGCTGTGAATATCATTATCCTCTTCTACATAGATCCTTGCACCACTGCTTTCCATTGGTCATATCCAAAGTTTGATAACTTTTCTACAAGATGACCTATTCTTTCTCTTAGATCCTCTGTTACCTCTACCTCTTGTTAGATCATTGATTTGCAACTTCCTTCTTCCTTTCTATTTATTCCTTACATTGTAACATCCTTGTGGTAGTGATTTGTATGTTGATAGGGAACTGAAATAATTCATTCTACATTGTGTGAATAAGCTTTTGATATCCTCTTCTCAAGAGCTTCAAAAAATATAAAATAATCCTGAAAGATTTTTTGGTGAGTATTGACTATACTACAATTACAGGTATAAAAACTAAAGATATATATCTGGTATATAAAATAGGAGATTACTTTTTTTTCCCCTAATGATATCTTTGATGGATTTGTGTCCCTCAGAATAAGCAAGCTTGAATAACAATGTTGACTAGAAAGAGATAAAGGTAAAAATTCTGCAAGATCATTCCATTTAAATGGTATGTGATGATGCAATGAGCTTCACATGGTAGCTGTGAAGCTACCATGCAGCTGTTATTTGCAATATTACTGCTTTCATATTTTTTCCAATTCTGTCAAGACACTTCAAAGAGAATAATAATTAAATAAGTGATTGAAATGGATTGACATGCTTTATTAATGTTTTATGTGTGAAATGTGAAAACCAGTCAAGATTGACTCATCTGACTTAAAGTGTCATCTTTTTTCCTCTACAAAATAGTTCCTTGAAGTCTATGTTTAAAGCATTGTCTTTATAATCACTGACTGAAAAATTCAGAACATATCATTATTATTTTTAATATAATAGTTCTTTTATATTCAAAAGAGCTTCTTTTGTTAGAGAAAAAGAAAGATAACAGAGTTCACATAATAGCAGTTTCTTAAATCTTAATCTTGTTATCTATTTTTCAATAAAACCACCCAGAACAACATGGAGAATATATAATATCATTCACACTCTAGGCATAATCAGTAAAACGGAGACTATTACAAGTTTTGAATTGACTATGGGCAGGAATTGAAGTGAGAGTCGCACAGTCTTTTCTGACTCTTTGCGACGCCATGACTATGCAGTCCATGAAATCCTCCAGGCCAGAACACTGGAGTGGGTAGCTTTTCCCTCCTCCAGATCTTCCCAGCCCAGGGATTGAACCCAGGTCTCCTGCACTACAGGTGGATTCTTTACCAGCCGAGCCATAAGGGAAGTCCGTGAGTAGGAAAGTAAATCTAAATTCAGCAAAGCCAACTTCAATAACCAGATAATGGACTGGGACTACATATTCTTTTCACCAATAGTAAAGAGAAGGTTAAAATACTAGACGACAATGTAGGCAGAATACCATTCTCTGGGAAAGTGGGGCAGTTTGCAAAAGGAAGAAGATCATTGGAGCCTATATAGGAGAGAGAAAGAAGAAAAATAATAATAATAAGACAAGAAAATTAAAGAGGCCTATGATGACACACCACAGGCAAGCAAGAATAATATTGATTACACTAACAAAACAGAGAAGATTTCAACTAAGAACTAGTAATTAAGCAAGTTTCTCAAACTCAATACTTACCTGAATGCAATTGTTATTGAAAGTCCAGGAAATATATAATATTTTGAAACAAAAGCCAATAGTAACTATACAATGACTGTCTACAGATAAACAGAAAAAGAAAATTGAAGCATTTCAAATGGCAAAATTATTTCCATAACCAAATATGTAGTAGATGAAAATCGTATACAATGTCTTAATATTATCAAATATCATTTAAAAACAGTGAAAGTTATTAAAATGAAGTCTTATAAAATTGGAAGTACAAACAGGCAAAATGAACACAGTTTGATTTTTTTTTTAAAGTAAGCTTTTAAATCGAAGAAACTGACAGACTCTGCATTAACCAAATTATCAATTACCAGCAATAAGCCATGTCATCATTAACCAAATTATCAATCACCTGCAATAACCAAATTCTCAATTACCAGCAATAAGCCATGCTAATATGTACCTCTTGATGTAGTGTGATGAAAAGGGCACTTTAGTTCTTTGGTATTGTTCTAAAAAGTCTATAACACCAGCCTAACTATGAGAATATATCAAGCACAGACAAATTGAAAGATATTTTTCAAAATATCTGACTAATATTTTTCAAAAATATTAAGGTTGATGGGTATGTAAAATGGTATAACCTCTTTGGAAAATGATATGAAAGTCCCTATAACATATAAAAAATAACAGTTCCATTTGATCTATCTATCCCACTTCTGAATATTTGTCCAAAATAATCAAAATCAGGTTCTCAAAGACTTATCTTCACTCCTATGTACATTAAACTATTATTCAGTATAGCCAAAATATAGAAACAACCCAAATGTCCATTTACAGATGATTGATAGATGAAAAACACAATATATATACAACAAAATATTACTTACAATGTTTTTACAAAGGGTGAATCTGGAGGATGTTAGGTAAGTGAAATAACCCAGTCATAGAATGGCAAATATGGAATGATTCCACCTAAAGCAGGTTCCAAAATGGTCAGACACATAGAAACTGAGATGGAAAAGACTCGAATGAAAAGCATAATTAACATTTTTGAGGAAAAGCATGAAATAGCTAAGAAAATAAAAATACAATAAAGAAACATCAGAGAGAAAGAGAATAAAGTAGAAGTTGGGAGAATAAACTCAACCCCTTAATACTAGAGTCCCAGAAGCTAAATAACTGACTTTATAACTTTAAAATGTACCTAGAACTAAAAGAAAACCTAATTTACTTATTAAAAAGGCCCATATCTGAGAGATATATAAATAAATTATTATCTTTAAGGGGAATATTCCATAGAGCTTCTGTTGAAAAGACAATAATTTTCAATAGAAAGAAAAATCAAGCAAAAAAGATACTTTTCAAAGGCAACAAAACACGATAATATGAATTCATTTTAAGAAAACACAGGAAATAATAATGTAAGGTTTTGTGTCTAACTAAGCTCCTCTTCATATATCCAGGCTATGGAAAATCGCGTGAAAAATATCTATACTTCAGGTAATTCTCCATTTAAGCATCTTTCCTGAGCAGTCCAATAGAAGATAAGTTTCATTGGTCAGTGCTTGGGGAAATTTTAACAAATAGTTTGATAGTAATTTTCTTATTAAAAATCAGAATAAAATAAAATTTGAGACAATAAAAATACAAATATATAAACTTTTATGTTTCCTTATGTACTGTAGGTTGGGATGTATAATGGAAAAATAACTTTGGAATATAGGGTGGTAGTTATTATTCTGTTTTTCAATTTTATCTATGCATAATTGACAAAATTGTGATAATGAAGTGTACAATGTGCCAATTTATGCAAAATGGGTAAGTTTCAGAAGTCTGCTGTACAGCAGAATTTCTATAGCTAGCAGTGCTGTATTGTGTACTTAAAATTTGTAAAATTTGTAAAATGTTCTTTCAGTTCAATTCAGTTCAGTTGCTCAGTCATGTCCGACTCTTTGCGATCCCATGAACCGCAGCACGCCAGGCTTCTCTGTCCATCACCTACTCCTGGAGTTTACTCAAACCCATGTCCATTAAGTTTGTGATGCCATCCAACCATCCCATCCTCTATCATCCCCTTCTCCTCCCACCTTCAATCTTTCCCAGCATCAGGGTCTTTTCAAATGAATCAGCTTTTCACATCAGGTGGCCAAAGTACTGGAGTTTCAGCTTCAACATCAGTCCTTCCCATGAACACCCAGGACTGGTCTCCTTTAGGATGGACTGGTTGGATCTCCTTGCAGTCCAGGGGACTCTCAAGAGTCTTCTTCAACACCACAGTTCAAAAGCATCAAAATGTTCTTACCGTTAAAAAAATAATGAAAGGAGACACAAGGAAACTTGTATGTATATAATGTGAAAGGATTTCCTGTACTGAGTTGTACCAGTTGCTTCACATATATATCTTTATGGATGTGTGTGCGAGAGAGAACGTTTGAGTTTTACTCTTTTAGCGAATTTCAATCAGACAATACAGTGTTATACATTATAGAAACCATGTCAGACATTAGATCCTCAGCCCCTATTTATCTTATAACTGAAATTGTGTGCACTTTTACCAGCTTCTATTTGCCCCATCTGCCATCCTCTGGCAATCATTTCTCTAGTTGCTTCCACTTTCTATGTGTTTCTATGCGCTTCCTGCCTTTTATTTTTAGATTTTATGTACAAGTGATGCCATGTCATGTTTTTTGCTCTTGGGCTTAGTTCACTTAGCATGATAATCTTCAGTTTCATATGTATTGTTTCAAGTAATAGGCTTTTATTCTTTCTTAGGGATGGATAATATTTCATTGTGCTTATATACCATATCTTCCCTATTTATCTGTGGATATACACAGCTTGTTTCCATATCTTGGTTGGTATGAGTAATCCTTCAATGAACAGGGGAGCACAGATATATATTAAATGTAATGATCTTGTTCCACTTGGATATATATGCTCAGAAGTGGAACCCCTGAATCATATTTTTAATTTCTTGCAAAACCTCTATAGTGTTTTCCATAAAGACTGGATCAGCTTAAATTCCGACCAATGATATACAAGTGTCTTCTTTTTCCTCCATCCTTGTCAGTACCTGTTATCTCTTGCTTTTTGATAAAAGCCACCCTAATAGGTGCCAAAAGATATTTCATTGTCATTTCGATACGTGTTTCCCAGATGCTTAGTGATGTTCAACACATTTTTGCATACCCTTGACCAATTAGATGTCTGTGGATAAATGTCTATTAGGGCCCTTCACTTATTTTTAATTGCTTTTTTTGTAATTGTTGTTTATTTGTTTTATGAGTTTCTTGTGTATTTTGGATATAAACGACTTATCAAATATGTTTTTTGCAAATATTTCTTCCCAGTCCTTATCGTGTTTTCTTTTTGCTAAAGATTTCCTTTGCTGTGTAGTGTGATGATTTGCTTATTTTTCATTTTATTGGCTTTGCTAAGGTATCAAAACCCCCCAAATACTGCTGAGACCAATGTCAAGGAGCTTATGCCCTACGTTTTCATCTAGGAGTTTTATGTTTTCATAAAACTTTTTTTTTTATGTCTGAATCTTTAAACAATCTTGAATTGACTTCTGTCTGTGGTGTATGACAGAAGTCTGGTTTCATTCTTTGTCATGTAGCCATCCAATTTTCCCCACATTGTTTGTTGAAGAGACTATGCTTTCCCCATTGTATGTTCTTAGCTCATTTGCTGAAAAATATTTGATCATGTGTGTGGGTTTATTTCTGCGCTTTTTATTTATATTTATCTAATTTATACTCCATCATTCTACTTTTATATGTTTACCTAGGAGAAACAAAAGCCTAAGTGTATACAAAAGCAGCATGTGAGTGTTCATATCAATTTTCAATATCCAAAAATCTGGACACCACCTAAATGTCTGTGCACGTGCGCTCCCTTGCTCAGTCACGTTCAACTCTTTGCAACCCTTGGGATTGTAGCCCACCAGGCTCCTCTGCCCATGGGATTCTCCAGGCAAGAATAGTGACGTGGGGTGCCATTTACTCCTCCAGGGGATCGTCCTGACCCAGGGATCTAAATGTCCACCAACAGATGAATGGATAAACTGCAATACAGCCATGAAATGAAGGACTAATAACTAACAAATGGCTGACTCCCAAAATAATTGTAACCTTAAAAATCCAAACCGCAATAAGTGCTTACACAATGATTCAATTTGCATCAAAATCTTAGAATATTAAGCACCATATTATTGTTACAACATATAGGGAAAGAGCAACCAAGATGGCTTGCTCAGACTTTCTAGCCTCAGGGCTTCTCACTCTCGCCCCATGTTTTGTAAATAATGATTACGCAACAGCTGAGAGCGCCTATAGCACTGCGCATGTGCATCACAAGGTACTCGCTTGGTCGGGGACTAGTTTGGGCTGTTCCTCTATGAGCTTCACCATGAAAGCCCTGGCGGCTGCTCTGCTGGGGCTGCATTGCGGTGGCATCATGGTTATGCTACATGAGGTTATGCTATGGTTATGTTATGGCTGCTGCTAAGGCTGCTGCATCAGCCAGGAGGGAGGCTGTGTCGTGGCTGCCATGCCAACCAGGAGAGAAGAAGCATGTCATGAGAAGCAGCTCCTACTGCTCCTCAGCAGGCTGGAAGCCTCTTAGCGCACACCTTGCCTACTCTGGGTTCAGTGAACAGCAAGACTAATTGGCGTCTGGAACAGGGTCAGCAACGCACAACACCTAACGGACATACACTTAGTTAAGAATATATTTAACAGCTAATTTATCTTTCAATATTCAAACATTAACAAAGTATTGGTTTTTATTCAATATACCCACCAGATTGGGCTTCCCTGATCGCTCAGCTGGTAAATAATCTGCCTGCAATGTAGGAGACCCAGGTTCGATCCCTGGGTTGGGAAGATTCCCTGGAGAAGGGAGCGGCTACCCACTCCAGTATTCTGGCCTGGAGAATTCCATGGACTGTATAGTCCTTGGGGTTGCAAAGAGTTGACATGACTGAGCAACTGTCACTTTGGGGTTTCCCTCATAGCTCAGTCGGTAAAGAATATGCCTGCACTGCAAGAGATCTGGGTTCATTTCCTGGGTCAAGAAGATCCCCTGGAGAAGGAAATGGCAACCCACTCCAGTATTCTTGCCTGAAGAATCCCATGAAAAAAAAAAAAAAAAAAAGAATCCCATGGACAGAGGAGCCTGGCAGGCTACAGTTCCTGTGGTCACAAGAGTCAGACACGACTGAGCGACTAAAACCACCACCAGATCATGATCACACCTTTTGGAGATTTAGTTTTGTAAAATGGAATCATTCACATGTGAACAAATTACTTTGATTTCATGTGGAAAATAGCCATTATAAAATATATCAAAATTAAACATAAGGAAATACCTAGTGAATTGTAGCATTGTTTTCACTTATTTATTTATTTACCCACATATACAGCATAAGGAATCCTAGTTTCTCAACCAGGTATCAAACCTACACTCCTTGTATTGAAAATACAGCGTCTCAACTACTGGGCCTTTAAGGAGGTCCTGGAAAGTTGTTTTTATGTGAAAAAAAAAGTGCATACTTTTTGAAAATATTAATAGGCCAATTTTTATGTTTTGCAATAAGGATGGCAACTTTTTGTAACCCCATGGACTGTAGCACATCAGACTCCTCTGTCCATGGAACTCTCCAGGCAAGAATACCGGCGTGGGTAGCCATTCCCATCTCCAGGACATCTTCCTGACAAAGGGATCAAATCCGGGTCTCCTGCATTGCAGGCAGATTCTTTACCATCTGAGCCACCAGGAATAGCAAACCTAATTGGAAAACATCGTTTTAACTTTAGCCATCCTACTTTTGACTATATTGGTCTTTTCTTTCAACTTTTCTGGTTGCGGTAGCAACAGGCAGCAGCTGTCTCAGAACAGAGTCTATCCAGATAAAATTTCACTATTTGAGAGATAATATGACTAATGAATTTCTGACCATGATAGCAAGCAAAATGAATTCAATTAAGTATTAGTATGCTAGTAATTAAAATTATCTAAATTAATTGAGTTGGGGTTATTCAATTCTGGATTTTCATTTGAATGTTTTTCACACAATATAAGTATTTATATGTTTTCTTCAGATGGTGAAGAGTCTGACTGCAATGCAGGAGACCCCAGTTTGATCCCTGAGGGGGAAAGATCCTCTGGAGAAGAGAATGGCTGCCCACTCCAGTATTCTTCCTTGGGAAATCCCACAGACAGAAGTGCCTGGCAGGGTAAAGTCCATGGAGGTCGCAAAGAGTCAGACACCACTGAGTGACTAACTCTTTCATTTTCTCTTTACTTGAATATGTTAGTATACCAAATTTCTTACCAGTGTCACATGGAGACTCAATTATATTTTATTGGACTTAAAAATAAGATGTAAAAATCTACCATGACAATTAAAATTTTGTTTTTCTGACATCTAACTGCAATATTATTTTTATTACTGTGTGTTTGAGACGTAATGAGCAAGCTTTGAGAATATATGTGTAAATGTAATTCAGGCATTTTATGAAAATATATCTTGCACAATTTCTAAGGAATTTCTTGATGATATTATTAATACTCCTTGTTATGCACACGCTTTAGTTACAAATTTATAAGTGATACATATAGATAGATATTGGAGAAGGAAATGGCAGCCCACTCCAGTACTATTGCCTGGAAAATCCCATGGACACAGGAGCCTGGTAGGCTACAGTCCATGGGGTAGCAAAGAGTTGGACATGACTGAGCGAAGGCAATCAAAGGTTAGATATATATCAGACAAAAGAAATGCATGTGCTATATATAATATGTATGATATATATATTAAATATATATACATATAACTTAGTTTTAAACCAGAATATATATGTATATGTACATATATATTATTTGTATAAATAAACACATATATACATGTTTTTAAAAATACATATATTTGTGGTTTCTCTCATAAAAAAATTAAGCATGAAATATTAACAGTTGTGATTTAGTCTAAATTTTTAATTCAACTTATCCCTCACTACAGATATATTTTAAACATTTTTCTTCAAAATATGCCTAACTTAGTTTACTGATGCATGTGGTCCTTAATATAGCTTTAATTGATGAGTCAGTGAAAGCAAACCTTAAAATCACAACTACATCCATTTTATTTTATACAGGTTTATACACTGTGGTGTTGGAGAAAACTCTTGAGAGTCCCTTGGACTGCAAGGAGATCCAACCAGTCCATTCTAAAGGAGATCAGTCCTGGGTGTTCATTGGAAGGACTGATGCTGAAGCTGAAACTCCAATGCTTTGGCCACCTCATGCAAAGAGTTGACTCACTGGAAAAGACTCTGATGCTGGGAGGGATTGGGGGCAGGAGGAGAAGGAGACGACAGAGGATGAGATGGCTGTATGGCATCACTGACTCGATGGACATGAGTTTGGATGAACTCCAGGAGTTGGTGATGGACAGGGAGGCCTGGTGTGCTGCGATTCATGGGGTTGCAAAGAGTTGGACATGACTGAGCGACTGAACTGAACTGAACTGATAGCAAAATCTTCACTCTCTTAATCTTTTGAGAATTTTGACAAATATATATTTTACTTTAAATTGTCTAAGCTTAAACAGCTGATATAATTGTATCATTCAGATGATATGATTGTTAGCATGACCATTTCCTACGTGAAGCGTGCAGTCTACACTTAGTGACTCTTTAGGGTATTCTCCTTCCTCACAGACTATGACAGAGAACATGTATGAATGTGGTCAATGAAATGTTGATGTTTTAGGAAAGCGAATTTTTATTTTAGGGAAAATTTTGTAGTATCACCACTGTTTTCTATACTTCTCCTTCCCACTAATCCTGACGTTTCACTGCTATTAAGGAAAAATGGCAAAAGGAAAGTGACAGATTGTGAACAAGAGAACAGCTGTGAGGTAGACACCTATTAGTCATCAAAATCTTTGAAGACATAGCTTCAACCATTCACACAGGAAATATGTTTTTCATTAATTAAATGATCCCTAATGTATCCCCTAGTTTGTGCACATCATATCAGCCTAAAATTACTTCTGCATGGCTATATTCTTTAGGAGCTACAATTACATTAGTATGAGATAATGAGAGTTTTTTTTAAGTATAGATCTGGATGAATGATAGTAAATAGATCGTTAGTATGAGGAATTCTTTTCCTAACATTATTCCAAGTTGTAGTGTGACATTTAATGCAACTATTAAGAAGTGTAATAATAATGTTAAATGATAACAATTAAAATAAATCATAAACATTATATGTAGTATAAGAGAAAACCTAGGCTCAGCTACTTAACTATATAATACAGATCAATAAATATAATATTTCCAAACTTTTGCTTCCTCATATGATGATGTAGATACATACTAATCTTCTGTTCTATGGGTTGACATATAAAGTGTGTGAGGCATTTGAGAACTGGGAGATGGACAGTCACTACTCAGTAGGTGTTATTTTGATGATGGTGATGATGATATTGAGAAAGAAGATAATGACTAATAGAGGTTTTCCTAACCTCTATCTTCCTGATCATGAGTCCTCAGAACTTAAATGTCATGTTGTATGGATATGAAAAAGTCAATGTCATATAGCTATCTTATATAGAAATTAAGTGGATAGAACTTTTTACACTCCTTCTGAATTCCAGCATTGATTTATATATGCCAGCATAAAATAGCTCTCACATTTGCAAAATTTCTTTCTGTGAGTGCATGACTAATGGATAACTTTCCCATAAGTCTGTAAATTTTATATTGGTAAGGATTTTTGTTTGTTTGTTTGTTTTATTCCATATTTTATTACTGTGACAAATAACTTGGTATATATTGGAAAATCAATAAGTAATCATTGACAAATAAATTGTTGATAAGAAAATTATTAATAAATAACTAAATGTAAAAGACTATAATAACTTGAAAATGAGGCACAATTTAAAAATTACATTTTAAGTTCTCTTTGAAAAAGAATTGGGCTTCCCTTGTGGCTCAGCTGGTAAAGAATCTACCTGCAATACAGGAGACCTGGGTTTAATCCCTGGATTTGGAAGATCCCCTGGAGAAGGAAATGGCTACCCACTCCAGTATTCTGGTCTGGAGAATTCCGTGGAGTGTGTAGTCCATGGAGTTGCAAAGAGTCAGACACGACTGAGTGGCTTTCACTCACTTTGAAAAAGAATTGAGTTTTATGAGATATAGGAAATTTCTCTAATAAGAGAAGAGGAATAGGAAAGTTTGAGAATAAAAAAATAATTAAAAGTAAACGGAGAATTTCCGTATTTAGTATTACATAATAATCAAATGTTGCATTTTAAATTTTATAATTATTGAATAGACTATATTTAATAATGTATTGATTGAATATTTTTTAATTTAATAAAATTAAGCTAATAGTATTAATAAATAGAAAAGAATTAAATCTCTAGCTGATTTAAATATTTATCAGTACCATTATTTACTGAAATACATTTCACTGACCATTTTGGATATAAATTGTATTTTTCAGTGTCATATTTGATTGCTCTAATCTCCACTAAATCATTTTCCCCAGGTGTCACCCCCAAGGCAATGATTAATGACACAATAATAAACTCACTTTGGCAGTCTGAATAAAATGTCATTTCTGTGGGTAAGAATAATTTTCTGCTAAATAGAGCTTTCTGTCCGTAATGAGATGCTCATTGAAGTATCTTAAACCTTTTTAAAAGCAACCAGAAGCAGAAGTATAATGTTGAAATTATGTAGATGATAGAGTGGTTTGAGTTTTGGTTTTGTTTTTATTTTTTGATAAAGTCTTATCTTATTTTTGGTTTAGAGATGCCAGGGGTAATAACTATTATCAATCACTAACTGTAATCAGGTTTGTTCGTTGGCAAAGGAAAGCCAACCACGATGATGAACAAGCATATCTCTCAAGAGATTATTTTCCTTTTTCTTTAAGAAATTTACGTTTATAGAAACCGAAAGCACCATTTTTGTTCACTAGACATTTTCAATCTAGTGTGCTGAAATTGAGTTTATTCATGTTAGTGACACCTTCTTTAATTGTAACAATGTTTACTTTGGCTTTTTTTAACTAAATTTATTTCTACAGTGTTAAATACAACATACCATTTATTCAACTTTGAAATAACATAATCTTTCTTTGTGAAGGTTAATATGTATGTTGTTATTTATCAGGTAGAAAATTTTGATAGCTTGTAACAAATCGTAGAACATTTTGTATTGAATAGTAATAATTTATCTGTTTTTATCTTATCAACAGTTGTGTTGAATAAAATATTGTAAGTCTCTACAGTTTCTATGATTTTTCCTTCTTTATTTTTCCACATGTGAAATGCTACAATAAAAGTAGCATTGACTCATCAGTTTTAATATCAAATTCAGTATATTATTTTGAAAACATTATCTTCAATTTTACTTCTACCTATATATACACATCCTCTCTAGTATGTAAAATTAATTAGATATGTCTAATTAGTTAAACTGCCTTGCTAGTGAGTGGTTTCTTTAAATTATATCCTTCCACCTGAAAATAGAACTGATTTAAACATACAGCTACCAATCCCTGACAGAGGCCTTGTTAACATTCTCAATAAAATCCTTATGAGAATAAATAAATAAATGTGTATATATATATACATATATGTTTGTATATACACACACACACATACACATATATATACATACAACAATATGGAAATTTAAGACACAACTTATTTTTAAATTATGAGAGTATATTCTGTTAACTCCTGGGACTGGTGACATTAGATTTAAATATACAAATCTGTTTTAAACTCTGATAGGGAAAAAATCTTATCTGTCTGGAAGCAGGTAAAAATCATTTTGATTTCCATACTATGGATTTTCTGTACAGATATATAGTATCTGAACCAACCAAATTTTAGATTTAAATTTTTTATTAGTCAGATATTACGTAATATTATTTATTGGGGCTTCCTGGTGACTCAGTGGTAAAGAATCTTCCTGACAAGCAGGAGATGTAGGTTGGATTCATGGGTCAGTAAGATCCCCTGAAGAAGGAAATGACAACTCACTTCAGTATTCTTGCCTGGAAATCCCATGGACAGAGGAGCCTGGTAGGCTATACAGTCCATGGAATCACAAAGAGTCGGACATAACTTAGTGACTAAATAAAGATAACACTGCATATTATTACAGAAAAATGATACAAATCACTTCACCTTTCCATTTTCACATTCATTAAAAAGCGAAATGTTTAGTTTCTAGTAGTCATGCAGTATTCTGGGAGTTATCAATCTAGATATAGTAGATGGCAGAGAAGCAGTTTAAAATAGTAATAATATCTGACATTTTTCTAATTTAAGACTAGAAAAAGTAGACTTGAGAAGTATTACATATGATAATTACATATTTAGAAGCATCAAAATAGAACTCAAATATATCTAGGATAAATATGATTTAGAAATACCACAGTTAAAGACATTGTAAAAGTATATTATATATACACATATATTTATATGTATACATGTGTTATCAAAACTTATGAATGTGAACTCAGTGCAAAGTTAAGTTCAAAGTGGTAGTAGAGAGAACTGAGAATTCGTGTTGTGTACCTGCACAAAATATCATTAAGAAATAAAACTTTTTCAGATTCACTTACATTGGTGTTTTCCCACACTGACCACCTCTAAGAAAATATTGAAATGAAGAAGAAAAGTGAATAAAATGGAAATTGTGAGATTTATGGAACAAAACTGAACATGTGAATTGATACATATGCCAGTTAATTTCTGTCAGTGTTATTAAAGATAATACATTTGTTTTAAATCCCCCTTTTTTCACACCCGAAGTACTGTAATATATTGTCACTAGGTAGGATCCCGTAAGGGAGAAGACTGGAGCCTGGTTCAAATGTGACTAAAATAAGCCACATGCTTATAATTGGAAGGAGAATGAAAGTAAGGGATATCTTGAGTATTGTGTGAAACCAAATCAGACTTGTTTCCATAAATTACTAATTTAAGAAAACTTGGTAAAAGAATAGTCAAAATGTTATGTGGTTTCCAAGCTAGCAATGACAACCATAAGGTATTCCTTAGGGGGGAAAAAAATCAGTGTAACAGAAGTCAATAAAGAAAAAAGGATGAAAGAAGGAAAAAGAGTGAAATGCTGAGATAAATAGAAAATGCAAAATATAGAACATATAGAAATGTAGAAAGAAAATATAGAAATAGAAAAATTAAAAATTAATTGGAAAATAACTGAGATTAACAATCAATGCAGAGATTATTAGATTGGTTTAGAAATTTAAAATCCAGGTTTCTGCTTTTTGTAAGTTATTTAAGTAAAACAGATTCCTTAGAAAGTTTGAAAATAAAGGGGCTACACTGTGTAAATATTGACCTAAAAAGCAAAAAACAATGATATTAATATCAGGAAAAAATAGATTTGAGAACAAAATGCATTGATGAAAATATAGGACACTGAATATTATAACAGGAATTTAGAAAGAAAAACAAGAATGTATAAAAAGACAACTTTGCTAAACAGAATGCCATTGATTTATATGTCAAGTTTTTACCATGGTCTGTTATGGTGAACTAATACCGTGGCTATTTGTCGTATTTTAGAGATCCATATACTCTTTCTTCTTTATTTTGCTAAAGTAATAAATTGATTTTGTATGAAAATTGCATTTCCTAAAATACTCCACTTGCTCATAATGTGCTATTACCCTAACATGTAGTTAGAACTGGTTTGTTTATATTTGGTTTAGAATGTCTTTACAGCTGCATTCATGGAAAACACAGATCTATACTTTTTTTCTCATATTGTATTTATTGTGTTTTATGATGATTATTATTTGGGCTTCATCAAATTATTTTTTTCAAGCTTCTTAGTCCTTTTACTGTTGTGAAAATATGTCCATGTTTTGGTCAATATATAATTCACCTGGACATAGATTTTTCTTTATAAGAAGATGTGCAATTTGAATTCTGATTTCAGATAATATATTTTTAATTATTCTTGTGTCACTTCAGTTGGGGTTCTAAGTATTTATCCATTTTATCTGAATCTTCAAATCTGTAGCATAAATTACATTAGATGGTTTTCTAATCATTTGAATTTTAGCAAGATTTAGTAATGAATTTCATTTACTTCTGATTTTGGTAATCTGTGTTGTGGCACCTTCTTTTCAACTTCACTATTCTTTTCTTTAAATCTATCTCAGTTTTGTTTATTTTCTATATGTAGTTTTTAAAAAAGATATTTCTAGTCTTACAGTCTCTCTAATTTTATTTTCATTTTAATTTGCCACACATTTTCTCAGTTCAGATCATTATTTATCCCATGATATTGAATATTTTATGTATTTTCAAACTTTTTTTATTTTCTACTTTATACTGGATTTCTGGTGTCTCATCTTTCAGTTCTTTGGTCCTCTTGGCTGCTATGAGCAATTCTTTTCTTTTTTTTTTAACACTAAGTATTATTTTTTTAGATTTCTTCTTTTAGAATTTTATTTGTAATTTTAATATAGCTCTTTTTTTCCCATGAGATATAACTGACATATAGTATTGTATTAGTTTTAGGTGTACAACACAAAGTTTGGTATATATTGTGAAATGGTTACCACAATAAGTTTAATTCATCACTACACATATTTTTCCTTGTGATGAGAACTAATAAGATCTACTCTCTTGAGTGTGTGCATGCTCAGTTGCTCAGTTGTGTCCAAATCTTTGCAAATCCATGAACTGTAGGCCATCAGGCTCCTCCAACCTTAGGTAAAGTGTTTCAAAAACAACTTTCAGAAATGGAAGGATGATGACCTGCCCAATACTTGGTAAGCAGTGACATAGGTGGAGAGAGGAGCTGAAGGATGGGAGGAAAAGGCAGAGGGAGAAATGTGCCAAGGAATCCCTTCTACAACCTAAATATCTGGCCTGTGCTCACAGTTTTCATTTGCCTGATCCTTAGCACAAGGAAGATTAAGGACAGAAGAACCCCCACCCACTTGGGCAACAGCTACTACGTAGCCCTTGCTGGAGGCTCTCAGTTGCACGCACTGGCACCCTCCTGTTTGTGGAGTTCTGAGGAAACAAGAAACCAGAGATTGTAAAGGAATTAAGATGCTGTTAGCCATATGTCCTTTGAGCCACGGGAGCGAGGACATCCTACCTTAACTGGAGGTCTTCTGGAATCTGAGACTGAGCCGCGTGAGCTTTCTGCTGAGTTTGTTTTCGCGGTCCCGGTTTCCAGCACGCGGGGCTTCTTGTCACTTCCCCTGCACTGGGTTTTCTTCGGGTTCAGCTTCCACCACGGGAGCTTTCACCGAGTTGGGCTCCTGCTGTGCTTGCCTTCCACCTCTCAGGGGCCAAGCCAAGATTGTTTCAGCCAGGTTAAATCCGAGACACAGCACCATGTATGTCAGAGGAGAGTGCCATTTCCTCTGTTCTGTCTTGCTGCAGCAAAAATTTGAAGCCACAGACGGACCAGTGTTACAGCCCCGTGGCACAGCTCAGTTTTATTTGGCAAGCAAAGGAAAATACATCCTCGAGGCATGAGGGCGGGCTGATCCAAAAGACACGAAGAGAAGAGAAGCCCTCAGCTCAATTTTGGCTGCTTTTTTTAGTTTTTCCTCCTCCCCTGAGCCTGTACTGTGCAAATTGGGCTAGCCAGAAGGGCTGTTAGTTTTACCTGAGGTCCTCACTCTGGTCCTTCACCTTCCTTTGTTCTATTTTTGTGGGTTTTCCTCTTCTTTGTCTTTTAGCCATCACCATTTTGGACTCCTTTTTCCTATTCTAACTACCCAACAAGATCAACCATGTAATTAAAAAAAAATCTGAATCCAAGATACCTCTTCTGATATTTTACTGGAAAACTTCACTTTCATCATCCTTAGGACGCCCTCTCCTATCCCACGGGTTGTACCTTGATAGTAGAAACTTCCATGGGCCAAGATACCCGTAGGTATTGTGGTGACCAAGGACAAAAGAGCAAATAAAACCAATGAGGGTCTTGGAAGGCAGGAATGGAAAAACCAGACCCTTATCGCCCTTCCCTCCCCCATGTTGTAACTTTTAACGGAACAGTATAACCTGTCTTCCCTCCTACCTCAAAGGGAGGAGGTATTTGCCTTACTCTTCTCTCCACCCAGTATATGTGCCTCGTCCAATCAGCAAATGACCCCCAAGACCCCTAACACACTCCTTGTACCCTGGGCATACAAGTGGACTAAGGACCCCTGTTCAACATTGGTTCTCCCTTGAGCTGGCTGACCATTCTAACAGCATCTCCCGCTCTAAATAACTTTATTCCCCTCTCATTCTGTCTCATATCTCGAAATTCTTTTCCAACCCTCACCTGGACCACGACAGGTATGAGAGAACCGATGAAGGCGCCAGGCACTGATTATCAATTACATGAGTTTACTGAGACTTTTTTGCAGATTTTAATGTGACCCCATTAGTAGCTGCTATTCTCTGTGAGTTCCGAATCCTATCTGGGATGAAGAAATCTGATGAAACTGTCTAAGGTTCCACCCCCATGCACATACACTACCCAGCCATTGCTTCCTGGTGTAAGTTCAGTCACAATTTCCCTTTGCTCTGCTCCTTCTCGCTCTCTTCCCGGCCACTGCCGAGGTTTGTTTGCTTGGTTCTAATTACTGTTATTGTCTGGATGGAAAATTCTGTTCTCTCTATCATTTCTGTGCAACATGCTTTACATACGCATTAAAGTATCCTTCCGCAAAGCAACACAAAAGCTATCAAAATGCTTCCTTTTCTCCCCCTATATAGTCTGCCTCTGAGGCAATGCATCCACTTACTGAATGAGAGGAAAGAAGAAAGGGGAAAAAACAAGAGAAAACTAGAGACAGATGTAGGTCTTCTTTGGAAAAATGTTTTTCAAGTCCTTAGTCCTTTTTTTAAAAAATCAGATTGTTAGGAGTTTTTTGCTTGTTTACTATTGAGTTGTGTTTCTTATATATTTTGGAGATTAAATTGTTATCAGATATATAATTTGCAAATACTTTCTCCCATTCTGTGTATGCTAACTTACTTCATCATATCCAACACTTTCAATGCCACGGGCTGGAGCCCACAGGCTCCTCTGTCCATGGAATTCTCCAGGCAAGAATACTGGAATGGGTTGCCATTTCCTTCTCCAGGGGATCTTTCTAACACAGGATCAAACCCGCATCTCTTGAGTCTTCTGCATTGGCCATCAGGTTATTTATCACTTGCTCCACCTGGGAAGCCCTCTCATTCTTTACGTAGCCTTAAACTAAAATATTCATCAGAGTTGTATGTAGACATGGCATGTTCCTTATCATGTTGCTATTATTCAGTCACTAAGTCATGTCCAACTCTTTGTGATCCCATAAACTGCAACACATCAGGATTCCCTGTCCTTCACTGTCTCCCAGAGTTTGCTCAAACTCATGTCCATTGAGTCAGTGGTGACATCCAGTCATCTATCCTCTGCTACCCTCTTCTCCTGCCATCAATCTTTCCCAGCATCAGGGTCTTTTCCAATGAGTCAGTTCTTAGCATCAGGTGGCCAGAGTATTGGAGCTTTAGTTTCAGCATCAGTTCTTCTAGTGAATATTCAAGGTTGATTTCCTTTAGGATTGACTGGCTTGACCTCCTGGCTGCCCAAGGGACTATAAATATACTCATTTATTAGAAGTCAAAATAAAGGTTCAAAAAAACCCTGTATATGAAAACTAGCTACTTGAAACTCATTAGCTCAGCACACAATAAATGAACGGAAACACAGTCACTTTAGTTTCCATGACTACTTTATTCAATCTTTTTTAAATGACTTCTTAAAATAATAATAGTTGACATGCATTTTCATTTACCAAATGCCACTAATTGTACAAGGCAGTTTACATGTATTGTATCAGAGTAGGCTTAACAGATTGATACAATGACTATCTCACTTATTTAGGATAAAAATTTTGCTCGCCATTTTTCAACCCTCCTATATACATACAATTTGTGATATAACTTTTCAGATTCACCACAGAACATTCAGTGTTTTCTCTGTGCTGCTGCTGCTAAGTTGCTTCAGTCGTGTCCGACTCTGTGCGACCCCATAGACGGCAGCCCACCAGGCTCCCCCGTCCCTGGCATTCTCCAGGCAAGAACACTGGAGTGGGTTGCCATTTCCCTCTCCAATGCATGAAGGTGAAAAGTGAAAGTGAAGTAGCTGAAAATGCTTTCCTTGGTAAGTTTGTGCATTGAAACTGGGCCACCAAATCATCCCATTTGCAGGAATGGAAAAGCCAGACCCTTATCATCCTTCCATCCCCCATGTTGTAACTATTAATGGAACAGTATAACCTCTGTCCCCTCCTGGTACAACCCAGGTACAACAACTCCATTCTTAACTGAACAGTTGTTCAGTTAAGCTCCCCATTACCCAAACTTAATTGAAACAAATCTTCCCCAAGTGAACTGCTCTAATCAGACTTGTTGCCATTGTTGGCCAGTTGCTAAGTCATGTTCAACTCTGTGACCCCACGAACTGCAGTTTGCCAGGCTCCTCTTCCCTCCCCTATCTCCAAGTGGTGGTGGTATTAGTCTCTAAGTTGTGTCCAACTCTTAGGACCCCATGGACTGTAGCCCACCAGGCTCCTCTGTCCACGGGATTCTCCAGATAAGAATACTGGAATGGGTTGCGATTATTTTCTCCAGAGGATCTTCCTGACCCAGGAATTGAACCTGCAGGACGGTTCTTTACTGACTGAGCTAGGAAGGAAGCCTATCTCCTGGAGTTTGATCAAGTTCATGTCCACTGAGTTGGTGATGGTATCTAACTATCTTATCCTCTGTCACCCCCTTCTCCTTTTGCCTTCAACCTTTCCCAGCATCAGGGTAATTTCCAATGAGTCGACTCTTCACTTTAGGTGGCCAAAGTATTAGAGCTTCATCTTCAGCATCACTCCTTCCAGAGTTGATTTCCTTTAGAATTTACTGGTTTGATCTTGTTACAGTTTAAAGGACTTTCAGGAGTCTTTTCCACCACCACAATTTAAAAATATTAATTCTTCAGTGCCCAGCCTTCTTTATGGTCCAACTTTCACATCTGTACATAACTACTGGAAAAATAATAGCTTTGACTAGATGGACCTTTGATCTTGGCCAAGTGATGTCTCTGCTTTCTAATATACTATTTAGGTTTGTCATAACTTTTCTTCCAAGAAGCAAACATCTTAATTTCATAGCTGCAGTCACCATCTGCAGTGATTTTGGAGGCCAATAAAATAAAATCTGTCACTTCTTCTCCCTTTTCCCTATCTATTTGCCATGAAGTGATGGGACTAGATGCTATGATCTTAGTTTTTTGAATGTTGAGATTCAAGCCAGCTTTTTCACTCTGCTCTTTCACCTTCATCAAGAGGCTCTTTGGTTACTCTTCAGTTTCTGCCATTAGGGTGGTAACATCTGCATATCTGAGATTATTTATATTTCTCCTGGCAATATTGATTCCAGTTTGTGATTTGTCCAGCCCAGTATTTCACATGATGTCCTCTGCATACAAGTTAAATAAGCAGAGTGACAATATACAGCCCTGTTGTACTTTTTTTTGCCAATTTTGAACCAGTCAGTTGTTCCATGTCCAGTCCTAACTGTTGCTTCTTGATCTGCATATAGGTTCCTCATGAGACAGGTAAGGTAGACTCGTACTTCCATCTCCTGAAGAACTTTCCACAGTCTGTTGTGATCCACACAGTCAAAATCTTTAGCACATTCAATGAGGCAGATTTAGAAGTTTTTCTGGAATTCCTCTGCTTTCTCCATGATCCAGGGAATGTTGGCGATTTGATGTAATCACAAATCATAATAATGAATATATAAATTTTTTTCTTACTGTTATACTACTGAGATTTCTCAGAAGTTCACTTTGCAGCAAGAGCTCAAAAATGCATAAATTAATACACACAAGTGGCACATCACCATAAAAAAATGTCTAAGTGTTGCAGCAGTGTAATTTGGAATTTTGGATTGTATTTTAGTATTGTATTTGGGATTGGGTGATAAATGTCTGCAGAGAACTGTTATGTAGTGTTGAAACAGTAGTACAACTGTCATCTGAAGGAAATTTTAATTAAAAAAATTGATGTCAAACTCTGTGTGAACTTAGGCAAGGTGATGTTTATGCACACAGTTCAGAAAACTTGACTTTGCTATATTTGGGGTCTACATTAAATAAGTGAGCTCAAAAATAAAAAATCTGGCTAGCCTGTAACTAGTATCCACATGAAATATAGAGAACATAGAATTCACATTTACTGGTGAAATATTGTCACATTGAGACACTGCCTTGTTCAAAGATTAAATCAAATGACTGACCATTAGACATAGTCTGAATATTTCCAGGTTCAGTTTTCAGAAATAAACAACTTAAAGGGAATCACACCCCCCCTTTTTTTTTTAATAAGAAAAATGCAGCTTCCCTCTTAGCTCAATTGGTAAAGAACCTGCCTGCAATGCAGGAGATGCAGGTTCAATTCCTGGGTCAGGAAGATCCCCTGGAGAAGGAAATGGCAACCCACTCCAGTATTCTTACCTGGAGAATCCCATGGACGGAGGAACCTGGCAGGCTACAGTCCATGGGGTCGCAAGAGTCAGACACAACTTAGCAACTACTACCATCACTCCTTTTATAATAAGAAAAATACTGAAAAAGCTGGAAATCAATAACATTTCTTGTTCAGAGAATTAAGGTCACATGAAAAAAAATCACTGGTCTAAAATCTAGAAAGATGGGCAAATACAGAAAATCACAGGCCACATCAACTTATAGGGAACCATAGACTGGTGGATACAATTAAACCTTAAGTTGACTGGTTTCTTGAGGCTCTTACGAAGGCTGGAGTGTAGAATAGTTAAAGAAACTCCTGGAGAGTGCAGTCTTGGAAGCTCCTAAATTGTAAATAGACTTTCCTCCAACATTCCCAGCAGGTTCTTATGGTAAATGTGTGCATGCTAACTCCATTCCCAGCAGGTTCTTATGGTAAATGTGTGCATGCTAACTCACTCAGCGGTGACCAGCTCTTTGCAACCCCATGAACCCCACAGGCCCCTCTATCCATGGGACTTTACAGGCAATACTACTTGAATGGGTTGCCATTTCCTACTCCAGGGGGTCTTCCTGACCCAGGGATGGAGTCCAAGTCTCCTGCATTGGAAGGTGGATTCTTCACCACTGAGCCACCAGGGAAGTCCCTTATGGTGAATAGCCAAGAACATCTCATGTTTCTGGAAAAGTTAAGTGAAAGTAATTATTTTTAATCTACCCAGGATTCTTTATGAGGAAGACCTAATCAGTAAGTAAAAAGATGTAGCGCATCCTTATCATATGCAGAAGAAGGGAATTTACCCACTAACGCCACTTTTAGATCAACAAAAGAGGGAAATAAAAGACGACACACAATGGTGAAGGTCATAACTAAGGGACACGGGTCACTAAATCCTAAAATTTTATCAAAGGATTGTAGAATATTTGCTCCCTTTCCATAGAAAAATATTACCATATCAACAGAATTCCTATGGCTAAATCATGTTAGACTTTAAAAACATAGTTGGAAGTGGTAAGTCAAGCACCAGCACAGTACTCAGATACAGCAGAGATTTTGCAAGTATCAGAAGAAAAATATGAAATAATTGCAATTAATATATCAGAGAATCTAATGAGAAAAAGTGAGCTTCCCATGTGGCTTAGCTGGTAAAGAATCTTCCTACAATGAGGGAGACCCGGGTTCAATTCCTGGGTTGGGAAGATCCCCTGGAGAAGGAAAAGGCTACTCACTCCAGTATTCTGGCCTGGAGAATTCCATGGACTGTATAGTCCATGAGGTCGCAAAGAGTCAGACATGACTGAGCGACTTTCACAAGGAGAATTTAATGAGATTACTTAAGAGAGAAATTTGGTTTATAAACCAGTGAACTAACCATATATAAGCCCTGATGTCAACACAAACCATCTTATGCTTTCAGATTTATTTTTCATTTGATGTCATTCCATGTGGCATGACACATCTGATCTTTCTGAGAGACTCTTGCCATGAGGCTAATGTTTCTCTTGGCTTTGATTTCTTGTTTTGCTAAATAAGTTCCATTTATGAATCAGTTCACTCTACACTTGCTCTTTTTTCTATCTTTTTATCTCATACTGGATGCTGAAAATGTTGCTTCATATTCCAATTTGTGCCTATGGATATCAGATTCTTATTTAGAGGTTTACGCTACTGAATTGGAATGAATGAATGAGATGTTCATAGACAAATAAATAAAATAGTCTTGACTGCATCTTGATTGCCTGTCTGCTTCCTGCTAAGGGGGATTCTTCAATAGGCTTTGTTCACTGCATTCCTATTCCAGCTTCTCAGCTTTTTGCTAAGTCTATTCTCTTTCTTGCTTCCCCATGCATATTCATTGCCAAAGTTCTTTCCAGAACAGTATAACTGTATCTTCACTTTAGGGTGTTCTTATAGATAATTGCATTTCATCAGAGCTTTTATTTATAGATAGCTAAGTTTCTTTTTAAAATGAAAGTTACTCAGTTGTATCTGACTCTTTGTGACTCCATGGACTTTATCTTGCCAGGCTCCTCTGTCCATGGGATTTCCCAGGCAAGAATCATGGAGTGGGTTGCCATTCCCTTCTCCTTCCCTTTTTTACTATTTCATTCTATATATTTTAATTCTGATTTCTGAAGTTCTCTTCTACAATCAACAGATAAACATGTTTTCTCACCTACATATTATTTTATTCCTGTATTAAAAAAATTTTTGCTCATGCTGTCTGACTCCTTTCCCTTAATATCTTTCTCATTCCCCAAATAGACATATTTGCCAATACATACTAGAATGGACACCCCAAATCTTAAAATATTTAAATATCTGTGAATCTAGCCCATTTCCCTGAAACCACAGCTTCTTAGGATGGAGCAACTTAGAGGTAATATCCTACATTTTAGGAAGCTTCAAGAATGAGATTTAGAAGCAAAAGACAAGTCTGTTTTAATAAGTTGACAGATACGCCATTCCAGGGCTGACGACTGGGTATGTCCACCATATTTCACTCTGGAAAGTAGGCACTGTGTTTGCTATAATCCAAACTAGGGTCATTTGAGGTAGGTACTACTGGGGGATTATTTTGCATTTGCTAGCCATCCCCGTGTTATCCCAATATGACAACTCTGATCATCAGATTGTCCCCCCAGGCAAGAGTGTGTTCAAACCAAGCAGGGCAGTTGGCACAGTGCATTCTGCTCCCCTGGTGGCTGAGATGGTCAAGAATCCACCTGCAATGTGAGAGACCCAGGCTCAATCCTTGGGCTGGGAAGTTCCCCTGAAGGAGGGCATGGCAACCCACTCCAGTATTCTTGGCTGGAGAAGCCCACGAACAGAGGAGCCTGGTGGGCTACAGTCCCTGGCATCTCAAAGAGCCAGACAGGACTGAACAACTACCAAACATGTTGACACATACTTTGAATGCTTGTGCTACTAGCCTTCTAGGCAAACGTCTGTGTATACAGATGCTCTGTTTAATATTTTGAGTATAACTTTGCTTCTCACCTCAGCAACTAATTCAAACTACTAATGATGCTTTGACACCTTGCCACGTGTGCGACATAATTCTTATGTTTGTGGAAGTCTTGTTAGTTAGCAAGATACTAACTGCTCTTTATTCTTAATTATCTTTTCAAAGACATTAAGATAACAAACATTCTTTGAGGATAGAAATGCTGTCTCCTTCTGGAACAAAGTTTAGGCATGCTTACTGTCATTATAAGGACTCAACTTCTCTAATTTTTGAATTGCTCTTTTACAACGAAGCCCAGTGTGGGTGTGTATATGTGTATGTCGCTGGCATTCTTTCTTCACCCTCTGAGAATTGAGGCTCAGGAGATCAGCACCAAAAATGCCAATATTCTGACTACTGTGATTTCCATGAGTCAAAAACTCATCTTTGTCTGTGATCTGGGAGTCTCACAGATTCTCCTAGCATCCATGAGACTAAGTCAGGTTTACTATGTTAGCCTAAAAGATGGGTAACATTATGGCAACTATTGACAATCTGACAAAATACATCTCAAGTTCTATTTTCTACTTGAGGCCCCACTATAGGCCTCTGGTGGCTTAAACTTTTCCACAGCAACAAGTCCTTATTACCTCTTTTCCTTAATGGCAATAGATTTCCCTGCTGCTCAGTACTCCTGCATTATGTCCACATCTTCACTCTCTAGTAAAATTATTAAAACCTGCATGACAAGAGATTAATATTCTACTTTCTAGCCCAGTTTTGAATGAATACCCATGAAAATTTGTAACAAATACTACCCATGTTTCAAAGTGAGTTTCTATCTAGACTATCTCATAATGCACACAGGATATATACTGTAGGACTAGTTAGAGGTCCATTAACTAACAAACTGCCTCCAACCTGTAAATGAGATTTTAAAAAAGAAGGACTTTTAAGGTAACTCAGGTGGGATGCTGAGCCTCAGGAGCTGAAGCCCTAAGGAGTGGAACCATTCAGAAAACTCAGTATAAGTAATTCAGAACTAGAGGGGCAACTTTTTCTTACATTTGAAAAATACAATGATGGAGAGACTGTAGTTTGCCCTTTGACTTTGGAGAAAGCTTGCTGCCTTAGTGGTAACTTCATTAAACAGTTTATCAACAAAAACATGTGGACATTTCTGTTCAAGAGTGAGCAGAACAAAAATGAGTCTGGGAGTCTCTTCATAAACTGCACACCATATTAACTCCCCCAAATCCATTGTACCTATGTTTCTGTATACAGTGAAAGTATTCTTCACATATGAGTTACTTGTTGGCTATAAAACTTAAGATGAGAGAATCCGGCATCAGTGGAACTTCTCTATAAGAAATGCTAGAGGAAGTTCTTCAGACCAAAGAGAGATTAAACTAAATGAAATCGTGCATCAACAGGATGGAGAGAAAAGCTGCAGAAATCACAAGCATTTAGGTACATGGAAATAATATTTTTACACATTTATCTAATTTTCATACCAAATGTAAGATCCTTTATAGGAAATATATCACTGTTTGGTGGGATTTATAAGTAGGAATAATACATATGACAATAAAAGCAAATGAGGGTATGTGAAGAAGATGGAATTACACTCGCCTAAGATTTTTATATCTTGATGTGTGAAGGAGAGTAAATGAAGTGCTACATTACTAATTCTAAATAGACTGTGACAAATAAGCATAGATCTCATAAAGCCTAAATCATCAATTAAAATAATAGTTATATCTAGAGGGTCAGCAGAGGCAATAACATGAGTTTTACAGAATGTAAAACTCAGGCTTACACATATTATTTTATTTTTACAATATTTCTGATATGATATATTTTAATATACTTATATTTAAATTAATACACTGAGTTCAGATCAGATCAGTAGCTCAGTCGTGTCCGACTCTTTGCGACCCTATGAATTGCAGCACGCCAGGCCTCCCTGTCCATCACCAACTCCCGGAGTTCACTCAGACTCACGTCCATCGAGTCAGTGATGCCATCCAGCCATCTCATCCTCTGTTGTCCCCTTCTCCTCCTGCCCCCAATCCCTCCCAGCATCAGAGTCTTTTCCAGTGAGTCAACTCTTCACATGAGGTGGCCAAAGTATTGGAGTTTCAGCTTTAGCATCATTCCTTCCAAAGAAGTTCAGGGATACTTAAATGACTTTCTCAAGTTAGTCCAGGTGGTAAGATGTACAGACTAGAACCAGGAACCTAGACATCCTCACTCCACAATTCTACTCCTACCCAAGTACATCATGCTGTTTTTAAGGTATCCAAATTCACTGGAGGGAGGTTGAAAGGATAAAATAAACATTTAGGTTGATGCCCTCTAGTTTAGAGGCCCTTTAGTTTGCCCTCTTCACAAATAAATAGATGTTTTCAGCTAACCTATTGAAATAGCAGAAAGGAGAAACCAAGTATTACTGATTTACTCAACATGTGTTCATTATGTAAGAAATATGATGATAATATGAATTATAAAAATTATCTTTCTGGACCAAGCCTCTAACACTATGTATGTCCTTCAGATCATTTATATTGAAAAATACATCTGTACTTCAGAAACTAAAGGTAACATTCTAAATATTCAAACTTTGCTTTTCACATGTCCTTTAAAAAGAAGTTTTCATTGAGATGTATTTTCATTTTCACACCTTAACAAGGTAACTTCAACGTGTAATAATAGCACATGGAGGGGTCATTTTCTGAACTACTTTTCTGTGAGCCTTTATGTCTAGATATTTAACCAAAGGCTTTTTTAAAAATACATATTGTTAAAAATACACTCAAGTAATGATCTATGATTTAAAGATTCATAGGATTATAAATAAAAGTGTGCTCAATATTCACATTATGGGAAGAATGCCATGGAATCTTTGATCATCCGTGAACTGATACCCTCAAAATTCATTAGTTTAATAATTCAAAACATTGCATAAAGAAATATTATTACTGCAAAGGAAGAAATGGCAGATATAAATTACCTTTAATTCTATTCCCTAAAGGAAATGTCACACCATTTGGTTAGAGTCACTTGGAAGCATGCATATACACATTTACACATGTATATGGTCCGGATGGAAATGTATTTTTGAAATTTTAAATTTAAATTATATGAAAAATTTATGACATTATTTTGTATTTAATAGTGCAATACAAATAATTAGTTTGTTAAATATTTTTGTTGTTGCTGTTCAGTTGCTAGTGTTGTTAGTCACTCAGTCATGTCCAGCTCTTTGCAACCCCATGGACTGTAGCCCACCAGACTCCTCTCTATGGAATTCTCTAGGCAAGAACACTGGAGTGGGTTGCCATGCCCTCCAGGGGATCTTCCTGACCCAGGGATCAAATACGGGTCTGCTGCATTGCAGACAGATTCTTCACCATCTGAATCACCATCAGAAGGTTCAGTTGCTAAGTTATATCCAGCTCTTTGTGACCCCATGGACTGCAGCATACCAGGCTTCCCTCTCCTTCACTACCTCAAAGAGCTTGCTCAAACTCCATGCCCATTGAATAGATAACACCAGCCTCTATCAACCCCTTCTCCTCCAGCCCTCCTCTGATCTTTCCCAGAATCAGGGTTTTTTCTATTGATGACTCTTTGCATCCGGTGGCCAAAGTATTGTATTTTACAATACTAATAATAATACGCTATCATAATGTATCAAATTTGTTTAGTCACTTTGTCTTCCTTTAACATTTGTTTCTACTTATAAATAATGCTATAATACCACCTGACCTGCCTCTTGAGAGACCTGTATGCAGGTCAGGAAGCAACAGTTAGAACTGGACATGGAACAACAGACTGGTTCCAAATAGGAAAAGGAGTACGTCAAGGCTGTATATTGTCACCCTGCTTATTTAACTTATATGCAGAGTACATCATGAGAAACGCTGGGCTGGAAGAAGCACAAGCTGGAATCAATATTGCCATGAGAAATCTCAATAACCTCAGATATGCAGATGATACCACCCTTATGGCAGAAAGTGAAGAGGAACTAAAAAGCCTCTTGGTGAAAGTGAAAGAGGAGAGTGAAAAAGTTGGCTTAAAGCTCAACATTCAGAAAACTAACATCGTGGCATCTGGTCCCATCACTTCATGGCAAATAGATGGGGAAACAGTGAAAACTGTGGCTGACTTTATTTTTCTGGGCTCCCAAATCACTGCAGATGGTGACTTCAGCCATGGAAATAAAAGACGCTTACTCCTTGGAAGGAAAGTTATGACCAATCTAGACAGCATATCAAAAAGCAGAGACATTGTTTTGCCAACAAAGGTCCATCTAGTCAAGGGTATGGTTTTTCTAGGGGTCATGTATGGATGTGAGAGTTGGACTATAAAGAAAGCTGAGCACTGAAGAATTGAGGCTTTTGAAGTGTGGTGTTGGAGAAGACTCTTGAGAGTCCCTTGGACTGCAAGGAGATCCAACCAGTCCATCCTAAAGGAGATCAGTCCTGGGTGTTCATTGGAAGGACTGATGTTGAAGCTGAAATTCTAATACTCTGGCCACCTGATGCAAAGAGCTGACTCATTGGAAAAGACCCTGCTCCTGGGAAAGATTAAGGGCAGAAGGAGAAGGGGACAACAGAGGATGAGATGGTTGGATGGCATCACTGACTCGACGGACATGGGTTTGGTGAACTCTGGGAGTTGGTGATGGACAGGGAGGCCTGGTGTGCTGCAGTTCATGGGGTCGCAAAGAGTCGGACACGACAGAGCAACTGAATTGACTGAACTGACACTGGAGAAAAGCAAATTTATTGTTGTAGCTTTCTTTGTATAAATTTCCATATGTACAACATTTAGTTCAAAATATTTGTTAGGTAGCATACCATTTAATTAAGAATTGCATATTTCTTCAGTATTCAGGTGATTATTATTTTTTATGTCTTCATATATTATTTACTTATTATTTTACTAACCACATGAATATTTATGTCAGTTTTCTCACATACTTTTCAGTGTTATGTTTAATGTGCATTCTTACTATAAAAATATATCAGTATTTTGTTCATGCTAAGCTGCTAAGTCGCTTCAGTTGTGTCCGACTCTGTGCGACCCCATAGCTGTGCAGCCCACCAGGCTCCTCCGTCCCTGGGATTCTCCAGGCAAGAACACTGGAGTGGATTGCCATTTCCTTCTCCAATGTGTGAAAGTGAAAAGTGAAAGTGAAGTCGCTCAGTCGTGTCCGACTCTTTACAACCCCATGGATGCAGCCCACCAGGCTCCTCTGCCCATGGGATTTTCCAGGCAAGAGTACTGGAGTGGGGTGCCATTGCCTTCTCCATTTTGTTCAGAGATGCCTGAATAATTTCACTAACTTTTATATGTGTTTTCGTGAGTTATGAGATGAAATTTAATTAATATAATGTATATTTCTATTGGGGAAGAATCCGTGGGGATGCAAAGAATCAGACACAACTGAGTGACCGAGCACATACGCACCTGAGGTCACAGGAAAGAAGAACTATAGCAGGTGAAATTTTATGTAATAGAATAGTTCCATGTGATTTGTTCAGCAACAATTTGGACTTTATTTTTAAATACATTATTTCTAACTTCCAGAAATTATTCTGAGAGCTACTCTAATTAAAATAAAATATTATGCCAGAAATGACTTAAAATGAGGGGTCGTGCTTGGTTGGAATTGTCTTAATTCTTTTAAAAGAAAAAAAATATTTTGAAATTGCAGGTAGTTATAATCTAAAGGGAAGCAGTATTTGCCACCCCAAAATATTTTTCTTGGCTTCTCACCCTTCCCCAACACCTTTTGTCTTTCTCTGGAAATAATATTTAAAGTGGTGGCTTGCACCATTTCAGGGAGTTGCTCTGTTTCCCTGGGTATCTCCAATGTATACAGGAGGTATATGTGTTCTTAAATTTCTGTTTGTTAATCTGTATTTTATTTCATGAGTGTATCAACCAAGACCCTGGAAGGGTAGAGGGTAAATAAGTTTTCCTCTCTTACAATTCATAGGTTTCAGGTCTTGAAAGTCTTTTGACACATCACAGAAAATGTTGGCTATCTCTTCCAATTTGCTATAGAATAATAGTTTCAATTAAATTAAAATTGGATTGATTTACATATGTATAATAAACATTTTTGATTTGATTCCCCATAGGACAAGGGTAAAATACTATAAAATGTTATTGTTATTATCTACAAAGCTATACTTGGAGAAGGAAATGGCAGCCCACTCCAGTACTCTTGCCTGGAAAATCCCATGGACGGAGGAGCCTGGTGGGCTGCAGCCCATGTGGTCGCGAAGAGTCGGACACGACTGAGCAACTTCACTTTCACTTTCACAAAGCTATATAGTCCGTCAGTAAATAGACACAACTTAGCTAGCAATTAGTTTACTCCTGCCACCAACACTGCTTGTATTTCTCTTTTAGAATCTTTCTACCTGAATGCAATACAGTGTCAGAAGCAGAACAGGCATAAGCAGGAACAGAAAGCTGAAACAAAACTCAAATTCTGACTTAGAGAAAGAAACTCTTACTATGGGGAGAGAATTCACGAATCTTTTTTTTTTTTTTTCTTCTATTCTTCATTATCAAATCCATTTATGGGGAGACAATAACAAAACCATCTTAAGTCTTCAGAAGTCCCACTGGAGTCCAAACTTTAAGATTCCTAATATTTCAAAAGAGTATATTTTCATTGTACAGATATGGAAATTAAGATTTTGAGGATTTAAGTAGACAGAGTCACAGAAGGGGCCATTGAAGGATTCGGAACTTGTATCTGTTTCCTTTGAGTCTATATTTTTGTCTGTTTTTCATTTTATTTCATTACTACACAACGTGTCATTTCCATTTTTACAGCTCTAATTCGAGATTTTATTGTTTTGTAATCCGCCCCTCCCCTATGCCCCCCCCCCGCCCCCGGGACAAGAAGACAAAAAGTTCCTCTCATATAAATTGTTTTGAGTTGTATGTGGGACTATGAAATAAAGGTTAAACCTTACCTTCATCCCCTTTAATTAGATTCACTGGTAGTGATTATCTAATTCTAAAACCAATTGGTTCCCTGAGAAAATAAACAAACAAAAAAACACTGGGATATTTGGACCAAATGTACCCTATGGCATAGATGTATCAAACCATTCCAATTAAATATAATATTTTGAAATTTCTTTAAAAGACTGATCCAGCCAGACATATGTTCTGCTGCTGCTGCTGCTGCTGCTAAGTCACTTTAGTCGTGTCCGACTCTGTGAGACCCCAGAGATGGCAGCCCACCAGGCTCCCCCATTCCTGGGATTCCAGTCATATATAACCAAACAAGTAGTAGAGATCCTTGCAAATTAGGTCATGTCTGGGAGGAATTACATTAAATGCTGTCTTCCTCATGAGTTGTTGCTGAATTTTGACCAACATCTTTCAGAAAGTTATTTCTGATAAGTTCATTTGCAAACATACATTTAATTTTTTTAAATGTGTGGTTAAAATTGAGATACCTAGCTTCTTATTCTCAAGCATCTATTATTGCTATTTCAAAGGACTTAAACTTTTCTGTGTTGCTTTTGCTGAAATAAAACAGGTGGGGAAATTATTTCACACATTGACTTTGTTAAAAAATGTGATTTTGTGGATTTTTCAAATTAGTCTTCCACTATCAATAATAATACCCCTTGAATCCTGTCCCAGGTCTCAATTATTAGCACCATTTGCTTTAGTGTCCATAAGTCACACATGACTAATATTCAGCATCATGTCTTGAGGTGTTATTATGGAGCAATGATCAAATTTATTGTTCTGTTTTCCTGATACACTCAATACAACACAATCTGTCTGACAGAAATTGCATTACTGATGCTTTAAAAAATATGTCTCAACTCATTTCAGATAAGATTGAAAATTTATTCTTGCTTCTGAACATATTTAATATACTTACCATGTCTATGATTTTTTCTTAGAAGGATATAAAAACAGCTTTTCAACTCTAGTATAAAAGGTTTAAGGTCATGCTTGACTCTCTTCATCCTTGGAAGAACTATAAACATTCTACGTAAAACATTTAAGAATATTTTATTTAAAGCAGACTTGCGAAAAAGCTTAGGACATTTTAGAAAATATCCTTTGAATTGTCCACTCACCCTTCTAATATCAACACTCCAATTGTGCATTGCTAAATTACTGCTCCCTGGGATAACATACCTAGATTCATGGTTTGCTACATTTATGTGTGCATCAGTACATAAACCTTAGTACACCCAAAGTGAGGTTAATATCATTATTCAGCACGCGTGTGGATAATGCTTAATAATTTATGTCTTTCAGATTTTCAAACTTGTAATGTTTCTAAGTACAAAAGAGTTGACAAATATTCTGCCTTTACATTTATACATCCATGCTTCGTGTAGTTCTTCATCTTTTTTTTGAACTAAAAACAAATTGAGCACAGTTAACCACTCTACGTTTGAACTATTTTCTTCACTTAGCTCGCAAGGAACCAATGAATCTGATTGGAAATCTCTCCTACCCAAGACTGGTCTTGTCAGCCTCCTTCCTTTACCCTTTCCTCTTGCTGACTTTTCAGCACTGAAATCTCCTAGAGTCCGTTTTGTCCCTCCTTCATTTTGCTGTCTATATCCACTTCTTCGATCATCCCATCCAGTGTCATTGGTTTTAAATACTATCTAACTGTAGACGACTCCTGAGTTAATACCTCCCATCAGACTGCTTATTCAGTATCTCCATTTGGGTATCTCAGCACGGTCAGACCACAAACACCAATCAGACTCTCACCTTCTGCATGTCAGTCTTCCCTGTCTCAGTAGAAGGCAGCATTATCCCCCCAGTCATTTAGACCAGAAATGTTGGAGTCCTTCTAACTGCTCTCTTTCCTTCATATTCCGTATCTAATCTGTCAGTGAATGCTGCCTGGTCTACCCTCAAAATACATATGAATCTCCCCACTTCCCATTGCTTCTTCTCGACCACACTGTTTGAAAGCCCCATCACCTCTGGGCTTATTAGGTTGCAGTAGCCTCTTAACTGATTCCCTAGCCACTTCCCTACTCCCCAACCCGCTCAATACAGCATTCATAGTGTTCCATCCACACCTATCCAAAGCTCTGCAAATGACTTCCTATTACTTTTTGAGTACAGCTGAACGCTTTGCAGTAGCTACTGCTATGCCTGCCTTTCTGGCTTGCCAAATTGTAGCCAAACCAGCCTTTGGCTCTTTCTTAAACCTTGCAGTCTAGACACACTTTCAGTCCAAAACTTCTACATTTCCAGTTTCCTCTCCCAGGCGTAGAACGTCTTTCTCTAGATGCACATGTGAGATATTTCATCAGTTCCTTCAGCTGTTTCAATCCTTTGGTAAAACTTTAAAAATCCTTTTTAAAAGTGACGCTTCTGATGGTCAGTCTATTTCAAACTGCACCAAGTAATGTGGCGTCTACCCACTCTGTGTTTTGTCCATTTTCCCTCCAATAGGAATTTTGGCATATTCTTATCCTGTAGAATTAACTTCATTTATTAAGTTTTAAGTTTTCATTACTTTCTACCAAAAGTGCGTATCTTATTTTTTTGTGTATCTTTATATGATTGCATTTTAATAAGTTTGTCCTTGTTTCCTTTATCTCAGATGACAAAGTTATACAAATGGTTATTTAGAAAATGATTGAGAAGTAAATAATAATATTTTACCTTAAATATGGGTTTAGGCTTAAAAAATGTGCTACTCAAACCAAGGGGCAATATATTGCTTGCCTTTTGAAATGTGACATTTTATAATATTATTAACAATGTTTAATATATTATATGTATAGTAAATTGAATATTTAAAAAACTATACACATTCATTTGTTTCATTGAGTTAGACAAGGCTGTGGTCTGTGTGATCAGATTGGCTAGTTTTCTGTGATTATGGTTTCAGTGTGTCTGCCCTCTGATGTCCTCTCGCAACACCTACCGTCTTACTTGGGTTTCTCTTACCTTGGACCAGGGGTGGGGTATCTCTTCACGGCTGCTCCAGCAAAGCGCAGCCACTGCTCCTTACCTTGGACCAGGGGTATCTCCTCACCGCCGCCCCTCCTGACCTTGAACGTGGAGTAGCTCCTCTAGGCCTTCCTTTACCCGCTGAACTGAACTGGACTGAACTGAATTGACACACATTCAAAATGCTTACTGTATGGTGTATATAGTAAACAGTATGATGATCTGTATCTTTTTTAAAAAGCTACCCAGAAGTCGGCATCTTTCACTTATTCCCATAGAATATGGTCTGAGTTTCCTTAAGCAAGATAAATGATATGAGAACTATAACTTAGGATAAACATACAATGAACAGCAGAGTTTACTAGAGAGTACTTAGTGTAAAAAAAATATTCATAAAATACCATATGCATTTTATGAAGATCAGTTTTTATACCTATTGTTCAAAATAAAAAAAAAAATTGCTGTGGATAGAATAGAAAGCAAGATAGTCACATTTATGAGTATCCTGAGTTCACAGGCATTTTTCATCATCTGAGAGACACACACAAGTCAATGGAATCTTGTTTTAAATAACTGTCTTCAAAATTACATTGATAAAAGCCATTTATCAATCAGTAAAAGTAAATAATTTCAGAATCAATCTCCATTCATTAAGATCTAGGAATATGTAGACAGCAGTTTATATAAAATACTCAAAATGGATTAGAAATAAGTGGATTTCTAAGACGGATATAGATACGACAATGCCTTACTAGAGAGGATAAGGCATCTTTAATCTGCATAATGTGAGTATGTTAGCACTTTATTATTAGATGATGATCACAGAACTTTGGAACTGCATTAGACCTGAGGGATGAGCTTAAAGTACTTTGTATATATTTTTATTTTGTTTTATACTTATTTAATAACAAGATAAGTCATTTTCAAATAGTCAAGCAGTAGAGGATGATATGCAATGGAAACTGAATATCCTGTCTACCCTATGACCACTATAGGTTAGACAGCAGACTAAACAGTAAGAAAAAAAAAAAGTCCATTCAAAATGCTTACCATATGGTCTCCAGAAATTAAAACTGTCAATAATTTGTTATGTAACATATTCCAGGAATACACAACTGAACATCTATATATGTGGAAACATACTTTTCTTTTTAATAGCAAGAGCACACACAGAGATTCCTTAGCCTCAATAGTGGCATAAATTTTACTGAGTTTTGGTACCACAATTTATGTGCACAATTCACTATTTATGGGTATATTGGTTAAATAAGTTGTTATACTTGTATATCACAAATTATATTTCTAGGACCATACTTTACTTACTGGAATCTGTGATGAATTAAATTCTATCTTCTGGATAGTTTATATTACCAAGGTAATTATCCTCCTGATTTTAATAAACTGTTTTCCTGTTATAAACCTCTTTTATACTTTATAGCCATTTAAATTTTATTTAATAAAATCTGAAGTTTTTGGTTCAGTTTCAAACTTTTAAAAATTATTATTATTATTTTATTCTAGAGCATAGAATGATGGTATTATATATATATTCAAAAACCTGTTTCATCTTTATTTAAAAAATCACTCAAAATTCTACTTTATAGGCTTGAAAAATTTAGTCAAATGCTCACACCATAAAAATGCAAAACCTGTCCTTTGTTGGATTTGACACAAAAATATAGAAAGTTTTGAGCAAATGAATTTATGTTAAATAATTGAGAAAGAAATACTTGCAGAGCAATCGTTTACATAAGAGACTTTAAATCTGGGTTATATTTAACCATACATGCTCTGTGATCTTATATGATACATGAATTTTCAATAGGAGAAAATTCAATTTAAAATAAGATGATGCAGACACACGTTCTCATTCAAGCTACCATTAAAAAAAATTAATGAGCCTATCCAATGTCTGTCTTTGTGATATGCCGCTTTGGGATATCTCTTCTGGTCAATGAGTAAATAATGGTTCAACAATTTGGCTTAATCATACAGTTTTCATCTCATCCTGTTTGGATATTATAAAAGACTGTTCTAACTAACATAGTGAAATTAAGACAGACTGCATCTATAAAATGTCACTGCTGCTGCTGCTACTGCTGCTAAGTCACTTCAGTCGTGTCCGACTCTGTGCGACTCCATAGACAGCAGCCCATCAGGCTCCTCCGTCCCTGGGATTCTCTAGGCAAGAACACTGGAGTGGGTTGCCATTTCCTTCTCCAATGCATGAAAGTGAAGAGTGAAAGTGAAGTCCCTCAGTCGTGTCTGACTCTTAGAGAAGTTATTTAGGATGAAAGTGAAAGTGTTAGTTGCTCAATTTTGTCCAACTCTTGCAATTCCCTGGCCTATAGCTCTCCAGGCTCCTCTGCCCATGCAGTTCTCCAGGCAAGAATACTGGAGTGGGTTGCCATTCTGTTCTCCAGGGGAATCTTCCTGACCCAGGGATCGAACCTGGGTCTGAACCTGCATTGCAGGCAGATTCTTTACCATCTGAGCCATCAGAGAAGTCCTTTAGGATGAAAGGAGACTCTTAATATGGCAAATTTGCTCTTGAATCTACACTGACTCTTGATGACCACTCCCCTTTCTAATGCTCATGAAACACCTTTTCAACTCTGGGTTGTGATTTCACGGGAGACTGATTTCTTTGTTCTAAAATTTTAGTAATTAATTTTTATCCTTGGGAAATTAGAATAGCCTTAAGCCAATTTTCTTTTCATTTTTAAATACTTGTTTATATTTTACATTCTGACTGTCAAATTTGATACTAACATAACTGTAAAATATTTCAGGTTACTGGAATGCAATTTTCTGATCATAGAAAATATTATAAATTTAAAATAGAAACATGCTACATTATTTCATTTTTAATTATTTCATGTTTTAATTTGATTAAGGTTGTCTCTGTAGTATAAACAAAGCAAGCCAGATTATCATTTCATTTTTTTGTCATTCATTCATATTTCAATTTTTCCATGCTTAATATTTCAGGTTTATTTATTCTTTCATTCTTAACAAATAGTATGTTTGTTTAATTTGCTGTTTTTAAAATCACACAATGGCTACTTGTTTACATTAGCAAGCCAATATTGCAGAATTTTATTAAAAAGATAATAATCTTCCAACAACTTCCCCAAACCTATTGCTCTGAGTTGAGACATTTTAACATTCTGTCATACGTGGTATGTATTTATTCAAATAGAAATGTAAAAAATTCATACAAATATGTAGTTATCTTAAAAATAAAATCACAGTATAATTAGTAATTTGCAAGTATATATTAAAACTATTTGGAAAAGAGCCAACTCATTGGAAAAGACCCTGTTGCTGGGAAATATTGAAGGCAAAAGGAGAAGGGAGCTGCAGAAGATCAGATGGTTGGATGGCATCACCGACTCAATGGACATGAATTTGAGCAAACTTGGGGAGATAGTGAAGGACAGGGAAGCCTGGCGTGCTGAAGTCCATGGATTCACAGAGTCAGACACGACTTAGTGACTGAAAAAAATTTAAAACTGTAAATAATAGATTTATTACAGGAAAAAATACAGATTTAGCATTCTATTTATAACTATATAATAGTCCCTACGTTGGACACATGATGAACTTTTTGATTATCCACTTTTATCGGCTGGTACATATAGTGCTGTGATAAACATCATTGTACATATGCCCATAATAAGAGAAATACACTAGCCAGAAAATGTATATGTTGTATGATTTTATTTACATAAGTTGCAAAACTAATTTGTGCCAGTAAACATTTTATTGATGTTACTCTTGGGGATATTGGCTGAAATGGGAAATATGGGAGATTCTGAGTGTCAGCTAATACTATATTTCTTCATCTGGGGGCAGATTAAATGGATATGTTGATTATGTGCACCTTTCTGCATGTTTGCCATTTTCCATAAAAGTAAAAAAATAAAAAATAAAAATATGTTTTATGAGAAGATACAGCAAAGTTTCCAATTACTTAGGCTATTTCTTTTTTTTTTTTTTTTTTTACTTAGGCTATTATGATCCTGGGAAATGAAATGGATTTAGTTAATAGAGAAAAAATAAGCAAATCTGTGAATGTCTGTAAAAAGAATACTGAACAAATAAAGCAACCTTCCATAAATTAAGACATTTCTGAGACTAAAAACAGAAAAACAAGAATAACAAAACCAACAAACAGAAAATCAGAGTGATCAGGCGAGGGGTTTGGTGGAGAGGGAGGTGAAAACTTAGAAGCTCTGAATTGGATCCAGCCCTGAACATTATAAAGAATAAATCTAAGGAAGCAGAGCTTACCTCCTACATTTAATAGTTACATTTGAATGCATTTTAGACAATGCTAAAATATGCTAGATGTTCTCTACATTTTTGCTAATAAAGAATTTATCATTACTTGAGTTAAATGTTTTTCATAATCTATAATGAGAGTTTGTTCTCAAATGTCTTCTTACCTTTCATGTGTGAACTGCTTAGCGTCATTTATGAACAAGGCTACATTGTCTCCAGTCGAAAAAGGGTAGAATTTCCCAGGAAAACATCCTATTAAATCTGCAGCATTCTTAGATAAACTGTAAATCTTGACCCTGAGGAGGTGGTTGCATGAAAATATACTTTGAAGACTAAATCTCTCAGTGGCAGGGAACAGGAAGACGTGTTGATAATCCCTAAAGGAAAGCTGTTTTCAGATGCTTCACAATAAATATTTAGTGTAATGCTAAGAAAACAGCCAAACCTCAGCCATAAATAATGTCTTTAAATGGAGCATAGACGTGATTAATGGGGACACTCATTTAATTTATTTTAGAAGTCTTAATGCACAGAGGCTTTCTAAACATGAAATGATAACTGAGAGTGTCGAACAGCTGAGCAGTTTGATATTTTCCTCAGGGAAGTATGCTTTTCACCTCTCATTGGAGAATTACTCCATGCAGCCGTTGCTAAACAGCCTTGCTAAATACTTAGAAAATAAATGTTTCTGAAAACTGTAGAGAAACTAGTTCCTTATTCGCGAAACACCTGATAGTCACAAGGATAAAGCAGCTTAGAGGAGTGTTTGTGAAATTAAGTGATGGGAAGTATCGTCAGATACATTGTAACTCATGGCTGGGTTCAGCTTCACAGGCCTGTTGGAAAGAAGAACAGTAGCAGATAACCTGGACAACTCACAACTCACATAGCCATTTACGTGCTGAGGAATACCCGTGAAGAACACGCCCATGAATTGTGTTTGACCTACATGTACCTTTTTTTGAAATTTTTTGTTTGTTTATTTTTTAACTGGAAGAAAATTGCTTTACAACGTTGTGTTGGTTTCTGCTGTACAACCGTGCAAGTCAGCCCTCATTACACATCACCTCCTCCTCGAGCCTCCCTCCATTTCCCCACCCAGGCCCTCTAGGTCATTGCAAAGCCCCAGGCTGGACTCCCTGTGTTAAACAGCGACGTCTCATGGGCTCTGCATGTCACACGTGGTAGTGATTGTATGTCGATGCGTCTTTCTCCATTCACCCCACTCTTTCCTCTGCCACTATGTTCACACGCCCATTCTTAATATCTGTATCTCCATTCCTTCCTGCAATTGGGTTCATCAATATCAGCTTTGCAGATTCCATGTATCAGTTCAGTTCGCTCGTTCAGCCATGTCTGACTCTTTGAGACCCCATGGACAGCAGCATGCCAGGCTCCCTGTCCATCACAAACTCCCAGAAATTGCTCAAACTCATGTCCCTCCAGTTGGTAATGCCATTCAACCATCTCATCCTCTGCTGTCCCCTTCTCCTCCTGCCTTCAATCTTTCCCAGCATCAGGGACTTTTCCAATGAGTTGTTTCTTCACCATTAGGTGGCCAAAAGTATTGCAGTTCAGCTTCAGTATCAGTCCTTTCAATGAATATTCAGGGCTGATTTCCTTTAGGAAGGACTGGTTGGATCTCCTTGAAGTCCAAGGGACTCTCAAGAGTCTTCTGCAACACCACAGTTCAAAAGCATCAATTCTTCTGCACTCAGCTTTCTTTATAGTCCAACTCTCACATCCATACATGACTACTAGAAAAACCATAGCTTTGACTAGACAGACCTTTGTTGGTAAAGTAATATTTCTGCTTTTTAATATGCTGTCTAGGTTGGTCATAGCTTTTCTTCCAAGGAGCAAGTGTCTTTTAATTTCATGGCTGCAGACACCATCTGCAGTGATTTTGGAGCCCCCAAAATAAAGTCTCTCACTCTTTCCACTGTTTCCCCATGTATTTGCCGTGAAGTGGTGGGACCGGATGCCATGATCTTCGTTTTCTGAATGTTGAGATTTAAGCCAACTTTTCTCTCTCCTCTTTCACTTTCAGCAAGAGGCTCTCTAGTTCCTCTTCACTTTCTGCCATAAGGGTCGTGTCATCTGCGTACCTGAGGTTATTGATATTTCTCCTGGCAATCTTGATTCCAGCTTGTGCTTCATCCAGCCCGGCACTCTGCTTATAAGTTAAATAAACAGGGTGACAATATACAACCTTGACATATTCCTTTCCCCATTTGAAACCAGTCAATTGTTCTGTGTCCAGTTCTAAGTGTTGCTTCTTGATGTGCAAACAGGTTTCTCAGGAGGCAGGTCGGGTGGCCTGGTATTTCCATCTCTTTCAGAAATTTCCAGTTTGTTGTGATCCATACAGTCAAAGGATTTGGTGTATTCCATATATATGCATTAATATATCATATTTGTTTTTCTTTCTGACTTACTTTACCCTATATATCAAACAGGCTCTAGGTCCATCCACCTCACTAGAATTGACTGAAATTTGTTCTTTTTTATGGCTAATATGGACATTTATGTACCGCATATATTGTACAACACATTTTCTTTGTCCATGCATCTGTTGATAGACATCTAGTTTGCTTCTGCATCCAAGCTATTGTAAATAGTGCTGCCATAAATACTGGGATACATGCACTTTTTTCAATTATGGTTTCCTTAGGGTATTATGTGGGCTTCCCCGCTGGTTTAGACGGTAAAGAGTCTGCCTGCAGTGCAGAAGACTTGGGGTCCATCCCTGGGTCAGGAGGATCCCCTGGAAAAGGAAATGGCAACCCCCTCCAGTATTCTTGCTTGGAAAATCCCATGGACAGAGGAGCCTGGCGGACTACAGTCCATGAGTTCACAAAGAGTCAAACATGACTGAGCAACTTCACTTTTTTTCTTTCAGGGTTTTATGCCCAGTAGTGGTATTGTTGGGTCATATGGCTGTTTTATTCCTAGTTTTTAAGGAATCTCTGTATTGTTCTCCATAGTAGCTGTATCAACTTACATTTCTACCAGTAGTACAAGAGGGTTCCCTTTCTCCACATCCTCTCCAGCATTTATTGCTTGTAGATTTTTTGAAGATTGCCATTCTGACTTATATGAAGTGATACCTCATTGTAGTTTTGATTTGCATTTCTGTAATAATTGGTGATATTGAGCATTCTTTTTCATGTGTTTATTGTCCATCTCTCTTCTTTAAAGAAGTGTCTGTTAAGTTCATCTGTCTATTTTTGATTAGCTGTTTGCTTTTCTGATATTGAGTTGCCTTTAGCATGACATTTTTTATTTCAACAAAAAGGATCAATTATATGACATGGGAAAGTTACAACATTTTGATGTTTTATTTTTCTAATTTCTGTTGTATCTAATCACTTAAATATAGGGTTGCCAAGGTTTATATTAGCAAAAAGAAAATAGACATATGTGTAAATTATTTACAAGTGGATTTTAGGCTATATATTATTAAAAATATACAATCCATTTATAGAGCCATATTCAGTTCAATTCAGTTCAGTCTCTCAGTCGTGTCCGACTCTTTGCGACCCCATGAACCGCAGCACGCCAGGCCTCCCTGTCCATCACCAACTCCCAGAGTCCACCCAAACCCATGTCCACTGAGTCGGTGATGCCATTCAACCATCTCACCCTCTGTCATCCCCTTCTCCTCCTGCCCTCAATTTTTCCCAGCAGCAGGGTCTTTTCAAATGAGTCAGCACTTTGCATCAGGGGGCCAAAGTACTGGAGTTTCAGCTTCAACATCAATCCTTCCAATGAACGCCCAGGACTGATTTTCTTTAGGATGGACTGGTTGGATCTCCTTGAAGTCCAAGGGACTCTCAGGAGTCTTCTCCAACACCACAGTTCAAAAGCATCAATTCTTCAGCACTCAGCTTTCTTATAGATTTAGATCATCTATATTCCAAATAAGTCAAGCTTCATTTATAAATATTTTGTAAAGAATTTATAATAAATCATATAAGCCCAAACACATAACATCCTCTAAAATATATGTTTCCATGTTAAAATGTTAAATATTCAAGATCATTCTAGAAATGTAACATCCAAAAATGCTTGTCATTCTCCAGTGATGCAAAATGAAACATCATTTTAGTCAATACTAAAAAAATGTAGTAATATCTTAAATTCTTGCAATTGTAAGAGCTTTCAAATTTTCTATTCTCTGAGGGTGTTCTGAAAAAAATCAATTTTTAAAATGGATGTAATAACAGTGAAAATATAGAAGGCTTTGTGTATGCTAATGCAACTCTCACTTAAGGGGAAAACTAGGTCTCCTTGAGTTGCAGCTAATGGCAGGGTACCTTGTTTCCTATCTTCAGCTGAATATTAGCATGCAAAACATGGGAGAGAAGCACTTAACTTTCCTCACGTTATCATCCAACCTAATATTTTCCCCCAAATCCTAGTGATCAGTGTGTCAGCCGGAGCCTGGACATACAACGTTCAGTCAGGTTTCAGCTTTCCACAGCTAGCATTTATAAAGGGTCTCACGGGGAAATAAAGTGTTTTACAAGCTGCCGTCATTGTCTTGCTGTGTAATATTAGAGCCTCTATTCGTTTGTGTAAATAATTATAAAAAAAATTCTTTCCTTTTACCTCTTCTGCTAAATACATTATTTTGGAGAGAAAGGATGATTTCAAATATTTTCCTTTGAAGCACATTAACAATACCTAATCAAAAATGTAACTAAAACATTAAGCCAATTAAGGATTGTTTTTGATGCTCTAGTACTCTAATATTGCTTCTTTTCTAATTTACTTTTAGTTGGAGGATAATTGTTCCACCATACTGTATCGGCCTCTGCCACACTGTTAACAATGTGAATCAGCTGTAAGTACACAAACGTCCCCTATATGAACGTGGGCAAACTCACATTTTTAAAGAGTCACCATTATATGTGAACATGCCATATTTATATATTCCAGACATTTTATTTTCAAAATAGGGCAAATAATTGGCTGGTTTTGAAAGTAAATTTACGTTTATGGTCACTCAGGTGTACTGGCTGTATAGAGTCTTTAGATCTATTCGAATCAATGACTTTAGGCTACGGAGAGCACATAACATAGCATAATAGGGCAAAGGAGAATTTTAAGTCTCAAAGAGCTCATAATGGAGGATTTTTTTTTATTATTATCAATAACACTGAATGTGGAAATTTCTGTAAAACTCTGTGTGAACCATTATGTGATACTTTTTGTTTTTTGAATCATAATATTGGAAACCTAAATTTCATACTTTTTCAGTATATTTTTTTGCAGTTAAAATTTTTGAAAAGATAAATTATAGGACATGGTAAATGCATACATTTTTGCTGCCCTGAAGTGAAAGTTGTTCAGTCATGTCCGACTCTTTGCGGCCCCATGGATTATACAGTTCATGAAATTCTCCAGGCCAGAATACTGGAGGAAGTAGCCTTTCCCTTCTCCAGGGGATCTTCCCAACCCAGGGATCAAACCCAGGTCTCCCTCATTGCAGGCAGATTCTTTACCAGAGGAGCCACAAGAATACTGGAGTGGGTAGCCTATCCTTTCTCCAGCAGATCTTCCCAACCCAGGAATCAAACCAGGGTCTCCTGCATTGCAGGTGGATTCTTTACCAACTGAGCTATTAGGGAAGCCCATTTGATCCCCTAGGAGCATTTTATCCAAATTCCTGCCAGTTTTGTACTTTGGCAAACCAGATGAATGTTCCTTTATTCTTTACTCCTAAAGTTTGCAAGCCATTTTGGAACAACAAACTGAGACACACTTTGTCAAAACACAGGCACATACATATTCACATACACACACCCATGAATAATTTAAACCTTGATTAAGTATGTTTCCTTCCCTCATCAGAAACTCCACTGGAGATCTCATAGACAAACAGATTGTATATCTTTCTTATCTTCTGACCACCATAAAAAGAAATACTAAGTGGGGGGGAGGTGGACAAAAAGGGAAATGAAAACTCGCCCTTTAGATGCTCCTGACAGTGCGTGCATGCACACGCATGCACACCACACACAGAATTTTTATGCCAAGCTTGTGGGAGTCCAGTTGTGTTTTCTGTGTTATTGATGAAAACCGGATTTTTTTCTTGATGTTTCAACAAGCAAGGTGAGAGGTACAATTTCTTCTAAGCCATTTTAGAAGACTGTTGAAAGACACAGAAATGTCATTCAACCATCCACCTTTTTTTTTTTCCTTTTGGAAACATCAATAAACATTTGATGGATGCAATAGTATATGTCATTTTATCCAAAGGAAGATAATTGTAACTCACATTTGGACTTACCCATTGTAATATTAAGAGGAAGAATGCTCACCTGTTTAACAATTATTCTGAAGTTTCTTATTATTGGACTAGAAACCATAAAATAGAAAACAGTGACTTATATTATATTTATTGGGCATAGCCTAGCAAGTGCTAAGGAGGCACAAGCAGTAACGACCACTTGCCAGTGCAGGAGACCCAAGAGAAGCGGGTTCAGTCCCTGGGTCGGAAGATCTCCTGGACAAGGGCATGGCAACCCCCTCCAGTATTCTTGCCTGGAGAGTCTCATGGACTGAGGAACCTTGGGGGCTACAGTCCATAGGGCCATAAAGAGTCAGACACAACTGAAGCAAATTAACATGCACACAATAGGTGGTAATGCTAAACTATTACAATAATCTTCTCTGGTAATGCTGAACTATTACAATAATCTTCTCTGAGAAGTACAAAAGTACTTCTCAGGAAGTACTTTCTTCCTGGCCACTAGAAGTGGACTAGGAATGAAAGGGGGGCTTCGCAGCTGTGAAGAAGGGCATCCAAGGCTAGAGGTGCAATTGTACTACATGATACTTAAATGTCCTTGAAACATTGTTTTCAGTCTCAGTGGTGTCCGTCTCTTTGTGACCCTACAGACTGCAGCATGGACAGGCTTCCCTGTCCTTCACCATTTCCCAGAGTCTGCTCACACTCATGTTCATTGAGTTATTGATGCCATCCAACCATCTCATGCCAAAGAATGCTCAAACTACCACACAACTGCATTCATCTTGCACGCTAGTAATGTGATGCTTAAAATTTTCCAAGCCAGGCTTCAACAATACGTGAACCATGAACTTCCAGATGTTCAAGCTGCTTTTAGAAAAGGCAGAGGAAACAGAGATCAAATTGCCAACATCTGCTAGAGTTCTAGAAAAACATATATTTCTGCTTTATTGACTATGCCAAAGCCTTTGACTGTGGATCACAACAAACTGTGAAAATTTCTGAAAGAGATGGGAATACCAGACCACCTGACCTGCCTCTTGAGAAATCTGTATGCAGGTCAGGAAGCAACAGTTAGAACTGGACAAGGAAAAGGTTCCAAATAGGAAATAGGAGTACGTCAAGGCTGTATATTGTCACCCTGCTTATTTAACTTATATGCAGAGTACATCATGAGAAAGGCTGGGCTGGAAGAAGCACAAGCTGGAATCAAGATTGCCAGAAGAAATATCAATAACCTCAGATATGCAGATGATACCACCCTTATGGCAGAAAGTGAAGAGGAGCTAAAAAGCTTCTTGATGAAGGTGAAAGAGGAGAGTGAAAAAATTGGCTTAAAGCTCAACATTCGGAAGACTAAGATCATGGCATCCAGTCCCATCACTTCATAGCAAATAGATGGGGAAACAGTGGCTGACTTTATTTTTGGGGGCTCCAAAATCACTGCAAATGGTGATTGTAGCCATGAAATTAAAAGACGCTTACTCCTTGGAAGGAAAGTTATGACCAACCCAGACAGCATATTGAAAAGCAAAGACATTACTTTGTCAACAAAGGTCTGTCTAGTCAAGGCTATGGTTTTTCCAGTGGTCATGTATGGATGTAAGAGTTGGACTATAAAGAAAGCTGAGCACCGAAGAATTGATGCTTTTGAACTGTGGTGTTGGAGAAGACTCTTGAGAGTCCCTTGGACTGCAAGGAGACCCAACCAGTCCATCCTAAAGGAGATCAGTCCTGGGTGTTCATTGGAAGGACTGATGTTTAAGCTGAAACTCCAGTACTTTGGCCACCTGATGCGAAGAGCTGACTCTTTTGAAAAGACTCTGATGCTGAGAAAGATTGAAGGCAGGAGGAGAAGGAGGCGACAGAGGATGAGATGGTTGGATGGCATCACTGACTCAATGGACATGGGTTTGGGTGGACTCCAGGAGTTGGTGATGGACAGGGAGGCCTGGTGTGCTGCAATTCATGGGGTTGCAAAGAGTCGGACACGACTGAGCGACTGACCTGAACTGAAGCATCTCATCCTCCATTGTCCCCTCTCCTACTGCATTCAGTCTTGCAGTCCAAGGGACTCTCAAGCATCCTCTTCAGCACCACAGTTTGAAAGTGTCAATTCTTTGGCACTCAGCCTTCTTTATGGTCCACCTCTCACATTTGAACATGACTGCTGGAAAAACCATAGCTTTGACTGGACAGACTTTGTCAGCGTAGTGATAGTGCGGTCTCTGCCTTCTAATATGTCGTCTAGGTTGGCCATAGCTTTTCTTCCAAGGAGCAAGTGTCTTTTTATTTCCTCGCTGCAGTCCCCGTCACTTGCACCATTACTGTTCTGTATTACTTACAATTCTATATGAATCATCGTGATACATTTCCTTTATTTGTGCAGAATATTGGACTATTACCAGGTTTTTTTAAGATAATGATTTTTTATTTGTTTTTAAAGGCTATCTTCACTTACCTAATGGAGAACTAAAAAAGAAAGTACCCCAAGAACATTCCTCAAGTCTTTTAGAAGAGTTGATGATATTGGACAGTGTCTAATTACAAGAGAGACAAAAAACAGTGGCAAGCTCAGGTGGAATTTGATGTATATAGGAGCTAAAATTTAGCAATTAAGCTTTGGTTTAAGATAAGCATTCAAGAGTACATACAATTTGTAATAATTTTCTCTCAACTATTCAAGACAAAAAATCAATAGAAACTAAGTTGAGGGAGAAGGCTAATGAGAAAAAGCTGCAATTTTTTAATTACACCATAATGATAAATGGCTTTCATTGTAAATTACCATCTGTGATTTTTTTCTTTCACTCTATAAATTGCAATTAAAGTTACTAAAAATAGCTAGTTTATAAGTGAAAAGTTTTAGGCAAAAGATTACTTGGCATTACAGCCTACCGAAACAAAATGGATAAGCTTGTGATTAAGCTCAATTGCATTACTTAATATTAATTTGGTCTTCCCCAAATCACTGAAAATCATAGTTAATTGATACAGATTAGGTCATGACCACTTGCCTAAGTCCACATGAGGAAACTATATTTAACATGCTTCTTGTCCTCTTGAAAACTATTTACTTGCAAAAATAATGAAACATATAAAAGTAATAAAATGGTTAAATAACATACTGCTCACCTTAATTTATAGAAGATGTCAATGAATAGTGCCACAAATATGAATGGAAGACAACCTGTGCAAAGTTCAACAAGAAGCAAACTTTGAAATAATAAAGAATAAGTTTCAATTTATAGCTCTTCCACCTATTTTTGTCTGTTAAACAGTACCTGAGCTTGCATTTCCCAAACATAAAATAATGGTGCTAATTAAAATTTCAATTAAGAGATAGATTGCAATAAAGTATTTATAAGTATCTATCAGACAGATGTGTTCTAAATGTTTTTTATGCCAACCAGAAAAAAAAAAAGTTTTTTCTTACTAGGCAGAGAAGATCAGGCTCAACTATCAAGATACAAATTAAGTAAGTTTACTTTTTTTTTCCAATGAGAGCTCCGAACATTTGAATGATTACAAGATAGTTTTAATTACTTTGTGCATTTTTATCCTGCAGAATATAGATAAGCTATAATCAGAAAGTTTATTACTTTGCAACAAATCACAACAAAAGAAATAATTAGATAATCTTCAGTATTGTTATGATAGCCTGAAGTGGCAATGCTATTTACCGGGATAAAGCAGAAAAGGAATAGTTTCTTTAGAAACCTTCGTTAGAGACACTTCACACTTGGTGATCTGGAGATACAAAGAGTTCTTGATACTTAACCTCCTCATGTACCAATTACATGATTTTTATCTTTTTTTTCCCCAAATGTTTACTTCTCCAGATGTTGTTCATTTTTTTTTAGCATATATATTCCCTGAAAGATTCTTGGCCATTATAGGTTATTACAAGATATTGAGCGTGGTTCTCTGTGCAACACAGGGAAGTCCTTGTGGGTTATTTATTTTATATATGTCAGGATGTATATTTTAATCCCAACCTCCTAATTTATCCCTCCTTCTCCCTTTGATAACCATAATTCTGTGTTCCATGTCTGTGAATCTATTTCTTTTCATAAATAAGTTAATTTCTACCATCTCTTTAGATCCCACATATAAGTGATATCATATGAAATGACTTTATCTGTCTTACTTCACTTGGTGTATCTATGTTGATTTAAATGGCATTATTTCATTCTTTTTTACAGCTGAGCAATATGATATAAATAGACATTTCTCCAGAGCAGACATAGATGGCCAGCAGGCACATGAAAAGATGCTGAACATCACTAATTCCTAGAGAAATGTAAATCAAATCTGTAATGAGGTATCACCTCACACCAGTCAGAATGACCATCACCAAAAAGTCTAAAATCATAAATGCTCTCTTAAAGGCCTGCTTTTGTGTTCCTTGTTTTGGAGATGAAACTTGCTGTCATTGTTTCACAAATTTTCCAAATGAAGGAGGTACTTTGAAGGCATGTCCCTTCCCCCCAAAATAAAAGGCCTAAAATGCCAACAAATTATTTGCTAGCAATTTAAATGGAGTGCTTCTAGACTTTGAACAATTTTAGCAATTAGACCAAGAAATGATTTAAAAATGGATTGTGTACATGTAAAAAATACCTTGTTTTGTATACAACATTATTTGCTTATCAGTCAACAGTCCATTTTATTGCTCAAAGAATTGCAAATTTCCTTCAGATACCACTCAAGCAACAAAATGCATGAGGGCAAGCAGAGAGAAATTATTCTTCCACACAAACCACCCTAGAAATAATTCAATTGGTTCTTGCTCACTGTAAGTAAAAAAAAGGACAAGTTTTTATTCAGTAAATTGTTAAAACAACAGATTTGACTTTCATCAACAATGAAAAAAAGCAGATAGGATACAATGTATAAATTAAAATTATATTTTAGAATTACATATGTATGTGTGTTATAATCATATCACAACAATATTTTAATCTATAGTAATATTGCATCAGCAATATATGTTATATTGATATTCTATATCTTCATATTCTATATATGTCAATATTATATATATATACAAAGTAATATATATACCATAGAACCTTTCAGATACATCAATAACATTAAAACATTTCTTTATTAAGGTAAATATGGAGATAAATCTTCTAAAATTTATGATAAAAATTATTTTGAAAGTTTCTAATTAAGCAGGTCTTGAACTTTTTCATATATGATTTGTTTAGATGTAGACTTGTATAAGGAGAAGGCAGTGGCACCCCACTCCAGTACTCTTGCCTCGAAAATCCCATGGACGGAGAGGCCTGGTGGGCTGCAGTCCATGGGGTCGCTAGGAGTCAGACACGACTGAGCGACTTCACTTTCACTTTTCACTTTCCTGCATTGGAGAAGGCAATGGCAACCCACTCCAGTGTTCTTGCCTGGAGAATCCCATGGATGGGGGAGCCTGGTGGACTGCCGTCTATGGGGTCGCACAGAGTCGGACACGACTGAAGCAAGTTAGCAGCAGACTTGTATAAAATATAAGGGAGACTACATGTGCCTACTAAGAAAGATTAATTTTCCTGGTAAAATGGAGGAGCTCTATATTTATATTTTATTCACTCCTTCTCACATGGGATATTTCCATAAGATGTGACTCATCTTTGCCTGGGGATGGAAGAACAAGAACAAAAGCCAGCATACTAAGAATGCTAAAGCAGGAAGCTATGAAGCACCTGGGTCATTGTTGGTGTTTTGGAGCTGCTGCACTAAACTTGGAATTGTCTGTCTCCAAGTTTTCATTATGAGAGACAATCAACTGTCTAGCTTTTAAGCTGCATTTGGCTGTCATTCGATTTCCGGCAGCCAAAAGCATCTTAACTGAAAAACCGTGAGAGTACATGCTATTTTCAGGGGGGAAAATGATTTAGAAAGATAAGAAATTCATGTTGATGTGAGTATTACGAAGAAAAATAAAAACTCACACATTGAAAACTTTGTTCTATTTGTAGAAGAAGAATTAGTAAAGATTTGAAGTCAATTTCAAAGGAAGCAACTAGAATATATTTAATTCTGGAAGATATGAGAACCAAGGTTAAAGAAATAACTGTGGAATAGACAACAATTTGAGAACAATTTGGAAAGGCGATTGAGGTAAACAAATATGTCCCTAGAATAGCTGCCTGCTTTCTAGATGTATTAGCACATTATTAATATATAAGAAGGAAGAAATGCATGGCACATACGAGAACTTGATCATGGGTGATAATCTGAACCAGTAAATTAGGAAATGTTTGTGAAATTTCTAAGTGGATTCCATTTATTTTACAAATATGTACTGGGTTCCGGTGTGTGCCTGGACTCATTTTTGTGTGCTTAAATACAGTAATGAGGAAAAAAATAGCAACCAAAGATCATTCCCTATCTGGGCTTATATATATATATATATTTTTTTTGAATGAAGACAAACAGTGAACAATAAATATAAGAAATCTATAATGTATGTACTATATATTTAAAAGATAGTAAATGCTATGGAAATAAGAGAGAGACAGACACAGAGACAGATCGTTAAAAAGGAGTTAGGAGTGCTTGCTTGGGGTGTGTGTTTTGGGGGGATGTGTGTGTGTGATTGTGTCTGTGTGTGCAGCATAGTCAGAACAGACCTATTAGAGAATTTTACCATTTGATCAAAGATAAGAAGGCAGTTAGAAGCCCAGTGATACCGGAAGAGCAGTATTCCCTCAGACCTTCATAAAGGCACTGACGAAGCCTGAAGGGAACTAGCTTGTTTCCAGAAGGGCGAGGGAGAAGGACAGTGAGTCGGGCCAAAGCACACAGGTGGGAGAGAGCCGTAAAATAGTCAAGTAGGTACAGTGTGACTTTGCCACAGGCTGAGCTCCCTGGCAATAAAATGGACATGGAGGCAGGTGTTAATAAGGTAATGTTCTCAATATAATGATCTGTATTAAGTGACAAAATGGGAATTGTGCAGAAGTTAGGCCATGGAGCAGTCACCAGAGGGGTTTAGCCCAACTTGGATGGAGCTGGAAATAGACAGAAGGCCAGAGTGGTCCCCCACTGCAGAAGACCTGCTTTATGTTCCCTCCGTAGCCAGCCAGTGGATGCAGGATAGCTCTTGAAAGGAGTGTGCCTGTGAGTGAAGCAGTTCTCTTCAGCTCAGGCCCGTCCTGTAGCAGTCTGACTCACAAACATCCTTAGACAGGAAAGCGTACCAGCAGCTGAATGGATAGTGCCTTCTGTCCTGAAAGAGAAATCTATGTTGCGTAGAGCAGATAACACTCTTCAATGGATTTTGATGTGCTCAGTTATTACCTACTTTCATTTACTTTCTAAGATCATCTCTTTAATACTCTAGTGGAAAACTTTTCTTAAGGAACTCTGTAAGTGAACTTCAGCCCATACCTGTTCTCCCGGACTTGAGACCCCAGCAGATGAGCACCATCTCTGTTCTCTGTGACCCATCTTAGATGACCCTAAATGTCTACCAGCACCCCTGCCGGACCAGGTGGAATACAAGGTAGAATGACCTAGAGCCCAATCCCTGGTAAGGCCTAAGATACCGATTCTCTCACTCTTCCTAAAACATGACTCTTTGACCTATTTACAACCAAACTGGGCAAGCGGATACCAAAGGCATCTAAGTGGATCACCTAAGTTTGAGTCATATCCATCCATGCCTCCTCACTATGCTACATCAGACAAATCTTATCCTGATAATTAGTGTAAACTATTCCAACTGGATGGAAAGCTCAGCAGGGCCCAATACATTGGCAAGGTAGACTCAATAGGGGAGGGATAAGTAGTCACTCAGTTGTGTCCAACTTTTTGAGACCCCATGTCTGTAGCCCTCCAGGCTCCTCTGTCCATGGGATTCTCCAGGCAGGAATTCTGGGGTGGGTCGCCATGCTTTCCTCAAGGGGACCTTTCCAACCCAGGGGTTGAACCCAGATCTCCCACACTGCAGACAGATTCTTTACTGTCTAAGCCACTAAGGAAGCCCATAGTGTCTTAGGTGATTTAAATGCAGCGAGAGTTTGCAGGAAAGGGAATATAAATATATATGTTAAAGAAATGAAAGGTGAAAAAGGATCCCATAGTAGATATTTTTCTCAAGAAATTTAAGCTTTAAGTGAAGAAAGATGGCTAAGGTTGTGAAATTCTAGTCTTTATTTCTTTTGGTCTTTTGGAAGAGGCTGGAGTATGTTTCTATTCTGATGAGAAGAAACAATTAAAGAGTGGGACGCTGAAAACGAGAAGAGAGAATAATAGCTGAATGGTTGAAAGAGGATGGTATCCAAATTAGCTTTTGACCAAACTCTACAGTAGTTGAAAAAAAAATGGAATTGGTGTGGAAAGAAAGGAAAGGGAAGCCAAAAATATATGAAATAGGACAAAATGAAAGGGTACTGTGCTTGGTGTTCTCATGAAAATAAACACAAGTAAGTGAAAAAGGCAAACAATCATTTGGAATCAGAATGAAAGGCGTTATAACTGAAGATTTTTAGACGTAGGATATTTCTGAGTTAGATGACTTTATAGATGCAGGTTTAGAAATGATTTTGCAAGAGTAGAATTAAAGAAAAGTCACTGTTGGGATTCTCTGGTGGTTCAGTGATTAAGACTCCATGCTCCCAATACAGGGGTTCGAGTAGGGTCCCTAGATGTGGAAATAAGAACCTGCATATTTTAAAGCATGGCATAAAAAAAAAAAGTCACTGCTTTGAGGATGACAAACACTTGGGGCTAAGTTTCTAAGTTGGACTATTCAGATCAAAGTCAACTACTCAGCAAAGTGAAAGTGAAAGTTGCTCAGTCATGCCCGACTCTTTGCGGCCCCATGGACTACACAGACCATGGAATTCTCCAGGCCAGAATACTGGAGTGGGCAGCCTTTCCTGCCTCCAGGGGATTTTCCCAACACAGGGATCGAACCCAGGTCTCCCTCATACAGGCGATTCTTTACCAGCTGAGCCACCAGGGAAGCCCAAGAATACTGGAGTGGGCAGCCTATCCCTTTTCCAGTGGATCTTCCCAACCCAGGAATTGAACTGGGTGTCATGAATTGCAGGCGGATTCTTCACCAACTGAGGTATCAGGGAAGCCCAACTCATCAGCAAGGATGGGGCAACCTTGGAGAGATCTTTCGAAAAACAAGTCTGGAGAGTTATTAAATAAGTCTGTTGAGACATGAAGTAATGGTATAAATTCAGATGTATACTTGAGCCTCAAAGGACAGAAATTTATGGAAGAGTAGAGCAGTCTAGGGGTAGCAATTCAGAGCTGAAGAATATCAATGTTCCTCCCCTTTGTCTGGGCATGTGAAAGATGAACAATTCCTTCCCAGGAGATTGCAAGAAATGAAGCTCTCTTCTCAAGTTCAAATTGGGTTTCAGTGAAACAAAGGAAGTGATCAGAGCATCCTGTCAAGTTTTGGAGAATTGGGGTAAATGTATTTAATGTGGAAAAAAGGCTTATAAATTGAGAGATTAACCTCTGAGTGAATGATTTGACCATTCACACCTGGGTGCTCTTTCAAGCATAAGATGCCAGTACTGGTAATTATGTAGCAGCAATAGACCTGCTGTTCATCTCTACTTGGGTTCATCTCCACAATTCATCTCTACTTGGGATGTAGAGTCACTTTAGATATAAAGGATGCATGTTTTAGAGAGATGTTAATGGTAAAAGATAAGTGTAAGAGGAAGAAATAGGAAGTTGCCTGGGATTTGAAAGAAGAAGAAACGAGTGAGTTGTATCAGAGAACGAGAAGGAGGCTGGGAACTAGGGAGCAGGGCTTCAGGGGGATTTTTAAAAAGCAAACGTCAGAGAGTGTTTTGCCTATGTTCTCCTCTAGGAGTTTTATAGTTTCTGGTCTTATGTTTAGATCTTTAATCCATTTTGAGTTTATTTTTGTGTATGGTGTTAGAAAGTGTTCTAGTTTCATTCTTTTACAAGTGGTTGACCAGATTTCCCAGCACCACTTGTTAAAGAGATTGTCTTTAATCCATTGTATATTCTTGCCTCCTTTGTCAAAGATAAGGTGTCCATATATGCGTGGATTTATCTCTGGGCTTTCTATTTTGTTCCATTGATCTATATTTCTGTCTTTGTGCCAGTACCATACTGTCTTGATAACTGTGGCTTTGTAGTAGAGCCTGAAGTCAGGTAGGTTGATTCCTCCAGTTCCATTCTTCTTTCTCAAGATTGCTTTGGCTATTCGAGGTTTTTTGTATTTCCATACAAATTGTGAAATTATTTGTTCTAGCTCTATGAAGAATACTGTTGGTAGCTTGATAGGGATTGCATTGAATCTATAGATTGCTTTGGGTAGTATACTCATATTCACTATATTGATTCTTCCGATCCATGAACACGGTATATTTCTCCATCTATTAGTGTCCTCTTTGATTTCTTTCACCAGTGTTTTATAGTTTTCTATATATAGGTCTTTAGTTTCTTTAGGTAGATATATTCCTAAGTATTTAATTCTTTCCGTTGCAATGGTGAATGGAATTGTTTCCTTAATTTCTCTTTCTGTTTTCTCATTATTAGTGTATAGGAATGCAAGGGATTTCTGTGTGTTGATTTTATATCCTGCAACTTTACTATAGTCATTGATTAGTTCTAGTAATTTTCTGGTGGAGTCTTTAGGGTTTTCTATGTAGAGGATCATGTCATCTGCAAATAGTGAGAGTTTTACTTCTTCTTTTCCAATTTGGATTCCTTTTATTTCTTTTTCTGCTCTGATTGCTGTGGCCAAAACTTCCAAAACTATGTTGAATAGTAATGGTGAAAGTGGGCACCCTTGTCTTGTTCCTGACTTTAGAGGAAATGCTTTCAATTTTTCACCATTGAGGGTAATGTTTGCTGTGGGTTTGTCATATATAGCTTTTATTATGTTGAGGTATGCCGGGAGCCGACATATTGCATATTGAGTGCAGCACTTTCCACAGCATCATCTTTCAGGATCTGGAATAGCTCAACTGGAATTCTATCACTGCCGGTAGCCAGTGTGAGGAACTCCGCCCATGACAAAGGTCATGAGGAAGGAGGCTCGGCATACACAAAGGGGAGATCGAGCTTCAGGAGTCCCCCTGGAAATTCTCGAGCATATACCCCCAAAACCAGAGTCTGCCTACTTTCGGCTTTGAGCTTTCACCTACACCTCTGACTTTACGGGGGGCTGTCCCCCACTACCTCTCTCTGAAAAAAGAGTTAGCTTACAGTTCCAGTTAATAATTCCTGGGTGTGACAGTGTTTAACCTACAAACTCCTTTGGAAATCCTCTAGCCTACCTGAATAGGTTTTTCCGGCCACATGTGATTGTTCAGAGCTTCCCAACTGTGAGAGGCAGGAGATGTTCTAAACTGTCTAAACACAGATTCTTTTGAGTAGTTAAAAGATTGATTAGAAATTGTATTGGTGAAGGGATTTTCACTTGTTGGGCCAATGTTTGCTGCTAAGTTTCCATATCCCTTACCTGCTGTGTCCCTGGCAGTGTATTGATTAATATAATTGGTGTAAGTAGTAGCTTTAATGTTTGTAACCTGGGACCCTTGAGTTAATTCTTTTTCTTGTTATAGCCCACCACACTTTGCGCTGTAGGAATGCAACTTTATCTAATGCTTTTGGAGGGTGGCTCCTGACCAATCACCTTTAGAGAAAAATAAGTTTTCTGAAGAAAGGTCTTAAAATGTTAACAGGCCTCTGGGCCAGAAGATGATGCAAATCACCTAAGCTTTTGCATATGATAAGTTTGCAGGAAGAAAGCCTGGCTTGCTGCCTGACTCTACCCCTTCCCCCATTATCCTCTATGCATAACTTAAGGTATAAAAACTACTTTGGAAAATAAAGTGCGGGCCTTGTTCACCGAAACTTGGTCTCCCCATGTCGTTCTTTCTCTTACCTTCTGGCTGAATTATTCAGCCTCTTTTCTCCACTGAATTTCCTCACTGAGCTATCCTCATTCTATTACTCTTTATATCCTTAATTAACGTTTAATTAAGCAGTTGTTTCCTGATCTTCGCCTACGCCGTCTCTCCTTCGAATACCCTGGATCAGCCGGGGCTGGTCCCCGGCAGAGGTATGTTCCTTCTATTCCTGCTTTCTGGAGAGTTTTTATCATAAATGGGTGTTGAATTTTGTCAAAGGCTTTCTCTGCATCTATTGAGATAAACACTCTCTGACATACATCACAGCAGGATCCTCTATGACCCACCTCCCAGAATATCGGAAATAAAAGCAAAAATAAACAAATGGGACCTAATTAACCTTAAAAGCTTCTGCACATCAAAGGAAACTATCAGCAAGGTGAAAAGACAGCCTTCAGAATGGGAGAAAATAATAGCAAATGAAGCAACTGACAAACAACTAATCTCAAAAATATACAAGCAACTCCTACAGCTCAATTCCAGAAAAATAAATGACCCAATCAAAAAATGGGCCAAAGAACTAAATAGACATTTCTCCAAAGAAGACATACAGATGGCTAACACACACATGAAAAGATGCTCAACATCACTCATTATCAGAGAAATGCAAATCAAGACCACTATGAGGTACCATTTCACACCAGTCAGAATGGCTGCGATTCAAAAGTCTACAAATAATAAATGTTGGAGAGGGTGTGGAGAAAAGGGAACCCTCTTACACTGTTGGTGGGAATGCAAACTAGTACAGCCACTATGGAGAACAGTGTGGAGATTCCTTAAAAAACTGGAAATAGAACTGCCTTCTGATCCAGCAATCCCACTGCTGGGCATACACACTGAGGAAACCAGAATTGAAAGAGACACGTGTACACCAATGTTCATCGCAGCACTGTTTATAATAGCCAGGACATGGAAGCAACCTAGATGTCCATCAGCAGATGAATGGATAAGAAAGCAGTGGTACATATACACAATGGAGTATTACTCAGCCATTAAAAAGAATTCATTTGAATCAGTTCTAATGAGGTGGAGGAAACTGGAGCCTATTATACAGAGTGAAGTAAGCCAGAAGGAAAAACACCAATACAGTATACTAATGCATATATATGGAATTTAGAAAGATGATAACAATAACCCTGTGTACGAGACAGCAAAAGAGACACTGATGTATGGAACAGTCTTATGGACTCTATGGGAGAGGGAGAGGGTGGGAAGATTTGGGAGAATGGCATTGAAACATGTAAAATATCATGTATGACATGAGATGCCAGTCCAGGTTCAATGCACGATACTGGATGCTTGGGGCTAGTGCACTGGGACGACCCAGAGGGATGGTATGGGGAGGGAGGAGGGAGGAGGGTTCAGGAAGGGGAGCACATGTATACCTGTGATGGATTCATTTTGATATTTGGCAAAACTAATACAATTATGTAAAGTTTAAAAATAAAATAAAATTAAAAAAAAAAAAATCTTCAAAAAGCAAATGTCATGAAAGCTTTTTTACCTCACAAATATAGAAGGCCATGCATGAATGCAGCCAATTGCTTTAACACAAAAGTGCAATTGTATGTTATTAGCTAGGATACTGGAGATTCTCCTGCCCACACCTCATTCCTGATACGAGGGAACAAGACAAACAGCTTAGCACACGTGGGGAATATCCAAAAACAGCTGGGCAAGGAGGATATGACCTTCTAAAGATTTTTTCACCAGGTTTTATAAAAGCGTAATAATCAGATATATAGCTCATGGTAAAATAGTAAATTATGGAATTGAGTTTTAAAAATACTTTCCATTTTAAATATGCAGTAAAAAATAGACATACTAGGTGGCGGCAGTGGTAAAGAACCCACTGCCGGAGGCTTAAGGGCTCGATCCCTGGGTTGGGAAGACTCCTTAGAGAAGGAAATGCCAACCCACCCCAGCATTATCGCCTGGAGAATCCCATGGGCAGAGGAGCCTGCTGGGCTGCAGTCCATGGAGTTGCAAGAGTCGGGACCCATTACCACCATGCTTATAACTACACCAATATCTACATACCTATCTACCTGGCATTATAATTATGTCTGATATCTCATATTCTCAATAGTATAAACCAAGTTCATTAACATTTATAAAATAGCTCTTTATAATCAATGATATATTTTGCTTTCCAAAGTGTTTTACTTGACAGAGAAATCTTCAAATGCTTTAAGATTTAATATTAATTTTCACTTCTACACAGTTTCTTAGGTTCCCTGGCTGTGGTCCTCATACGTCTTATATCAGCACACTTTTCCCAACACATCAATTTAAGAGAGTTCTAATGAAATAAAATAATAAAACACATTTCAGTGAAAATAAGCCTCTTTGTTGTAAAAATAGTATTGTAAGTGGCAGATATTTATTTTAAATGTTAAAGTTTTAAGTTTAATGTGTGTGTGCAAGTGTTTGTGTGTGAGAGAGACTCAGAGTTTTGAACCATGTTCATCTTCTCTGTGGACAATGACTCTGAGGGACGGAGCTGTTACCTGTTCAAGGCAATTTGCATTTTGAGGAAAGGAGCTCTGACACATATGTAAATCAAAGCCCTTCTCTTTTTTATTTTACTTTGTATTTTGACACTAGAAAATAAGGGAAGAACTGAAGAGCTTTATAAGTTCAGCTATAAATTAACCTATGAAAGTGAAAAGTGAAAGTGAAAGTCGGTCAGTCACGTCGGACTCTTTTGAGTAGCCTATTCCTTCTCCAGGGGATCTTCCCAACCCAGAAATCAAACCAGAGTCTCCTGCATTGCAGGCAGAGTCTTTACCATCTGAGCTACGAGAGAAGCCCCTTTAATCTGTGAGTATATACTTAATTACAAAGAGATGTAAAATAACAAATTACCTATGCTGATCCTTTTTTTATTTTTTTTTCTATTTGGATTCTAGATAAGTTGATGATAGAGAGATAGAGAGAAGGGGGATAAATGAACAGATAAATAAAATGTATCTGAGAGTTTTTCTGTTTTGAAACCATATTATATAATATTATAAAGCTGTGAGTTGAATTTTCTCCACTGACTCTTATTGATAGGCTATTATTACTATATTTCTCTGGATACTCTATACTCTACATATTTATCATTTATTTTTTAATATTTTAAAATCATTTGTTTTGAATAAGAGGGAACATTCTAATTTCTAACAAAGAACTCATGTTTCTTTGTATAATGAGCTATGATATTGTGCACTTATACATATTTTCCTCTCTTTTTCCTCAAGGTAATCCCATTCTAGACACCCTATTGTATTTTAAGTCATGTGTTTGTAAATACAGGCATGATAATTGAGTTGAAGAAAATAAATACAATTAGAAGCTACTCTCCCAATGGTTTACTAAATCAGTTTGGTCTCATTAAAAAAACTTTGCACACCCACATTTTATCAGGCACTGTACTAAATGCAAGGAATACAAATAAATATATACTTTAATCAGTCTTTCAAAAAGCTTATGTTTTAATATGAGAGACAGAAATAAATGACTGCATTTTAATTATGAATATTTATGAGAGGCCCTAAGTTATATAAACCTGGATAAGCATATTCACATAAGCATTTCTCTCAATATTTTATTCACAATCATGCATACCATCCCTTGCAGAGACTATACATACGTGACATGTTTATTGATGTAATATTTGTTGAGAAAGAGGCTAAATGAATGAGTGCATGAATGAAGAAGGCTTTGCACGAAGTTAAACAGAGGCACCAAGGAAGCGTAACTAGCTGTGTTGAGTGAATCAGGGAAGATTTAAAAGCAGAAGAGATGATTAAGCTCAGCCTTCCATGATATAGGAGCTGTCCTGCCCAACTGATGTGGGGCATGGGATTCTGAGCAGAGTGAAGAACCTGAGCAAACGCTCGGGGGTTGGGCTTGGAAGAGCTCATTCCAGACGTGTGAGCATCCTTGCGTGGCTGAGGGATGATGAGATGAGGGGAAGGGCGCAGGCTGGAGGGAGGGTTGACCAGCAGGTGCAGCCACACACTTACACGCTTTGAAAAGGCATCCAGACCCCCTGTCCCATCATGACTTCATTAAGCAAGAAAGGAACATGTTCTCCTGCTTATCCTATCTGTGGCCTGAGAACCCCTCTTATCACATTCAAAATAGCCACTAATACTACCTTTTTGAGCAGCCACATGAGAAAACACCTAATTGGCAGCTCTATTATGGTGAATATTTAAAGAATATTAATGAAATATATAAAATGATGGTATTGGCATTTTGGAAGGACTCCCTTGGGGGTAGTATCCAGGGGTGAGCTGGAGAGAGCAGATGATAGGTATTGCCGGGAGCCAGCGTGAGGAACTCCGCCTGTGGCAAAGGTTATGAGGAAGGAGGCTCAGCATACGCAAAGGCGGGATCAAGCCTCAGGAGTCCCCCTGGAAATTCTCGAGCATCTACCCCCAAAACCAAAGTCTGCCTACTTTCTGCTTTGTGCTCTCACCTACACCTCTGAATTTACGGGGGGCTGTCCCCCACCACCATCTCTCTCCTGAACAGGTTCTTCCGGCCACATGTGATTGTTCAGAGCCTCCCAACTGTGAGAGGCATGAGATGTTCTAAACTGTCTGAATACAGATCCCCTTGAGAAGTTAAAAGATTGATTAGAAATTGTATTGGTGAAGGGATTTTCACTTGTTGGGCCAATGTTTGCTGCTAAGTCTCCATATCCCTTACCTGCTGTGTGCCTGGCAGTGTATTGATTAATATAATTGGTGTAAGTAGTAGCTTTAATGTTTGTAACCTGGGACCCTTGAGTTAATTCTTTTTCTTGTTATAGCCCACCACACCTTTACTCTGTAGGAATGCAACTTTATCTAATGCTTTTGGAGGGTGGCGCCTGACTAATCACCTTTAGAGAAAAATAAGTTTTCTGAAGAAAGGGTCTTAAAATGTTAACAGGCCTCCGGGTCAGAAGATGGTGCAAATCACCTAAACTTTTGCATATGATAAGTTTGCAGGAAGAAAGCCTGGCTTACTGCATGACTCTACCCCTTCCCCCATTATCCTCTATGCATAACTTAAGATATAAAAACTACTTTGGAAAATAAAGTGCGGGCCTTGTTCACCGAAACTTGATCTCCCCATGTGGTTCTTTCTCTCACCTTCTAGCTGAATTATTCAGCCTCTTTTCTCCACTGAATTTCCTCACTGAGCTATCCTTATTTAACCACTCTTTATATCCTTAATTAACGTTTAATTAAGCAATTGTTTCCTGATCCTCGCCGACGACGTTCCCACTTCGAATTCCCTGGATCCACCGGGGCTGGACCCCGGCAAGGTACTATTTTTCCCTGTGGGTTAACACTTGAATCTGGTCAGCCCAATGTTTATCTGCTAGTCAGAAAATGTTCTGAGTGCTGAAAGGATTATATATGTATATTTCAAGACTTAGATTTAAGAAGGAGAAGGAATACAATTAGATACAGTTGGTATTCACAACTGCTAAGTTGCCAAAGTGTGCATTTTAAACATCTTTACATTAGATATCCGGGTATTCTCACCTAGGTAAGAGTTGTGTTTTCAGCCCCCAAGAGTAGAAAATATAAACAGTCGATACAGTTGGTATTCACAACTGCTAAGTTGCCAAAGTGTGCATTTTAAATATCTTTACATTAGATATCCGGGTATTCTCACCTAGGTAAGAGTTGTGTTCTCAGCCTCCAAGAGTAGAAAATATAAACAATCCATCACCTCTCCCGTTTGCCTTTACCAACTGCTCTAATCCCTAACAGCCCGTTACTCACCGTAAACGCAGCAGTGTGACAGATGACAGTATGTGACAATAATCCCCAGTCATCTTGAAAGACTAGGAACCTACCCAAGGAAATCAGCCTTGAAATAGTGAACTCAATTCGCACTTCTTCCTGTTCCCGTTAGTTGTTACCTTTTCTCCTTAATTGGAATTTCATCTAAACAGAATCATGAACATTAGAATACCCGGGCTTTATTTCAACTTCATGAAGAAGCATAAACAATTCATACGATCTGAGAAGACTTGCAGTGTGAGTCATGGTTCAGGGTTAGAGAAAGTGCCACACACCCTTGACAGTTGCTTATCCAATGCAGATCATAGCTGAGTCAGAACATGAGATTGAATTTTACACAAGTTTACCGTGTGACCCGCTAAACCAAGTACCACGCCTTGTTAGCTCTAACACTCTCAAGGGCAGTTTCACATATAAAGTATTTTCATTTATAATGTACTGTCTTCAAAGGACAGGTTTTTAGTGATGTTCTTACTCATAAGTATACTCACATAAATAGTAGATAGCTTAATGACAATGTACACACATATCTATGTGTTCTAAGTCACTTCAGTCATGTCCAGCTCTTTGCTATCCCCTGAATTGTAGCCTACCATGCTCCTCTGTCCATGGAATTCTCTGGGCAAGAATATTGGAATGGGTTGTCATTTCCTCCTCCAGGGGATCTTCCTGACCCAGGGATCAAACCCATGTCTCTTATGGCTCCTGCACTGCAGGTGGATTCTTTACCACTGAGCCCCTGGGGAGCCCATACATACATCTATATAGAAATATAAATCAACAGGTACTATTGAATGACTGCTTCTTTCCGTTCACATAGGTTTCCCTAAGAAGGCTGTGGAGTTAGATGGATGGCAAACACAAACAGTGATGTGATTTAAAGGCAAGAGAATAAGATTTGGAGTTAATTTTTATTTCAGCATTGTGCAAGCCATAATGTCTTAGGGAAAGAATGTAAATTCCAGTTGCACATATGAAATAAGATAGACTTCCCTCATAGCTCAGTTGGTAAAGAATCTGCCTGCAATGCAGGAGACCCAGCTTTGACTCCTGTGTCGGGAACATCCCCTGGAGAAGGAATAGGCCATCCACTGTAGTACTCTTGCCTGGAGAATCCCATGCACAGAGGAGCCTGGCAGGCTATTGTCCATGGACTTGCAAGAGTTGGACAAAACTTAGTGACTAAACTACCTGATTTAATACAAAATAAGATAGTGTTAGTGATAATACTGGAGAAGGCAATGGCACCCCACTCCAGTACTCTTGCCTGGCAAATCCCATGGACCGAGGAGCCTGCTAGGCTGCAGTCCACAGGGTTGCTAAGAGTCGGACACGACTGAACGACTTCACTTTGACTTTTCACTTTCATGCATTGCAGGAGGAAATGGCAACCCACTCCAGCGTTCTTGCCTGGAGAATCCCAGGGACAGGGGAGCCTGGTGGGCTGCCGTCTATGGGGTCGCACAGAGTCGGACACGACTGAAGCGACTTAGCAGCAGCAGCAGCAGTGATAATACTTCCTCATAGCTAAGATTCGGACATGACTGAAGCAACTTAGCAGCAGCAGCAGCAGTGATAATACTTCCTCATAGCCAAGATAGCTACAAATAATAGCAGTACTTTGCCATTGGCAACATCTGAGTCCAAGTAAAAACCAATTAATTGAAATTTCCCTGTTTATAGTTCTACCACACATTTAGGTAATCCTCTGTTACCGAGTCACCTTGTCAAGATTCTGGAATTTAAAATAGAACTTTAGTGTTAGTAGAATAAACATTTGCTATTTTATCTTTTCATGAATAATTTCAAAGATCAATAGTATGTGTTATATACATGATGTGCAAATTTGTAATTTTGTTGGAATTCAGATTTGAATTATGGCCAAGTCAGCCCCATGTGTTACCTTAGTGAGTCAAATTAGTCCCATTAAAAACCGTATCTCCAGGTTTGAGTCTGGGTTCTCCTGAAAACAGAGCCTGAGACAGTGTCTTTCACGCAGGTGATGCATTTGCAAAGCCATCTCAAGCATCACAGGAAGGGGATGGAGAGGAGGAGGCTGCTGTCAAAACGAACTAGAGAAAACGGGATGCACAAGGAAGGATGTCCGTAGAGAGCTGTGCTGGAGAATTAGGGATGCAGCTCCCTGAAACCTGGTTCTGGCAGATGTGTGAGAGACCTGTGAATTGTATTCTCAGGCTTTCTACTCAGAGTAGGAAAAAGAGGCAGGGTTTATCTGTTGACTCCAGGTCCCTATTGGCCAAATGTGAGCTTTAACTGCTACAAGTACAGGTCACACATGCGTAAGGGATGCACATTCATCAGGAAGAGATGCTTTCCTTAGGCATCCCGTGTTGCAGCATCAGAGAATCCCAGAGCAAGGGATGCACATTCATCAGGAAGAGATGCTTTCCTTAGGCATCCCGTGTTGCAGCATCAGAGAATCCCAGAGCAAGGGATGCACATTCATCAGGAAGAGATGCTTTCCTTAGGCATCCCGTGTTGCAGCATCAGAGAATCCCAGAGCAAGAAGCAAGCAGCAGGCAGCACGGGTTGGAGGTGAGACGCTGTCAGACTGCAGCTACGTGGAGCTGACTGGAGCCTCTATGCGACTGCTTGTCACACCGTGATGGAAGTAGCAGGGAGGCGAGGTGGATTGAAGCGGTATACAAGAAGCTTCCAATATATTAAACAACGTCCTTTTCTAAAGACTAGCTATTTCTTATTTCTGATGAATCTGAGCATCAGATGAGCATATGAGAATCTTCTGCATGTAATATTTTCTGTCTTAAGTGAAAGATGAGAATAAATACAAAAACCTGGTAGAATAAAGTGAAATTTATGAAGAAAAGTGTCTAATATGAGTAGTTCTCTTTTGCAAATTGATAATACAAAATTTCTTGTGTGGCAGATTAAACTGATCTATGAAAATTCAGCAGCTTATCATCATTTTTTATATGGTCAGATTGTGATTTAAAAGTTCTGAAACAATCAATTATGTATGATATAAGGGAGAATATAAGTAATATTAAACTCAAGAAGAAAACAAATTAGCCCATTTGCAATACAATCATTCTCTTGGTACTTAAGCTATAAGTCATCTAACTTCTATACAATATTTTGAAAGTTACTGTTCAATTTAATCATCTTGAGAAAGGTTTACTGAACCTCCAGGAGGTATATAGGAAAAATACTAAGGATTAAGACAGAGAAGATGTATTTTGGACTTGTTTTGGTTCCTATACCGTTTCATGACTTTGGAAATAAATTTGGATTTTGGAGGATTTAATCTTCTCACCTTTAAATGAGAGATTCAGTCAATGGACTTATCACTTCTTTAATCCGTGCGATGCAGTGGGTCTTCCTGATGTAGACCCTCTATTGTGACTGTCATCGTCCCAGTGTCACATTCATCTCTATCTCATGTCTCCTATGTCTTACATCGCACATAATTTTAGAACTGTCTTTCCAAGCCTGGGCCGCTGAATCTTTACAGAAGTATAAATGCCCGTGTTGCTCTAACTATCCCTAGCATGCCCTTGCCTTTTCTAGCTGACATTTCACTGTCCAAAAAATTCTGTTTGCATCTGAATCATAAATGTGTTCCAAGACTTTCATAGTTTTCCTTAAAAGCATATGTAAATGACACTGACTTCCTTGAGCTTATCACTATAAATGTCGACCTTATAATAATGCTTTATAAGTTTTCATTTTATATTCAGCCAAAGGCAATTAAAAGTACCAGTTTCTGTCATTTATTGGAGTCAGGATTTTTTATCATTTAGAAAAAGTTCCGCTTAAATTGTGGAAGTAAAACATTATGCAGCTTCTTATTGCTTGCTGTCATTTTGAGAGACATAGTTTTATAAAATATTGAATTAAGTTCAGAAATAGCATTAGGAATGCAGTTTTTCTGGGCCTGCCTGGCAGTTAGTGCTGAATTTACTTGTACTTATGGATCACTCTATGTGCTGTCAGGGTTATTGGTTAATTTCAACTTTTGCCATTTCTTGAAACTGAACTGTGATAATGTCACTCTATTATAAATTCAGTTCTCGCAAAATTGCAGGTTTTTACATTCTTCTCATTGTTTTTCCCTCATTTAAAGACCAAATTTTTAAAGACTAGGCAAGTATGACACTGACAGAGAAGAAACCAGCAAAGAATATGCCAGAGGAAAGGGATGATTAAATACGCTGTCCTTTCCCGGTGGTAGGACACTGTGATCACACGGCATCTTGTGTGCAGCTTCCAAGGCTTAACAGGACCACTGAGGGCTTCGGCATCCAGATCATTGCTATGGCGCTGCCTTTTGGCAGCTGTTACGATTATTATCCTTGTTGTGATGAAGATTATTCCCTGGATGTTATTTTTGGCTCAGGTGTTGTTGGCGTAATCTTCCTCAAGACCAGTGAAAGCCAAACCAGAACAGTGACCTGGGAACAAGCCCAGGGTAGAGCTTTGTCTGACTCTTCCATGGAATGAATGCTTGATAATCACTACATTTTAAAAGTATGGAAATAAGAGTCATTTAAATTTTGTATATCTGATAGTCATTCCTCTTCCTATTGCTTAATATTATAGACAAAAATATGCTGGTGGCTCAGTCGGTAAAGCATCTCCCTGCAATGCAGGAGACCTGGGTTCAATTTCTGGGTCAGGAAGTTCCCCTGGAGAAGGAAATGACAGCCCACTCCCATCTTCTTGCCTGGAGAATCCCAAGGACATGGGAGCCTGGCAGGTCACAGTTCATGGGATTGCAAGAGTTGGACACGACTTAGCACTATCTTTTATCTCTTTTATTTTTTTAACATAACAATAAACAAAACTAAGTCAAAGCCTTATTTTTCTATTGGCTTTGTTTTTTATTCTCATGTTCAGTTTGCTAAAAGTGGGAATAAGCATACTTTCCCATTGAGTTGTGAAGATCAAAATTTGAATGAGATTTTATACTATGAATATGTGTATAAACCCCATACTTTAATAAATGTGTGAGACTTTTAAAATAATATTGACCTGGTCCATCCTAGCTTTGCTGCTGCTGCTGCTAAGTCGCTTCAGTCGTGTCCGACTCCATGTGACCCCATGGACTGCAGCCCACCAGGCTCCTCCATTCATGGGATTTTCCAGGCAAGAGTACTGGAGTGGGCTTCCATTGCCTTCTCCATCTGATGTGTTAGGTATGTAGATTCTAGAGGACCTGCAAGCGTGTGATGATTTTTCCTTAAACACCATAGTTTTAAAAGCCTTCTCTAATTTAAGAGCGGTTTCAAGCTGCAATGATATTTGGAGGTCAACCAACGCATCATGCAAAGATGTAGCCACTACTGTTCAGAACATTTGTCTTCTGACTGATGTATTTGCATGCAAGAATTTCACTTACACAATGAACAAAACCACTTACTATGTAGGCAGAAATGACAGTGATGTGTTAAAATGATACCTTTTTGCACACTTTCTTTAGGAAAAAGTGAGCATTAGAGTGTTAGAGAGTGAATGTTTCTCTTTAAAGCATGATGACCTTGTCAAGATGTTGACAAAGAGGTGGCAGGTGAGTCTATTGTGCATGGGTCAGCAGGCTTTGGGCTTGTCAAAATTAACATCCACTACTGTGCCTACTTCATTTCTCAGTGGGAGACTATCTGAGGTTTTTGTATAAGAAGATGTACCACAAATTGGGAAAATAAAGATAATTGACAAAGAAAAACCTCTATGAACTGTCTTAGTGTCTAGTTACCTCCTACAAAGTGGCACTGTAAACATTTAAATGCAGATTTTAGCTAGAACTGATGCTGAATCACAGCAAAGAATTGGACCTTCCCCAGCAATCATCAGAAATTTTTGATGCCTATTTCTATTTTTTTGTTTTCTATGCAACTTTTTACCTTAGCATCAAACTACTCAAAATCATCCTTTTTCATTTTACAAGTTAAAGTGTCAATAAGCATACATTTTTGTATTATCTTCCTCTGCCAACCTTATATAGCTAATTCTGTATTAAATAAAACAAACAAGCTGCTCATATAGTGTAAATTTTAAATTACATTATTAACTTGCTTTGTGGTTAATAATACTTGTCCTAGCTATCTTGCAGTGTTACCAAAACAAATGAGAATTTTGTGTGGGAAAACATTGAAGCCATGTCTGCAATGAATTGTCCAGATGCCCTTTCGGTACTAAAGTATCATTTTTTTTTTTTTTCTGCTGCTGGGATTGTTGCCACCAAATGGTCCTCAGCTGTCAGCTTCAGAATTGATTTGACTGGAGAGATGCCTCAGGTCCATGGTCCTATTCCATTTTCAGGGTAGGGTGCCTCAAACATCAGGTGTTAAAGATAAATAAAGGCCTGGTCCTCTCCTTGATTCAACATAGTTACAGAGATACCTATTAAATTTGCTAAGGCTGTTATTAGGACTACATTACACTCTGATTTCTCCTTGCCATATCATGCACCCTTTCTTTAGATTTACTGCTACATTTGCTATACACTTAAAATGGTCAAAATAGCTAATTTTATGTCATATGTCTTTTATCACCTCTAAGAGGAAACAAACTGCTGCTGCTGCTAAGTTGCTTCAGTCCTGTCCGACTCTGTGCAGCCCCATAGACGGCAGCCCACCAGGCTCCCCCGTCCCTGGGATTCTCCAGGCAAGAACACTGGAGTGGGTTGCCATTTCTTCCTCCAATGCATGAAAGTGAAAAGTGAAAGTGAAGTCGCTCAGTCGTGTCCGACTCTTAGCGACCCCATGGACTGCAGCCTATCAGGCTCCTCCATCCATGGGATTTCCAGGCAACAGTACTGGAGTGGGGTGCCATTGCCTTCCCCGAAACACACAGGTCCTACCTCATGAAATAGACTAAAGAAGCTTAGATAATACAAGTTTTGTTACACTGGATACTTTTAAACCACTGCATTGAAAATCTCCAAAAACAAAACTATTAAGCAGTTTGGATTTATGAATTTGTGCAGTTCTTCCTTTTGTTGCAAATAACCTTCAACACTTTCCTCAACTTTGATATACATGCATATATCAAAGATTATATAGATTTCATTGATATCCAAAGCTCCATGTATAAAGGAAAGGAATATCAGAACAACTAGGAGAGAAAACAATGGTAAGCAAATATGATGCTTTAGAATCAGAGTATAGAAATAATATAAATTAGAAAAATTTATATTATTGCTTTTGTGTTGCTTTTGTGTCCCTGAAGTACCTTCCAGCAAAGCTTCTGCTTTTCTAAAGCTTCCTTTCATTCTTCAGTTCTACCTATTCTCTCTAGTTCAAGATGCTGTTTTAACCAAAAGTAGATTGGAGGCAGCTGATAATGAAATATCAGTTTACACACACACACACACACACGCATGTGCACACACACAGTCGCCTGTATTTATACGCCTATTTGAATTTGGAACCATACACGTGACCTGACTACTACAAGAGTCATCACTGAATGTTGCCATTTGTAAGGTCAACTAAAAATCACGAAATCTCAAAACTGTAAGAAAAAATAAATAACTCACAAAACCTCCATCATTAACCACCATTCCATTCATATATGAAAGTCTATTGCCCATACTTCCATAAGATCTACCAGGTTCAGACGATGTATAATCTCATTTGTGCTACTGGTACTTATACCAATGAAGTCCCAGGTATAGTTTTGCTGTGTTTGAAATAAATTCATGGTTATTAAACCAAGGGATGGTTTTGACTGGTGGGAGGAAGCATTTGAAGTAATTAAAGAAAAATAAATAATGATAATCTTGTAGTATAAGACGACCAAAAGGAAATTATCCTCCACTGGAATTTCAATATGAAATTATCTCAATTAATGAAGTTAGGTTTATCATACAACGTAACTCATGGCAACAATGTAGCTAAACATGAATTGATTGTCTTTTGGAAATATTGGAACAGACTGAAAATTAAATTCTCAGAAATATGCTCTCATATTTGAATTTTCACATAATGTGTTAAAATTTGTTTAAAACTATATTCAAGATTGCATTATTAAACATTATCATTTTTAAGGGAAATCTAGATGTTTTCCATCCACAGAGTAATGAGCAGGAATCTTAGTATTCTACACAGTGGTTCAGGGTTCCTCTGCATTCCATGCATGTTTGAGATCTAGAAATACTTCACAGTCCAAGCAGAAGGGTAGGAAAATGAATCAGAATGGCTTCCTTTTTCTATAATTCTCTTATCTTTCCCCATGATAATCAGGCAATTTTGACAAACTAGTCTTAACTATCTGAAAGCAGAAATACCATATTTAAGGATGAACACAAAGGTTAGCTTGTCCTTTCTATTATTCAAAATAGAATAAAAATATATTATTTTGAAACAATAATATGTTCCACCTAAGAAAAAATAGAAACAAAATGCGCAAAAAGAACAACAGAACTCTAACCAGGGCCCTGCTTCCCAGATATTTAGATGGTTAAGACAATAACGAAATCATTCTCCTTGGTTCACCCATGATCAAGATGCTGAAAACAGTTGGACGGTTGGGACTGACACCATCTTGGCTTAGGAAAAGGAGATAAAGGGGATAGAGGCTAAAAAAAAAAAAAGAATGAAAGAAAAACAAGTCCCAAGGTGACAGGGAGATGGTAAAGAAAAGAAAGGCAAGAGTGTGAATATTCAATAATGAACAGAGAAAGGATGCAGAAGGGATGAGGGGAAGGGAAAAGTGAGTGGAAGAGGGAGGGAAGGAATTGAAGAGAGAAGGAAAGTGAGACAGACAGAGACAGGAATATGAAAATGCAGTAGCAGCAAATGAGACCAGAGGTTGAAAAGACCAAGAACAATTAGACTAAGATAAAATAAAGATTTGCAAGCAGACTCCCAACAGAATCCTGCTACTCTGGGCCCCTGGATCACACTGACACCTGCAGATCCCAGCAGACCCAGGCAAGGCCCACAGCTGCGGTAGGTTCCTCGGTTCCAGGTTCCCAGAGACACCCTGCCAACCCAGGGCACCTTCCCCCTGTGCAATGGAAGCTCCAGAAGCCTCAAGTGGCTCCACAACTCCCTCAGCTCTGAGGTACTGTAGGGTCCCCAGAAATCCAGAGATAATTCATTTTGACTCCTGATCTTTCCTACAGCCCCAGGTGGTTACTGAGGCCCCAGGTTTGCACAGGCTTCCACAGCCCCAGACTACGGACAGGTTTCCCTGGACCCAGCTCCTGGCTGACCTTCTCAGGGCAAGCTGTCATGGCATTGGACAATTTCTAGGGCACCATGCCTTCATGGACCACAGGCTTGTTGTGGTGAAGGGGCCTGCGTAACTCAGTGAAGCTATGAGCCAGGCCATGCACCTATGCTGTAACCACTGTGACAGGTCATAGTGAAAAGTTCAGGCAAAATCTGGTCACTGGAGAAGGAAATGGCAACCCACTTCAGTATTCTTGTCCAGAGAAGCAATGCTGTTTTTACTCACTAAGTTGTGTGCAACTCATTTGAGACTGCATGGACAGGCTCCTTTGTCCATGGGGTTTCCAAGGCAAGAATACTGGGGTGGGTTGCTGTTTGCTTCTCCAGGAGAGCCCCATGAACAGTATGGAAGAGCAAAAAAGATAAGATACAGGAAAATGAGCCCCTGAAGTTAGAAGGTGTCAAATACACTCCTGGGGAAGAGTGGAGGGCAATTACTATCAGCCACAATAATCATGAATCAGTTGGACCAAAGAGGGATAACTCTCAGCTATGGATGTCTCTGGGGGTGAAAGCCAAGTGTGATGCTGTATAGAATAACATTGCACAGGAACCTGGAATGTTAGGTCCATGAAGCAAGGTACATAGAGCATGCTGAAGCTGGAGATGACAAGACAGAACACTGGCACCTTAGGAATCAGTGAACTGAAGTAGACAAGAATGGGAGAATTGAATTCAGATGACCAGCATATCTTCTACTGTGGGCAAGAATCCCTGAGAAGAAATGGAATGGCCCTCATAATCAGCAAGAGTCCAAAATGCAGTACGTCAGTGCAATCTCAAAAATGACAGAAAAACCCCTGTTAGTTCAAGGCAAACCATTCAAAATCACAGTAATGCAAGTCTGTGCCCCAACCACTGATGCTGATGAAGCTGAAGCTGATCGGTATTATGAAGACCTACAAGACCTTTAAGAACTAACATCAAAAAAGATGTCTTTTTTGTCAAAGGGGACTGGAAAGCAAAAGTAGGAAACAAAGAGATATCCAGAATAACAGGCAATTTTGGCCTTGGAGTACAAAATTAAGCAAGACAAGGCTACCAGAGTTTTATCAAAGAACACTTTGGTCAAATAAAACACCTTTTCCCAACAACACAAAAGACTCTACACATGGCCATCACCAGATTGTCAATACTGAAATCAGATTTATTATGTTCTTTGCAGCCAAAGATGTAAAGCTCTATACAGTCAGCAAAAACAAGATCCAGAGCTGGATGTGGCTCATATTATGAGCTACTTATTGCAAAATTCAGGCTTAAATCGAAGAAAGTATGGAAAACCACTAGGCCATTCACGTATGACCTAAATCAAATCCCTTTTGTTTATACAATGGAAGTGATAAATAGATTCAAAGGCTAGATCCCATAGACAGAGTGCCTGAACAACTATGGATGGAGCTTCATAACATTGCACAGGAGGCATTGACCAGAACCATCCCAAAGGAAAAGAAATGCAAGAGGACATAGTATTTGTCTGAGAAGACTTTACAAATAGCTGAGGAAAGAAGAGAAGTGAAAGGCGAGAGATAAAGGGAAAATACCCAACTGAAGGTAGAGTTCCAGAGAATAGTAAGGAGAGAGAAAAAGGCTTCCTTAAAAGAACATTGCAAAGAAATACAGGAAAACAATAGAATGGGAAACACTAGAGATCTCTTCAAGAATATTTGAGACATCAAGGGAACATTTCACGCAAACATAGATACAATAATGGACAGAAATGGTAAGGACACAACAGAAACAGAAAAATTAAGAAGAGGCGGCAAGAATACACAGAAGAGGTATTTAAGAAAGGTGTTATCAGAGAAGGCAGTGGCACCCCACTCCAGGACTCTTGCCTGGAAACTCCCATGGACAGAGGAGCCTGGTGGGCTGCAGTCCATGGGGTCGCTAAGAGTCGGACACAACTGAGCGACTTCACTTTTACTTTTCACTTTCATGCATTGGAGAAGGAAATGGCAACCCACTCCAGTATTCTTGCCTGGAGAATCCCAGGGACGGGGGAGCCTGGTGGGCTGCCGTCTCTGGGGTCGCACAGAGTCGGACACGACTGAAGCGACTTAGCGTTAGCATGACCCAGATAATCACAAAGGTGCAGCCACTCAACTAGAGCCAGACATTCTAGAGCCTGAAGTCAAGGGGGCCTTAGGAAACATTTCTGCAAGCAAAGCTGGTGGAAGTGTGGAAATGTCAGCTGAGGTATTTATAATCCTAAAAGATGCTGATAAAGTGCTGCACTCGATGTGTCAGCATATTTGGAAAACTCAGCAGTGGCCAAGGACTAAAAAAGGTCAGTATTTATTCCAATCCCAAAGAAGGAGAAGACAAAAAATATTCAACCTACTGCACAACTGCACACATTTCACATGTTAGCAAGGTTAGGCTCATAATCCTTCAAGCTAGGCTTCAACTGTACATGAACCGAGAACTTAAGAGGTGTACAAGCTGGGTGTTGAAGAGGCAGAGGAGCCAGAGATTCAATTGCCAATACAGTTTGGATTATGGAGAAAGGAGGGAATTCCAGAAAAAAATCTTCATTGACTATGGTGAAGCCTATGACTGTATTGATCACAAAAAACCTGTGGAAAATTCTTAAAGAGATGGGAAAACCAGACCATGTACCTCTCTTCTGAGAAACCTGTACGCAGGTTAAGAAGCAACTGAATCAAACATGAGACAACTGATTGGTTCAAAATTGGGAAGAGAGCACGACAAGACTGTATATTGTCACTATTTTTTAGCTTATATGCAGACAACATCATGTGAAATGCTGAGCTGGATGAATCATGAGCTGGAATTAAGACTGTCAGGAAAAATATCAACAACCTCAGATATGCAAGTGATACCACTCTAATGGCAGAAAGTGAAAAGGAACTAAGGAGCCTCTTGATGAGGGTAAGGAGGAGAGTGGAAAAGCTGGCTTGAATCTCAAAATTAAAACAACTACAATCATGGCATCCAGTCACATCACTTTATGGCAAGTAGAAAAAAGTGGAAACAGTGACTGCAGCCATCAAATTACAAGACAAAACCTCCTTGGAAGGAAAGTATGACAAACCTAGATAAGGCATTAAAAGGCAGAGACATCACTCTGCTGACAAAGATCTGTGTAGTCAAAGTTACAGCTTTTCCAACAGCCATGTATGGATGTGAGATTTGGACCATAAAGAAAGATGAACACCAAATAACTGATGCTTTCATAGTGTGGTGCTGGAGAAGACTCGAGAGTCCCTTGGGCAGCAAAGAGATAAACCAGTCAATCCTAAAGGAAAACAACCCTGAATATTCACTGGAAGGATTGTTGCTTGAAGCCCCAGTACTTTGGCCACCTGGTGTGAAGAGCCAACTCATTGGAAGAAACCTTCATGCTGAGATAGACTAAAGGCCATCAGAGGATGAGTGGTTAGACAGCACTGCTGACTCAATGAACATGAATTCGAGCAAACTCTGGAAGATGGTGGAGGACAGAGGAGCATAGAGTGCTACAGCTTGTGTGTCCCAGAGTCAGAGAGGACTTAGCACCTGAACAGTAGTGACAGTCAGTGGCCACAGTCAGGCTACAAAGAGACTGGAAGGGATGCTTAATCATCAAACGTGCAAACACCAACATGGTCCACAAAGATGATGAATAATGAAGGAAAAGGGATGAACAACAAACGAAACTAACCCAATTTTAATGGCAGATCATAAAGAAATGGAGATATATTAACTGCGTAACAAAGAACTAAGGATAATCCTTTAAAGTGAAATTACATGAATTACAAGAAAACACAGATATACAGGTAAATGAAATTAGGAAACCAAAGAAAAACATGAGAAGTTGGACAGATGAAGAGAAACTATTAAAAAGCAAAAACAGAAGAAATCTTAGAGTTCAGGAACATCATGACTGATTTGAAGAGTTCAGCAGAGAACTGCAACAGCAAATCCAACATAGTAGAAAAAGAACTAGCGGATAGGAAGAAAGGTTATTTTAAGTCACACAGTCAGAGTAACATAAAAACAACAACAACGAAAAAAAACAAGAATGAAAAAGAGTGAAGAGAATCCATGTGACTTGTGGGATATATCATTATTGTAGTCTCAGCAGGAAAAAACAGGGAGGGAAGGGGACAGAGATCTCTAGTCTTTCCCATTCTATTGTTTTTCCCTATTTCTTTGCAGTGATCACTGAGGAAGTCTTTCTTATCTCTCCGTGCTATTCTTTGGAACTCTGCATTCAAATAGGTATATTTTTCCTTTTCTCCTTTGCATTTAAATTCTCTTCTTTTCACAGCTATTTGTAAGACCTCCTCAGAAAACCATTTTGCTTTTTTGCATTTCTTTTTCTTGGGGACGGTCTTGATCCCTGCCTCTTATACAATGTCACAAACTTCCATCCAGAGTTCTTCAGGCATTCTGTCTATCTGATCCAATCCCTTGAATCTATTTCTCACTTCCACTGTATAATCGTAAGGGATTTCATTTAGGTCATATTTGAATGGCCTACAGGTTTTCCCTACCTTCTTCAATTTAAGTCTGACTTTGGCAATAAGGAGTTTATGATCTGAGTCACAGTCAGCTCCCAGTCTTGTTTTGCTGATTGTATAGAGCTTCTCCATCTTTGGCTGCAAAGAACATAATCAATCTGACTTTGGTACATCTGGTGATGTCCATGTATAGAGTCTTCTCTTGTGTTTTTGGAAGAAGGTGTTTGCTATGACCAGTGCATTCTTTAGCAAAACTCTACTAGCCTTTGCCCTGCTTCATTCTGTACTCAAAGGCCAAATTTGCCTGTTACTCCAGATATTTCTTGGCTTCCTATTTTGCATAACAGTCTCCTATAATGAAAAGGACATGTTTTTTGGGTGTTAGTTCTAGAAGGTCTTGTAAGTCTTCATAGAACCGTTCAACTTCAGCTTCTTCAGAGATCTCTTCAAGAAAATTAGAGATACCAAGGGAATATTTCATACAAGGATGGGCACAATAAAGGACAGAAATTGTATGGACCTAACAGAAGCAGAAGATATTATGATGAGGTGGCAAGAATATACAGAAGAATTGTACAAAAAAGATATTCACAACCAAGATAATCACGATGGTGTGATCACTGACCTAGAGCCAGATATCCTGCAATGTGAAGTCAAGTGGGCCTTAGGAAGCATCACTATGAACAAAGCTAGTGGAGGTGATAGAATTCCGGTTGAGCTATTTCAAATCCTAAAAAATGATGCTGTGAAAGTGCTGCACTCAATATGCCAGCAAATTTGGAAAACTCAACAGTGGCCACAGGACTGGAAAAGGTCAGTTTTCATTTCAATCACACAGGAAGCTAATGCCAAAGAATGTTCAAAAAATAGCACAATTATACTCATCTCATATGCTAGCAAAGTAATGCTCAAAATTCTCCAAGCCAGGTTTCAACAGTCTGTGAACCGTGAACTTCCAGATGTTCAAGCTGGATTTAGAAAAGGCAGAAGAACAGAGATCAAAGTGCCAACATATGCTGGATCATCAAAAAAGCAAGAGAGTTCCAGAAAAAACCATCTACTTCTGCTTTATTGACTATGCCAAAGATTTGACTGTGTGGATTACAACAAACTGTGGAAAATACTTGAAGAGATGGGAATACCAGACCACCTGACCTGCCTCTTGAGAAATCCGTATGCAAGTCAGGAAGCAACAGTTGGAACTGGACATGGAATAACAGACTGGTTCCAAATTGGGAAAGGAGTACGTCAAGGCTGTATATTGTCACCCTGCTTATTTAACTTGTATGCAAAATACATCATGAGAAACACTGGGTTGGATGAAGCACAAGCTGGAATCAAGATTGCTTGAAGAAATATCAATAACCTCAGTTATACAAATGATACCATCCTTATGGCAGAAAGTGAAGAAGAACTAAAGAGCCTCTTGATGAAAGTGAAAGAAGAGAGTGAAAATGTTGAACTAAAACTCAACATCAAGACAGTATGGTACTGGCACAAAGACAGAAATATAGATCAATGGAACAAAATAGAAAGCCCAGAGATAAATCCACGCACATATGGACACCTTATCTTTGACAAAGGAGGCAAGAATATACAATGGATTAAAGACAATCTCTTTAACAAGTGGTTCTGGGAAAACTGGTCAACCACTTGTAAAAGAATGAAACTAGAACACTTTCTAACACCATACACAAAAATAAACTCAAAATGGATTAAAGATCTAAACGTAAGACCAGAAACTGTAAAATGCCTAGAGAAGAACATAGGCAAAACACTCTCCGACATACATCACAGCAGGATCCTCTATGACCCACCTCCCAGAATACTGGAAATAAAAGCAAAAATAAACAAATGTGACCTAATTAAACTTAAAAGCTTCTGCACAACAAAGGAAATATAAGCAAGGTGAAAAGACAGCCTTCAGAATGGGAGAAAATAATAGCAAATGAAGCAACTGACAAACAACTAATCTCAAAAATATACAAGCAACTCCTACAGCTCAACTCCAGAAAAATAAACGACCCAATCAAAAAATGGGCCAAAGAACTAAATAGACATTTCTCCAAAGAAGACATACAGATGGCTAACACACACATGAAAAGATGCTCAACATCACTCATTATCAGAGAAATGCAAATCAAAACCACTATGAGGTACCACTTCACACCAGTCAGAATGGCTGCGATCCAAAAGTCTACAAGCAATAAATGCTGGAGAGGGTGTGGAGAAAAGGGAACCCTCTTACACTGTTGGTGGGAATGCAAACAGGTACAGCCACTATGGAGAACAGTGTGGAGATTCCTTAAAAAACTGGAAATAGAACTGCCTTCTGATCCAGCAATCCCACTGCTGGGCATACACACTGAGGAAACCAGAATTGAAAGAGACACGTGTACCCCAATGTTCATCGCAGCACTGTTTATAATAGCCAGGACATGGAAGCAACCTAGATGCCCATCAGCAGATGAATGGATAAGAAAGCAGTGGTACATATACACAATGGAGTATTACTCAGCCATTAAAAAGAATACATTTGAATCAGTTCTAATGAGGTGGATTAAACTGGAGCCTATTATACAGAGTGAAGTAAGCCAGAAAGAAAAACACCAATACAGTATACTAACGCATATATATGGAATTTAGAAAGATGGTAACAATAACCCTGTATACGAGACAGCAAAAGAGACACTGATGTATAGAACAGTCTTTTGGACTCTGTGAGAGAGGGAGAGGGTGGGATGATTTGGGAGAATTGCATTGAAATTCGTATAATATCATATATGGAATGAGTTGCCAGTCCAGGTTCGATGCACGATACTGGATGCTTGGGGCTGGTGCACTGGGACGACCCAGAGGGATGGTATGGGGACGGAGGAGGGAGGAGGGTTCAGGATGGGGAATACATGTATACCTGTGGCGGATTCATTTCGATATTTGGCAAAACCAATACAATAGTGTAAAGTTTAAAAGTAAAATAAAATTTAAAAAAATAAATAAAACTCAACATTCTGAAAACTAAGATCATGGCATCTGATCCCATCACTTCATGGCAAATAGATGGGGTAACAGTGACAGACTTTATTTTGGGGGCTCCAAAGTCCTTGAAGATGGTGACTGCAGTCATGAAATTAAAAGACACTCCTTGGAAGAAAAGTTATGACCAACCTAGAAAGCATATTAAAAAGCAGAGACATTACTTTACTAACAAAGTTCTGTCTAGTCAAGGCTACGGTTTTTCCAGTGGTCATGTATGGATGTGAAAGTTGGACTATAAAGAAAGCTGAGCACAGAAGAATTTGTGCTTTTATACTGTGGTGTTGGAGAAGACTCTTGCGAGTCGCTTGGACTGCAAGAAATTCCAACCAGTCCATCCTAAAAGAAATCAGTCCTGAATATTCACTGGAAGGACTGATGCTGAAGCTGAAACTCCAATACTCTGGCCACCTGATGTGAAGAACTGACTCATTTGAAAAGACCCTGATGCTGGGAAGGATTGAAGGTGGGAGGAAAAGGGGATGACAGAGGCTGAGATGGTTGGATGGCCTCACTGACTCAGTGGACATGAGTTTGAGTAAACTCTAGGAGTTGGTGATGGACAGGGAGGCCTGGTGTGCTGCAGTCCATGGCACTGCAAAGAGTTGGACATGACTGAGCCACTGAACTGAACTAAACTAAGTGGACAGAAAGCTTATTTAGAAAAGTAAAGCCTAAAAGCTTCCTGAATGTGGATAGAGATTTAGACATTTAAGTTCATCAGGTAATGGCTTCCTAGTTTCAAATACAGACCATTCTCTCCTAGGTACATTAATAATAAAATTCTATGATATAAAAGGTGAGTTTCCCTGGTGACTCAGTGGTAAAGAATCTACCTTCCAAGTTAGACGATGTGGGTTTAACCCCTGGGCTGAGAAGATCCCCTGGGGAATGAAATAGAGACCCAGGCCAGTATACTTGCTGGGGAAATCCCATGGACAGAGAAGCCTATCAAACTACAGTCCATGGGGTCGCAAAGTTTCAGACATGACTTAGCAACTAAACAACAACTATAACAAGTGAAAAGGAACTAAATTGCCTCTTGATGAATATTAAAGAAAGAATGAAAAAGCTGTATTGAAATTCAGCATTCAAAAAACTAAGATCATGGAACCATGTCCCATCACTTCATGGCAATTAGATGGGAAAAAAGTGGAAAGAGGGACAGATTTTAATTTTGTACTGTGGCCTGACAGGTTCCTTTGCCCCTGAAATGTGCCAGACAAGAATACTGGAGTGGATAGCCAATCCCTTCTCTAGGGCATTTCTCCAACCCAGAGATGCAACCTGGGTCTCCATTGCAGACAGGTTCTTTACCATCTGAGCCACCACCCAGTCATGATAAAGAACTCAATCTTGTAATTTTTGCAACAACATGGATGAACTTGGAGGATATTATGCTAAGTGAAATAAGACAATCAGTGAAACAGAAACACTTTATGATATCACTTATATGTGTAATTTAAAAATAAAGCAAAGTGGTGAATATGGCAGCAAACAGAGTCACAGATATAGAGAGCAAAGTTAGTGGTTACCAGTCTGGAGAGGGAAGGGAGAAGGCATAAGATAGATTTAGGGATATAAAAGGTTCAAACTGTTAATACTATGTATAAAATAAACTACAAGGATATGTTGTGCAACCTAGGAAATATAGCAAATACATTATAATAGATGCAAATAAATTATAATCTTTAAAAGTTGACTATGTCGTATCTGAAACCTATATATTATATATCAACCATGCCTTATTTTAAATATGGGAAAGGAATTGAATAAACATTTTTTGAAGAACAGATAAACCTCACCAATAGAATACATGAAAAGATGCTCTACATCAAGATTCATCAGAAAAATACAAATCAAGACCACAATGAGAAACCAATTGATATCTATTGGGATGAATATTATAAAATATACAAAACATGATAAGGTTTGGTAAGGCTGTGGAGAAAGGAAACTCTTGTGCACTATTGGTGAAAATGTAAATTAAAATAACCTCTGTGAAAAACAGTATAAAATTTTCTCCAATATTAATAATAAGACTATCACATGGTCTAGCAATTTCACTTTCTGTATGAGTGAGTGCCCAGTTGCACCAACTCTTTGCAACCCCATGGACTGTAGCCCATCAGGCTCCTCTGTCCATGGAATTCTCCATGTATACATATATATAATATATACATATATTATATATATATATATATATTTGAGGAAAATGAAATCTTTGTCTAGAAAATGATGTGTGCTTCAATGTTCATTGCAGCATTATTTGCAGTAGCCAAGCCATTAATAGGTGTCTATCAACAGATCAGTGTATAAATAAAATGATATACATATTAATGTTTGTATTATATATATTTATTATTTAGGCATAAACATAGCATTCAGCCACAAAAAGTAATCCTTCCCATTTGAAACCATATGGATGGAACTTGATGGCATTATGCTAAATTAATCAGACAGAGAAAGGCAGATACTGTATCTTGCCACTTGGAAGTTGAATCTAAAAAAGACAAATTTGGGAAATCCCTCGTGGTTCAACGGTTGGGATTTGTTTCACTGCTGTGTTCTGGGTTCAGTCCCTGGTCAGAGAAGTAAGATCCCACAAGCCATGTGGCAAGACTTTAAAAAAAAAAAAAAAAAGATGGATTCAAAGAATAAGACAGTGGAATGGTGTTTTTCAGTGGCTAGGAAATAAAAGAAGTAGAGAGACAATGGTCAGAGTGTCAATCTTCCAACTATAACAGGAATATGTTATGAGGATCTAGAGTCCCTTGGACTGCAAGGAGATCAAAGAGTCCATCCTAAAGAAAATCAGTCCTGGGTGTTCATTGGAAAGACTGAAGTTGAAGCTAAAACTCCAATATTTTGGCCACCTCATGCGAAGAGCTGACTCATTGGAAAAGACTCTGATGATGGGAAAGATTGAAGGCAGGAGGAAAAGGGGACGACAGAGGATGAGATGGCTGGATGGCATCACCGACTCAGTGGACATGGGTTTGGGTGGACTCTGGGAGTTGGTGATGGACAGGCAGGCCTGGCCAGCTTCAGCCCATGGGGTCAAAAAGAGTCAGACACGACTGAGTTATTGAACTGAACTGAACTGAATGTATGGCAGGGTGATTATAGTTAATGGCATTACATAATTGAAAGTCTATATGATAATAAATCTTACATGTTATCACACAAAGCAAAATGGGAATTATTGAGGGGGTGGAAGTATTAACTATCCCTATTGTGGTAATTTTTTTACCACATTTGATACATGTATCAAATTATTATGCTGCACATCTTAAACTTACATATGTTATATATTAATAATATCTAAATGAGGTTGGAAAACTTTAAATAGAATTATAATTTTTAAAGATAAAATAAATTGATACAAAAGGGCACAAGCTGAAAAAAACCAACAAAATACTGTTAAGCAATTATCCTTCAATTAAAAATGCATATTTTTTTTTAATGGAAAGGAAAATAAAGGGAAGGCTAGGATCCATATTTAGTAGATGAGGACAAGCTGACGCTAGCTTTTTTTGGAAGCTTTCTTAAGGATAGAAATCATATTTCAATTTTGTCTCATTCTCTCATGCAGGTAATTGTCAGTACACAAAAGTAAGATTAAATGTTGTTAGAGGTAAGCTGAAATAGTAACCTAAAAAATTAGTCCACTAAAATTGTATATTAAACAAATGAATGACAGTTATTCATGCACCACTGAGTCCAGAATCCTTTTGCAGCTTGAAACTGTGGTTTCTAGATACTACAGTACACAGTATCACTAGTTGGATCTGCCTTGACTTTTTCTGACAAGTCTTTACTGAGGACAATCACTGATGAGTTACAGTAAACGCACTGAGGGATGTTAGCTTGGTTCTTCATAAACCTAACATGACTAAACATTTAACCTCACCCTGCCATGCTTTTGGGTTTCCCTCATTGCTCAGGTGGTAAAGAAGCTGCCTGCAGTGCAGGAGATCTGTGTTTCATCCCTGGGTCGGGAAGATCCCCTGGAGAAGGAAAAGGCATCCTGTTCCAGTATCCTTGCCTGGAAAATCCCTTGGACAGAGGAGCCTGGTGGGCTGCAGTCCATGGGGTCGCAAAGAGTCAGGCATGACTGAGCGACTAACACACACACACACTGCCATGCTTTAAACGAAACAGGAATAAAATAAGACAGTAAAGCAAATAAAGTGCTGCTTAAAAGCGATGTCCTGACCTTGAATGAGTGGCTTTTCTATTGCAGATAGCACAAGTTAGTTTTTGGAAGCAGTCATTTATCAAATGGTGCCCTCTGAATGCTAATTAATGTCTAATTGATAGGCACTTTACCCTCCGAAGAACTTACTTGCCTTATTCAGCATTTTACCAGAATGACAATTTTTTTGACAATGAAATCTTTCTCATATAATAAACTGTCCTCTTCAGGGTTATGCTACACAGATCAGTATGGCATGTCCCTTCCAAGGTCTTTTAATTAATTTTGATTAATTTGGTTTGTGACAGATACCTACTACTTAGCTTTAATTACAGAGAATGGATCATCTAATTCAAATGGACAAGTTTCAATGATAGCTTAAAATCATTTCTTTCTAGCATATTCAGATACCAAACTGTCACAGAGTTTACCAAATAAGCCCTAGAAAAAGTGTTCTTTGCATTCAAGATTTGAACACTGTCCATTGCTTTTTTGGCTGCCATTAAATGAGACTTGCTTCTAAGCTGCAAAGTCTGAAACAGGCCATCTGCTTCTGCTCAAGGGCCCAGTTGCTCAAGTTTATGCCATTGGTACTTGGATGCAACAGTTAAAATGTCTCTAAACAGTTAGTATATAGGAAGTCATATGTTTGCATTTTAAAAGTTGATCCCAATTAAAAGACAAAATTCAACCTTAAAATTATTTTAAAAGTACCATCAGTCTAAAATCGTGGAATGTATAGCAGAAGACTATTTTTACTTCCCACAAATTTTCTACCAAATTGAATGTCTTCAGGCAGTATTTTAAAGTTGTGATTATAGTATGTCAGCTATGAGATAAATTGATTATCAGCATTACAAGCTGTTGAAAAATTGCCTGTGATTTCCTAAGCAAAAGTTTGTCATCAACACAAGCAAAACCAAAGAACTATTGCAAAAAAATAAATATTATTGTAGTGTTCATTCTTAAAGACTCTCTAATTAGCTCTAGTGAGGCAAAAGTTTATTTATTTGCATAAATAAACTTGAATCTCAACTTGATTTGTTACTCATTCTGTGACTTTGTGGTAGCTATTTCACCCTTTTGTTCTGCTGACTTTTAAAAAAGTCACAAATTGAGAACTGCGAGTTCAATTTTATTTGGGGCAAATAAACCTCAGATAGCTCTGGTGATCTGCTCCCAAGGGGTATGAGGGAAGGATAGCATATATGTGACTTTGGTGAAAGGAGAGTATACACGGTCACACACATATTTTTCTAGAAGGTTTCTACCAGCCTTGTGAATCTTTCAATTAGTCACGGGGAACAGTCATCACTACAAAGCATTGTGGTTCTTTTCTAGATGTGAGGAGATACAAAAACTAAGCTCATAAGTCAACTCCTAGAAACATCTAACTGTCTGAGGACCTGTTCTGCCAGTTTTCCCCTGATCACAGAGGGCCTCGTTTCTGCTCAGCACCCTGATTTCCCTTCTGGGGGTTTTGAAGGTCAGCAGTTGCACAAGCAGCACAATCTAATCCTTGTGGACACAGATGGCAAGCACCCACGGCAAGAGCCAACGTACAGCTGAACGCTCTTAATCAAACCATGTAAAAGGTAAATTTAAACTGGGTCCATTGAAATACAAAGTGAGTACATTAGATTATATTTCAATTGTATATGCATATATGTAACAACATGTACATCTGAAAAACACAAATGTATGTATAAATCAATAGTACCATTTAGCTATGCATGCTGCTGCTAAGTCACTTCAGTCGTGTCCGACCCTGTGTGACCCCATAGACGGCATCCCACCAGGCTCCCCCGTCCCTGGGATTCTCCAGGCAGTAACACTGGAGTGGGTTGCCATTTCCTTCTCCAATGCATGAAAGTGAAAAGTGAAAGTGAAGTCGCTCAGTCGTGCCCGACTCTTAGAGACCCCATGGATTGCAGCCTAACAGGCTCCTCCGTCCATGGGATTTTCCAGGCAAGAGTGTTGGAGTGGGGTGCCATTGCCTTCTCTGTTAGCTATGCATAGTCTTCATCAAATATATAAGAGTTTTTTTTAATTTATTTATCTTTAGGAGATGATTTATCAGTAGACCTTTATTTCAAATTATTTCTGCTTCTTCAAAATAACTTTCGCTGTCTTAGAATAGGTGACCATAAGTGCATAGGTTTATGTGTGGGCTCTCTCTTCTGCTCCATTGATCTATATTTCTGCTTTTTTGCCAATACCATGCTGTCCTGATGAGTGTAGCTTTGTAGTATAGTCTGAAGCCAGAGAGTTTGATTCTCCCAGCTTTGCTCTTCTTTTTCTAGATTGCTTTGGTTATTCAGGTCTTTTGCATTTCCATACAAATTGTAAAAAATTTTCTCCTAGTTGTGTGAAAAATGCCATTAGTAATTTCATAGGGATTGCACTGAATCTACAGACTGCATGGTATAGTTATTTTCCCAGTATTGTTTCTTCCAATTCAAGAACATGGTATATCTCTCTCTCTGTTTCTGATTTTTTTTTTGTTTATTTTATCAGTATTTTATAGCTTTTTGAGTACAGATATTTTGCCTCTTTAGGTAGGTTTATTCCTGAGTGTTTATTCTTTTTGTTGCTGTGAATGCAAGATATTTCTATGCATTAATTTTGTATCCTGAAACTTTACCAAATTCAGGTATGAGGTCTAGTAGTTTCGTGCGAGAAGCTTTAGAGTTTTCTGTGTACAGTGTCATATAACTTGCAAACAGTGACAGTTATAGTTCTTATTTTCCAATGTGGATTCCTTTTTTATTTTCTTCTCTGATTGCTATGGCTAGCATTTCCAAAAATGTGCTAGAAAATAGTAGCGAGAGTGGATATGCTTTCTTGTCCCTGATCTTAAGGGAAGTGCGTTTAGTTTTGCACCATTGAGAATGGTGTTTGCTGTGAATTTGTCATATTTGGCTTTATTATTTTGAAATAGATTCCCTCTATGCCCATTTTCTGGAGAGTTTTTATCATATGAATGTTGCATTTTGTCAAAAGCATCTATTGAAATGACAATTTTTTTTATTCTTCAACTTGTTAATATGACTTATCAATTTGATTTCTCTATATTGAAGAACCCTTGCAACCCTGAGACAAATACCACTTGGTCATGGTGTATGATCCTTTTAAAGTATTATGCGATTTTTCTGTTAGTATTTTGTTGACAAGTTTTGTATCTATATTCATCAATGATATAGGCATATAATTTTCTTTTTTGTGTGATATCTTTGTCTGGTTTGGTTATCAAGTGATGGTGGCCTTATAGAATGAACTTGGGAGTACTCCAGTCTCTTCAATAAGTGGTGCTGAGAAAACTGGACAGTTACGTGTAAAAGAATGAAATTGGAATACTCCTTAACATCAGACACAAAAATAAACTCAAAATGTATTTAAAGCCTAAATGTAAGACTGGACACTGTAAAACTCTTAGAGTGAAACATAGAACACTCTCTGACAAAAATCACAGCAAGCTCTTTCTTGACCCACTTTAAAAAAAAAATGGCATATAGTTAAACTTAAATCCTTTGTACAACAAAAGAAACCACAAAGAAAACAAAAGGACAAGCCTTATAATAGGAGAAAATATTTGCAAACAAAGAAACTGATAAGGAAATAATCTCCAAAATATGCATACAGCTTATGTAGCTCAATAGACCACACACACACACACACACACAAACCTAGTCAAAAAACAGACAGAAGATGTAAATAGACATGTCTTTGAAGAAGACATATAGATGGATAAAAAAGCATATTAAAAAAAAGCATATTAAAAAAATGCTCAAAATCACTAATTATTAGAGAAATGCAAGTCAAACTACAGTCTGAATGGCCATTATCAAAAAAAAAAAAAAAAGCTAACAATGAATCCTGGAGAGGTTGTAGAGAAAAGAGAATCATCCTATATCGTTGTCAGGGATATCCGGTATGGAGAACAGTGTGGAGATTCCTTAAAAACTAACAACAGGCCTACCATGTGACATCGCAATCCTACTTCTGAGCAAACACCCAGAGAAAATAAACCGTAATTCAAAAAGGTACATTCACTCTAGGGTTCACTGCAGCACTGTGTACAACAGCCAGGACATGGAAGCAATCTAAATGTCTATTGATAGAAAAGTAGATAAAGAGCATGTGGCACATATATACACAGGTATATTACTCAGCCATAAAAAGAATGAAATAACGCCGCTTGATGAAACATCAAACGGCATGGACCTAGAGATGGCCATACTGATGAAGTAAGTCAGACACAGAAAGACAAATATCACATGATATCGTTTATATATGGAAACTGAAAAAAGGTACAAATTAACTTATTTACAAAACAGCAGTAGAGGCATGAAGGTAGAAATCAAGCTTATGGTTACTAGGGAATAAACAGATGTGAGCGATAAATTGGGAGATTGGGATTAACATACGCACACTACTATATATAAATTAGATAACTCATGAGAAGCTGCACACAAGGAACTCAACTCAAAATTCTGAAATGGGCTTATGGGAAAAGGATCTAAAGAAGAATAGATGTATGTATATGTACAACTGCTTCACTTTGCTCTACAATTTAAGCCAATACGACATTGCAAATCAACTATACTCTAATAAAATTAAAAAAAAATGATCTGTGCCATGTGGGGGTGAACTTCTTAACTCTAAATTTTTAGAAACACTTGTCACACCAGCCTGCAGTCGTTTCTCTGTTTGTTCTTCGAGCAGATGTGGAACTCCCACAGTGCTTGAAAGTGTTCTTGCCACTTTCGTACAATTAACACCTAGCACAGAGCCCAGGACATACCAGTGCTTAATACAGGCTTATCGAATAAAAGTTAAAATGAACAGACATCCTCTCCCATAGACATAATTAGTTTGGACAAAATATTGATTTGGGGTGAACAGAATTTAGGTTTGAATTCTAAAGACAGGAAGAGTCAAACAGCAGACTTAAATTATAACATACATGAGAATCATCAGGGCCTGGGGCATATGAAAATGTCTATTCTGATTCAGGACATATAAGGGCCAGCCTGAGGTTTTGCATTTCTAGCAGACTCCAAGGTAATGCAGTAACTGATCAGACCATTACATTTTGTGTAGCAGGTAACTAAACCATCTATTCATCTAAATAATAATGAGTTAGTTGAAACATTTTCTGTACATAAAAGCAATTCCAGCAATTGTATGCTTTGAAGAATACTGTTTTTCTCATAAGGTTAGTTTCTAAATTATTTTATTAACAAAAGATTCATAACCAAGCACCTGCAGATATGGATGAAGGACATATGACTGGATTTGAATTTTATGGTAAGCACCAAACCCTGCATTTTGAACCACCTGAACCACTTGTATGTCTGCTGTGTTCATGATGCTACAGGGTAAAGCTGCCCATTTTCCAAAATGAAATAGTCAGGGAACAAGCCAGCCTTTTAACAGTCTAAAATGCTGCACTAGCTCATGATCTGGGCTTTGTTTATGAATTCTATAAAAATAATTCAGTGCAGGTAACGAAGATTGCTTGTCTGTTTATTCTAAATAAAGCGATAGGATAGAAAATGTAAATAGGTTTGTTTTTGTTGAGATTATATTTTAGCTTGAGCAATCCCCTCTTTGAAATGTGAACAGCTATTTAGAGCAAATCAGTCTGTTTCAGAGACATCTATCTATTCATCTTAATCACTATAAACCTCGCATATGAGTCAACACTCCATTTAATAATACCACAACATAATTAGATGTTCATTTTGTGACCAGACATGTAAATATATAGATAACATTTTGAAATACAATGACATTTATTTTGGTGAAGCAAAATGGTCTAAAGTTTGAGGGAAATTGAGATGACCACAAGCTGTCATTTAGTAAAGGAAAACTGTTTGGCTTGCTTTTCTTTAGTACAGAGACAGACAGACTTAAGCCCTCGTTAGAAACTCAGTCACAGAGGACCTCATTTGTTATTCAAGGCAACTGGAAGCCATTCAATTTTCTGAGAAGCCAGTTCTCCATTGAACGTTTCTAGAAGTTCTTACCTTGTCTATTTTTACACACAAAAGTGAAAACAAATGTCGGTTTTCAACCAAAGAGTATCTCATTAAACCTTAGTACTTCGGACATGCCTAATGAGGGTATCGGAGAAAGCAATGGCACCCTGATCCAGTACTCTTGCTTGGAAAATCCCATGGACGGAGGAGCCTGTTAGGCTGCAATCCATGGGGTCGCTAAGAGTCGGGCACGACTGAGCGACTTCACTTTCACTTTTCACTTTCATGCATTGGAGAAGGAAATGGCAACCCACTCCAGTGTTCTTGCCTGGAGAATCCCAGGGACAGGGGAGCCTGGTGGGCTGCCATCTATGGGGTTGCACAGAGTTGGACACAACTGGAGTGACTTAGCATAGCATAATGAGGGTATATTTATGTAAATTTAGTATCATAAATACAAAAACTTTTTAAAATTAACTATATGTGTTTATTTGTATAGGACAGAAGAGGCAAAATATAATATTCATGTACTTATGCAAAAACCTATGCTATGCCAAGGGAAATACTGATAAGCACTGCTAAAACAAAAGTATATTTTGGCATACATCAAACAGAATGTCTAAGTGCCAGCTGAAAAATGAAATTCGCACAGAGAAGGGTGATCAGAGATATCTTCATGTGCTTGCGTTTAATAAAAATTGAGTACATGAAATGTGCAAGCCATAGTTAAGTATCTAAGGAAACAAAAGTCTGAATACATTCTCTGCAAAGTTACTCAAATGTTGATATTTGATTATGAACAGGGCTACAAGAAGTTTTATTTTTCCATAGAATCCACCAATGATTTAGTCCATGTTTCTCCAAAGTCGAGTGCTCATTTGGTATAACACACTAATTGGACAGCCATTAAGTTTTGAAATTTAACTAACGACAGCTGTTGCAAATATTATTTGTTTTAAACTAATCAAAATTGACTTGTTGAATCTGGATTATTTTGGAAAATAATATGGAATCTGGAAAAATGTTCAAAAGTCCATAGATATATTTACATTATGTCTATAGTCCATTGTCTTAGAATTATTATTCTTCTTTCCAAATTATCAAATCAAAGTACAAATAAAAAGTGAGAAATTTCATTTTTTTTTCTAAACACCAAAAACACTAAGTCTCCAAATGAAGTCACTGGTATTTCTAGTTGGGAAGTAACCTGCTTTTCCTCATATAGGTGGGGGAAAGGGATGGATTGAGGAAATACTTGAGTGGTAAATTATTAACAGATTTAACTAATATACACTGCTTCCAAAATGAGGAAAAATTTTATGCAGTCATGTTTAGAAAAAACTTATTTGCTCTCTCCGTTTGCGTTTTAACAGTTAGATCATACATTCAATGAAACTTCATGAAACAGCTTCTGAGGAACCAAGGGAAAAAGTGAGGAGAATGCATTGTTGGTACTTAGGACACAAAAATAGCCCCAGATTCACTTCACTCATAAGACCTCTATTGAATTCTAGTCACTACAAAGCAAGTCAAGGTTAATCTGTGAGTGAATCTGAAAACGTGCTGAGGGTCAGATATGACGTGTTTCATGCACTGGCAGGGAATGGGCGTGCAGAGACGTGGTAGAAAGAAGGAGCGCCAGGTAATGACACTCGCTGACTTTGGAAAGGAGCCATAGCCAGTCCCTGCCAAGGAAACGAACGGTAAAATCAGAATGACTGGGGTAAACTAGAAGTGTGCGCAGCTAAGTGGCTTTTGAAATTCAGTGTACGGAAACGAAAGCTAATAAAGCTGGGATCGTAAAAGGAACACAAAAGAGGAATCCCCTTCAATGGTTAATATTACCAGTTTTTCAAAGCAGACGATTCAGAAATTAAATAAATACGTGCAGTGTGGTTTCATGGGGCACTTGTTCTCAAGTTTTCACTTTTCTATGAATATCCTGAGCGTTTTCTGAATCCGGTTGTTGTCGAGTCACTTTGTCTGACTCTTTGTAGCCCCATAGACTGTAGCCTGCCAGGCTCCTCTGTCCATGGAATGTCCCAGGCAAGAATTCTGGAGTGGGTTGCCATTTCCTTTTCCAGGAATCGAATCCATGTTTCCTGCATTGACAGATGGATTTTTACCACTGAGCCACTGAAGAAGACCTTCCAAATTGGAGTATTATAGTAAAACTTCAGTGGTGAATGTTTCAAGTTAAAAGAGGTACAATAGGAATATTGGAGCAAATTAAAGATATACTATAATAAGATGTCACAGATGTACATAAATATGTCAAGAAACAAGTTGTAAGCCCATGCTTGCAAGAGACTTTAACGGAGGGAGAGAAGTGTCAGGGCTGTGGATACAAAACCAGTTAGAACACTTATTTACCTGTGCATTTGGTTTACCCAAATTGATTAATGCAGTTAAATGTGTGATTTAAATTTACTTCATCTTTTTTGCTAATTGAATATTTGAAGTAATAATATTAAGCATTTGTATCCATTTTGAAAAGCTGGTCATGGGCTCAAAATGAATTAAGTAAATATTTTAAAACTATTTTAGGTAAGGTGAATAAGAGAATATATGAACTAATTCAGACTATCATCTTTACTGTTAAAAAAAATAAAAATAATCGGCAAAACAGTAATAGCCATAGATGTAGACAACAAACTTACAGCTACTGGGGGGAAGGGATAAATTGGGAGATTGGGACTGACATACACACAGTACTTTATATAAAATCTGTAACTAATAAGTGCTTCCTGCATTGCACAGAGAACTCTCCTCAGTACTCTGAAACGATCTATATGGGCAAAGAGTCTAAAGAAGAGTGGATAAATGTATGTGCTTAGTCTCTCAGTCGTGTCCAGTTCTTTGCAACCCCATGGACTGTAGCCCTCCAGGCTCCTCTATTCATGGGGATTCTCCAGGCAAGAATACTGGAGTCGGTTACCATGCCCTTTTCCAGGGGATCTTCCCAACCAAGGGATCAAATTCAGGTCTCCCACATTGCAGGCAGGGTCTTTACCATCTGAGCCACAAGGGAAGACCGGACAAATGTGTAACTAATTCACTTTGCTGTACACCTGAAGCTAAAACAACATTGCAAATCTATTAAACCCCAATATATATATTTTTAAAGTGGAAAGGCAAGATAGTGCCTTGATAGAAGAAATATCTTCTGTAATGTAACCATTTATTAAACTGAAAACAAAATATAAAGGTGGCTACATACCCAGACTTAACGTGTCATTTTCCTGAGTTGCTGCATATTAGGCACTTACTGGGGGTCACAATTTAGATATCCCATTAGTTACATCTAAGTAATTATTTACTCTTTATCAAGCAAAGTATAGTGATTTACAGAATTATGGCAGTTTTCAGTGTACAGCATAGTGATTCAGTATTTCTATAGATTACATAGATGTTCTTTTAACAATTAAAGCCAGAGTAACAGAAGAACAAAATCAAAGTCACGTGAAAGACGTGATGACTTCACAGCAAGACCCCCATGTGTCCCTCCCACATGATATAACAACTTGGTAACTAAGCAGAAACAGCAAAAACATCCTCATTTTCCATCACATTCCAGATCTTGGAGTTATCACCCTCAAAAAAGTTGGTAAAAAGTAGCAAAAGTGTGCTATGTAGTCTTTATAATAAGTTGTTAAACTTATTTTTATGTTCAATAATCATGCTTCAAGGCTTACAGTAGATGTGAGTTTGTATTAATTACTTTGATCATGTGCAAGAAGTAAGTCTGTAGATTTGGATTTAAAAAAATAATATAATCTAAATTTTAATATAGCACATTAAGATATTCAATATAGTACATATCAAAGGTAAGTAAAACCATATTTAGAAAGCTTCAATTTTCTCATTTTACTCAAAGCTTTTATGGAGCCTTTTTTTTTTTTTTGTATTTATAACCTGAGATATAATTACCCATTTTAGTAAGCCTAGATTTTTTCCTACAATCTCTAATATCCACTATCCAACAACTGTCCCTCCTGACCTATGAATACACACACAAACCTCAACTAAAATTTAAGCTCATTTGTGAAATCGAATGGTCTAAACTTCTAATTCATTATTACCAGTAAGACATGTTTCGCAAATGTATTCACTTGTGGTAGTGTACCAATAAGTAATTTCCATTACTCGACACAACAGCTACGAAATAGATAAAAATGTAAAGAAAAGTTGTAATAAAATGTCACTGTAAAGGTGTTACACTTTGCATCCCATAGGTGGTAGGATCACCCTCCTCATCCTATAAAGCAGAGGTCCTGAAAGCATGGCCCAGCATCAGCAGTAGGAACTTGTTCAGAAATGCAAGTGATGAGATCTCACTGAGACCTATGTAGTAATACCCAGGAAGGGCAGCCCACCCAGCAACCTGGGTTTTAGCAAAGCATCCATATGTGACTTTTTTGGCCAATAAAGCCTGAGAACAACTGATACGTTCTCTCATATGTTCACACTCTACTGACGGCAATGATTGCTTTTGTTCTGCAATTTAAATCAATAAAAAAATATATAACAAAGCCAACTACTCCATGTACCCTGAAGGTGACCTATTTCAGTCACCTTAATCTGCCTCCAGAACTTATGCAATAACATATCAATGGGTCTCTCCATCCCAAACTTATAGCCCATTCCTCAAACAGCTGCTAGAATGATTTTGCCAAAACAGAAATTATTTTTCATATGTGTTTTCCAGTGGATTCCTATCACACAAAATTCCTATTAAGTTATGTAACCTGCATCTATTAACTTCTTACTCATTTCTTACCATTCTCTTGTTCCCTTTTAAATATTTTTATTCAAAATATCTTTATGACTTTATTCTTTATTTAATTTAGCACTTTGTTCAAATGTCACCTGTCTTCAATGACTGCCATATAAGATAACAGATACTCCACATTCACTGAAGAGTTCTATTGATACTTCCATTTTTTATTTTTGTACAGTGGTTATTCCTATCTGGAATTATATGTCCCTGTGTTCGCTTTTCTGCCTGCCTCCCCTACTAAAATGTAAACTCCATGAGAAGAAAATGAGTGCAAAATTGCATTCATCTCACATGCTAGTAAAGTAATGCTCAAAATTCTCCAAGCCAGGCTTCAACAGTATGTGAACCATGAAATTCCAGATGTTCAAGCTGGATTTAGAAAAGGCAGAGGAACCAGAGATCAAATTGCCAACATCCACTGGATCATCAAAAAACAAGAGAGTTCCAGAAAAACATCTACTTTTGCCTTATTGACTGTGCCAAAGCCTTTGACCGTGTGAACCACAACAAACTCTGGAAAATTCTGAAAGAGATCGGAATACCAGACCACCTGACCTGCCTCTTGAGAAACCTGTATGCAGGTCAGGAAGCAACAGTTAGAACTGGACATGGAACAACAGACTGGTTCCAAATAGGAAAAGGAGTATGTCAAGGCTGTATAATGTCACCCTGCTTATTTAACTTATATGCAGAGAACATCATGAGAAACGCTGGGCTGGAAGAAGCACAAGCTGGAATCAAGATTGCTTGGAGAAACATCAATAACCTCAGATATGCAGATGACATCATATTTATGGCAGAAATCAAAGAAGAACTAAAGAGCCTCTTGATGAAAGTGAAAGAGGAGAGTGAAAAAGTTGGCTTAAAACTCAACATTCAGAAAACGAAGATCATGGCATCTGGTCCCATCACTTCAGGGCAAATAGATGGGGAAACACTGGAAAAAGTGTCAGACTTTATTTATTTATTTATTTTTTGCAGGGGAGGGCTCCAGAATCACTGCAGACAGTGACTATAGCCATGAAATTAAAAGATGCTTGCTCCTTGGAAGGAAAGTTATGACCAAACTAGACAGCATATTAAAAAGCAGAGATATTATTTGGCCGACAAAGGTCCGTCTAGTCAAAGCTATGGTTTTCCCAGAAGTTATGTATGGATGTGAGAGTTGGACTATAAAGAAAGCTGAGCATTGAAGAACTGATGCTTTTCAACTGTGGTGTTTAAGAAGACTCTTGAGAGCCCCTTGGACTGCAAGGAGATCCAACCAGTCCCTCCTAAAGCAGATCAGTCCTGGAAGGACTGATGTTGAAGCTGAAACTCCAATACTTTGGCCACCTGATGCAAAGAACTGACTTATTGGAAAAGACCTTGATGTTGGGAAAGATTGAAGGCGGGAGGAGAAGGCGATGACAGAGGATGAAATGGTTGGATGGCATCACCGACTCAGTGGACATGAGTTTCAGTAAACTCCGGGAGTTGGCAATGGACAGGGAGGCGTGGTATGCTGCAGTCCATGGGGTTGCAAAGAGTCGGACATGACTGAGTGACTGAACTGAACTGAGTCTTATCTCTAAAGACATATATATGCATGCATGCTAAGTCACTTCAGTCATGTCCGATGCTTTGAGACCATATGGACTGTAACATTCCAGGCTCCTCTGTCCATGGGATTCTCTTGGCAAGAATACTGGAGTGGGTTGCCATGTCCTTCTCCAGGGGATCTCCAGGGATTGAAACTCTGTCTCTTATGCTTCCTGGCAGGTGGGTTCTTTACCGCTAGCGACACCTGGGAAGCCCAAGTACATGTGTGTGTGTGTGTGTGTGTGTGTGTGTGTATTTAATAGACAGTTTTGTAGATTCCTTGCTATTTGCTAGGCAGTGTTCTAATATTTTACTTATCTTAATTCATTTAACCCTAACAATTCTACAATTATTATGATATTCATATCGTTATTTTACACATAAGGAGTGAAGGATGGAGATACTGAAAAACCTGGCCATGGTCACACAGGCAAGATGTGTTTGTTTCTGCGTATGTTAGAACTATAACTCAAGCCCTGGTAAACCAGGTTCTAAATGGCTATGTAGCACTGTCTGTAAAATGGGAATACAGATTAGTAAGACTACTTGGATATTTATACAGTAACAAGAAAAACCTTTAAAGCAGCGAGAGTTATAGCAAGTCTGCTGATTTTGCAGTGTTTAATGAGCCACAAAATCCTTTGTATTTATCCTATCCCAAGAGCTGCCTTTTATATTGCTTCTAGGTATGAGACACAAGCGATAGTTATCATCAGAAGACACCTTGAGCACACCTACCACCCTGAACTTGGTTTCTAAAACCATTCTGCAATGAAATCATTGTGGATTCTTAGGAAAATGGCTGGTGCTAGTTCTGGGACAGAACATTTACAGTATAAGCCTGTAACACCTTACAATGTCAGAAACTAGGAAAATACTGGCACACATACCCCCTCCAGCACACACGTGCATGCGCACACACAGGTATACATCGATGAAGGTAAGGAGATAGAAGAGCAAGTTTTTAAGTTAGTTTAAATAGCCTCTGAAATGTTATCAAAGACTATCAGATTCTAGTACATATGAAGCCATATTAACATCAATAATCTTTTTTTTTTCTGGCTTGATATTCCTCAACTGTAGGTCCACAAGTCACCTTAATACCTCTCTCAGTGATTTTGTGTTATTCCTGGGTATAGTTTTGCTCTGGCCTCCTCTTTCATATCTGTGAAAGACTATGCCATGACCTTAGACTACAGAATGCCTGCTAATTGGCTTCCTAGGGTACTGCCTGTTACAGAGGACTATCCTCTAAAGTTGGGAGCACCTTTGGCACACCAAAGAAATACCAAATTCTCTTCTGTTATCACTATATTGGAGAGAAATAAACTTCCTTAGAGATTCAAAAAGATTGATCAATCTCCGACTGTGCCAGGTATGTCATCTGAGCCATGAATAAGAGTGGCTTATTTTCTGTTTTCAGTCTGGTCACTTCATTTTCTTTGTAAAGCATGTCCTTAGTTGCTTAAAGCTGTCTTTTCAGGAGACATGTCCATGCTGTCTCCATCGCTTCTGTCTCCAGACCTCACGTACAAACCATCCTGCAGGTCAAGTGCTGTGTGTTAGTGCTTCTTCCTTGGGAATACTCAGGTTATTTGGGGACGGTGGTGTTTTTGTTCACGATGATTGGGGCAGAAAACTGCAGGGCCCTTGGGTGCCAATATCCTCCAGAATGTCATCCACTACAAAGAATCACCCCTTAACCTATGTGACTTTCACATGCTCTGCCGGGCTTTCAAACTTGTGAGAAATCTGCTTATACTTATCAAAGTCTTGGGATCACACTGGTGGTTCAGTGTTTAAGAATCTGTCTTCTAACGCAGGGGAGGCAAGTTTGATACCTGGTTGGGGAACCGAGATCCCGCATGTTGCAGGACTAAGCCCATGTACTGCAACTACTGAGCCCATGCTCCAGAGCCCACACTGCACAACTAAACAGAAGCCTGGGCACCATACAGCCACACTCCACAAACAGAGGGAAGCCTGTGCACCACAACAAAAGATCTTGCATGTCACAACTAATATTGGACACAGCCAGACAAACAGATACATACTAAAACTACATAATTATCCACGTCTATACGCGAATCACAGTTTACAATCAACACAGTTGCACAGTTAGCACACTGCTAAACATCAATGATTTTGTTCCAGGTAAAAGCAAATACAGAGTCCGCCCAAGTGTTATTGGCTCCTTACCTTTATATAAACATGTCATGAACACAAACACTTATTATATAAAGGTAATCAATAAAACAAATCCACATCTGTCTAGGTTTGTTGAAATCTTCTCTGTGGTTACTCTGCCTATTTATGCAAGCATTTGACTACCTCATTAAGTCTTTTGTGGAATTTTGCCCGAGCATTTGCATATTGAATACATATTAGTTCTCTGTAAATTGCCCTTGTTGCCTTTCTCTTCGTACTACAGTTATATTATTCATTAAAAAAGTATATTTGTAGGTATATTATATTATTGCTAATTTAATTTCAGGAGAGTGAAGATGGAATTCAAAAAAATATGTTATGAAAAAATGGTGTGTTAGCATTACCAGAGCTGAAAACCAATGCTCTCCAATAAATCAGCTCATGGAACCAGATTCTGGAGACAGTTTGAGATGGGAGAGGAATTAATAAATAAGTCCAAACTCGCAGGCTCTGCTGGCCCAGTGTTATATCACAAAATAAAATATTGCTCTTTTCTGAATCTGTCAAAGATGATTCAGTGTCATACTCAAATAAATAATTTTCAAGAGAAAATAAAATCTAAGTGGCAGAAGGAAATTTCAGTCTAGTAAATGAACAAAGCTTTTTTTTTTTTTCCCCCAGATGAGACCAAATATTTGCTAAGAATTTATCTGAATGGATAGCCTTCCCTTTGCACTCTGAGACAGCTTAAACTCCATACCCAATGCAATCCTCTTCCCACCCCTACTGATGGTCACACGATATAGGGAAAAGTCCTAATTAAACATGAAGTTGTCAACAATGTTTTAAGAGAAAGCTGTAATTGCCTGAAAATATAGCAGACACAGTAATAGATTTGAAAGCTAAACCAGTACTGAGCATCAGGCATTGAATCCCTAGTCTCTCTGTGTGCTCAGTCGCTCAGTTGTGTCCAACTCTTTGCAACTCCATGGACTGTAGCCCACCAGGCTCCTCTGTCCATGGAATTTTCTAGGCGAGAATATTGGAGTGGAGTGCCATATCCTACTCCAATTTTCTTTATATTCTTATCTGTATTTCCTGACAAAAGTATACAGGTCACTCAGGATAAAATAACATATCTCAGTTATTATTTCTCAGTTTACAGATCAGTTCAGTTCAGTCGCTCAGTCGTGTCCGACTCTTTGTGATCCCATGAACCGCAGCATGCCAGGCTTCCCTGTCCATCACCAACTCCCAGAGTCCACCCAAACCCATGTCCATTGAGTCAGTGATGCCATCCAACCATCTCATCCTCTGTCGTCCCCTTCTCCTCCTGCCTTCAATCTTTCCCAGCATCAGGGTCTTTCCCAATGAGTCAGTTCTTCACATCAGGTGGCCAAAGTATTGGAGTTTCAGGCTACTCGTGTATACAATATAGAAAACATTATAATTTACATCAAACATATTTTCAAATTCTTGATTGCTTTCCTTTTACTTTGATGTCTTCAAAGTAATCTCATTTAAATAATATTCTGTATTTTTAGGGTTTTGTCAACATAACTTGATTTTGATACCACTGCTTTATTGGCTTACTTACACGGGCACATAATATTTTGTCTGCTTTCTTTCAAAGCATATACTTGATACTTGCTCTATTTGAAATCCCAGTTCATTAACATGGTCTTCCTTTTTCAAATTATTTAGTCACATTGTAATTAAATCACTTTGGAAACATGATAGAGCTTCTGCCAGAATAAGCAGACTCTGTGATATTGATTTTCTTCTGGATCTTGAGATCAGCAAGCACAATAACCTCAGCTTCAGTTGATATACAGTATTTTTCTAAGTATATATTAAACCCATCGATTTTGACCTTAAAGTAAGAGAACTTTATATTTATAGACCATGATTTACCACACCACAAATATTTTAAAATTTGTACATACCCATTCAAAATTGTATTTTGTGATGAAGGATTTAACAATATATATATTTTAAATTCACAATAAAAGTTTAATGCCACATGTCCTCTTAAATTTTAGTTATTGGAACTAAAGAATCATTTATTTGAGAATGATAATTTACTAATATTCATGTGAAAATCACCTATTCTGATTCAAGTTCATGATGGAAAGAAAGGAAAGATATGTCTCTACATTGCTGATTTATAAATGAGAGAGAGAGCAAGAGAGGGACAAGGAAGTTGTGCCTCTTATAAATTATTATTATCATAAAAAACTTTTATTATTCTTATAAAAAATTTATAAGTATAATACTGCAAAAATGAGATTTGGACTGTGAAGAAGGCTGAGAGCCGAAGAATTGATGCTTTTGAACTGTGGTGTTGGAGAAGACTCTTGAGAGTCCCTTGGACTGCAAGGACATCCAACCAGTCCATTCTGAAGGAGATCAGCCCTGGGATTTCTTTGGAAGGAATGATGCTGAAGCTGAAACTCCAGTACTTTGGCCACCTCATGCGAAGAGTTGACTCATTGGAAAAGACTCTGATTCTGGGAGGGATTGGGGGCAGGAGGAGAAGGGGACGACAGAGGATGAGATGGCTGGATGGCATCACTGACTCCATGGACTTGAGTCTGAGTGAACTCCAGGAGTTTGTGATGGACAGGGAGGCCTAGCATGCTGTGATTCATGGGGTTGCAAAGAGTCGGACACGACTGAGCGACTGAACTGAACTGAACTGAGAGGCAAAAAAAAAATCAAGTCTATTTTACTTTAATCTTAGAATATCACTATTTTGAATATTCCATGTTTGAAGTTTATTTTTTTAAAAACTTATATCATTCTGATGTTTCCAGAATTAAATTTTGTCTCCAGAAACTTACTATGTACTCATCTATCTCTCTTAATTTCCTGTGTTATTTTTCCCTAAATGTATTTCATCTCTAAGAGAAATGAATATTAATTTTTCAATTAAAATACACTATTAATCTATTGTTTATGAAAGACAATTTTCTGTAAAAGAATAATCTTAGATGTTATCAATCTAAAGTTTTTACTGCTGAGAATGGCGACTAATGATGCTATTGTGAGATGAATTTTAAGATCAACAATCAATAATAGAAATTTTTCAGAAGTTTCACTGTTGACCCATTTTGATTGCATTGTTAAAATGTGAGACATATTAACTGAATACCAGATATATTAACAGAATAAACAGTAGTTCATTTAAAAATCTGTTTGATGATAGCAATTTTCAGGAAATAAACATTAAACAAACTTTATAGAGTAATTCTAATGATTAAAGTTGATTTTAGTAAATATATATGCAAATATACTGAGGAAGTATAACTATTATCAAAGACTAAGTTATCTATTGAAATAAAAGATGCTTAGTGAGTTAGCCAATATTGCCAGTATTCATGTTATCATCAATATTTGTGACATCATGATCATGTTAAAAAGTAGTCATAGATATGAGTTCAATTTCCATTTTTTTCTGATATTCTGCAATTTTTAATTATTTTCAACAGAATTTTCAAATACTCATTAACAGCATTCCTTTTCCATATAACATGGTATCAATATTATTATGGATAAAGAAATTCAGTAAATTCATTAAAATCTACTGTGCCATGGGTGAGAAATTTTAAATTGAATATGGCTAAGTTGAGAAGGCCAGAGAAGGCAATGGCACCCAACTCCAGTACTCTTGCCTGGAAAATTCCATGGACGGAGGAGCCTGGAAGGCTGCAGTCCATGGGATCGCTGAGGGTCGGACACGACTGAGCGACTTCACTTTCAGTTTTCACTTTCATGCATTGGAGAAGTAAATGCAACCCACTCCAGTGTTACTGCCTGGAGAATCCCAGGGACGGGGGACCCTGGTGGGCTGCCGTCCATTGGGTCGCACAGAGTTGGACATGACTGAAGTGACTTAGCAGCAGCAGCAGCAGCAAGTTGAGAAGGCAATGGCACCCCACTCCAGTACTCTTGCCTCAAAAATCCCATGGATGGAGGAGCCTGGTAGGCTTCAGTCCATGGGGTCACTAAGAGTCGGACAGGACTGAGCGACTTCACTTTCACTCTTTACTTTCCTGCATTGGAGAAGGAAATGGCAAGCCACTCCAGTGTTCTTGCCTGGAGAATCCCAGGGACAGCGGAGCCTGGTGGGCTGCCATCTATGGGGTTGCACAGAGTCGGACACGACTGAATCGACTTAGCAGCAGCAGCAGCAGAGAAAGTATCATTAAAATGAATTATAATTCAATTGAATTTCAAGAACTGAATGAACTTAGAATATGAATGTAGATATCACCAAATTAGTATTCAAAATTTTTATTCTGATCTTTACCTACGCCATCCCATCTTTCCTATCACTCAGGCCAAAATCTGGACTCACTGATTGCTCTTTTCCTCTCATAATAAAATAGTGAAAATAAGCCTACATTGGGTGAGTTTCTGCATGTTCTGCCTTTGAAAATGTACCAGAATTATGTCATCACGAAAATCTCGTCTTGCTTTATTATTCCAAATTCTTTTTCAGGAAATTCTGTTGTAAATTGTGTACCTGCACCTCCTTCCCCTGATACATCCCAACTCGTTTCACTTTCACCACTCCACCTTTTATATTTCTATTCCATACGTCTTTTAGTGTTTTTAGCAAGGTATGTTTATTTTTATTTGTACCTTTACTATATTTGAATACACTTATATAACACTTATCTTAAACTACTTTTGTGACTTCACTAGCTTACATTTTACCTACTCTTTCCTAAAAATATCTTTTCTTTATTTTTTATATTTCTGTTTCATGCAAAAACTCCTGCTTGATGGCAACAGTTTGTGTGTGTGTGTGTGTATAGTCTTACATTATTATTGACATCTATTTACTTCTTTTCTGATTGCTCAATTCGTTTTTCAGATACAGCATCCTTTATAATGTGGTCAATGTGTATAATCGAGTGTAATTAGTAAATGGAGATGGAAACTTGTGTGAATATTCATATTGTCATTTATCTCTTTTCCTCAATATCACATATAAAAGCTGCATCACTTTCTACAAATATAGATTGTCTGCCTCCATTTTTAATGCCACTGCCTTTGCTTCCCTGGTGGCTCAGCTATAAAGAATCTGCCTGCCAATGCAGGAGGCACAGGTTTGATCCCTGGGTTGGGAAGGTCCATTGGACAAGGAAATGGCAAATCTCTCCAGTATTTTTTTTTTTTTAATATTATTTTAAAGGGGAGGATAATTATGTTACAGTATTGTGATGGTTTCTGTGAGACGTTAACATGAATCGGCCATAGGCATACATATGCCCCCTCCCTCTTAACCTCCCTGCCACCTCCCTCCCCAACCCACCCATCGAAGAGGTCACAGAGCCCCAGCTTTTTGTTCCCTGTGTCAGGCAGCAAATTCCCACTGGCTGTCTACTTTGCATCAGTTCAGTTAGCTCAGTCGCTCAGTCGTGTCCGACTCTTTGCAACCCCATGAATCGCATCACGCCAGGCCTCCCTGTCCATCACCAACTCCCGGAGTTCACTCAGACTCATGTCCATCGAGTCAGTGATGCCATCCAGCCATCTCATCCTCTGCCGTCCCCTTCTCCTCCTGCCCCCAATCCCTGCCAGCATCAGAGTCTTTTCCAATGAGTCAACTCTTCGCATGAGGTGGCCAAAGTACTGGAGTTTCAGCTTTAGCATCAGTCCTTCCAAAGAAATCCCAGGGCTGATCTCCTTCAGAATGGACTGGTTGGATCTCCTTGCAGTCCAAGGGACTCTCAAGAGTCTTCTCCAGTACCACAGTTCAAAAGCATCAATTCTTCGGTGCTCAGCCTTTTTCACAGTCCAACTCTCACATCCATACATGACCACAGGAAAAACCATAGCCTTGACTAGACGAACCTTTGTTGGCAAAGTAATGTCTCTGCTTTTCAATATGCTATCTAGGTTGGTCATAACTTTCCTTCCAAGGAGTAAGTGTCTTTTAATTTCATGGCTGCAGTCACCATCTGCAGTGATTTTGGAGTCCAGAAAAATAAAGTCTGACACTGTTTCCACTGTTTCCCCATCTATTTCCCATGAAGTGATGGGACCGGATGCCATGATCTTCGTTTTCTGAATGTTGAGCTTTAAGCTACTTTGCATACGGCAATGTATATATCTCAAAGGTACTCTCTTAAACCATCTCACCTTCTCTCTCCCCCACTGTGTCCAAAAGTCTGCTCTTCACGTGCCCATCCCCGTTGCTGACGTGTAGATAGGTTCATCAGTACCGTATTTCTAGATTCCGTATATATGCCTCAGTATACGATGTTTGTCATTTTCTGACTTGCTTCACTTTGTATAATAGGTTTCATGTTCTTCCACCTCATTAGTGAAGTGAAGTGTTAGTTGCTCAGTCATAATCGACTCTTTACGACCCCATGAACTGCAGTCTACCAGGCTCCTCTGTCCATGGGATTCTCCAGGCAAGAATACTTGAATGAGTTGTCATTCCCTCCTCCAGGGGATCTTCCTGACCCAGGTATCGAACCTGGGTCTCCTGTGCTGCAGGCAGACGCTTTACTGACTGAGCTACGAGGGAACCTCTCCCACCTCATTAGAACTGACTCAAATGCATTTCTTTTTTATAGCTGAGTGACATTCCATTATGTATATGCATCACAATTTCTTTATCTATTTATCTGTCTATGGACATCTAGGAGTACTCTTGCCTGAAAAATCCCAGGGACAGAGGAGCCTGGTGAGCTACAGTCCATGGGGTCAGAGAGAGGTGAGCATGACTCAGTGACTAAGGAGCAAGAGCAGCAGCCCTTTCTGCCTTACAGACCAGAGACCACTGAAGGAACTCATATCAACAGGGCATCTCCTCCACACTGCCAAACGGATTATTTTCTTTCTCCTTGTCCCCTCATTTATGAAATGTATATCATGTCGATGCTGCTTTCTTACATCAGCATAACTGGCATTTTTCTTCTAGTGCTGCTGGTAGTGTTATGGTCACTAAGTCATGTTCCACTCTTGCGACCTCGTGGACCGTAGCCTGCCAGGCTCCTCTCTCCATGGGATTCTTTAGGCAAGAATACTGGAGTGGGATGCTCTTTCCTTCTCCAGGGGAATCTTCCTGACCCAAGAATTGAACCCAGGTCTCCTGAATTGCAGGCAGATTCTTTACCGACTGAGCTATGAGGGAAGCCTTTCTTTTAGTCTTTTGCTTAATAATATCTAGTTTTTACCCTTCTTTTCTTCTCTTCTGTGACTTGAGGATCCAGAATTCTCTGGATTTCACTAAAGATAATGTTGGCCTGCCTATTTTTCATTCTTATTGTTTGAAAGTGCTGAGAGTCAAAGGAAGAAGCAGAAATTTTGCAACTCTACCTACAAATTTAAAGTCCAGTTAAAAATATTGAGCATTCCATGTTGTTGTAAAGATGAATTTAAAAATATTTTCGACCTTTCTTTACTTTAATCAGTGATTCAGAAAGAGTTCATTGATATTTGTTGAATCAAAAGAACAGAAAATGTTGAAGTCCATTTCTAACATGTATCATTCCATGACTGCATGGTAGACACCTTATGGATGTATACTCACACAGAAAACATTCCAAGTGATTGATTTTCTCAGTTAGTTTTAGTAACTTAAATTCCAAATAATACTATAATTCATACCGTATATGTGTAATATAGTATAACATAATACTATAATATAATTCCAGTTGTTTATAGTAATTTAGCAGGGAGTGTTGGGGCAAGATTGGCATGTAAGAAACACACTAATTCATAATATAAAGTTAGCTGACTTTATCATTGAGCAAGCAAGTGCCTTGAAAGCATGCAGATTGTGTGAATGTGGCCACAAAGCTGGTGTGACTATTTCTCTCTCTTTACATAGAACGTAAGCTAGTTATATATAGTGTGACTTTAAATAAAATGCAGTTACATTGATCAGTAGTTGCACTGTGCTTACTCTGATATTCTTTACCAGATTTACTATTTTTGGTTTTATTTATTAGTGACCATGGGTGATTGTTCCTTGTTAGTTCATTTATATATATTATTAGTCCCATCCTTCAATATTCTTCAGGAAAGTTAGCTTAAGTTCAGTTTCCTCACAGAAGAAATAATTCTCTCATAATTTTGTTGTTCTCTGAAAATTCTGAGATTGCATACAAGCATATATCATTCTAAAAATGCCTTGTATAAAGAATATATGTATAGTGTATGGAAAATGAAAGTGAAAATGTTGGTCGCTCAGTGTCTGACTCTTTGTAACCCCATGGACTGTATCCCACCTGGCTCCCCGTCCATGGGATTTCCCAGGCAAGAATACTGAAGTGGGCTGCCATCTCCTTCTCCAGGGAATATTCCTGATGCAGGGATCAAACCCAGGTCCCCTGCACTGCAGGCAGATTCTTTACCATCTGAGCCAACAGTATATGGAGTGCCTATTAAAATAATGTGTTTTATTGAAAGTATAATAGAGCAAACATGGTAGATATCTCCCACACTTGTACTATTTTTATTGAAGTATAGTTAATTTATAACATTGTATTAGCTTCAAATGTACAGCAAAATGATTCATGTGTGTGTGTGTTTTGTTTTGCATATTCTTTTCCATTATAAGCTATTAAAAGATTTCAATATAATTTCCTGTGCTATGGGCTTCCCTGGTGGCCTAGGGTTAAAGCGTCTGCCTGCAACGCGAGAGATCTGGGTTCGATCCCTGGATCAGGAAGATGCCCTGGAGAAGGAAATGGCAACCCCCTCCAGCACTCTCACCTGGAGAATCCCATGGACGGAGCAGCCTGGTGGGCTACAGTCCACGGGGTCGCAAAGAGGCGGACACGACGGACCGACTTACATGACACGCGACATGACCTGTGCTGTGCACTGGGTCCTGGCTGGCTATGTATTTTAAATGCAGTAACGTGTATCTGCCCATTCTGAGCCCTGATTTCTGCCCTCCACCCTCCACTTCGGTAACCATACATTGTCTTCTCTGTCTGTGAGCCTGTTTCTGTTTTGGAAATAAGTTCATTTATATTATATTTTTCAAGATTCCTCACGTGAGCAATATCACATGATGTTTGTCTTATTCTATCTTACTTCACTCCGTATGACAGTCTCCAGGCCCACACATGTCGCTGCAAATGGCATTATTCAATTCTTTTTATTAATAAGTAAAATTCCATTTTATATGCAGCACACCTTCTTAATTCATTCCTTTGTTGATGGACATTTAATTTGCTTCCATGTGGTGGCTACTGTAAAGAGTACAGCTGTGAACACTGGGATGTATATATGAATTGGAGTTTTTGTCTTTTCCGGATATATGCTAGGAATGGGATTGCTGGAGCTTATGTTAGATCTATTTATATATATATAATATATATTTATATATTTTTTTTATTTTTATATATTTTATATGTTTAAATATATTTTATGTATTTATATACATACATATTCAGATTCAGATCAGTCGCTCAGTCGTGTCCGACTCTTTGCGACCCAATGAACTGCAGCACGCCAGGCCTCCCTGTCCATCACCAACTCCCGGAGTTCACTCAGACTCACGTCCATCGAGTCAGTGATGCCATCCAGCCATCTCATCCTCTGTCGTCCCCTTCTCCTCTTGCCCCCAATCCCTCCCAGCATCAGAGTCTTTTCCAATGAGTCAGCTCTTCACATGAGGTGGCCAAAGTACTGGAGTTTCAGCTTTAGCATCATTCCTTCCAAAGAAATCCCAGGGCTGATATCCTTCAGAATGGACTGGTTGGATCTCCTTGCAATCCAAGGGACTCTCAAGAGTCTTCTCCAACACCACAGTTCAAAAGCATCAATTCTTCGGCACTCAGCCTTCTTCACAGGCCAACTCTCACATCCATACATGACCACAGGAAAAACCATAGCCTTGACTAGACGAAACTTTGTTGGCAAAGTAATGTCTCTGCTTTTGAATATGCTATCTAGGTTGGTCATAACTTTCCTTCCAAGGAGTAAGTGTCTTTTAATTTCATGGCTGCAGTCACCATCTGCAGTGATTTTGGAGCCCAGAAAAATAAAGTCTGACACTGTTTCCACTGTTTCCCCATCTATTTCCCATGAAGTGATGAGACTGGATGCCATGATCTTCGTTTTCTGAATGTTGAGCTTTAAGCCAACTTTTTCACTCTCCACTTTCACTTTCATCAAAAGGCTTTTGAGTTCCTCTTCACTTTCTGCCATAAGGGTGGTGTCATCTGCATATCTGAGGTTATTGATATTTCTCCCAGCAATCTTGATTCCACCTTGTGTTTCTTCCAGTCCAGTGTTTCTCATGACGTACTCTGCATAGAAGTTAAATAAACGGGGTGACAGTATACAGCTTTGATGAACTTCTTTTCCTATTTGGAACCAGTCTGTTGTTCCATGTCCAGTTCTAACTGTTGCTTCCTGACCTGCATACAGATTTCTCAAGAGGCAGATCAGATGGTCTGGTATTCCCATCTCTTTCAGAATTTTCCACAGTTTATTGTGATCCACAGAGTTAAAGGCTTTGGCACAGTCAATAAAGCAGAAATAGATGCTTGTCTGGAACTCTCTTGCTTTTTCCATGATCCAGTGGATGTTGGCAATTTGATCTCTTGTTCCTCTGCCTTTTCTAAAACCAGCTTGAACATCAGGAAGTTCATGGTTCACATATTGCTGAAGCTTGGCTTGAAGAATTTTGAGCATGACTTGACTAGCGTGTGAGATGAGTGCAATTGTGTGGTAGTTTGAGCATTCTTTGGCATTGCCTTTCTTTGGGATTGGAATGAAAACTGACCTTTTCCAGTCCTGTGGCCACTGCTGAGTTTTCCAAGTTTGCTGGCATATTGAGTGCAGCACTTTCACAGCATCATCTTTCATGATTTGGAATAGATCATTACTGGACATCCCTGGTGGCTCAGATGGTGAAGCATTTGTTTACAATGCGGTAGACCAGGGTTTGATCCCTGGGTTGGGAAGATCCCCTGGAGAAGAAAATGGCAACCCACTCCAGGACTATTTCCTGGAAAATCCCATGGACAGAGGAGCCTGGTAGGCTACAGTCCATGGGGTCACAGAGAGTCAGACACAATGGAGCGACTTCACTTTCACCTGTTGTATATTACTATCTTGCTGAATGTATCAGTCCTAGTGGTTTTGGGTGGAGTCTCTAGGGTTTTCCATACAGAGCATCATGTTATCTGCATATAATGACAACTTAGAAGGGAGGAGTCAACTTTTGCTATTTTAGTTTTGTTGAAGTACTCAACCAGGACTCTGGACATAATATTATAAAAGTTATAAACAATGACACACTTTTTATTTTTTTCAATAAAGTTTGTTTCCATATTTAATTTTTTCTTAAAATCTTAATTATATATCATTTTAAACAAAAAAAAAAAAACAGTAAGAAAAAAACTACTACTCAGATTTTCTATACTGAATTAATTATTTAGCCATCATCATCTATTGTTCTTAATTTACTGAGCACAGCAAGAAGGCACTAAAGCAGGGGAGATGATTACCTTCAGAAATTACAAATATCCACTAAGTTCAGTAGTTATTACTATGTAAAGTCTGCTCCAAATGAAGTCTAGAGAAATTTGAGCTTGATAAATATAGGTTGAAGAAATTCATAACACCTCATTTGAAGTTTTCATGGTAAAATGTAGCCTCAGGTTAGAAATCAAACTTAATTGTCTCAGCCAATCTTTCTAAGATTGTTTTCTGTGGAAAAGAAAGCTAAAGGAAGTTATTCTTCTAGTTTGTTTATCTAGGTTGACTAAAATGATATAAGGATTTTCTAGAAATTATGCTTAAATTTTGTTTAACATTGTATTTTATTCCATTGTTCATTTAACACAGTTTAAACATTTAATAATTTATTGATAGGAGAAAAGATTTAAACTTTGGTCAGGATTTTGTACCTCAAACTTCTTAAAAATCATTTCTTGAGATACTGTTATATAAAAATTAACTGGAAATACTAAATGATATAAATGGTATCTTGGAAAAGATATTTGTTAAACCAGGAGCAAACTGAACTTTAAAACAAGTAATTACAATAATGAATTAGAACCATTTTATCAATCATTGAGTTTATACTCCTATAATCATCCCATGGACAGAGGAGCTTGGTAGGCTGCAGTCCATGGGGTCGCTAAGAGTCGGACACAACTGAATGACTTCACTTTCACTTTTCACTTTCATGCATTGGAGAAGGAAATGGCAACCCACTCCAGTGTTCTTGCCTGGAGAATCCCAGGGACGGGGGAGCCTGGTGGGCTGCCGTCTATGGGGTCGCACAGAGTCAGACACAACTGAAGTGACTTAGCAGCAGCAGCAATCATATAAATAAAACATAAAAGAGGAAGAAAATTCTTCACTATAATAAAATGCAATGCTGAAAGAATAATATTAGAAAATGACCATTTGATACAATCAACATAGAAAAGTACAAAAATCATCAATAAATGCTGAAATTAATAAATGAGAATTTAGTTAAAAATAACATACATACTCTTTAATTATCTTCCTACTGACACTTTTTAACTAGAAAAATAATAAATTTACATTTTAAAAATGTAATAGAAGATGATTGAAATTAATATATTTCATTATATTATTATATTAATATATTAAGTATATATTTATTATATATTATATATATAATTATATTTTATTATATATAATAAATATAATATAATATATAATTATATATTAATTAATATATTTCATTATATTAATAAGGAAACCAAAAAAAAAATCTGTAGTTCCCAATATAATGTATCATTTCTGTACTATTCTTGTCAAAATTGTTAACCATAATTTTATCATGAGAAAATATCAGACTAACCCAAATGGGGAGACATTCCATAAAATAAAAGCTCTTATAATTCAAATGACAAGATGATAGAAGAAAACCAATAAAAGGGAGTAAAACTACTCCAGATTTAAGTTTACTGAAAAAAGCAATGACATCAATGCAATGAGAGGTCCCCAATTCAATCCTGAATCAAGATATATATATATATATATATATATATATATATAGTGAAAAAAATTATAATTATAAATGAGGCCTGTAGACTAGCTGGTGATATTTTCCAATTCAAATACAATGTTAATCCTCATTTTGAGGAGTATTATAAAATACATTAAGAAATAAATTGCAAAAGTCATTGTGGCAGATTATTAAAAACATTCTAGACAAAGAGAGAGAAAGAAGAGACAGAATGAAAAAGTACAGTACAAAGCATGAACATTTGTGGAATTTGTTCTGACTTTAGAACTTTGGCAGAAAAGTATGTAAAATGAGTCTTAATCATCTCTAGTGCCAGAAAATAAGGATGTGCTTAAAAAAAAACTAAATGCAATAATAACAGCAACTGCTGCTGCTGCTGCTGCTGCTAAGTCGCTTCAGTCGTGTTCGACTGTGTGTGGCCCCATAGATGGCAGCCCACCAGGCTCCTCTGTTCAAGGAATATTCAGGTAAGAACACTGGAGTGGGTTGCCATTTCCTTCTCCAGTAACAGCAACTATTGGTGAATATATCAAGAATTTCTGGACATACAACAAAGGGAGCCAACAACAAAGGCTTTCAGTGACCAAAGCTGAAACAGCCTGAACAGTAAATTGTACTGGATTAAACCCAAGTTTTAAAGGGAAGATCCATAAATCCACACTGATATAAATAAATATTATAAGAAATGAATTATTTGGATGAAGAGAGAAATCTCCTGTGCAAAAAAAAATCCATAAAGGATAAATCCCCAATCCCTAAGTGTGGACTGTGCCTAGTGGGTTCCTTTCCAAGAATGAAATGTAGAAAGAGGGTTAAAAAAAGAGTATCCTTATCTTTGAGAAATCTGACAAGTTCTACCTCATCCAGGTGATAAGTTTAACATCAGCTGTTGATAGTATGTGCCCTTGATATTATATGATGAAAATGACACTTTACCTCTTTGGTCTTCTTCCCCAAAACACATTGCTCCAGGTTAATAGTGAGAAAAATATCAGATAAATCCCAATAGAGAGACATTCTACAAAATAACCTGACCATTAATCCTCAACTTTGTCAGGATCATCAAAAGCAAAGAATGTTTGGTTATTTGTCACAGCCACGAGGAGCCTAAGGAGACAAGGCAACTAGATATAATATATTTTCATGGATGGAATCCTGGAAAAAGCATACTAGGTAAAAATCTAAATCCTTTGAATTAAGGACAGACTCTGCTTATTAATAATGTATGAATATTAATTCATGAATTACAACAGTGTATCATAATAATATAAGTTGTTAATGCTGGAGGAAATTAGCTGCCAGACATATGAGGTTCTACTATCTTACCAACTTTTCTGTTACCTAAAACTGGTCTAAAAACAAAATGCATCTTACAAGTAAATACATAAATATATATACCAGTTTTTTGTACTATAACTTTAATTTTTATGTAAGTCTAAAATTATTTTAAAGAAAAGATTAAAATTAGAATGATTTATCATCAAAGAGAAAATGATTTGCTGGCAAGATTTGAAGGCTCAGCACTCAGAAGCACACACTCCAATCCCACCTCTGAAAGCAGTTTTATTTTTAGCTCTTAATTAGCTGTAACCAATCAGTATCTAAGTATTTTAAGTCACTCATTTGTGAAGTGGAGGGATTATCTTCCTTTACCTATGTACCAGACTGACATAAAGATGAAACAAGATATAAAAGTGTTATGTGTGCTAAAAGAACTTTAAAAAGTTTTTAAAAGTCAAACGTGTGTGTTAGTCACTCAGTCATGCCAAACTCTTGTGACCCCACAGATTGTAGCCAACCAGGCTCCTCTGTCCATGGAATTCTCCAGTCAGGGTTACTGGAGTGGGTTGCCCTTCCCTTCTCCAAGGCATGTTCCCAACCCAGGAATCAAACCTGGGTCTCCTTCATTGCAGGCAGATTCTTTACCATGTGAGTCATCAAGGCCCACACAAGTAAAATAGAAACACCCAAATTAAAATGTACACTTTTAGGAAATGTTGATTCTCATTATTTTAATATTTTCTGTTAAATTATTTAATAGACATTAATAGATTTCTTAACCTAATGCCTTAAACAGAAATCAGGATAGAGCTTGATTTAGGTTGCTTTCTCCCTTCATTTCTCGGTGATGCAACATTTTCTTCTTCATTCACATATTTAATAACTTTTTTCCTAAACAGACTTTAATTTCTGAGTGCATATCAAACTTAATTAGTGCTATTTATAGATTTGGTCACATCTTTAATCTGGATTTCGAGAACTACTTTAGTGGGGTAATTTCTTCTTTCGTGGCTTATCTGTTTTCAGCTTAGCTCCACTGTGAACTATTCTTTGATAAAATAATCTATGTTTAAATGCAATTTAGCAGTGTTAAACAAATTAAACTAAAATTCAATTGAGTGGTACAAAAAATTATTATAAATTAAACTTTTACATAATGAATATTACCACTCAGAGTTGTATAACTGTGATTTTAGGATACCTGATGATAACTTTTGTAGAAATATCTACATAGTTGAAATAGATGATGGCGAGTGGCTAGAACTGATAAACTGAGGAGTAAATGCCATATATTTGGAGGTAAAGGCAATTCTGCTCACAAGAGAAGGTTTATATTTTAATCTTAAAAACACTGAAATTACAAAACTGAACTAAAATAAATAAATTTTCATTCTTTTCTTTAAATCAGGGAATAAGATTCAAAGTTTAGTTTATAAAAAATATGAGTTCAAACATTGCCAATTTAAAAAATAAAAATTAACCTACATGCAGGAATACATAAAAAATGAGGGAACAGAAATTCTGTTTTCTTTTTTGGTGAGGAATAGAAAATTTTGAATGTAATAATGCTAATTTCACAATTGGTCTAAATGTTCATCAGTAAAAGAGTGTTAATATCATATCAATTGTTATAAGTTGAGTTAGATAACCTTTAAAACATATTCACAAGTATATACACAGTTATATAACCTTGTATAAGTTGAGTTAGATAACCTTTAAAACATATTCACACATATATACAAGGTTTTTAAAGATATGTTATGTGAAAAATACATACTGTATTTAATGTACTGCCATTTATAAAAATATTTCTTTAAGGATATATACAACTATATATATACATATATATGTATTCACTGAATGTGACTAGATAACGAAGTTGGTAGAAAAAATGTTTTTTCACTTTTAGCAATGAGATTATAAGAGAGGTTTTAGCCTGCAATATGGCAAAGTCGAAGAATATTAGCTCATCTTTTCTTACAAAAGTATGAAAACCACCACTAACTGATGAACAACCATTGACCAAAAAAAAAAAAATGTTGGAAAGTACCAAAAAAGATACCCTACATCCAAAGACAAACAAGATGGTAAGAGGGGTGCAATCACGATAAAATTAAATCCCACACCCACCGGATGGGAGAGCCACAAACTGGAAAATGAGTATATCATAGCAGCTCTCCCCCAGGAGTAAGTATCCTAAGCCCCATGTCAGACTTCCCAACCTCGGGGGCTCTGGCAATGGAGGAGGCGCCCCAGGAGAATCTGGCTTTAAGGTCCAGCAGGTTCTCACCACAGGAAGTCTGCAGGACTGGGGAAACAGAAACTCTCTTCTCGTATGGTATACAAAAGGTTTCACCCACACTAGGATCCAGGGGGAAAAGCAGAGACCTAGGAGATGGGGGCAGAACTATCTGCTAACCTGCTCATCTCAGAGGGTCTCCCATGGGCCGCGGGAGGCAGGAGGGACAAAGCCACCAGCAGCGGCATCTCTGGTGAGACCTCATTGGCCAGAGCCTCCCTGGAGGCTGCTATTTCTTCCCCAGGGCCTACCTCTTCCCAAGGGACTGTCTGCTCCAGTGCGGGGATGCTTCAGGCCAAACAACAAACAGGATGGGAACACAACCCATCAATCTGCAGACAGGATGCTTAAAAACTTTTTGAGAATGGCTCTGCCTACCGGAAGAAGACCCAACTCCACCTAGCAATTCAGTTGATAAAGAATCTGCCTGCAATGCAGGAGACTCGGTTTCGATTCCTGGGTCGGGAAGACTCCTGGAGAAGGAAATAGCATCCCACTCCAGTACTCTTGTCTGGAAAATCCCATGGTTGGAGGAGCCTGGTAGGCTGTAGTCCATGGGGTCGCTAAGAGTCGGACACGACTGAGCGACTTCCTTTTCACTTTCATGCATTGGAGAAGGCAATGGCAACCCACTCCAGTGTTCTTGCCTGGAGAATCCCAGGGACGAGGGAGCCTGGTGGGCTGCTGTCTATGGGGTCGCACAGAGTCGGACACCACTGAAGCGACTTAGCAGCAGCAGCAGCAGCTAGTATTCTTGCCTGGAGAATCCCATGGACAGAGGAGGCTGGCAGGCTACAGTCCACCAGGTTCTAACAGTCAGACACTACTGAGCGACTAAACCACCGCCACCCACAAGAGGGCAGGAGTGAGACCCTTCCACCAGGGAGCCTGTACATGCCTCTTAGCCCCATCCACCAGAAGCTCAGTTCAGTCGCTCAGTCGTGTCCGACTCTTTTCCACCCCATGGACTGCAGCACGCCAGGCCTCCCTGTCCATCACCAACTCCCAGAGTTTACTCAAACTCATTTCCATCAAGTCGATGATGCCATCCAGCCATCTTATCCTCTGTCATCCCCCTCTCCTCCTGCCCTCAATCTTTCCCAGCATCAGGGTCTTTTCCAATGAGTCAGCTCTTCGAATCAGGTGGCCAAAGTATTGGAGCTTCAGCTTCAGCATCAGTCCTTCCAATGAATATTCAGGACTGATTTCCTTTAGGATAGACTGGTTGGATCTCCTTGCAGTCCAAGGGACTCTCAAGAGTCTTCTCCAACACCACAGTTCAAAAGCATCAATTTTCAAAAGCATAATAACATTTTAATTTTTTTTCAATATTTTCCAAAGCATAGTAATATGGTAGCAGAGAAAACTTTGGTCATAAGGCCCAAGACCATGAAACAAGTTAGAAACCTATTGCAAAATTTTCCTTCAAGTATATATTTTAGAAACACAAGACTTTCCCTCATAGTGCTTAAAATGTGAATTCATGTGTATAGAATAATAGAATAGATGTGGAATGCTAATTTGATTCTTTTAAAAATATATAGCTTATTTGGCTCTATTCAGAATTTAGTCAAGAAACTTATAGATTCTTTTTGTTCTTAGAAAGAGAAATGTAACCATAACATATCTAGATTACTGCTTGAGTTCTGCATTAATTTCCATGATGAGATGGCCCCTAATTAACTGTTGGAATAATTTTAGATTTTTAGAAAAGTTGCAAAAATAATAGTGTGCGTTAAATAATAGTGTTGGGTAAGAATAAACATTTTATTTCACATATAGAAAATACTTAAATACTTACTGTAATACTTCTCAAACAATGTAAGTAAAGTGAAAGTTGCTCAATCCTGTCCGACTCTGTGGGACCCCATGGACTATACAGTCCATGAAATTCTCCAGGCCCGAATGTTGGATTTGGTAGGCTTTCCCTTCTCCAGGGGATCTTCCCAACCCAGGGATCAAACCCAGGTCTCCTGCATTGCAGGTGGATTCTTTACCAGCTGAGCCACAAGGGAAGCCTCCTATAAGAAATGTATCCAGTCAAAAACTTTTACTGAGTGCTTCAGAATACAATGGCAAGTCAGGAAAGCACTGATTTCTGTTCACAGCTCAAACTAGGCAAGGTAAGAAAACTGGAAAATAAAGGATGATAAATCCCATGGAAATACATGAAGCATTATAATATTTAAAAAATGCTACATATTCTTGCACACTGCCATGGGTTACTAGCTAAAAGGGAAAAAAATTTAACTAAATGAGCTTCCAGCTTTTGTTTAAACTCTGGAGACCATGAATATGCTCCAATGCAATTTCATTTTAACTTTCAAGAAAGTAAATGAGAGACTGTGCGTGCGTGTGTGTGTGTGTGTGTGTGATATCCTTGGTATGTTATGGGTATTCTCTCATGCCAAAGAAGCCACAACATTTTGAACACCAGCCCTCTGAAAATAACAAATTTCATAAATTTGATATTAATTATAATAAGCTTTAAAATTATACTTGCAAATATGAGCTACAAAGGAAAGTGTAGTACTTATAAGACCAAATACAAATGGGAAAAAAAGCACATATTAACTTAAATAATCACAGTAGGCAAGGGAAAAAAGGTTTAGATAAAAGAGCCCAAAGAAGTATTTGATGATTCAAGAAGGGAGAAATGCTAGTGAAAATGCTGATAGTAAAAACGGTACCGATAATTGACATCAGGTCGCTTTAAACAATATGCTTTCCAGTCACTATCTGGAAATCTAACATCCCCAGAAGTTATTGATAAAAATTATCCCTAGGGGAATATGTGTGTGTGTGTGTGTGTGTTAGTCACTCAGTTGTGTCCTATTCTTTATGACCCCATGGATTGTAGCCTGCCAGTCTCCTGCATCCTTAGAACTCTCCAGGCACGAATGCTGGAGTGGGTAACCTAGTGTACTATAGACTTAACTTAATTTCAGCAGGCTATAGAGACATCTAAAACCCCAGGATTACTTTCTTCAAACAATTTTGTGTTTAGAGAAATAGAGGTAAAAATATATAGTGTAGTATTTTAAAAAATTCTTAAAAGAGTATCGTGATTGTGGTAAATTGCATTTTCCTAATTTAGAAGAAAATTACACAATTGCATTTGCAATCTCGTAATAATCTTGGGATTACTGGCCCATCAGCTAAGTCATTTACATAAGGCAGACAGAAATTCATTACTTTTAAAAATTAGTTGCAATGAATAAGCCAGCAAGGTACAAGACCTTTATTGAATAGATTTCAACAAGATTTTTGAAACTGCAAAACCAAGATGTGATAATCTAATGTGTTTCAGGAAATGCTATTAAATACCATTTAGGGTTTCAGATGTCCTAAATTATAGACCAATTACTTTCACATTGATTTTTATCTTTTAATTTCTTACCCTTCTCTGTTAATGTTCTGTAATGTCTCATAAACGAAAAAAATAAAAACTCATTCTAGCATACACTGTGGTCTCTATTGAAATCAGAGAAATAAATTCCATTGCACATTATAAACATAAACAAATATAATTCCTTTCTTTATAAAATGCAGTTAACTTAAAAATAAAGACTAGATGTCTCTAAGTAAAAATAAGATTCCACCTGAAAAGTGTGATATTCATTCTGACATAGTTTGTGTCTCTGAGTATCACTAGAATGAAAGGAAATTATATTTTAGGGTGTCCCTTTGAAAACCGCTGACCGTAATTAAGTCCAGGACATGGTCTCTTTTCGCATAGTGCTAAGTACATTTAATTAGATTTAAACCGTCTTTTTTTTTCTTAACTATAACCACTTGAATGCAACACAAATTATAGCAATTTAGATATCACTTTCAACCTCTTAAAAAGATTTAATGCATTTCTTTGCATTTCATTTAGCCAATATGGTAAGTGACTTTTGCACTTTTCTCTAAGCTTCATTAGAGATTTTTTTAATGTTTTTAATATTCTGACAGAATAATAAAATAATATCATACATATTTATAAGCACATAAAATGGAAGTCACTCTGAATGGTTCTTAAAATCTTGTAAAACCTCTCTGGTTGACTCTCTGTGACTTGAGTTATAATAAAGAGTTTATTTTTAATTATCATACAAGATTACTTTTTCTCATTCATATAAATATACCCATCCTAATTAAACTAATAATCAGACTGAGATTTTTCTATGTTTAATTTTCCAATCTGCAACAGAAAGTTAAATGATAGACAATCAAAAGCTAAACATAACAGTAAAACACACATAAAATTTGCTTTTACTTCATATACATAGCAGAAATTATAAATGGAATTAAGGTAGACACATAATAGAGATGCTGCTTTCAGACTCAGATATAAAACTGCTTCAGGAATTTCTCTTGTCTTGTGATTTGCCACTAATCTTTAAATTAATTAATTAATTTGCAATTTGTCAGTAAATTAAATTAAAAGAGCACCATATAGGTTTTAGTCATGTATAGTAGCTTAGTCGAATATGACATTCTGTGAACCCACGGACTATAGCCTGCCAGACTTCTGTGTCCATGAACTTCTCTAGATAAGAATAGTGGAACGGGTAGCCATTCTCTTCTCCAGGGAATTTTCCCAACCCAAGGATCAAACCCCGGTCTCCTGGACTGCAGGCAGAGTCTTTACCATCTGCCCCTCCAGAGAAGCCTGATATAGTTTTTTCACCAGAGTACTTGCACCCTGGGGATTACCTGAAGCATTTCCAATGGATTTGGGGGTGCTTAATCATTTAAAAGTATTCAATGCCCAAGTAATTAACTTTCGTATAAACTCTTCCTATAACTGATCTTCCTGAGAGTGTGTCTTTAAGGCATGCTTCAAATTCTCTTCCATTTCTCATTTCCTTCCTCCTCTTGAAAAAAGAAAGCCATGACCCTCATCAAACCTGAACCTTGGCACAATGCCTTTCTTCAGTAAGGCACCGAAGCACCAAAGAGACAATTTTAAATGATTGTCCTGGGGGACGCCCCTCCTTGAAGGTAAGGGCCTCGGAAGTGAAGTGAGAGTCTTCAGTCATGTCCAACACTTTGCTACTCCATAGTCTATATAGTCCATGGGATTCTCCAGGCCAGAATACTGGAGTGGGGTGCCTTTCCCTTCTTCAGGGCATCTTCCCAACCCAGAGATTGCACCCAGGTCTCCCACACTGCAAGTGGATTTTTTACCAGCTGAGCCACAGGGGAAGCCCCTGCAGACTGAAAAGCGATTACTTGGTTGCAAGTCCCAGCCCTCACATTTTGTCATGCCTTAATTTGACCATCTTCAAAATGGAGGTAACAGTACTTATTTCAGAAGGCTGGTATAAAACTTAAGAGTTGGAATAATGTTACAAGTGTTTAAAACATGCCTAATATGTAATGCATTTTTTAAAAGTGTTTATTAAAATAATAAAGGCACCATAAGCATTCCTAAAGTCTTCAACTTCTTTATCTTGTCTACATTTCTGAGTCTGTTTCTGAGCAGAAGAAAGCATAAGCATTAGAAACAAGAAGTTAGATCAATTGCTTAACCATCTCCACTCTTCCATTCTCTGACTATTTACAAGGAACATAGGCTCTTAAGAGCTTCCCAGCTCAATTGGTAAAGAATCCTCCTGCAATGCAGGAGACCCTGGTTCAATTCCTGAGTCAGGAAGATCCACTGGAGAAGGGACAGGCTACCCACTCCAGTATTCTGGCCTGGAGAATCCCATGCAATGTATAGTCCGTGGGGTCACAAAGAGTCAAACACGACTGGGTGTCTTTCACTTTCACTTTTCACTTGAGGCTCTTGAGGGCAAGTCCAAGGGAAACAATGATGCCATCAAATTCTTTATTAAAATACTCTGGACATTAAAGCTGCTCCCCAACGCTCAAACACACACCTCTTTCATTATCTTTTGAATTCTCAGAAGTCATCTCTAGGATGTATCATTTTATGAAAAGGACATCCTTCTTTAACAGCCAAAACTACAGGTGAATGAAGCCAATTCCGTAAAGACAAATACTTTCTAGGACTAAATTTTCAAACATTTAAAAATTCACAGAATATAAAAAGGAATAAAATTTCCCATTATTCTTCCAGACTTAATTTGAAAAAAAAAAAAAACAGAGATAGAGATGGTAGAGATAGGCAGGGATACAGGTGGGACGTCCCAGGTCACTCAGTGGAAAAGAATCCGCCTACAAACGCAAGAGAGGCAGGAGACAAAGTTTCAGTCCCTGGGTTGGGAAGATCTCCTGCAGGAGGAAACGGCAAACCTCTCCAGTATTCTTGCCTGGAGAATCCAGCAGAGAGAGGAGCCTAGGGTTACAGTCCACAGGGTGACAAAGAATCGGACACGACTGAGCACTCACGCACATAGATATAGCATATTTATAAGTATTGATGAGTTTAGAACCTCTTTTGTCAAACCTGTTCAATAAATATTTACTCAAATTCATATCAATCCACATCAAATTTCATCCTTTAAAATCTTTTGATCTATCTCCTATTGATGCATGCCATTTTATACTCAAATATATTGATTTGTTTTACAGTATGTAATTTATTTATGAACATGGAAAATATTCAGTCACAAAGTCTGACAAAATTGTTAGAATTATATCTTTTATTATTAATTCTTACATAAAGTTACCAAATTTTAAACATTTGATACTTGTACTCAAACATGATTGATTAATTAAAATCCTCCCTTTGCCAAAATTCCTATCTGATACATAATTTTAGCTATCAAAAATATTGAATTATTTTATATTAAGCCATAATAATCAAGATCTTAACTTTTTTCCTTTATATTTGTTATAAAAATGAATAAATTATCATATGGCTTAGATTAACAGGAGCAGTCCAGTTTCATACCAGTTTTTCATGTCACTCTATATCAATGTTTCATATAATTTATTAAAAGTATCTTTTTTCCTTCTTTAAATTGTTCTGATTTGGATAACAATGTTATATGGACAATTTAACTTTAATCATATTCATCTTGACTTGAGAGCTTCTAGCAATATGTCAGAAAAATTTTTTTAATTCATTTTCAATGCAGTTAATAAAACTCCTAAAGTTAAGCATTAGCATAATTAAGTTGGAAAATGGTATTAGAGTTTTGCTAACTGAATAACAGGCTTCCCAGGTGGCACAATATCTGACAAAGAGCCAGATCCTGGAGTGTGAAGTCAAGTGGGCCTTAGGAAGCATTGCTGCAAGCAAAGCTAGCTGGGGTGATGGAATTCCAGCTGTCTATTTTGAATCCTAAAAGATGATGCTGTGAAAGTGCTGCACTCAAAATGCCAGCACATCTGGAAAACTCAGCAGTGGTCACAGGACTGGAAAAGGTCAGTGTTCTTTGCAATCCCAAAGAAGGGCAATGTCAAAGAATGTTCAAACTACCACACAATTGCATTCATTTTGCATGCTAGCAAGGTAATGCTCAAAATTCTCCAAGCCAGCCTTCAGCAGTACTTGAATCAACAACTTCCTGATGTTCATGCTGGTTTTAGAAAAGGCAGAGGAAACAGAGATCGAACTGACAACAGCCAGTGGATCATAGAAAAAATGATAGAATTCCAGAAAAACATCTACTTCTGCTTCAACGACTATGCTAAAGCCTTTGATTGTGTGGGTCACAACAAACTGGAAAATCCTTAAAGAGATAGAAATACCAGACTGCCTTACCTGCCTCCTTCAAAAACTGTGTGCAGGTCAGGAAGCAACAGTTAGAACTGGCATGAAACAAGGACTGGTTCCATTGGAAAAGGAGGGCACCAAGGCTGTGTACTGTCACCCTGCTTATTTAACTTATATGCAGAGTACATCATGAGAAACGCTGGGCTGGAGGAAGCACAAGCTGGAATCAAGATTGCCGGGAGAAGTATCATTAACTTCAGATATGCAGATGACACCACCCTTATGGCAGACAGTGAAGAGGAACTAAAGAGCCTCTTGATGAAAGTCCTCTTGATGAAAGTGAAAGAAGAGAGTGAAGAAACTGGCTTAAAAATCAACATTCAGAAAACTAAGATCATAGCATCCGGTCCCATCACTTCATGGCAAATAGATGGGGAAATAATGGAAAAAGTGACAGACTTTATTTTCTTGGGCCCCAAAATCACCATGGACAGTGACTGCAGCTATAAGATTAAACGGTGCTTGCTCCCTGTAAGAAAAGCTATGACCAACCTAGACAGTGTATTAAAAAACAGAGACATTACTTGGTCAACAAATGCCCCTATAGTCAAAGCTATGGTTTTTCCAGGAGTCATGTGTGGATGTGAGAGTTGGACCATAAAGAAGGCTGAGCACCAAAGAACTGATGCTTTCTAACTGTGGTGTTGGAGAAGACTCTTGACAGTCCCTTGAACTGCAAGGATATCCATTCAGTCAATCCTAAAGGAAGTCAACTCTGAATATTCATTGGAAGGACTGATGTTGAAGCTGAAACTCCAATACTTTGACCACCTGATGCGAAGAGCCAACTCACTGGAAAAGTTCCTGATGCTGGGAAAGATTGAAGGCAGGAGGAAAAGAAGATGTCTGGGGACACAATGGTTTGATGACATCACTGACTCAATGGACACGTGTTTGAATAGGCTCTGGGAGATGGTGATGGGCAGGGACGCCTGGCATGCTGCAGCCCATGAGGTGGCAAAGAGTCAGACATGACTGAGTGACTGAATAGCAACAACAACAGGTGTTAGAGTGGTAAAGAACCTGCCTGCCAATATAGGAGATGGAAGTTGAATCTCTGGTTTGGGGAAATCCCTTGGAGAAAGAAATGGCAATCCATTCCAGTATTCTTGCTTGGGAAATCCCATGGACAGAGAAGCCTGGCAGGCTACAGTCCATGGGATCTCAAAAACAGTCAGAAATGGCTCAGTGACAATGAATGACATCAAGAACTGACTCTGCAGATTTATTTATTTGATGGACACTTTTCATAAGCAAAATGGCCTAAGTATGCCTTTTACAAAGTAATTAAATATTTTTAGTAAAATGCTTTATGTAAAAACTTGTGTTAACACGTTTGTATTGAAGTTAATAATATCTCCATGTTTCCAAATTGTTTTAAATTTATTGACTTAAAGAAGGTGATACTTCATTGAAATAGCAAGTAGATAATTATAGACATTAGGAAAGGTGTAGCAGATTCTGTAATATGCTTTCTAGGAACTGAAACAGTAAATGACTCCGTTAATATTAATAAACCTTTTGGCAGTTCTCCAGGCTTTTGTGTTCATGTAAAATTGAATTAAGTGAAGTTAAATGCGAGTACTATACAAAAGTCTTCTTTTGTCCTCATATCTTTCCACACAGTCTGTCTCTCTGTGATTTCTCTGACCGTTAGAATGGTAGTACTGAAAAGACCTAAATTAAAGTTATGATAGTGAAAGCAAAAAAAGTCAACTTTTATGTTTGATTTTAGCCTATACAGACAAAAAAAATATATACATGAAGTTCCTATGCAGTATATCACAGTTACCTAGGTAAATTTGGAAATATGTACAATAATTCATTCTATCAATTTGAGTCTTTCTATACAGTGGAACATAGCAGTCAATTCTAAAGGAAATCAACCTTGAATATTCATTGGAAGGACTGATGTTGAAGCTGAAGCTCCAATACTTTGGCCACCTGATGTGAAGAACTGACTCATTTGAAAAGACCCTGATGCTGGGAAAGATTGGAAAAGGGGATGACAGAGGATGAGATGGTTGGATGGCATTCGGATGGCATCACTGACTCAATGGACATGAGTTTGAGTAAACGCTGGGAGTTGGTGATGGACAGCGAGGCCTGGTATGCTGCAGTCCATGGGGTCACAAAGAATTGGACACGACTGAGAGACCAAACAACAACAATAATATAATAAAGATTAGGCTCAGTGTGAGAAAGCTAACATACAAAGTCTTGTTAATACAGTAGTTCTGACCAAGGGCCAGGGCCAGGTTTTGGTCATATTGAAAAGTACCTATGATAGAATGGAGCTAAATGTTTTTTTAAGTTAAAGAGGTTAATGACTTTAAGGTCAGCTTCAAAGTGCTGACTAGCATGAATACTAAAATTAGTGCTAATAATAGAATATGGAACATAGATAAAATTGCCTAAATACAAAAATGCATTTAAAAAAAAATCCAACCTTCTTTTGGGGACTAAATTAAAAAATTGAATTAAATTTCAATTTGAAGAATGGAGAAATATTTATCTATAAATACAATTAGCTATAAAATAGAAACAGCATAATATATTACATAAGATATTTTTGTACATAGCAAATTCAAACAATAAAATATTCTAGCTTTAATTGTAATATATGTTGTTTCTTCATTAATAAGAAGTTAGTTAAATCTTTTACAGGAGGTCATTTTTTTATCTGTATGAAAATCATAGTTTTACTTTTAAATGTGAGATGATGGCTATTAACTAAACTTATTATAGTAATCATTTAACATATTAAATCATTATGTTGTACATCTTAAACTTATACAATATTATATATATCAACTATATCCCAACAAGGCTGGAAAAATATAGTTTTTTAAATTTGTTTTAGAAGCCTTCTATCAAGGTACTGAAAGCATTCACCTACGAAAGACAGGTAAAATTAATGCACTGATGCACTTTATTATGAGCTATCAACATTCAGAAAACGAAGATCATGGCATCCGGTCCCATCACTTCATGGGAAATAGATGGGGAAACAGTGGAAACACTGTCAGACTTTATTTTTCTGGGCTCCAAAATCACTACAGATGGTGACTGCAGCCATGAAATTAAAAGATGCTTACTCCTTGGAAGGAAAGTTATGACCAACCTAGATAGCATATTCAAAAGCAGAGACATTACTTTGCCAACAAAGGTTTGTCTAGTCAAGGCTATGGTTTTTCCAGTGGACATGCATGGATGTGAGAGTTGGACTGTGAAGAAGGCTGAGCGCTGAAGAATTGATGCTTTTGAACTGTGGTCTTGGAGAAGACTGTTGAGAGTCCCTTGGACTGCAAGGAGATCCAACCAGTCCATTCTGAAGGAGATCAGCCCTGGGATTTCTTTGGAAGGAATGATGCTAAAGCTGAGACTCCAGTACTTTGGCCACCTCATGTGAAGAGTTGACTCATTGGAAAAGACTCTGATGCTGGGAGGGATTGGGGGCAGGAGGAGAAGGGGACAACAGAGGATGAGATGGCTGGATGGCGTCACTGACTCGATGGACGTGAGTCTGAGTGAACTCCAGGAGTTGGTGATGGACAGGGAGGCCTGGCGTGCTGCGATTCATGGGGTCGCAAAGAGTCGGACACAACTGAGCGACTGATCTGATCTGATCTGATATGATTGCAGACTAAGCATGTCGTTTCTTGACTCCTCGTGGTGAATCAAAGTGATCATAGAATCTGTTTTGCCTCCGATTTTAGCTGTATTACACGCTCTGCAAGTCTGCTGACGTGCTGGTGTAACGACCGGAAGTGCTCGGTTCCCCGCCTCTCCTCTCCGCGGGCCTGTGTGAGAGCTGTCCTGGGTTACGGGGCTTCAGCAGTAAAGGCCGGACAAACCAGGAAGAGATGTCTCACTGCATACAGCACGTTACATCAGTTCCCTGATGGCTCGCTCAGTTGGTGAAGAATCTGCCTGCAATGCAGACCTGCCTTCACTCCCTGGGTCAGGAAGATCCCCTGGAGAATGGAAGGGCAACCCAGTGCAGAATTGTGGCCTGGAGAATCCCATGGACGGATGAGCCTGGTGGGCTGCAGTCCACGGGGTCACAAAGAGTCAGACAGGACCGAGCCGCTAACACTGTCACTTCCAGTGACATATGGGTAGAATCACGTATGTTTGCCTTATGTTTTTAAAGGAAAAGAGAAGTCAGTGTGCGTGTGTTTGTGTGTGTATGTGTGGTTGCATTTTGTTTGCCTTATGTTTTTAAAGGAAAAGAGAAGTCAATGTGCGTGTGTTTGTGTGTGTATGTTTGTTTGCATTTTGTCCTGAGGTGCTGTACATTGTTAAAACTTTTTGACAACTCCCACAAATCTCTGTCTTTGTGGGGGAAACATTCATTATTTACCATGTTGAAACTGAAATCGAGAGTCTAAAAAAATTGATTGATCAATCATTTGAGTATATTATTAATAACAATGAATACATATATATGTTACATTGTTATATTAATGATATTAACAGTATATATTGTATTTTTGGTAATAAGTCATAACATATATTAAAAATATATTAATTACAGTATAATTATATATTAGTAATCTTTGGTATTATGAACTTATATTTGGTATTATAAAATTAGTGAACCTCACAGACATCTGAAACATACCTTTTAAAGTAATTTATTTAATTGGAGAATAATTACCTTGCAATATTCTGATGGTTTTTGCCAAGTAAGTTTTCAGTTTGTTACAGAATTTGAATGAGCATGCTGCTAAGTCGCTTCAGTCGTGTCCGACTCTGTGCGACCCCATAGACGGCAGCCCACCAGGCTCCCCCGTCCCTGGGATTCTCCAGGCAAGAACACTGGAGTGGGTTGCCATTTCCTTCTCCAATGCAGGAAAGTGAAAAGTGAAAGTGAAGTCGCTCAGTCGTGTCTGACTCTTCAGGACCCCATGGACTGCAGCCCACCAGGCTCCTCCATCCATGGGATTTTCCAAGCAAGAGTACTGGAGCATAATAAAGGACAAAAGTTGAAATTTATTTACTAGCTTACAATATCTAAGTCTAAAAAGCTCTGAAATATGTTAAAATCTTAGCAAAGTTCAGCCAGTTTTAATGGGTGATTTACTTTCTTATTACGTTTTCAGTATGAAGGAATGTCCTTTTTATGTGTGATCTGCCACGTTCTGTTTTGCCACTGTGATTTTTTTGTTCTTTATGTTCACCTTATCCCCTTTTTTAATTTTTACTTTTTAATTGGAGGATAATTGCTTTACAATGTTGTGTTAGTTTCTGCCATACAACAACGTGAGTCGGTAAAATATGGATCGCGTCACGAATTTGTGCGTCTTCCTTGCGCAGGGCCATACTAATCGCCACTATATTGTTCCAGTTTTAGTATATGTGCGGCGCAAGCAAGCGCCCCTTTATTACTGAGGGAAACAAACATGTCTCTGTTATAAAACAGCTAAGTTTGTTTTCTTGTTATGTTGTATGTTTACTATCAAATATTTTATTGTAATTTAGATGCAATATGTAACCACTTAATGTTTTCAAGCATTCATGATCCTATTTGAAGAGGGTCCATACTTCGTCTTGGAGCAGGAAATGGCAACCTACACCAATATTCTTGCCTGGGAAATTCCATGGACAGAAGAGCCTGGCGGGCTAGAGTCCATGCAGTCAAAAAGAGTCAGATGGGACTGAGCATGCCTGGACACGCATGTCTCATATAGTAATTTGTTTTTTCTACTTCCACAGATCCTATCCCGATCTGACAATAGAACAAATGAAACAAAACAACGTCTATGGTGTAGCTTTCATGCCAGTAACTGATTTTGATATAATACCAGTGGTTACCTGGGAATATCTCCAAGATGTGCTCTTTCATCTTATAAATAGAGGGATGTTAGAAAGAAGTTGACTTATTTGGTATGTTACTACTGGTGAGCAGGAATGGAAGAGATATATAATTAGAAGATATGCTTAACTTTCCTCTAGCTAAAGCCATAAAGGGAAAATCATATTCATATTGACTTTATTTAATAATATCAATAATTTAAAATTGTGTTTTCTATGCGAAGTCCTTACAGATTTGCCAATACCCTCACTTTTTATAGTATCTTTTAAACTTGGAGAAAATACTGATATGCTTCATATCAAAAGTTTGTCAAACATTTCTGTATTTATCAGGTCTGAAGAGACTTTGCCTGAAGATAAGAAGCAACTATAGCACAGTACTATCAGTCATTACTGCAGGTATTTTAAATGTTTGCTGATTCACAGTCTTAGCTGAATCCAGCATTTTTTATGCTAATGGTTTTCAATTAGGAAAAGTGCATCAGACTTAAGGAGTTCTGTAAAAGCATAAATGCCTAAGACCTCCTTCAGTACTCTGAATCTCTTCACTTACATTTTTTTTACCATTTTCTTGGTATTTACTTGGAATGTTACTATAATTTGAGATATCATTTCTTAAAATGTCTTTTGAAATGGCTTTATTATCTTCTTTACCAAGGCACAGACGTTACCACATTTTCTTTTCATATGAGTATTTTCATGAACTCTCAGAAGACATTTTATGTTTAAGAATTACTGCTAGTAAATCAGATCCATGTGAAATCTGTATCAACTGAAATGTTATTATCATTGTTTTCTTGTTTTTTTTTTTGTCACTAAGTTGTGTGTGACTCTGCAACCCCATGAACTGTAGCCCTCCAGGCTCCTCTGTCCATGGGATTTCCCAGGCAGGAACACTGGAGTGGGTTGCCATTTCCTTCTCCAGGGGATCTTTCCCACCCAGGGATCAGCCCACATCTCCGGCACCGGCAGGCTGACTCTTGACCCCTGAGCCACCAGGGAAGCCCCAACTGAAGACAGGCTTTATTTTATTCTCATGTTTCCATAAAGATTCTGAAATCAGCTACAGGTTAGGTTTGTGTCCTAAACACAGAAAGGGAGGCCTGTGGGAAAGGACTGCAGTAGTTACTTTAAGATATTAACACACTCAAGACTGGACTCAGGGTAGGCTACTGACAGCCTCATGTAGAAAGCTTTCAGACTGTTACAGCGGACAGGTTCAGGATTTCCCAGAGCTTTTTAATTACAGAAGTAGACAAATTCATTCAATTATTAATCTAAGATGCAACTGAACCACAGCTAATTACATATGATCAGTAGAACTAATAAGACATAATAATATTTACTCATTTGAAATGTTGTTATTACTGCAATGTTCTATTTTCCAAAAATGTATGGACACCCTTCACTTTTCAAGTTTTGAGAAGTCATAACACCTCAGTACTCTTCAGTTGTAAATATTAAAAAAATATATTTTAAGTGTTTATTTTTTTATTGAATCAGTTCAGTTCAGTCACTCAGTCCTGTCCAACTCTTTGCGACCCCATGGACTGTAGCACGCCAGACTTCCCTGTTCAACACCAATTCCCAGAGTTTACTCAAACTGATGTCCATTGAGTCGGTGATGCCATCCAACCATCTCATTCTCTGTCCTCCCCTTCTCCTCCTGCCTTCAATCTTTCCCAGCATCAGGGTCTTTTCCAGTGAGTCTGTTCTTCACATCAGGTGGCCAAAGTATTGGAGTTTCAGCCTCAGCATCAGTCCTTCCAATGAACGCTCAGGACTGATTTCTTTTAAGATGGACTGGTTGGATCTCCTTGCAGTCCAAGGGACTCTCAAGACTCTTCTCCAACACCACAGTTCAAAGGCATAAATTCTTCTGAGCTCAGATTTCTTTATACTCCAACTCTCACATCCATACATGACCACTGGAAAAACCATAACCTTGACTAGATGGACCTTTGTTGACAAAGTAATGTCTCTGCTTTTTAGTATGCTGTCTAGGTTGGTCATAACTTTCCTTCCAAGGAGCAAGTGTCTTTTAATTTCGTGGCTGCAGTCACCATCTGCAGTGATTTTGGAGTCCAAAAAAATAAAGTCTCTCACTGTTTCCATTGCATCCCCATCTATTTGTCATGAACCTGCTTAATCTCTTCTTATGCATGCATGCTAAGTTGCTTCAGTTTTGTCCAACTCTTTGTGACCCCATGCACTGTAGCCAGCTAGGCTCCTCTGTCCATGGGATTCTCCAGACAAGAATACTGGAATGGGTTGCCATGTCCTCCTCCAGGGGATCTTCCTGACCCAGGGGTCAAACCTGGGTCTCTTATATCTCATTTATTGGCAGGTGGTTTCTTTATCACTAGCACTACCTGGGAACCCCTACTTCTCATGATAATAACTGCTAATTTGTTTTCTATATATGTGAGTCTGATGATGGGAAAGATTGAGGGTAGGAGGAGAAGGGGATGAGAGAGGATGAGATGGTTGGATGGCATCATTGACTCGATTGACATGGGTTTGGGTGGACTCTGGGAGTTGCTGATGGACAGGGAGGCCTGGCATGCTGTGGTTCATGCAGTCACAAAGAGTCGGACAAGACTGAGCAACTGAACTGAACTTCTTTGAAACAAAAATCTTTAAATGACATGCTAACTGACCTGTTTCCCAGAAGAGGAACAATCTTGAATTTCTTTGCTTTCTATGGCAACACATTTACTTGCATGATGGGTGTGTGCTAAGTAGCTATAGTCATGTTCCACTCTTTGCAAATCAATGGACTGTAGCCCATCAGGCTCCTCTGTTCATGGAATTCTCCAGGCAAGAACACTGGAATGAGTCGCCATGCCCCTCTCCAAGGGATCCTCCCAACCCAGAGACTGAACCTAGGCCTCCTGCATTGCAGGCAGATTCTTTACCATCGGAGCCACCAGGGAAGCCCCCTATAGTTTCATTAAATCTGTCCTCTTTTTATCAGAATATAACGACAAAATTATAATACAACCAAGGTCTTATCTGTAATAACATATTTCAGAATGATGACTATTTAATCAGTTATCACAAGCTACTTTAAGGAACTTAAGTCTGCTATATGGAGCCAATACTTATAAATCTCTCTCAGAAAAAAAGTGGCCTGGCTGGAGGTATTCCAGTTTTGTAAGTGGTAGAGATCACTTCCTAATGGGAAAGGAAACAGAGTATTTTAGGACCCTTGAGAAGAAAGGAATTCTCCTAAATTCATAGGTATCACAGGTCAAAGTTTGATGAAGAGATTTTCTTGGACATGACTTCCTAGCATTACATTAGCAAATAATGGAGACTTTTATAAACTCAATCCATTTTCTTGTAAAAACTTGAGAAAGAAACTTTGGGAATACTTATCTAGTAAATAAACATTCTGGCTTAACCTTTATAAATAATGAAGCCAAACCTAATGAGTTCAGCCTTAACTATAGAAAAAAAAAATCATTGATTTTTTAAAAAAATCACAGTATTCACTTCACTGAAATTGAAATTAAAAAAAAAAAACTAAATATATTTAATAGAAAACTGCATTGTTCACAACACCCCTTGATAGATGATTCTATCTTTTCTATGCCGGTGGACTATTTTACACTTCCTTATGATGCAGATAGCCTGTGGCAATGAAAAACAGTTCTCATCTATGGACATGCAAATACATTATTTCTGATTGATGTTCAACTGACTTTTACCTGCATAGAGAAAATCAGTTTTATGTCTATTTGAACATCATTTTGGCTTTTCTTTAGTACATATAAATCTGTGCTTCTTGACTTCTTTTGAAATGATTCTTTCATCAGCCCGTTTTCCCAATTGACATAGAGTTAAGTAAAATACATTGTTGGTAGTAATTTTATGTTCTCTTGTACAAACTACAAACTAAGATGAATAAATGCTTCAATGACTCAGAATCCAAGTCCCTTTTCTTCTTGGTATAGCTGAGATGCCTCAAAATTTAATGGGCATAATATTATCATGAATATGGTGGTTTCTTTGTGATGACTTTAAATACGGTCTGATATCTTGCCAAGCTTACATTTTTTTAATCCTTCTATTCTGAATTCTGTATCATTATGCATACTGCTGCATAGCAGTCTCCCAGGTACTTTAGCTTTCAAGTTCTCAACGATGGAGTTGGAGCCTCTGTAGGCAAGGCTACATTGATGACACTAAGACCCAGACACAAGGATTTATTCATTTAGGTTCAGACCCATGTCAGACTATAAGACAAATTTTACCAAGTTCCAAGGAGGTATCGAACTTCACATAGGTGAGACTACTCCATGATCAAAGGCAGAAGCTTGACAGAACATGGCATATTTAAGGGAATTTTGTTACTGAAAATCAAGATATACATGAAACGGGTGCCAGGAGTTAGTTGAAAGGTAGATCATGAGATATATGTAAAATTTTTCTTGTCTTCTAGAATCAAAATACATCTTCTTAATTGTAACGGTTATCTCATATTCACCTTTTATTTTAACATGTCAGAAACCGCTAGCTAAAGTAATAAAGTATATTGACAATACGTCGCTAGTTCTCAAGTTACCTAATGGCATATCAATTCTGCAAAGTTTTTCTTTTCTTATTTTACTGATTAAAAAAAATAAAAGTTTAGTTTTTTAAACTAGAAATTTTTTCCTCTATTTGTAATAAAAATATCTTTTTACCTCCCCAAAACATAAATGATAAATGCTATGCTATGCTAAGTCACTTCAGTCGTGTCCGACTCTGTGCGACCCCATAGACAGCAGCCCACCAGGCTCCCCCGTCCCTGGGATTCTCCAGGCAAGAACACTGGAGTGGGCTGCCATTTCCTTCTCCAATTGCAGGAAAGTGAAAAGTGAACGTGAAGCTGCTCAGTCGTGTCCGACTCTTAGCGACCCCATGGACTGCAGCCTAACAGGCTCCCCCGTCCCTGGGATTCTCCAGGCAAGAACACTGGAGTGGGGTGCCATTGCCCAGGCCTTGTGAATATTACTACATCTCCAAATATAGCTTGTTCTTAAAGAGTTTTTCCAATCTAAATTTAATCTGAAAGTGATGACTAAGATTTCACAGGATGTTCTGAATAATTCTGTACCTCAGCTGGACCTAATGCCATTTTACTCTTTTGCATTGTTTTTAATGCATATTTTAAATGACTCATTTCTTGAACTTTCACTCAATGCTTTTTAAAAAGAGTTCAAATTATGCAGTTTAAGTTCTTAGTGTTCCAATTACTTTTTCCTCAGCAGTTTTAAATTTCATAACATTTATAGAAAAAAGTTAGATTGCATTGATCTGCATTATTTCCATAGAGCATTTGAATTTTATGCCTTTACATTGCTTGTGTAGTTTGTTTAATTCTATTTTCCGCCAGGGAAGCACTTTTCATCATCAGAAAATAACAGCAGTCCAAGAAAGCATCTATCAATTTGCAGATGGTCAAAGCATTCCGACCACTGGAGCGTGAAGGTGGATGGAAGGAGAAAGCATGATTGCTGGTTGTAGTTGTATTCAACACTGTTTTAATGTTGAGAATCTCAGCTGAAACACAAGTCAGTTAACTTACTGAACTTAACTCGAGCCTTTGGGTTCAGTAGTGGAGAGGCAGTTGTTAAATGCGTGCATTGATTCTCTGCTTTTAATTAGACTTGGGACCGTTTTCTAGATTCCTTGATTAAGAAGTGGTGGTCTGAGTCAAAGAAGATATGGGTGGTCCACTTTTCTCATAATTATCCGAGGTGAGCTAATATTGGAGTCTCTGTTATTTTGTTTCTTTGGTTTAAGCAGAGCTATGTAATAATAATATGTTCCCTCGGTCTTAGGATGCATGATGCTTGCCTTTCAGTTAAAACTAAATGTTGCTGTTGTTGTTCAGTCTTGTCTGACTCTTCACCACCCCATGGACTGCAGCACACCAGGTTTCCCTGTCTTTCACTATCTCCTGGAGTTTGCTCAAACCCATGTCCACTGAGTTGGTGATGCAATCCAACCATTTCATCCTCTGTTGCCCACTTCTCTTCCTGGCCTCAATCTTTCCCAGCATCAGGATCTTTTCCAATGACTCAGCTCCTCGCATCAGGTGGCCTAAATATTGGCACTTCAGCCTCAGCTTCAGTCCTTCCAGTGAATATTCAGGGTTGATTTCCTTCAGGATTGATTGGTTTGATCTCTTTGCTATTCAGGGGACTCTCAAGAGTCCTTTCCAGCACGACAGTTCAAAAGCATTGATTCTTTGGCACTCAGCATTCTCCATGGTCCAACTCTCAGATCTGCACATGACCATTGGAATAACCATAGCTCTGACCATCATTTACTGTAATTTATTTGTCTTAGATACCTTGTATAAGCTAAAAAGAAGAAATCAATAAATACTCATTTACTAAAAATTACCAGCTGATTCTACATTAATAATAATCTTTTTGTATGATGTAAGTTCAAAAAAACAGTAGCAATTGTAAAATTTATAGTTGGTAAAGTGGTGTCTTTTATAAACTTAAAAAAAAAAATACTGTCAATGCTTTTGATATCAGCTACCCAAAATCAGGCCAAGCTTTGCAAATTAAGGGCACTGTCTCTGCAAAAGGACTGATTTAACTTCATATACAAGACAATAATTTGTGTGTTCCCAGGGCCATCTTCACTTCTAGCTAACTGGCTTCAAGTCAGGGTGTATCTACTACCCACTTGGGTTTGGTAATTCACTACGTCAACTTACGCAACCTAGAAAAGGACTATGCTAATAATTATAGCTTTATTATGGCTCAGATGGTAAATAATATGCCTGTAATGCAGGAGACTCAGGTTCAGTCTCTGGGTTGGGAAGATCCCCTGGAGAAGGGAATGACTCCAGTATTCTTGCCTGGAGAATTCCATGGACCCAGAAGCCTGGTAGGCTACCGTCCATGGGGTGAATTCCATGGACCAAGAAGCCTGGTAGGCTACCGTCCATGGGGTCACAAAGAGTCAGACGCTACGGACCAACTAACACTGTCACTTTTTCCTTTATAGCTTTATTATAGCAAAAGAACACAAGTCAGAACCAGTCAAAAGGAGGGGTGTATAGGTCAGGTTCTAGGAGGGTTCCAAACATAAAGGTTTCCACTGTCTTCTCTCTGTGGAGTCAGGGTATATAACCATCATGTCATATTGTTGTATGACAATATGCACAGAATAGCCAAACAGGAAGGCTCACTCAAGGTTCGATGTTTAGAGTTTTATTGGACATTGATTATGTAGAGATGCTTATCTGAATCACTGACCACAGTTGAATTTGATCTCCATTTCCCCTCTTCTCTCCCCGTAAATCAAGCTGATGTCTTGTGGCTAAAAGCCCCAACCCCTAATCACATGGTTGGCCTTCCTGGTATGACCAGCCCCCAGCTTGACTCATTCTGTTGCCATAACCTATTTTCTAGGGGCCCATAGTGAGTTCCCTTGGTGGCATAAACTGCAATGAATAAGAAAGGAAGTTCCAAGGCTTCCTCCCAGGAACTAGGAACAAAGCCTGGCCAATTTCTTCATTATACAGGAGTATCTATTTGAGCTAAGCAGGGGAAATTCATAGTATGGTTTTTATGATGCTTTAAACTCATTAACATTAAAATCTCTCAATCCTTAATGAAATAGCAATGGTTATGTGATTTATGTGATTCCAAACTGTGGTGGCCAAACCGCTTGGAGGTTTTGGTATGAGCACACACAACAATTTTGACTTTTGTCTCTTATTTATCACTTAATCATGTAAATGGAAGAATACGTATGTAAAAAATAGCAGCCTAATGTGTTTTCTGGCAATGTGTTTGCTGTAAAAGAAGTCTATGGATCTTCTTCCTCTTGGCCAGGCATGCAGTTGATATTCGAAAGATAGACCCAACATGACTGCAAGGCACCGAGAACTTCTTCCAAGAAACAGCCTTGGACTGAGTTTCTGTAGTTCCTAGAGATATACTCAGATGCTATTTCCCCAAATCAGCATTGTATTCAAAAAAGAAGCAGACTTGCAAATATACAGAACAAATTAGTGGATACCAGTGGGGACGGGCAAGAGAGGGGTTTAGAATTAAGAGATATAGACTATGTAGGCTATATGTTATGGCACAGGAAAGTACAGCCATTATTTTTAATAACAAGTGGATTATAATCTATAAAATATTGAATCACTTTGTTGTACATTGAAACTAATGTAATATTTGTAAATCAATAATACTTCAATAAAAGTAAATTAAAATAAATTTTAAAATAAGAAATCAATTTAAACATTTGAAAATGACGTACATTATACATAGCAGTTTTATATTTGTGACTCTCTTTTCCACTGAAATGATCAGTTTCCTGAGGATGGACTATATATTAGAATTTAATATTCTTCCTGGAAGAACAGCACAAAACACATGCAGGGAATTACATGAATATGTATTTACTTCTCCAAGCTAGTTTATTTATTTCTCTGAGGCTTTTTTTTTTTTTCATAATAACCCTTATTGTGCTTTGAGAGACTAAAGAATATCTAACAGTTACTAAGATGCGTGCTTAAATTTCATTTGATTTATATGCATTTTCTATTAGGAAAATCCCATTTTCTCTTGGGATTGTCAAATAAAGCTATGATCTCTTTCTACAGAGCTGAGTGAAGTAGAGGTATGAGAGGGGGCATCTGTAGACAGATTCTCCATGTTGCATGTATTTTTTTAGGGAAGATAGATCAGCTTCTTTAAAAGAGTTCTATCACTTCATGCAATCTGGAATATAAGCTCTGTCTCGTTATTGCTTCTGGTTATCATGTAAGAAAGGATTTAGTGACAGAACTTCGAGGTGTAACACCCTCTTAGGTTTTTCTGCAACTTGTGCCTTGCCAATTTACTCTGTAATTTTTGTATGATTTATTATCCTAAAGGAGATTACTTCTCAACTCAAACCCTTTATATTTTTCTTCTTTCTACCAAACAAAATACAATAGGAACATTAAAACCCTCAGGAAGTTGACCAGAAACCAAGCTTGAGCTTGAAAGCTTGCATACTCTTTGTGCACGAGAGAGCTGAACAGATCTGCTGGTCGTCATTCCCACAATGCATTTGGGAGGCACTGTTCACTTGCTTACCTCTCTGTAATGTCCTTCTTTCACGTCTCATCTTCATCTGCTAAAATGCCAGCTTTCCCTCAAGATCCAGTTCAAACATTACTGTCTTCATAACACCCTTCTACAACCCCTGACCTTTTCCTTCAAATAACAAAAGGGGCTTCGGAATGTTGGTAATAACCTTTTTCTTCTTCTTTTTTTTAATCTAATACTGGTTACTTGTATGTCTTCATTTTGTGGAAATTCACCATACATATACTTAATATATGCATACTTTTCTGTATCAACATTGCTTTTAAATAAATAAACTGACCCATACATATATTGATTGTCAGTGTAGATAAGTATTACAGCATTTTATAAGCAAAAAAAGAATTGTTTTTCACATTATCTTGGAAATACTTTGTCATATTATCCAGAGTACTAATGATGATATTTCATTGGAAAATATAAATATGTCTTCAATAAATGATGTAAACCTTTTGAATATAAAAAATATTTTAACTAGCAGCCACACATTTTCTCATTCTTCTCTGAAGTGGCACATAATTATATTAATTTTATGGCATTTTTCATGCCTTCTTTTATAATATGTATGTGCATATACCAGCTCTCAGTTTCTATTATTTCATTTTCCTATTACATTATTCCCCTGCTGCATTATTATGGTACATTTGTTGCAGTTAATGAACCAATATCTAGACATTACTATTACGTGAAGTCTGTATGTTATTCACAAATCCTTACTTTTTACCTAATGTACTTTTTCTGCTCCAGGATCCTATCCAAGATATCACTTAGATTTATTGGTCATGTTTCATTAGTTTCTTCATCACTATGACATCTTTCTCAGACTTCCTATGCTTTAGTGACCTTAACAGTTTTGAGGAGAACTGGTCAAGTATTTTGTATCTCAGTTGGGGATTGTCTGAAACTTTTCTCATGACTATACTAGGATCATAGTTTTCTAACAGGAAGATCACATAATAAAACTGTCAGTCTAGTACAATCTCAGATACATACTATTAACATGACTTATTATGATTGATGCTAATCTTAAGCACCAGGCTAAGGCAGGGTTCATCAGATTTATCTATTGTAAAGTTACATCCTTTTCCCTTTCCATACTGCACTCTCTGGAAAGAAGTCAAGATGTGCGGGACACATTTAAGGAGTAAGGAGTTAACGCTCCAGAATATTTATTGGAGCAGAAGACCTTAAATTACTCAGGATTCTTTCATATGCAATACTTTCCTTTTCCCCATTTGTTTATTTATTCATTTTTTATTTATGTTAAGATGGATTCATGGATATTTCTTTCATACTTGTGCATGTGTGCATGATAAATCACTTCGGTCATGTCCGACTGTTTGGGACCCAATGGACTGTAGCCAGCCAGGCTCCTCTGTCCTTGGGATCCTCCAGGCAACAATACTGGAATGGGCTGCCATTTCCTTCTCCAAATTTATATTCAATACTATGCTATTTTTTTTGCTCAAATTTCTACAGTTTTGATCATTGAAAGTTCTTTCAGTTGGCTCATTTGTCTCTTTAATATAACCCTCTGTGTGTGTGTGTGTGTGTGTGTGTTTAGGACTTCTTACTTCCCAGCATGCTCCAGGCTCATCTTGTATATTGATCTTGCTTAAGGTCAAGAATTGGACATTTATCAAGGAGCACTGTTTTATTTCCTGGAAAATTGTATTAGAAGCCAAAATCTTGGCATCGGGTATGCTTATCACAATTATGTTTTTCTTCTAGGCTTTTGCTGCTAACAGATCATGCTACCCTATATATCTATACACATATGAAAAATTCCATGTGTTTATTTGGAATATAAACATATGTATATGTATTATGCTAAACATGAATTAATATTAATTTCTCTAATCCTAACCCATGTGGTCATAGGTCATTATTACCTTTTTTGCAAGATTGTCTATAATCTCATTCTAATATTAAGAAACATAATCTCCACTGTCATCCATTTATTTAATTGTTCAAATCCATTATATATAAAGAGTTGTCTCAGAATAGTTAATATATACCCCAAGGGAAGCAACTTTATCAACCAGAGGACAGGGCTTTCTGCAGTTTATTTTGCCTTTAGTCTTCAAAACTCACCTCATTTAAAAAGTTATTTAGAGCACTCCCCATTTCTCTCCCCCACTTTCAGTGGAATTGACTTGTGTATTTGTAATGCAGTTAGATTGTTCCTCACAGTTTGCACTCCATCTTGGGAGCCCATGGCCTTCTAAACAATCTTTTTAATTTTCATAAATTGGTTTATACTACTTTTCGTTATATAGAGTTCTGTGGATCTTAATAAATACAGTGTTGCATACCCACCACTATAGCACAGACGAAATAGTCACAGTATCCTGAAAAATCCTGTTCTTCACCTATTCTCCTGTCATCCGTGAGGGTCTTCAACTCCTGGCCACCACTGATCTGCAGCTTTATAGTTTGACCTTTACCCAATGGCATATAAATGGAGATGTATTGTAGCCTTTTAAGGTTTCTATTGTAGTCTTTTGAGCAAGCCTTTTTAGCCTTTTTAGTTATAAGCATTTAAAATTTATCGTATTTCTGAATAACTTGATGGTTCATCATTATTATCACTAAATAGCATTCCACTGTATTAAAAAGACAGTTTGCTTACCCATTTACCTGTTGATATGCATCTTGGCTTTTGTCAAATATGAATGCAAATATTATAAACATTTGTGTTCAGGATTTGTATGCTAAGTATCTCATGGCATAAATCCAATTGGTAAATACCTAGGAATACAATTGCTGGGTCATATAGTAAGATAGATTTAACTTTGTATGAAAATGCTAAATCATCTTGCAAAATGACCATATGGTTCCCTATTCTTATGACCAATGAGTAAAACCTGCTATTGTTCTGCATCTTCAACAGCAACGGCTTTTTTCAGCTTTTTAATTTTTTGTTATCTATTCAGATATTATCTGAACTTCCCCAATGATGGGTAATATTAAATCTTTTAACCATCTTATTACCATCTGTATATATTCTTTGGTGAGGCATCTCTTAGCTCTTTTTCCCTTTTCAAGTTGAAAATTTTTTCTTGTTGAGTTTTAAGGGTTCTTTGCATAGTCTGGATATGTGTCCTTTATCAGAAACATGCTTTGAAATATTTTTCTTCCAAACTGTAGATTGTTTCTTTCATTCCCTTTACAATGTCTTTCCCACTGAAAGTGTTTACTTTTCATTGTTTAACGTATATATATATATATATATTTTTTTTCTTTTATGGATCTCACTTTTAGTGTTATATGTAAAAACTCATTACCAAACTCAGAGTTGTATAGATTTTATCTTATATGCTTGGTTAAAACTTTTATAGTTTTGCACTTTGCATTATGTTGAGGATCCATAAGATCTATTGCTAAGCTCACTTTTTTTTTCTTTTTTTTTTTTTTTTGCATATGGGTGTTCAATTGTAACAGCACCATTTTCATTTGACTACATCTTCTCCATTGAACTCCTTTGCTTCTTCAAATCAATTAACTACCTTTGTGTACATCTATTTCAGGTCTCTTCATTCTGTTTCACTAACCTATGTGTCTACTTTTTCCCCAATAAGAAGCTGTGTTGCTTAATATAGTTTTATAGAAAGCTTGGTGATTGATTTGCATCAAGCTTTGCATGATGATTATGTCTTTATCTTCTGCTCATCCTCCTCCCACTTTTCAGTATTGTGTTGTCTGTTCCAAGTACTTTGTTTTTTCATAAAAATATTAAAAATCATCTTGTTAATATTTGTAAAAATGTTTCCTGAGATTTTAATTGAGATAATTTTTAATATATTGGCCTATTTAGGAGGGATTGACATCAATAATGTTGATTCCATATAGATTCTGCACGTTTTGTTACATTCATGTCAAAATATCTCATCTTTATTATTTGTATTATGTCCCTTGTTTAATTATTAAGTTTTAATGCTTCACTTCTGGTGTATAGGGAAACAACTGACTTCTTGATATTGACCTTGTATACGGCAACTGTGCCATGAAGTGGTAGTGGTTTTATAGAGTTAGTGTGCTGTAAAGTGTGCTTTAAAGTGTTAGTGGTTGCAGTGTCTGACTCTGTGACCCCATGGACTGGGGCTTGCCAGACTCCTCTGTCCATGGGATTCTCCAGGCAAGAATCCTGGAGCAGGTTTCCATTTTCTTCTCCAGGAGCAATTGTGCTACAATTACTCATAAATTCCATGAATCATGTTGAAGATTCTTTGATTCATAGATGATCATGTAGTTTTTAAATAAACACAATTTTGCGTCTTCCTTCCAATATGTATCCCTTTTATTTTCTTTTCATGTCATACTTCATGAGCTAGGATCTCCAGCACAATTTAAAACAGGACTAGGGAGAGAGAGGGCACGTTTGCTTGCTCCCAGCATGAGTGAGAAACATCTAAGTTCTCACAATAAGCATGATGGTAGCCAGGAGGCTTTTACGAGATTTCACTGTAGTTTTTCTTTTTGCTCCCTTCCTCCTTTCCTTTCTCACGTGTTTTTTTTTTCTTCTTCTTTCTCTCTTTCTTTTCTTGCTGGACTTACTTACTGCACTGAATAATTTCCCTCTATTCCAGTTGTATTATTAATGCACTTGGAATTCTGTCAAATTTTGCTGCATGAATCAATCTAATCATATTATTTTTATTTGTTAGACCATTTGCAAGGTAGATTACAGTGACTGATTTTTAGATGCTTAACCAGCCTTGCATAACTGGTATTGATCTCACTTAATTGTGGCATATAATTCATTTTATACATCATTAAATTTGATTTGTTAATATATTGTTGAAGAATTTGAATCTACAATTATGAGAGATATTGATGAGCAGTTTTCTTGTAATATCGTCATCTCTTTATGCTGTTAGGGTGGTGCTGGACTCAGAGAATGAATTTGAAGAGTTCCTTCTTGTACTTTCTTGAACATGTCATGGAAAAATTGGTATTATTTCTACCATAATGTGATTGTGGGGGGTAGAATTCACCAGTGAAAATATGTAGGCATGATAATTTCTGTTTGGAAAGTTGTAAATTATTGACTTAATTTCAAAGAATAATGCATCTATTTGTCTTTAAGTAAATTGTGATAATTTATGCCTTTGAAAGGACTAGTTGCAATTACGTAAATCATCAAGTTTCTGGGGATGCTATTCATAGTATCCCCGTATCCTTTTAATGTTCGTGGCGTCAGTGTGTATATACACTGTGTATAGTGTCTCATGTCATATATAGTAAACCGTCACTCCTATCTACATATGTTGGGCACATATACACTTCTTCTTAGGTGGCGCTAAGGGTAAAGAACCAGTGTGCCAATGCACGAGACACAAGAGACACAGGTTCGATCCATGGGTCGGGAAGACCTCCTGGAAGAGGAAATGGCAACCCACTCCAGTGTTCTTCCTCAGAAAATTCCACCGACAGAGGAGCCTGGCAGACTACAGTTGATGGGGCCACAGAGAGTCGGACATGACTAAATGACCAAGCGCAAATGCATGTGTGCGTGTGTGTGCACAGCCGTGCACACACACATACACATATATGCATGTGTATTTTAGCTCAGCTTTCTCCAGCAGCCTTCTCTAGGGCAGAGTGTAAGTAATAAAGAGTTCTGCATTCTGTCCATTTGTGGGTCATTTTGTTCTGCCTTATCATCCAAAAAAATCTTTTTCTTTTCTGTCTTAATTTTTCTTTCTTCTTCCACAACTCCAGCTAAATACATGCTATACTATGTACAATCTAACAGGTTCATGAGGCTCTGTTCAATATTTTTAAAATGTGTCTTCTTGCAATCTGTCTTTAAATTAACTCCTTTCTCTGGTGTCCCTTATTTATTTTAAAATCTATACAGTGAATTTTATATTTCATACACTGTACTTTTATTGCTAATTCTTATGAAGATTAAATTTTTTTATCATTTTGATAAGATTTTTTATTTTGTTGAGATATAGATGATGCACAATATTATATTGGGCTTTTAGGTGGCTTAGAGGTAAAGACTCCACCTGCCAATGCAAGAGATATAGAAAACTCAGGTTTGATCCCCAAGTCAAGAAGATCCCCTAGAGGAGGAAATGGCAACCCACTCCAGTATTCTTACCTGGAAATTCAATGGACAGAGGACCTTGGTAGCTACAGTCCATGGGGTCACGAAGAGTCAAATAAGGCTGAATGACTGAGCATACAGTCATTATTATTTTAACATTATATTAGTTTTAGATGTACAGTATAATGATTCAGCATATGTTTATGCTGCAAAATATTCACCACAATTAACTGTAGTTAATATGCATCAGATACAGTTACAGATTATTTTTCTTGTGATGAAAACCTTTAAGATCTACATTTTCAAATCTATAAATATAATTTGTTATAAAATAACAAATTTCAAATATATATCAATATTTGGGTTCAGAAAATCCCCTGGAAAAGAAAATGGCAAGCCACTCCCGTATTCTCACCTTGAAAATCTCATGGACTGAGGAGCCTGGTGGGCTACAGTCCATGGGGTCACAAAGAGTCAGACATAACTTAGTGACTAAACACACACCCATCAGATCAGATCAGTCGCTCAGTCATGTCCGACTCTTTGTGACCCCGTGAACTGCAGCACACCAGGGCTCCCTGTCCATCACCAACTCCCGGGGAACACCCAAACCCATGTCCATTGAGTCAGTGATGCCATCTATCTCATCCTTCATTGTCATCTTCTCCTCCTGCCCTCAATCCTTCCCAGCATCAGGGTCTTTTCAAATGAGTCAGCTGTTCACATCAGGTGGCCAAAGTATTGGAGTTTCAGCTTCAACATCAGTCCTTCCAATGAACATCCAGGACTGATCTCCTTTGGGATGGACTGGTTGTATCTCCTTGCAGTCCAAGGGGATCATAAATAATTTATAACCAGAATTGTATTTATCCATCTATGGATTCCTAAGTTGTTCCTATGGCTTATCTATTGTAAATAATGCTGCAATAAAGATAAGGGCATGGATATCTTTTAAAATTAGTGTTTTTGTTTTCTTTGTATAAACAATCAGAAATGGAACTATATCATATGGTAGTTCTAATTTTTGAGAAATCTCTATACTATTTTCCAATGTGGCTGCCTCAATATTCATTCCCACCGTGGGTGTACAGGATTTTCTTTTTTCCTCACTCTCACCAACACTTGTTGTTTTTTCTTGATTATAGCCATTCTAACAGGTCTGAGGTGATGGTGATATCTCATTGTGCATTTGATTTGCACTCCTGTGATAATTAGTGATGTTGGACATGTTTTCATGCATCTGTTGGTCATCTGTATATTTTGGAAAATATGTCTATTATACTGCTGTATCCATTTAAATTGGACTTTATTTATTCATTTATTTGCTTATATTTTATTATTTCCTTTGATGTGCAAAAACCTTTGCTTAATGAAATACCACCTGCCTTTTTCTTTCATTTCTTTTGTTTTCATTGATAATTCTAAAAAAAAGTCATATTCAAGACCAATGTGAAAAAGCTTAACACCTATGTTTTCTTCTAGGACTTTTATACTTTAGGTCTTATATTCATGCAGTAAGAAAGTGGTCCACTTTCACACTTTTGCATAGAGCTGCCCTGTTTTTCCAACACCTTTATTAAACATATTGCCCTCTCCCTGTTGCATACCCTCTGCTACTTTGTAGTACGTTGGTTAGCCGTATGTGCCTGGGTACGTTTCTGAGCACTCTGGTCTGTCCCACTGATTGGTGTGCGTGTTTTTATGCTGACACTGTACTGTTTGATCACCGTAGCTTTGTTATGTATTTGAAATCAAGAAGGGTGATACCTCCAGCTTTCAATCTTCGTTATCAAGATACTTTGTCTATTTGAGTTCTTTTGTGGTTCCCAAAAAAATCCTTTGTATGTAATTAACATGGAAAGATCATTGTCAAAAATGCACACCTTAAAACCCTCCGAGAGTTCATAACTAGATAGAAGCTTTACCTATGCAATAAATGTGGGAAAGTATTTAATCTAAAATACAATGTAAATAAACACAAAAGGTGGAGAAGGCAATGTCACCCTACTCCAGTGCTCTTGCCTGCAAAATCCATGGACGGAGGAGCCTGGTGGGCTGCAGTCCATGGGGTCACTAAGAGTCCGACATGACTGAGAAACTTCACGTTCCCTTTTTACTTTCATGCATTGGAGAAGGAAATAGCAACCCACTCCAGTATTCTTGCCTGGAGAATCCCAGGGACGGGGGAGCCTGGTGGGCTGCCGTCTATGGGGTCACACAGAGTCGGACACGACGGAAGCCACTTAGCAGCAGCAAACACAAAAGGATTCACAAGAGAAAGTATTAAGGGACTTACACACTTTAGACATTACCACAGGGAATGACAGAAACCAATCTAAAGTCAAACGTTTAGCTAATTATGTATTAATGTGTTTCTATCAGTAAGGAGATGAGTGGACAGGAATAGTTATATTCAATATACACATACTTTGTTGACAATATTTAAGATTTTTTGAAAAGAATATTATTGATTTTTTCAAAAATATTCCAGCCATTTTCAGTAATTAAAACAAAATATAGTTATATCTAAAAATTTAGTCATATTTTGAAATAATGATACCTGGTTTTCTATAAATATAATGTAAATCATTTGATGTTGTTTCTATACCTGATGAGCTTATTATACTAGATCAAGTGTAGGGGAGTAGGTAATTGTTATTCCAGGTGATGCTGGAGTATAAAAATTTAATGGGTTGTTTTTAAAACTGAAATGTAGACCTTAGAATTCAAGTAAAGAGGTTTAGCCACACGAATTGAAGTAAAGTCACCTAAATATTCTACCAAAGAGTTTGATAATGAACCTTGACTATTTCATTCATAAGATATTTGTAGAAACTTCCCCTTTTTATAAAGAATAAAATCTTAAAACTCTGATTTAATCTCAAGCTTCACTTAGATTCCAAACAAAATATCAATTTGAAGTGATATCATCTTTCTAACCTCTGAGATGCTCACAAAGTTATTATTCTATATTCCCCTATTTTTGAATAAAAATTTTACTGCAATCTGTTTTTTATCTACATAATATTTGTCATAGTTGCATGCTCACTAGATTTCAGATAGCTTTGTTTATAAAGATTTACAATTAGGAATTTTTATTATTTGCTATTTGGCCCAAACCAAAGCTTTATCTTTTTATCAAACCAACAATTCTTGAATTTCTAATTGTTTCTTTCATTTGCTAAGGCCATTTCTGGGCCACTCTAGTCAGTTTGATTATTTTTTATTTTGATTTAAAAATTTTATTTTTTCCTACCTAAACAAGATAAATAATCTACATACATTTCAAGGATTTTTGAACTCAGAATCATAAACATGTTTAATATGTCATCATTTCCCACATTCTGAAAACTTTGCTTTCCCTGTGTAGATCTTTATACCTTTAAATCTACAAATGTATTTAATTATAATGAAAATCTGTACACTAAATAGGAGGGGTATTATTTCCCTCACACTTTCTTTCCTATTTTTATTGATCAGCAAATTAGAACTCAAAGAAAATTCGTAATGTTTCTATTGTCAAACAGTAATGAAGCAGCATTAACATTAGGCTTTACTAAGTTTTAAGTTAAGCAATGATATGGAAATTAGCTTGAGCTTTCTAATAATTACTGATGTGATTATCTAAGTTACAAGTATCAATTATATAGATAGCTAAACAAAATTCATACTTTTAATCTTATATTCCTTCATCAGTGATTTGGCCCGTAATTGAATCAGAGAGACTTTGTAACTTATACTTTGTCAAAGAAGATATAAACAGTGTCAGATTTGTGGTATTTCCTAAAAACCTTTTCTTTAACTCTTTCAGAGGGGCAGGCTTATGGAATGCGCCTTTGCGTCATGTCCCTTTACCCCCCACTTCTTTCTACCTGAAATGCACATGTAAAGCCTGATAGGAAGTCATCTTCTTATGACCAGAAGGATGGGTATGAAAGTTAGTACATTAAATGTAGTGAAGCAGAAATATTAAAACTTAAATGACTCACCCTAAAAAAAACTAGCATTTAAGTAGAAATTCATTAAAGAAATATATATATATGTGTGTGTAAAAAAAAATATATATATATATATTATTGGTTATGGGTCAAAATATGAATAAGGCAAGTACATTTCGCATCCTGTGAATGAAAGTTTCAGGGTGATAGTTTATGAATTTCAGCAGGGGTAGATCTGAGATTTAGCAGGAGCAACAGTAATGCTTTTGATCAAGGTATCTGAGTCTACGAATTTTGAGGCTTTAATTGAATTTTTAAAATGCCATTAGTGTGTTCAAGTAAACAAGGGCTCAGGATGGTAAACACAGAGAAAGTGTGTGACATGGGCCAAACAGCTCGGCCGTGTGAAGGCACCCGGCCAGTAAAACGCTCAAGAGGCATTCACCAGGTAGGGATGACCTTGTCGAGAAAGACTTGAGCCACAGAAGAATCAGTAGCCTATTTGCAAGGGAAGACTTCAATCCAATATGAAAAGATACAGACCATAACTAATATTTAGACAGGAGGCTGCATGACATCCATTTGTCAGACCTTAAATTGTCCACTTAGTAGTTTAAAATGTCAGGAACCAGTATAAATAAGCTTCCCTGGGTGGTATTTTGGAGAGGTGGAACAAGTGAGGTAGGCACTTTTTGCAGCTTTGTTAGTGTTTCTCCACAGATATTGATTCATGAAGGCTATCATTTTGTCAGTAAACCAGTGGCTTAATGCATGTACAGTGGTGAGAAATAGAAATTTTCGAGTCACCAGTAAGACTGGTTTGTTATTTGGCCCAAACCAGAGCTTTCTCAGAGAAGGGGATGGCACCGCACTCCAGTACTCTTGCCCGGAAAATCCCACGGATGGAGGAGCCTGGTAGGCTGCAGTCCATGGGGTCGCTAAGAGTTGGGAACGACTGAGCGACTTCACTTTCACTTTTCACTTTCATGCATTGGAGAAGGAAATGGCAACCCACTCCAGTGTTCTTGACTGGAGAATCCCAGGGACAGGGGAGCTGGGTGGGCTGCCGTCTATGGGGTCGCACAGAGTCGGACACGACTGAAGACACTTAGCAGCAACAGCAGAGCTTTCTCTTTTTATCAAACCAACAATTCTTGAATTTCTAATTGCTTCTTTTCTTTTCTGAGGCCAATTCCTGGGCTTCTCTAGTCAGCTTTTCTAAATTATCATTTTAGAAATTATTTCTTTGGACTGTGACAGAGATTTGACCGCTGTTGGTTCCTTTAAAGGACGCATTTGTTGTGGAAACATGAGCAAGGTGACTTCCTTTTGCTTCCAAAGAATCAAGTTTACAATGCCCCCGGAATCTTAATAATAACTAAAATGATAGGTAAAAGAATTGCATCTAATAATCACTAAATGTCAGAGCAATTTTTAATTCTTTTTCCACTGGAAGTGAAGAAGCCACATTGTTTCTACAACTTTCCAAAATTAAGATTTACTCCAAAAGCTTGTGCAGTATCAGTGCATATATCAGCAGTTTTGACCTTGACTAAAGTGCAAACCTATGTGAGAGCATATAATTCTGCCTTCGGGCTGAAGCGGCCGTACGAAAACGCTGCCTTGACAACATCAAAAGGAGCTGCAATAGTATGACCACCACAATGTTTGTCGTTCTTACTTTTTGGATAAGAATCCTCTGTGAACCGTGAGAAGTCAGTGTTACCCCACATGATTCACTGTAGATCATCCCAGTGAGTCAGGAGGCGGGCCATCAGTGTTCAGCAGTTTTCAGGGACTTCACCAGTGATGGAGGGTTAAACAGCGGCAGGGTTAAAGTTATTACAACATAAAAGAATTACACAAAAAGAGTCGATGAAAGGATTTCATAGGAAATGAGGTGGCTGAGTGAGAAATGTTGAGTGTGGTAAGAATTCAGAACGATTGCATGATGTGTAAAAATGATTAAAGGGAATCCTGCAAAGGCTTTCTCAGTGGGCTTAACCAAAAGGGTAGTGGATATAATCACACCATGGCAAGTGGTGGTATCCTTGCGCCATAGGGTCTCTATGGATGTATGGTGGTACCTGGGGTTTGCACTGAGTATCCCAGGGCATCGCCTTCCTTTTCATAAACGAAAAGGTAAAATGGAATCTTATCCTTGGCATGCCCAGGGTCAAGCTGGTACGTGAAACTCTCCTTTAAAGCCATGAAAGCTGTGTTGTCTAGTCCTTCCCATTAAATTTTGTTGAGGTTTTTATTGTTTAGTGAAACATACAGAGATTAGGCTACACAAGAAAGATTTGAAATCCAGTTTCAGCAGTAACCAGCTAGTCTGAGAAAACTTTGCTCTTGGTGCTAAGCTTGGGGGATTTTGAAACATAGGGCTCCTTGAAGTCTCCCTGGATCTAGATGTACCCTTTTTTTCTGATATCAAATGTCCTAAATATAAAATCTAGGTTTGGGTAAACTACAGTTTTTCTTTGGCTAACTCATGTCCTTTTCAGGCTGAAAGCTTTAGCAAGGAGACTCTGTCTTACTGTGAGGAGGCTTGAGGAAGACAGCAAAGAAGCAAATCCCCCACATATTGTAACAAACTTCATATTGTCCATATCAGCCTTCAGGACTTTTTGAGAAATAAAATAAAAAAGACTCTCAGTAAAATCTGAGACATTAGTGTCCAGGTGAATTGATTTTCTTCCCAAGTGAAAGCAAAAATTCATTGACTAGATTTGTCAACTGGAATACTAAAGAACATAATGCATAAATCAATTACAGTATAGAATTTGCTTCTGGTGGGAATGGGTGTTACTAAGGTATAATGATTAGGAGAAACATAGTGTCAAAGGATAACGGTGTTGATTATTGCTTCAAGGTCCTAGAAAAAACTCTTGGCCCTTAGGTTTTTCTCCCTGGTAAAACAGAGGCGTTACAGGGGCTAATACAAGGGATAAGGAGGTCTTCAGCCTTGTAATCTTTTATGGGTTTTCTGCTTTGAAGGGCTTATTTATTTATATTATATTGATTAATTCTGGGAAGAGGTTTTGAGGGATCTATTTAAATGTATTGATTAACTCTGGGAAGAGGTTTTGAGGGATCTATATGAATGCTGATGGGGGGTGCACTGTGCAGTTTGACAATGTCGGTTGGAGATTTTGCCCATATGGAAGATGGGAGCTAATTCCAATGGGACAAGTAATCAATGTTTCCAGAATCAGCTCTACTAACTGTCAGAGATGGAACAAATAAAAGATGGTAAAGTGTCATTTAAATTACTTTGTGGATTACTATCAAGCTCTAGAGTTATTTTTCCCTTTTGAGAGAAAGAAATTATAGCATGATAATTCCCTAAGGAAACTTAGATTAATAAATGGCTAGAAGGAGAGGACCTAAGAAGAGCAGGCTGTGTATCTCTCAGAGAGCCTAACTAAAAGGGAACAGGATCAGAGACAGGGCCTCTTGAGGTTCACTACTGGCACATCCCACTATCTGAATTGCTTTAGGACTCTATAGCAGGAGCTATTTTAATGGTAGTGGGGTTGACCCCTGCGAGTGTAGCTTAGGTGTCAGTTAAGACTGAAAGAGATTCAACCACAATCTGGAGAAACGCTTCTCCAAGCCAATTCAGAGAGAAGATTCAGAAAAGCCCCTGCAGCTCCTAAGAACCCCACCATTGAGAACTGGGAGGACATAGGAAGGGCTGCTTACACCAAAGTATTTACATCTGTAGCACTCTCTTTTCTAATGCCCTAGCTCTTTGCAATAATAACAGAAGTCAGGTGAATTTTGGTTTTATTTAAGACCCCTTATTTGTTGGAGTTAATACTTCAGAATTTTAGTGGTCTTCCTTTGCGGTAACTCAGAGTTTGAAAGCTAGTTTTCCAGATTAACTAAATCTGGAGTGATACAGTTTCCCATTCCATCATGATCCTTTATACTAACACAGAAAATTCCTGGTATAGCCCAATAGTAAACAAAGAGTTAAAAGCTAGGTAAGTGGAATCAACATCTGAAGGAAGACCAGAATTTTCTTTAAAAAACAAACAAACCAAAAAACTGAAGTTGATTGTAATGTTCGTGAGCAGGTTCATTATATTTTTATGTTGAAGCCTGAAATTTGTTCTAATCAGCAGGCTTTAGACAAACCCTAAGAAGTGCCGATGTAGTCACCTAGGATCACCAAAGCCTGATTTATGGTAAGTTAGCAGGTTGGTCTCCCAGCTGTAATTCTAGAGCATTTTCAGAATTTTACCAGTTAGTGGTTCTCATCCAGTACTGGGAATGGACTTCACCAACAAGCATATACACTGTCTAATATAAGTCAGCTAAATCAAGTTGATAAGTTTGAATGACTATTAAATTCATTGGCAAATCTATAATGATCCTCAATTACTTTGGAAAAATCTCTATGGATCACAGTTCAGATTTAATTTGGGGAATATTAAAAATTAAGGGTTTAGCCCCAGGATCCTTAGAAGTCTTAACTTTATTTTTATTTATTTATTTTTAATATAAATTTATTTATTTTAATTAAGACAGTCCCTGGCAAGTTCAGACCAAAGAGGAGTGGGGCAAGTTTCACAAAAAACAGGATATTTAGTGAAATAATAAGTGTAGAAGAATCGAGGATGTAGAGAAAGACTAGGGGGTGTAGAAGAGAAAGAGGAATCAGTTCAGTTCAGTTCAGTCACTCAGTCGTGTCCGACTCCTTGCGACCCCATGAATCGCAGCATACCAGGCCTCCCTGTCCATCACCAACTCCCGGAGTTCACTCAGACTCACGTCCATCGAGTCAGTGATGCCATCCAGCCATCTCATCCTCTGTCGTCCCCTTCTCCTCCTGCCCCCAATCCCTTGAATATGGTATGAAAAGAAGAGTCCTACCATTAGGATTCCAGGAGAGAGGCAAGACGCCAGGCCAGAGCCGGAGGCAAGACAGCTCACAGGAGGACCATGAGGGAGCAATTTTAATTTTCTTTATTTGTTGGCCTCGGTCAATCTCAAAATCTTAACTTACAGAGAGGTAATTTCAGATACCTGATAGCGTTGGGGAGCTCCAACATATCAATCAAAATAAGCATTCCACTCAGTCCTGAAAATTTTGAGCTATTGGTGTCTAACTTAGTGCTTTTAAGGAAATTAAGTTTGGGGATTTCAAAAGTTCCTCATAATGACCATTTATATTCTAAAATACCTTTGGTCAGGTCAGTCCATTTAGTTAGAAATGTGCATAAGGAAAGAACTCGGATTTTAAATATAAAGTTAGCCAGAGTCTTTGGGCAGGGAGGTGCCCTAAAAAATATTTATATAACTGCAACGCTATTTCTCAGACGTTTTTCCCTACAGTAGAAGAACAATTTTGAAATAGATTAAATAGCTTATAACACAAACAGCTTAATTCAAACAGCTTGCAAGCTAATCCAGCTCAATCTATGAAAACAGCATATTCCTAGAGGGTCTTGACCAAAGGCTTTTCAATTGTTTCCATAGAACAGTCCCTATTCTGATAGAATAGTTTAATGGATGAGTTGGCAGTTTCAGTGACACAGGTCCTGGTCCTGAAGGAAGGGGTGATGACTTTTTAATCAGTTTGGTTGAAAAAGTCTGATCTTAAAATCTGGACTCAAGTGCCACAGAAGTACTTGAATACAGAACCAGGCCTTAACTAAAATGACAAAGCCCCAAAATAGACCCTGAATAAAGCCTGGAGAGCCTTAAATGGACACTGCCTGAGCTAGATCCGGGAGAAAGACGTACCTTCAAACTGCAGTGTTGGCAAGAAAAGCAGTGAGTGCAATGGATCATTTGTGGATACCACAAACTGTTCACTCACCAGCCCTGGGGCCATGGAGGATCTTCTCTGGTCCTAGCACTGGCTACCAAAACATTGACCTGAAATTAATGGTCGGACGTTTCCCTAGCAGAGATGTGTTTATAACTGGGATCAGCAGAAAATTGTAAATCAGCATAGAACTGCAACCATGGTAAATCATGCGCAAGGCACCATGCGCTGCACGGGAAGGAGAACATACTTACAGAAAGGAAAACAAGCTATGAGGGCAGTGTAAACAAATGCCCACAGCTTTTCACTAGGTAAGTCCTTACCAGGAGCGAGAGGTAAGTTAGGTAAGTCCTTACCAGGAGCGAGAGGTAAGTTAGGTAAGTCCTTACCAGGAGCGAGAGGTAAGTTAGGTAAGTCCTTACCAGGAGCGAGAGGTAAGTTAGGTAAGTCCTTACCAGGAGTGAGAGGTAAGTTAGGTAAGTCCTTACCAGGAGTGAGAGGTAAGTTAGATAAGCTTTTCACTAGGTAAGTCCTTACCAGGAGAGAGAGGTAAGTTAGGTAAGTTCTTACCAGGAGTGAGAGGTAAGTTAGGTAAGTCCTTACCAGGAGCGAGAGGTAAGTTAGGTAAGTCCTTACCAGGAGCGAGAGGTAAGTTAGGTAAGTCCTTACCAGGAGCGAGAGGTAAGTTAGGTAAGTCCTTACCAGGAGCGAGAGGTAAGTTAGATAAGTCCTTACCAGGAGTGAGAGGTAAGTTAGATAAGTCCTTACCAGGAGTGAGAGGTAAGTTAGGTAAGTCCTTACCAGGAGTGAGAGGTAAGTTAGATAAGCTTTTCACTAGGTAAGTCCTTACCAGGAGAGAGAGGTAAGTTAGGTAAGTTCTTACCAGGAGTGAGAGGTAAGTTAGGTAAGTCCTTACCAGGAGTGAGAGGTAAGTTAGATAAGTCCTTACCAGGAGTGAGAGGTAAGTTAGATAAGTCCTTACCAGGAGTGAGAGGTAAGTTAGATAAGTCCTTACCAGGAGTGAGAGGTAAGTTAGATAAGTCCTTACCAGGAGTGAGAGGTAAGTTAGATAAGTCCTTACCAGGAGTGAGAGGTAAGTTAGATAAGTCCTTACCAGGAGAGAGAGGTAAGTTAGATAAGTCCTTACCAGGAGTGAGAGGTAAGTTAGGTAAGTCCTTACCAGGAGTGAGAGGTAAGTTAGATAAGTCCTTACCAGGAGTGAGAGGTAAGTTAGATAAGTCCTTACCAGGAGTGAGAGGTAAGTTAGATAAGTCCTTACCAGGAGTGAGAGGTAAGTTAGATAAGTCCTTACCAGGAGTGAGAGGTAAGTTAGATAAGTCCTTACCAGGAGTGAGAGGTAAGTTAGATAAGTCCTTACCAGGAGTGAGAGGTAAGTTAGATAAGTCCTTACCACTGAGTGAGAGGTAAGTTAGGTAAGTCCTTACCAGGAGTGAAAGGTAAGTTAGGTAAGTCCTTACCAGGAGTGAAAGGTAAGTTAGGTAAGTCCTTACCAGGAGTGAGAGGTAAGTTCTTCTTCTTGTTGGTCTCTTACATCATAACAGAGCGTGAGAGCTCCCTATCTGGTCTCCAACATTTACTTAATTAAGGTTTTGGTTTATATAATTAGCATATAATATTGTTTAAGTTTAAACTGTGCAGTGTGATGATGTGATATATATTGCGAAGTGATCACCACAGTAAGGTTAGTTAACATCTCCATCACCTTAGGTAATTCCTTCTGTGTATGTGTGTGTGTGCACATGTGGTGAGGATATCTACAATCTATCAGTAATTTTCAAGTACATGACAGAGCAGTTTTAATTGCAGACATTATGCTATTCAATAGATTCCAAAAACTTTTATAAATGAAAGTTTCTACCCTTTGACCAACATCCTTCTACTTTGTGTAAATGTGGTTTAATATTAATTTTGAGCATTCGCTGAAAGGTTAAGAAATAATACCTTGTTGTTTAGAGGAATCGCTCTCAATCTATCGTAACAAGGTAAAATAGAACTTCAATAGACAAATTTAAAAAAATGCTATGAGGCCTCCATCAGCCTAATATCAAAACCAGACAAAGACTTCAAAAGAAGAAAACTGTATGCCAATATCTCTGATGAGTATACATGCAAAGATCCTCAACAAAATATTAGCAAACAGAATTCAAGAATGTGTCAAAAGGATTGTATACCATGATTAACTGAAAATTTTTTCAAGAGTGCAAGGGTGTTTCAATATTTGCAAATCAAACAATATGATACACCATATTAACAAAAGGAAAGATAAAAATCGTATCCTCACAATAGATGCTGAAAAAGTATGTGACAAAACTTAACATCCATTCATGATAAAAACTCATCAAAGCTTGTATAAATGGAAAATATATCAACATAATAAAGACTATTTATCGCAAAACCACAACTAATACATACTTTGCAGTGGAAAGTTGGAACTTGATCTCTAAAATTAGGAAAAAGAGAAAAATACTCACTCTCACAACTTCTACTTAGCACAGTATTAAAAGTCCTAGGTACAGTAATCAGAAAAGAAAAACAAGAATCATTCAAATTGGAAGGAAAGAAATAAAGATGTCACTATTTGCAGATGAAATAGTATTACATGTAAGAAGTCCCAGTTCAGTTCAGTTCAGTCACTCAGTCGTGTCTGACTCTTTGCGACCCCATGAATCACAGCACGCCAGGCCTCCCTGTCCATCACCAACTCCCGGAGCTTACTCAAACTCATGCCCATTGAGTCGGTGATGCCATCCAGGCATCTCATCCTCTGTCGTCCCCTTCTCCTCCTGCCCCCAATCCCTCCCAGCATCAGGGTCTTTTCCAATGAGTCAACTCTTTGCATGAGGCGGCCAAAGTATTGGAGTTTCAGCTTTAGCATCAGTCCCTCCAGTGAACACCTGGGACCGATCTCCTTGCCGTCCAAGGGACTCTCAAGAGTCTTCTCCAACACCACAGTTCAAAAGCATCAATTCTTCAGTGCTCAGCCTTCTTCACAGTCCAACTCTCACATCCATACATGACCACAGGAAAAACCATAGCCTTGACTAGACGGACCTTTGTTGGCAAAGTAATGTCTCTGCTTTTGAATATGCTACCTAGGTTGGTCATAACTTTCCTTCCAAGGAGTAAGCGTCTTTTAATTTCATGGCTGTAATCACCATAAGGTGATTAGTTCCTCTTCACTTTCTGCCATAAGGGTGGTGTCAGCTGCATATCTGAGTTATTGATATTTCTCCCAGCAATCTTGATTCCAGCTTGTGCTTCTTCCAGCCCAGCATTTCTCATGATGTACTCTGCATATAAGTTAAATAAGCAGGGTGAAAATATACAGCCTTCATGTACTCCTTCTCCTATTTGGACCCAGTCTGCTGTTCCATGTCCAGTTCTAACTGTTGCTTCAAGTCTCCACAAAAATAACTAACACATGAACTCAGTAAAAATGCAGAATACAAGACCAATATACAGAAATCTATTCTTTTCTATACATTAGTAATAAACTGGATTCTCAGGTGACATGAGTGGTAAAGAATCTATCCACAAATACAGGAGATGTAAGAGGCAAGGATTTGATCCCTGAATTGGAAAGATCCCCTGGAGAAGGAATGGCAATGCACTCCAATATTTTTTCCTGTAAAATCCAAAGGACAGAGGAGCTTGGGGGTCAGTGGGGTTGCAAAGAAGCAGACAAAACTGAGCAACAGAGCACATGGAGAAAGAAAACAGGAAAACCACATCATTTTAAATGTCATCGAAAATAATAAAATGCATGTTAATACACTTAACAAAGGAAGATAAAAGACCTGTACTCTGAAGTCTATAAGGAAACAACGTAATACAAAGAAATAGAAAAATATCTCAAGTTCTTGAATTGGAAGTATTAATAATATTGTTGAAATATCCATACCAGCCAAATCAATCTACAGATTCAATGAAATCTCTATCAAAATACCAACCATATTCTTCACAGACCTCAAATAAATAATTCTAAAATTTATTTGAAACCATGAAAGATTCCAAATTAGCAAAGCGATCTTCAGAAAAAATAACAAAGCTGGAGGTATTGTGCTCCCTGATTTTAGATGGTACTACAGACCCAGGGTAGTCACAACAGCATGGCACGGGCACAGAAACAGACACATCAATCAACAGAACAGAACAGAAGCCCAGAAATAAATCCACATATTCATACGATGGGGGAGAGAAAATCTCTTCAGTAAGTGGTAAACTGAACAGCTACGTTTTAAAGAATGAAATTAGGACATCTTCTCCCAACATATAAAAACATGGAAATGGATTAAATATCTAAATGTAAAATCAAAACCATAAATCTCTTAGAAGAAGACACAGGCAGAACACTCTGACATAAATCACAGTAAATATTTTTCTTGAATTTGTCTCCTAAGGGAAAAGAAATAAAAGCAAAGAAATGGTACCTAATTAAACTTCAATGCTTTTGGTCAACAAGGAAAACTGAAAAAATGCAAACAACTTACTGAATGGGGGAAAACATTTACAAATGCTATAACTGATAATGAGTTATTTCATTTATTTACTTATTTTTAAATATAAATTTATTTATTTTAATTGGAGGCTAATTACTTTACAATATTGTATTGGTTTTGCCATACATCAACATGAATCCACCACGGGTGTACACATGTTCCCCATCCTGAACCCCCCTACCACCTCCCTCCCCATACCATCCCTCTGGGTCATCCCAGTGCGCCAGCCCTGAGCATCCTGTATCATGCATCAAACCTGGACTGGCAATTCATTTCATATATGATATACATTTTATAAAATATATAAGTAGCTCTTACAACTCAATATCAAGTAACCAACCCAATTAAAACTGGACAGAAAACCTGGATAGACATTTTTCAGAAGATATGGCAAACATATGTAAAGATGTTCAACATTGCTCATCATCAGAGAAATGCAAATCAAAATCACAATGATATATCTGCACACACCAGACAGAAAGGAGCCACTGTGGTCTGGGGCCTGAGGTCACACTCGAGCTGCAGCTCTATGCCATGGCCTCAGCCAGTCCATTTGCAAACTGGTCTCTCAGGCACATGGGCTGCTGCCCCGCTGCAGTCACACTCTGAGGTCTTCAGGTTGACTTGGTCTCCCTGCCTGGGTGACCCAAGCCCCTAAAGATGGTGCAAGGAGCCGCCAGTACAGACAGCCCCTTGGCAGAACAGGTGGAACACTAAGACCTCAGGGCCATGGCCATAAAGAGTGCAACAGAGCAGAATCGGCCACAGTCCAGTGAGTGAGCAAACCTCTCTGTGGCCTACAAGAACGTGACCAGGGCACGCCATTCTTCCTGGAGGGTCATTAGTAGCATTGAGCAGAAGACATCTGCAGATAGTAATACAATAAGATGACAAAGAGGGTCTGTGCTTACGGTGGAAAGGACAGAGGAGTTGGAGCCACTGTGTCAGGATGTGCCAAGCCTGCTGGATACCTAGCAATATCTGATCAAAAATGACAGTGAGACTCAGTATGAGAGCAAAGTGTTTTTTCCTGCAGATGACAGGGGATGACTACCGCTACCTGGCCAAAGTTGCCCACTGGCTAGAAGAAGGTGACCCTCATGGAGTCACCTGAGAAGGCCCACAGCAAAGCCCATGAGGTCAGTGAGGAGCACACACAGTCCAGTCACTCCAGTGAGCTAGGACTGGCCCCCAGCTACTCTGTCCTCTACTCCAAGGTCCACAAGGCCTTGTAGCAAGCCTGCCACTTGACCATGATCGCTTTCAATCATCACCAAGCTCGCAACATTCTCAACAAGACTCCTACAAGGACTCCAGGCTTATGAGGACTCGAGGATCATGCAGTTCCTAGGTGACAACCTCCTGCTCTGGACAAGTGATCAGCAAGACGACCAGGGAGAAGGGAAACATTTAGGCCCCCAGGTGGACTGGCAGCACAAGCTGATGCTATTAGAACAGTATTTTTTTTTCCCCAGGAGTTGGGGGTCAGGCAAGATAGGGAAAAGGAGGGGTGACCTTCCTAGGGAGAAACCCATCACCTCTCCTGTCTTTGATCATCTCTTTGGCATTTTTGCCAAAATACCGCAAATGGAAAGTCAGACTAACTATGCTGGTACTGGAATAGCATCCTCACCCTAGAAGACAGACTGTTTTGCAGATTAATGCAAGGGGAGCTACTTCAGTTTAATTTATTGCTAGAAAATAGGGTTTTAAGATGCAAAGAGAACTTAAGACAGCTCTCATTCAATAAGTTCTGTGGTTCTATTAAGAATGTTTATTCACATATGCTCTTGCCTTTTAAGTTTTGGGTACTTTCTAGCTCATCTGCTCTAGCTGAGTATTCCTCCCCACCCCTTGGTGTACTCTACCAGACATGGGATAGTTAAAATCCCAAGCTGATAGACTTAGCACATAGAGCATATTTATCCTTGTGGTTTAGGCCTTGATAGTTTAAAGTTTCCAATTAGTTGACAGCATTAATACTCAGTTGCAGTTCACAGTATTTCTACATTACAACCATACATAACATCAAGCCATTGACTGTGTGTTTTCCTTTATTTTGACTTTTACATGCTTATTTAGCCTTATCCAGGTTGATTTTGCTATTATTTATCTCCTAGGCCCAAAGGTTTTCCTGAAGAGTATCAAAGCTACTTTAGGTTTTGGCTAATAGGTTCTTGGCAGGGGGCTGTGGGATTTTTGTTCTTTCTTCTTAACTTAAATCGACCACACACACACACACACAAAGATTAATCACTTTAATAGCAAAGTTAAACACCACAGAGAAAATTCAAGTCTGTATGTCATTTATTGTGCTGATGTTTTCAGACAAATCCAGATTTTTCAGCTGCCAAGCTCTCTCCTCAGGGATCACACTGCCACTTCCCTGCTTGCTTGGGTCTTCCCCTCTGTACCTGTGCTCACAGCATGCAATCAGGGGGGCTGAAAAGCCATCGGGTTGTAGAAGTTGGCAGTCATTTTGAGAAAGTTCATGGTGTGGTGTGTGAACATTCAGGAGCTGGGAGCCAGGAGCTTACTGGTAGAAAAATTTTAAGAAACCTGTTCATAAACATTCTCTCCAATTTCAGGAGCCTTGTAAGTGTTTGGCCATGAGCGCTCAGTTCTGTTCAGTTAAGTTCAGTTACTCAGTCATGTCAGACTCTTTGCAACCCCATGACTTGCAGCACACCAGGCCTCCCTATCCATCACCAACTCCCGGAGTTCACTCAGACTCATGTCCATAGAGTCAGTGATGCCATCCAGCCATCTCATCCTCTGTCGTCCCCTTCTCCTCCTGCCCCCAATCCCTCCCAGCATCAGAGTCTTTTCCAATGAGTCAACTCTTCAGAGGAGGTGGCCAAAGTACTGGAGTTTGAGCTTTAGCATCACTCCTTCCAAAGAAATCCCAGGGCTGATCTCCTTCAGAATGGACTGGTTGGATCTCCTTGCAGTCCAAGGGACTCTCAAGAGTCTTCTCCAACACCACAGTTCAAAAGCATTAATTCTTCAGCGCTCAGCTTTCTTCATAGTCCAACTCTCACATTCATACATGACCACTGGAAAAACCATAGCCTTGACTAGATGGACCTTTGTTGGCAAAGTAATGTCTCTGCTTTTCAATATGCTGTCTAGGTTGGTCACAACTTTCCTTCCAAGGTGTAGGCATCTTTTAATCTCGTGGCTGCATCACCATCGGCAGTGATTTTGTGCTCAGTTGCCTCCAACTCTTTGTGACGAAATGAGCTGCAGTCCACCATGCTGCCCTGGGAAAGGAGTACATCAAGGTTGCATATGGTTACCTGCTTATTTAACTTATATGCAGAGTACATCATGAAAATACCAGACTGGATGAATCACAAGCTGGAAGCAAGATTTCTGGGAGAAATACCAACAAACTCAGATACACAGATGATATCACTGTAATGGCAGAAAGTGAAGAGGAGCTGAGAAGCCTCTTGATGAGGGTGAAAGAGGAGAGTGAAATAGCTGGCTTGAAAGTCAACATTAAAAAAAAAAAAGAAGATCATGGCATCGAAGCCCAACATTTCATTGCAAATAGATGTGGAGAAAGTGGAAGCAGTGACAGATTTTATCTTCTTGGGCTCCAAAATCACTAGATGGTGATTGCATCTGTGAAATTAAAATGCACTTGCCCCTTGGAAGGAAAGCTATGACAAACCGAGACAGCATATTAAAAAAACAGAGACATCACTTTGCCAACAAAGGTCCATATAGTCAAAGCTGTGATTTTTCTAGCAGTCCTGTACAGATGTGAGAGTTGGATCACAAAGAATGCTGATACCACTCTACTGGCAGGAAATGAAGAGGAACTGAGGAGTCTCTTGATGAGGGTGAAAGAGGAGACTGAGAATGCTGGCTTGAAACTCAGCAATAAAAAAAAAAAAATTGAAGATGATGGCATTGGGTCCCATCAATTCACAGCATTGAAAGGAAAAAGTGGAAACAGTGACAGATGTTATTTTCTTCTCTGAAATGACTGGGACGGTGACTGTGGCCATGAAATTACAAGAATTTCTGCTTGCAAGGGCATTTTAGATGGTAAAGAATCTGTCTGCAATGCAGAAGACCCGGGTGCTATCCCTGGGGTGAGAAGATCTCCTGGAGAAAGGAATGGCTACCCACTCCCGTATCCTGGCCTGGAGAATCCCACGGACAGAGGAGTCAGGCAGGCTACAGTCCATGGGATCGCAAGAGTTGGACGTGACTGAGCTGCTGAGCAGGGGCAAGGACAGCCGTTTGGTGGAGCCTTAGCAAAGCAAAAACTTCATGTTTTAATTAGAGAGGCGTGGCAAAGCGCTAGGGATTTTAGCAGAGATGTTAAATGCTTTCAAGTATTCATTTCCATTATCATGTGAAGAAAAACTACGTGAGTGAAGTGCGGAAAATACAGTGTGTTTGTGCGTGTCTGTGGTGTTTGTGTGTCTTTGTCCGCAGGTGTGTGGGTTATTCTAATGCTTTTATTATAATAGCTCAGGAAAGGAAATACAGTGACTGTCCTGTACACATGATGGTGATAAGATCAGATTCTAAACATATTTCAAAGCAGAAACATCAGGATTCGTTGATGGATGCTTTATGGAAGAAAAATAGTACTCAAAATTGACTAGATACTGTTTAAACTAAACAGCTAAAATAGTAGATTGCCATTAAAGAATGAGGCGTTAACGAATGCCTGAGGTTGGAGTACATTTTAAGAGTGTGAACCAAATGGTCATGTGGAATAAAAGCGTACAAGTTGGCAATTTAGGAAAAGGTCTGAGATAAATACATTTGTATTTATGAGTCATGTGTATGATATCCATAGTCATGAAACAAATTGCCTATGCAAGTATATGTATATAGAGAAAATAGGAGGTGCATAGTAGGTTCTGCTGCTGCTGCTAAGTCGCTTCAGTCATGTCCGACTCTGTGCGACCCCAGAGACGGCAGCCCACCAGGCTCCCCTGTCCCTGGGGTTCTAGAGTGTGCCAAAATTTAGTTTAAAAATGATGATTTTTTAGTCTAATTCCCAAAAAGGGTATCAAAGTCCAGTGGAGTAGAAGGTTAAACAAGAAAGAATGCTGTCTTCAAAGTAAAGTTTGTTCATAAGGCAACGGAAAGATAGAGTAGAATGAGTGTATACAGATTGTGTACACAAGCCTGGGTACAGTCTTACTGAAAAGGGAGCGTGGAAGTGTGAGAGTACCAGGAATAGAAGAGGGATCACACAAGACTTAGGTTTTGTTTTGTCTCCTTTTAAACTGAGTGACATCGAGCCCTGTTCATATCCTGATGAGGATGATTCAGTAATGAAAGAGAAAAGCAAGTTATGATACAGAAAGCACTGAGCAATCACAAAGTCAGTTAATATTTTGGCTATTGTGAATAATCTGCAATGAACATGAGAATGAGATATATACCCAGATGTGTGATTTCTGGATCATCTAGTAGTTCTATTTTTAGTTTTTTCTAGAAACCTCAAGATTGTTCTGCAGAGTGGCAGAACCAATTTACATTCCCACCCACGGTGCACAGGGCTCTTTTTTCTCCACGCCCTCAGCAACACTGGATATCTAATGCAGAGTGTAGTGATCATAATCAACAATACTTCAAAGTTGCTAGAAGATGAGATCTGAAATGTTTTCACCACAAAAAAAGAAATGATAATTTATGTGACTTAGAAGTGTAGAATAACATTAAGGTGGTGATGGCTCAGCGGTAAAGAATCCGCCTGCAATGCAGGAGACGCAAGAGATGTGGGTTTAATCTCTGGGTTGGGAAGATCCCCTGGAGGGAAAAAATGTCAACCAGATTCTTGCCTGGAGAATCCCATGGACAGAGGAACCTGGCAGGCTACAGTCCATGGGGTCACAAAGAGTCAGACATGACTGAGTACCCACGTACAAGGTAATCACATTGAAACATAATATAAAACCATGTTCTACCAGGAATAGAAGGGGGATCACACAAGACTTAGGTTTTGCTTTGTCTCCTTTTAAGCCGGGTGACATCGAGTTTTGTAAACTTACAAAATGTTATTTATCAATTATATCTCAATTTTAAAAAGTGAATGGCTAGGGGAAAAAATGGGTCAGATATAGTGTAACCCTCTGTATTCTCCACATACCTCAAAACAAATCCACCAGCTAAGCTGAGGCAAAGCAGGGGATGGGAAACTGTGGGAGAAAAGTTTCCACTCTAAATGTAGGAAAGTTGGTTGACTAAAGAAAACATTGGCTCAGTCAGAGCTGAGGTTTATGGGAATGAATTTAAGGTAAGACAAATTAACATGATTTCATTTTTCTTTGACCACATTCTGTTATTTGAATGCTTAATTCAGGCAGGCAGATAGATGGATAGATGATAGATAATAGATAGATGATAGATAGACGATAGATAATACATAAGTATGGGGATAGGTAGATAAAAATTCCATGATACTGCTGCCTAAACCAGAGAAGGCAATGGCACCCCACTCCAGTGCTCTTGCCTGGAAAATCCCATGGATGGAGGAGCCTGGTGGGCTGCAGTCCAGGGGGTCTCAAAGAATCAGACATGACTGAGCGACTTCATTTTCACCTTTCACTTTCATGCATTGGAGAAGGAAATGGCAACCCACTCCAGTGTTCTTGCCTGGAGAATCCCAGGGACGGGGAAGCCTGGTGGGCTGCCGTCTATGGGGTCGCACAGTCGGACACGACTGAAGCGACTTAGCAGCAGCAGCCTAAACACGACTGCTTTGTCCTTTCCTTTAAACCGTATTTGACTCCGCTCCACATGAAGTGGTCTTGCCAAGCTGCCCTGTTTCCAGATATTTCAAAGCAGTTTCCAGCTCAGAATTTTCTGTTGCTCTCAATGGATTCTCCATGGTATTGTCAAAGGTCTTCCAGACCAAACCTTCCTAACTCTACAATTAATACCTCAGATCGTATCCGGATTTCAGGATAAAGCAATTCTTTTACCTCATCCATGCTGTTGGTTCTGATCTCTCAAATGAGAACATAATGAATACTAAAAGGAAAGTTCTATTTCAGAAATTTGTTTTTCCAGGTGAAATCAATACTATACATGAGAAATACCTTATTTTCAAACAGTAAATATATTAATATCATTGACCTATTCTTTTAAATCACCTTAGTGCTCAGAGGATTCATTGTGGGTATTAGATTTTTGGTTGATGTTTGGTACATGAGGTAGTATTTCCCTCTTTGTCTCTCCATATTTTTTTTAATTTTTCAATATTTAAGAAGGGTAAAATAGGCTATATTAATGATTAGTATTAATATAGCATTCCAATTTTAAGATACTGTTTTGGTAATGTGAAAAAATGTATCTTAATATTTCAAATGAGTAAAGATAAAATCATCTAGATTTTCTTAAATTAAAAATCATCATCTAAAGAAGATCTGCTTGAATATGTCCTTTCAATTTTGTTAAATTACACATTTAGAAAAAATTATTAGTGCCATAAGCAAATAAAATAATGAGCACATTTTCCTCAATAAGATGAATATCAGTTAAATATGAAATTAATGCTATTATTTCTGCTAATAGAATCTTGGGACTTAGTGATATTTAACAATAAAATACCTATTACAGCAGCCTCTATACTTATGGACGTTTAATTCTATGTCAAGAATAAAAATAGACACAAATTTGTTTGAGAAATTGCATGCAATTTATGATGTAGTGGATTGGAGGAACAGAATAAAAAGATATTTACACTTTATTTTTAGTCCTATAATATTTATCAGAGCTATTTTTTAATAATCACATTTTAAAATAGTGTGAATCTTTTATTTATTACAGCATACGAATCATTGGAAGCCAGCCAGTTCCAAATTACAATTGCTAGAAATGACTATTTTAAAATATAGAAGGCAGGTAGCTAAGGAAAAAGGCAACAAACGCATCTCATAAGTGCATTTGCTTTGTGACAACAAAAGCTTAACCGAATTTCAGTTCTTTAGAGATTTAACCACAAAGTTAGTGTAGTAACCCTATAATAGGCGACCTGTCATCGCAGCTCCTTAATTGCTACAAATATATGACCGTCTGTAGAATTCACTTTGTCTGCAATTTTACAGAGCAGGCCAATTAGAAAATGAGCTTTATAATATTATAAAAAATGTCAACTTTTTTGACAATTCAGAAATATAAAGATCCTTCTATTCATAAGATAACAACTCATAATCATATTCCTGGTAATGAGCTTTTAATTAATTCTGTTTTTAAAACCCTTAAAATGAAACCACCCTCCATTTATTTTTCACTGCATATTAAACAGTTTAAGTATTAAGCTAATTTTCATATTCTGGCTTTATTTCATTGTAATCACTGAAATACTTACATATGAGCAGTCCCAGGACAGAAGAGTTTTTTTGGGTTGTGAGAGGAAATAATAGATTTTCTGTCTTTTTGTGCCATGTTAGCCCAAAGCTAAATATATGTGGGCAATATACAAATGTGCATATTTTTAGACAGAACCTTGGGTCTTAGATCATAGGTCTCACTTCATAAATAAGTAACTTGACTTAAACATCACACAGTACTAATATATAATGAAAATCTATTGCATTTTTGTTCTTAATAAAATATTTAAAGAGATTGAACCAATGTACTTGAGCTACAGTATATGTCTTCACTGATTTTAATACTCATAAAATTCTGTTCTATAAATTGTTAATTTTTTCTATAAGATTCTGTTAAGTATTTACAAAACATTAATTTGAATTAAGGATTGTCATATTTTTCTGACAGGACATGAAAATTGACGGTTGGTTTGACAAAGAGTGATATTTTGCCCATTATTCATTTTCCATGACATATAATATGTACAAATGGCATACGAAGAGTTTCAAATATTTATTTTCCCTGAACTAATCCATGTTTATAAATGTGATTATAGCTGAATCTATAGCTGCAAACATATGTATACCTACGGCTGATTCATGTTGAGGTTTGACAGAAAAAACAAAATTCTGTAAAGCAGTTATCCTTCAATAAAAAGAAACAAATTTTTAAAAAATCCAAATAAATAGCTTTCAGGATTTTCAGCCTAGAACTTTCAAAAATGTAGAGGTTAAACTATGAAGAAAAATTAGTAAAAAAAAGAAAGAAAAAACTGAGACGGGGCAGTCAATATGGAAGGAGGAAAAAACAATGAGAAAAAGAGAAATAGAAGACAGTACTGTGGACCTATAGTTTAATGATGAGTCATAAGAAAAAAAGAGTATTAGAGCTATTCTTAGTGTAGCCTGAGGTTATAAATGTAAGCATTGACTTATGTCGGTGCATGGGAAGTTTATAGTCCAGCAGAGGAGGAAAAGGGCCTAGATGAATGCAGCTGAGGATGGGAAATTCAGGAAACACTTATGTCTGCAAACTTTATTTTCATTCAAAAATACCTTAAATCATTAAATATTTGATTCACCTGGAGTAAATACTTTCATACACATTTTGCCCAAGTGGAAGACAAAATGATTCACTGAAGCTACAGAGGAGCAAAGAGTAGAAAGTATTTTAAGAAAAATTTCAGCAAACCATGAAAAAGAATATTATACTAATTAAAACTGATGTGGAATCATTGACTTTGGAAATAATTTTAATGCCATATGTTACATTTAAACAAGAGAGCTTTAATCAAAGAATTTTAAAATTGAAATTTGGATGTATGCCACTGCTGCTGCTAAGTCGCTTCAGTTGTGTCCGACTCTGTGCGACCCCATAGATGGCAGCCCACCAGGCTCCCCCGTCCCTGGGATTCTCCAGGCAAGAACACTGGAGTGGGTTGCCATTTCTTCTCCAATGCATGAAAGTGAAAAGTCAAAGTGAAGTCGCTCAGTTGTGTCCAACTCTTAGCGACGCCATGGACTGTAGCCTACCAGGCTCCTCTGCCCATGGAATTTTTCAGGCAAGAGTACTGGAGTGGGGTACTCATAAATAATTAGAATATTTTTGTGAATGACAACATAAAACAAATTAACACAATAAAACAAGGATACACAGTCAATTGATTCATTCTATATTGACATTTTTATTCCTGTGATGTATATGCTTTAAATAGCATTATCAATGAGATAATAATTTAGATAATTTTCTTGACACTTTATCATTTTCCTTACTAAAAAAAGGATTTGAGATGACAAATGTTTTGTTGTCTACTTACATTATATCAAAAATAATGAAGCATAGGGAGAATATATTTTATTGGATTCTAGAAAGCCTTGTTAGGTTGAGAGGGAAACCAAAGCTAAATAAGGCTATTCCATGTTCACAGTCTTCATTTCCAGTTCACAACTTTTAAACTTGATGCATTTTATGAAAAAAAAAAATTTTGAAGCAAAAGTTTGGTGATAATATTTCTTCCAACTCTAAGCAGAAAAGTCACATGCAACTTATGGTTAGTTCTAACTCAGATGCTTAGTTTTTTTATTCTTAGGTTGGTAAGTCTAGAAGTATTACCATAAAGTAATAGTAGTAAGTATAAAATAAAGGCTCTGTATGTTTATCTTGACATAAGGATGGAACACTGCATTCCTAATGATGCTGCTAAGAAATTCGGTCATTCTTATCCCTCAACAATAGCAGTTAAATAGAAAAATATGTACTCAATACAACGAATCTTCCCCGATACAGGCTTCCCTGATAGATCAGTTGGTAAAGAATCTGCCTGAATGCAGGAGACCCCGGTTTGATTCCTGGGTTGGGAACATCTGCTGGAGAAGGGATGGGCTACCCACTCCAGTATTCTTGAGTTTCCACTGTGGCTCAGCTGGTAAAGAGTCCACCTGCGATGAGGGAAGGAGATCCAGGTTGGATCCCTGAGTCGGGAAGATCACCTTGGAGAATAGGAAAGCCTACCCATTCCAGTAATCTGACCTGGAGAATTCCATGGACTATCACAGAGAGTCAGACACAACTGAGTGACTCTCCTTTTCACTTTCAATACAGTGACAAAAACAAAAATAAATGATCTAGAGGGAAACTGATTGCCAGAAGTTTAGGAAATTGAGGTTAATAGAGGCAAAAAAATGACATAAAATTTAGCAAAGCTAAAATCATAGACTGTAGAAAGAAAGAAGTGGGTAAATGCAATGAAAACCTTAAATCAAGGTCAATAAACCCTACAGTGAAAAGGCTAAAATGAAAAAGGACTTTCTTCAGATAGAACTTGTGAATATCCTCCAAAATACATGATGCCTAGACAATACTTGGATAATCTCCAAACATGGGATAAATAAGAATAGTCTTACACTTAAACCAAAAACAAGACAGAAAATTAGATAGATGGAAGAGAGGCATTCCTTTCTCTGAAATGAAAGATCAGTACCATACAGAGATAGAATCAGAGATCGTCAATCATAAATATGTACAATATATCCATAACATATAGAAATTAAGGTTATATTTAATCAGTTTAGGAAAATCTGGCTCTGTTTCATCTGTAATTTATATATATATAAAATAATATTAAATATGCAATATTATGTGTATTATGTATATGTATGTGTGTGTGTATATATATATATATACACACACACATATCCTAATGTTAAGAATGTTATTTTCAGTGCATTTCCAGTGGGGGAAAATAATTGTTGGTAACAGTAAGTACTGTCTGCTTCTGAAACCTCTGCAAAGGTGGTGGTCTTAGCTTTGCTCACTGTCCTAGTTGCTAGGCAGGATTCTTTCATTACCTAATATATGTTTCTTATAGAAAACTTTAATTACCTAACAAATTAAGAGAAAGATAGTTATCAGTTAGCTAATTATCCAGTAGGTAGAAAAAGGAGAAGTTTTGAGTCTTCCCAGATGTAAGAATATTAACTTTGCATCTCAGTAGTTAGTAAATCAAAGGGGAAACAGCTCAAATCTATTTTGTGAGCATGCAGCTTTATTTTGGAGTCTTATTGTAAACAGTGATTAATAAAGTCCACCATCTCCGAAATTAGGTAGTATGTGAATTTCTTGCAATAAAAAAATCAAATAGAACTCTAAGAATATATTTCTGAGACTATATGGAATGCGGATTCCATACATTTTAGTTGGACACAAATCAATCTCTAATATATCAAACATTTAAGCAACTTTTATTTACAAAAATCTCAGGACTGCAATACAAATAAATATAAAGCAATCTAAACATTTATTCTACTCTCATTTTTGTCATCATTATAGGAAATTATACTGTCATATTATATATGTAAATGCATTTATTACATTTATTATAAAATTAATAGACTTCACCATGTATTTTCTGTGTTAGTTTCTGGGATTCTAAATTAGTATGATCTCATCTTTACCACAAGTCTCTGCTCTCATTCTGTTGATGAGCAATGTTCAGTTAGTTCAGTTCAGTCGCTCAGTCATGTCCGACTCTTTGCGACCCCATGGATCGCAGCACACAAGGCCTCCCTGTCCATCACCAACTCCCGGAATTCACTGAGACTCACGTCCATCGAGTCAGTGATGCCATCCAGCCATCTCATCCTCTGTCGTCCCCTTCTCCTCCTGCCCCCAGTCCCTCCCAGCATCAGAGTCTTTTCCAATGAGTCAACTCTTCACATGAGGTGGCCAAAGTACTGGAGTTTCAGCTTTAGCATCATTCCTTCCAAATAAATCCCAGGGCTGATCTCCTTCAGAATGGACTGGTTGGATCTCCTTGCAGTCCAAGGGACTCTCAGGAATTGTCTCCAACACCACAGTCCAAAAGCATCAATTCTTCAGTGCTCAGCTTTCTTCACAGTCCAACTCTCACATCCATACATGACCAATGGAAAAACCAAAGTTTTGACTAGAAGGACCTTTGTTGGCAATGTCTCTGCTTTTGAATATGCTATCTAGGTTGGTCATAACTTTCCTTCCAAGGAGTAAGCGTCTTTTAATCTCATGGCTGCAGTCACCATCTGCAGTGATTTTGGAGCCCCAAAAAATAAAGTCTGACACTGTTTCCACTGTTCCCCATCTATTTCCCATGAAGTGATGGGACCAGATGCCATGATCTTCATTTTCTGAATGTTGAGTTTTAAGCCAACTTTTTCACTTTCTTCTTTCACTTTCATCAAGAGGCTTTTCAGTTCCTCTTCACTTTCTGCCTCAGCAATGTTGCTGTTGCTGCTGGGTCGCTTCAGCTGTGTCCGACTCTGTGCAACCCCATAGACGGCAGTGCATCATAAAGACGGGCTCAGAACCGGAAGTTATTTCAGCAGTGTGAGGCCCGCGTTGGAGACTTCCTGAAGGCCGGTCAGACCTCTCTCCTGGAGACCCTCATTTAAGCATCACTCCAAATTCAAAATGATCCAAATATATAATGATAGTCACAAATTAGTCATGAGAGAGTGTGAATGAGATTTTCTTTATTACTATTTGCTTGCTGTTCTACTGCTTTGCTCTCCTGTTTTCTTATTCTTTATTTTTTTGTTTTTTCCTTCGTCCTATGTATGTATTTCCCTTGAGGAAACAGAAATTATTTTAAATAAATGGATTTCTTGATCTGAATTAGGTCAGATTTGCATTTTATATAACAGTGGTGGAATTTTTATAATAGAATACAACAGAATCAGATTTGTTTCCTTTGGTGGATTTACAAATCACTAACTGCTATTTCTTCCCTGGTAGCTACTGCAGAAACCTCATATATGCAGAGGTAGCAGATCAGTCTGAAAAATACCAAATATCGTGACAAGAAACTTTGAAACATAAGACATTCTTCTGCTCCATTAAATTGTCCTTCAGTAAAAAGTAATATCTTGCTCTCATGAAAAAACAAGTGACATATCTAATTCTGAGTTGTGTATTACTAATACTGATAAGAATGCAGTCAAAGACAATGGGGAAACTATTTAGATGAAATAAGTAAAACAAATTCCATTACCATTTCTCTGTTTTCTCTCAGGTTCATTAAAGAATCTTAAGGTATTAAAAACATAATTCCTTAAATTTCAATAGTTCACATAGGATGGTATTACAGATTCACATTCAGGAAATCACAGGGTTTTATTTATTTTCACTTCAATATGAATCTCAGAATTTCAAAGTTTTAGATTTGAAAATAGACAATATATATATATATATATATATATATATATATATATACACACACACACACACACACACATATATATGTGAAGTTGCTCAGTCGTGTATGACTCTTTGCAATCCCATTGACTGTAGCCTATCAGGCTCCTCCGTCCATGGTAATTTCCAAGCAACAGTACTGGAGTAGGTTGCCATTGCCTTCTCCAGGGGATCTTCCAGACCCAGGGATAGAACCCATGTCTCCTGCATTGCAGGCAGACACTTTACTGTCTGAGCCACCGGGGAAGCCCATGCCTATATAGATATGTGTATATTTATATATATACACACATACTCCAAGTAGGGTAGTAAAGTAAACTGTTAAGAAAGCAGTAAAAAATTGACTTTGGCCTTGCTGGTCAGCTAAAATTAGAAATGTATTACTTGCAACATTTTTCATCCTGAATAATTATCTTGGCCTTTAAGAAAGATGGTTGGTCATAGTTGATATGGAGCATTATTAAGTAGTTGTAATAGCTACTTAGTAGCTACTTTAGTAGCTGATCTTGAGACATAAGCTTGAGAAATATTAGCAATTTTGTAAAGTTACACTATTCCATATCTAAAAAAATTCAGTAATGAAGATTATTATTTCATATAAACATAGCTGTCTTTCTCACTTACAAGGCTATTTCAAAGCTTGGCTCTATTGAAGAAACTGAGGTCATTTTTTTTTGTTGTTTCTATTCTAAATACATATTATAAATTTTCTTTGCTTTATTTTCTGGTTCATCTTTGTCTGTTGTAGGTCTGGAATTTGCCCAAAGCCTGTATTCTGCAAGAGTGTCACCCCTTTCTGACGGCTGCCCCCCTCTGCTGGGCCTTTTTCTCTCTCTGCCTTTTCACAGCAGGCCCTAACTCTGCTGCAGCAGAGTGTTGAAGCTGTGCTTTATTGCATCCTAGAAGTCTGGCTTTCTGCCTCTCCTGTCTGTGAGCACATTATTTTATTGAACTGAATAGTCACTATAGACATTGAACATGCATAATTTTATCCAAGATTGTTATTATAATAAAATAATGCACTCAGTCAGCCTATGTTATACACTAAATATAGTTTTTAAGTTTTTTATTGTAATTTGAAAGGTTTCTTTTCAGGGGCATTGTGAAGTTAAAAACTGAAGGTCAAAATAGTTTTTCATTCTGAGCATCAATCTTTTAAAACCCTGTTATCAGCAAGGTCTCTTCTAAAGAATGTATTATATATAAATGTTTCAATCATGGTTCATTTTTTAAAAAATAAAAATGGAAGGTCACAAATGTTATCTGATTGCCCTTGGAAATATAGAACTGTGTATGAGATTAGGAAATTGTTTCCTTCTTCATTGCAGTTTGATACACTTGTATTCTCAAAATGCCTGTTTCCACAAGATATAAAGGACTGTTTCTTCAAGGCCATTCAAACAATATTTAGTCTGTAGAAATGGAAACAAAAGAAAACACACAAAGACAGAAACATATTTCAAAATAACTATATAATCATATTCAACTATTTCACTGAATAGCAGTCTGTGTTTACTGTTGACAAAGCTAATATCCTCTCACCACCGAAAGGCAAAGCTTGTTCACGCTTTCAGAGGTCCTTTACGTAGCACTCTTACAATATAAGAACTAAAGCATTTGCATTTTGACCTCCATAAGTTTTTAGTCAACAATATCGATGTCTGGAAATGCCACTTCAGATTCCTTACCATCATGATTGCAACTCCAAAATTTAATTTATGCAAAATTAGTAGCGAAACAAAACCATTAATGATTATACAATTTAGCACTCACATTCTTTTCAAGTTGCTTGACATAGTCATTGTGTAATAGTAGCTTTCCTGGATCAAATATAGATACAATTATTTCAAGAAGCAAACTGTGTTTGCAGGTATTTTTCATCACTACACATCAGAATTTTTCCATATGTACCAATATTTTAGAGCAATGTATACCCAAGGTGATTGTTTTGTGCTGTGCTGTGGCTAGTGACTCGGTTGTGTCTGACTCTTTGTGACTACATGGACTGTAGCCTGCCAGGCTCCTATGTCCTTGGGACTCTCCGGGCAAGAATACTGAAATGGGTTGCCATGCCCTCCTCCAGGGAACCTTCCCAACCCAGGGATCGAACCCAGGTCTCCTACATTGCAGGCAGATTCTTTACCATCTGAGCCACCAAGGAAGCCCAAGATGATTGTCTTAAATAAGATTAATAATTTTGTCTGTGCAATTGAGGGAATGTGATTTCATATGTGTAAGTGATGTGGCAGAAACCCATGGAAAATAAAAGGCCACATCTTGAATAGCATTCAAAATCTGGAAGTTCTTGATTATTTAATTTTTCCACAGAATCCATTGACTTTTATTCCTATAATTCAAAGTAACGCAATAAGTATGACTGAGGTAAAACCCCATTTACTGTATCTAATACTTCAGAATGAAATGCATCAAAAAGTGCTTGATCTCATCAGCCAATATTTCCTCAATTAAAGGATTATTTCATATTAGTGGAAGCAGATTCTAAGTTATTAAAATCATACACTGTGCATGGCGATGATAAATACTTCACATGAAGGCACTAAAATCAAACTTAAATAAGCAAAAATCAGAACAGAAGTTTCCCATCAGCTCCCATTCCATTCTTTCATTTAATCACCAAAAATTACCAAATGATTTTCATGTACTAATCACAGTGTTTTTGATGGTGAACAAATATGCAGATAAGCAAATCATTAACATGAACGTTTGTAATCTAGAAAAAGAGACACAAAAAAAAATCAATAAAACTAACGCAATGTGGTAACTATTTTGTGATGCTGGAGAAGACTCTTGAGAGTCCCTTGGACCGCAAGGAGATCCAACCAGTCCATCCTAAAGGAAATCAACCCTAAATTTTCATTGGAGGGACTGATGCTGAAGCTCCATTACTTTGGCCACCTGATGTGAAGAGCCCACTCATTGAGAAGACCCTGATGCTTGGAAAGGTTGAGGGCAGGAGGAGAAGGGGATGACAGAGGATGAGATGGGTGGATGGCATCACCGACTCAGTGGACATGAGTTTGAGTAAACTCCGGGAGTTGGTGATGGGCAGGGAGGCCTGGCGTGCTGCAGTCCATGGGGTCTCAGAGAGTCAGACATGACTGACCGACAGAAAAACAATGTGGTAACCATCTACTTGTTTTTATTGTGAGGCAAAGAAGGATGAAAACAACTTGGGATTGTCAAAGGACCTTAAAATATAGAAAAGTTGGATCATGAAACATAAGCAGATTTTTTTTTCACAATAAGATGGGATATTCAGATATTTTAAAGCCCACTATCATGCATCAAATAAATTATAACATGTAAAACCCAGTTTAAGAAAAATTAGGTATCACAAACATGGCAAAGAGAAATGACGCAATTGCAAATTCCTTTAACAGTTCAGTCTGAATCCAAAACCTAAATTGCCAAATCAGTAAAATCACCTGAGAGGGAGGTGGTGAGAGGTGTGAACCATTGATGTCCTTCCTGATCTATAATTTGAGGGCTCCCAAGCTGCAGTTTTAGACATAGCTTTTCAAGAAAGTTATAGAAATTTTAGTTATATTAAAGTATCATCTAAGCAAAAGATTTATAACATGGTTAGCCCTCTTATGCTACAGCATCCTTCACATTTTTCAATCAGAAACATGCATATTTGAGACAACTCAATTTCTCTCAAGATTTCCACTTGACAGCTGGGGCTTATTTCCTCATAACAACTGACAGCAAACAATTCAGTGTGGATCATGCTTTTATTAATTAATACTTTACATAAATAGATATCAATTTACCAATAATCAAAACATTCTTCCATGAGATCTACTCACAGGTAATCAAAATTATTTTTTTATTTTATAATGAAGCATAGCTGAGTATCAATATTGTATTAGTTTCAGGTGTACAGCAAAGGAATTCAGTTATGCATATGCATGTGTCTATTATTTTCTAAAAAAAATTTTCCCATTTAGGTTATTAGAGTATATTGAGCAGAGTTCTTTGTGCTATACAGTAGATCCTTATTGGTTATCTACTTTAAATATAGAAGTGTGTACATTTGAATCCCCAAATCCCAAGATCTAAATTCTCCCAAGCAAATTCTAGAGTCACTGTTCACATTTCTTGTTGAGATGGATATGGTCATACCAATACTTGGAAGAGATATTTCCAAATCTGTCTTGTTTTTTTCTTTCTTTCTTTTTTTTAAATTTTATTTTATTTAACTTTACAATATTGTATTGGTTTTGCCATATATCAAAATGAATCTGCCACAGGTATACATGTGTTCCCCGTCCTGAACCCTCCTCCCTCCTCCCTCCCCATACCATCCCTCTGGGTCGTCCCAGTGCACCAGCCCCAAGCATCCAGTATCGTGCATGGAACCTGGACTGGTGACTTGTTTCATATATGATATTATACATATTTCAATGCCATTCTCCCAAATCTTCCCACCCTCTCCCTCTCCCACAGAGTCCAAAAGACTGTTCTATACATCAGTGTCTTTTGCTGTCTTGTATACAGGGTTATTGTTACCATCTTTCTAAATTCCATATATATGCATTAGTATACTGTATTGGTGTTTTTGTATTGTTTTTTCTTTATTCAAGCCTTTCACCACAAGATGTCTCAAAGAAAAAATATCACATAGAAAACTCTAAAACATAATAATTCATCTTTTCAGTCAGTCAGTTCAGTCACTCAGTTGTGTCTGACTCTGTGACCCCATGGACTGCAGCACGCCAGCCCTCCCTGTTCATCACCAACTCCCGGGATTTACCCAAACTCATGTCCATTGAGTCGGTGATGCCATCCTACCATCTCATCTGCTGTTGTCCCCTTCTCCTCCTGTTTTCAATCTTTCCCAACATCAGGGTCTTTTCAAATGATTCAAATTCATCTTTTATAATCATATTAATAAATATGGAATTTATCCTCTAATAAAATGAGAATGAGTCAAAAGAGGGTCCTAAAAAAGGTAACACACCAAACTTCTTAGGGAAATGTCACAGGAATAGATTTTGCTCTTGTGTAGTGAGTAATTTTAACCTTCAATTCAAGTAAGTTATCATTTTAAAATTACATAATGTACATGCATTATGTGTAAATAAACATGCAAATAAGCAAAAATTCTGTGAATAGATAAATTTAATGCCTGTGTCCTTCACATCAAACTTACAAAATAAATAATTTATTGGCTTACAGTAACCAAAAAGGATGATCTCTCTGTGTCTTAAGAGAGTCAAGAGTTATAAATAAAAATAGGCATAAATAGCTCTTGCTTCATTAAAAATCTGCAAGACAATGAGGCTAAACAGCATCATTCCTGGAGCCTTGGACACAGGGGCAATGAACAAAGTGATTTTTGTGTACTTAGGTCTCAGAAGTGTTCAAACGACAAACATAACCAGGAGATGTGGGTGCCCAATGGTGTTTATGACAAATAAAAAACAGACAATGTTGTTGCCATTGAGAGTTAGACTAGAGTGAAAATCCACTCTGTGGACCTCCAGATGCATCTCAGGGATACACTGGAGAGGATACAAGTCCTGTGCTCATAGGTTAGAGTAAGAATCAGAGAATTTTGAAAATTTTGTTATCAATCTACTTTCACTCACGGTTTGATGAGGTCTGGAGAAACTGGATAGTTTAATCTCACAATAATATTTTTAAAAGGATACAATAGGAAAAAAGACTAAATGTTGATGTTTTGCTGAAAGTTTTCACTTTTGCCTCAGGTTCAAAGGATTTGTTAACAAAATATGACACTCATTCTGTACAAGTAAATATTACAAATATTTATTAGTGAATTATCTAGCTTACTTTCAATATACTAACATTAAAAGAAAAGAGAAACTGAAGAGAATACATCACCAAACTGGATTTTGACCAACATTCAGACTCAAACAGTGCTGAGAAGTCCCGTGACCCAGCACACCTGGAGTCCCGGTTGGAAAAGGTCCCAGTCAGTATATTCGCTTCATGGGTGAGACTTTGAAGATTGCAGTTTGGGATTCCTGCTTATAATCCCAGGATGCAAAGTGATATCATCATCAATCTGTGAGCAAGTTGCAGCTCTGATTTCATGTCAGTGTGTAAAACTTGGAACGCACTTAAGCCCAGGGCTTGGTGGCCAGCACACCTCCAGGGCCTCAGAAATCTCAAGTTTCATCCCCTGCCCCCTATCTTATCTTGATGCTGCAACCCTTGCACTCAGAGCAATGACTGTCACTCAGAGTCAGGGCAGTGTCCAGGTAGGTTAGAAGTAAGGTCAGAGGCCCAGTCCGCTTTGTCTCTGAAGCCTAAGCTGCTGCTGCTGCTGCTAAGTCACTTCAGTTGTGTCTGACTCTGTGTGACCCCATAGACGGCAGCCCAACAGGCTCCCCTGTCCCTGGGATTCTCCAGGCAAGAACACTGGAGTGGGTTGCCATTTCCTTCTCCAATGCCTGAAAGTGAAAAGTGAAAGTGAAGTCACTCAGTCGTGTCCGACTCTTACCGACCCCATGGACTGCAGCCTACCTACCAGGCTCCTCCATCCATGTGATTTTCCAGGCAAGAATACTGGAGTTGGGTGTCATTGCCTTCTCCGGAAGCCTAAGCGAGACTACTAATTTCCCTAACAATCAATCCAATTTATTACTCCTTTATATCTTTAACAATATTGACTCCTAATATACTTCAGAAGAAAATATGAAATATTTATAGTTTTAAAGGAAGAATTGACTCCATGTTGGAGTTGCTTTTTAACTTTTGCTTCCTGTTGCTTTTGATCACTAAAAGGATACTGTCTCTACAAAATGGTCTGCCTTAGGAAACCCAGCCCCTCTGCCTAAATGTTAAACAAAAATGCCTTTTTCAGAACCTTATCCACCTGTGGATGGCCACAGGATGGAAGAAATTAACATATCCCATCTCCAAGGCTAGTCATTCTAGGAGATATTTGCAAGATTAAAGATATTGCAAGGTTTTTACATTGTTTCCTCCCCTTCCCCATCTCTGTTCTATAAAAGAACCTGGCATCCAAAGCCTGATAAGACAATTTTGAGACATCAGTCTTCCATCTTCTCGCTCTGTCTGCTTTCCAAATAAAGTTGTGTGCCTTGACTCAGTGCCTCATCTCTCAGATTTGTCTGCTGTGCTGTAAGCAGAGTGAGCTTGGGCTTGGTAACAACAGCACTGAAGGTCAATATAGAATAATTTCCAATATGTTCATCTCTGTTCTGTCTTTGATTGTTTTATTAAAATATCTCATGGTCTCACAGTCATCATAATCTTAACAAACAAATATTTCATCATATCAACTTAAAGATGACAATAATCATATTATGTAAATAAAAGACACTCTTTTTGCAACACTGTAGTTATTAACAAACTTGGATTTGAAAAATAGCCAAACAGTTGTCCCATACATAAAGTAGAAAGTAAATCAAAAACATGAGTTTTGCCGGCAAAAAAACTTAATTTCAAATAATGACAGAATAACTTCCTAAATCTGTAAATAAACACAAATTAGCCATCTAGAAAACAGTGATAATGATAGGAAACTTGTAGGGTGGCTCTAAAGTTTAGTGTTGAGACAACACATATGCACGTTGCATTTATCAGTGTGTTGGCCACACAGTAAGCATTCAAAAATGTGCCTTGCCCTTTAGTCCCTCTTAACTTAATTGTTAACCTCACATGGATTCCTAAGGTTGCTCACCAAATGTGCAGTACTTTCCGGGTCCAGTCTGACCCCATTCTCTGCTTTCTTCGTCCAGAGCGCCTCTTCCCCACTCTCAGAGCTGATGACCATGCTTTCTATTCACTAAGAAAATACAAGCAGACACAGTAAGTTCCACAAATTTTACCAATACAGTTTCACACCAGTCTACACCAGTATCTAGATACTCTACATACGCTCCTGTTACTATGGTTGAGGCATTGAGGCAATCATGCTTCAAGAAAAGACAATACTTTCTAACTGTGCACTAGTTCCCTACTGGCAATTCAGAGAAATCCCTCTGGTACTTGTCCCTCCTCCTCTATATCATCAATTGTCCCAGTCCTGTATTCCTCTAAACCTCAAGTCAAATGAGAAATTTATGCCTACCCATCACAAGAGGGCTTCCCTCGTAGCTCAGTCAGTAAAGAGTCTGCCTGCAACACAGGAGACCCAGGTTCAATTCTTGGGTTGGGAAGATCCACTGGAGATGGGATAGGCTACCCACTCCAGTATTCTTGGGCTTCCCTTGTGGCTCAGATGGTAAAGAATCTGCTTGTAATGTGGGAGATTTGGGTTTGATCCATGGGCTGGGAAGATCTCCTGGAGAAGGGAAAGGCTACCCGCTCCACTATTCTTGCCTGGAAAATCCCATGGACAGAGGAGCCTGGCGGGCTACAGTCTATGGGGTTGCATGGGCTGGACACTACTGAGCGACTAAGCACACAGCACATTACAAGAATCCTGAAAATGTTAGTTACACTCGTTTCCTCTCAACCATGCTACCTTGAGATCAATTAGTGAGTTTTTTGCAATCTTCTTTCTACTGAAACTGGTATTTTCAAGCCAGTGTTGATCTCCATTTGGTGAATCAAATAGTCAATTCTCAATATACATCATATGTGATTTTTAGCAGCATTTGGTTGATCACAAATTCCTTCTTAAAATATCATCTTCACGCAGCTCCCTGTTTTGGATGTGAGGGCACATTTGTTTTCACTTTTGTTTTGTTTTTTCCTGGCCACACAGGATACGCCTTCTTAGTCTGCTTTAATGGTTCTCAGTCCCAGATCCTGATACTGAAAAGACCTCACCTTTTAAACATTTGATTCCATGAACGACAGAGTCCTGTACACCACTGCCTGCTGCTCCCTGTGTTTGAATTTCCAAGTGTAACTTGTCACTCATCCTTGTTCAGACTGACTCTGATCTGCCCTCGGGCCCTAAATCCTTCTCATGCAGTCTCACATTTCTGTGGCAACAACTCCATTCCTTCAAATATCAATACTTAGTCCCAGTACATTGGAGTCATCCTTGACTCCTTTCATGCCATCATCCACTCTGAGATTATGGTGCCTCTACATTTAAAATATAACCTTATGAACATTGAAGATACTATGTTCAGTGAAATAAGTTAGAAAAAGACAGATGCTGCATGCTTTCACCTACATATAGAATCTAAAAAAAAAAAAAAATCCTAAAAATATAACAAATTAGTAGTCACCAGGGCACAAGGTGAGTGACATGGATGAAGGCTGTCAAACGGTACCAAATTCCCTTTGATAAATAAGATAAATAATTTCTGGAGGTACACATGGTGATCACAGGTACGGATGCCTTGCTTTCTATATTTGAAAGTTCCTAAAAAAACATATTTTAAAAGTTCTCATACATATACACACAGAAGTAACTACATAAGATGTTAGATATCTTGATTAACCTGATTGTAATAGCTATTTTTGAATTAGGTAAATTATTATGTTAAGAATTGATGCTTTTGAACTGTGGTGTTGGAGAAGACTCTTGAGAGTCCCTTGGACTGCAAGGAGATCCAACCAGTCCATTCTGAAGGAGATCAGCCCTGGGATTTCTTTGGAAGGAATGATGCTAAAGCTCAAACTCCAGTACTTTGGCCACCTCCTCTGAAGAGTTCACTCACTGGAAAAGACTCTGATGCTGGGAGGGATTGGGGGCAGGAGGAGAAGAGGACGACAGAGGATGAGATGGCTGGATGGCATCACTGACTCGATGGACATGAGTCTGAGTGAATTCCGGGAGTTGGTGATGGACAGGGAGGCCTGGTGTGATGCGATTCATGGGGTCGCAAAGAGTTGGACACAACTGAGCGACTGAACTGAACTGAACTGAACTGATTGTGTTGTACATCTTAAGCTTGCACAATATTATATGTCAACTATGTTTCAATAAAGCTGGAAAAGTTGAAATAAGTAAACAAAATAAAATAAAATCTTAACTCTTTTCCCCATCTACCATCCCCCCCATTACAGTTACTAGGATTAACCTAATAACTTCCTATCTGGTCCTAATGGTTCCAGTCTTTCTTAAAATACATTTCCAAGACAGAAGTTAAAATTGATCTTGCTAAAATTTGAGGGATGCTGCATCATTCTTCTAATCAAACTCTTCTTGGAGCCTCTCATCTTGTAATTCAAAACAAAAATCACACAATGGCCTACAAACCACTTCAGAAACTAATTCCATTAAACATCTCTGAAAGTGAAAGTAAAAGTCTCTCGGTCATGTCCGACTCTTTGTGACCCCATAGACTGTACAATCCATGGAATTCTCCAGGCCAGAATACTGGAGTGGGCAGGCTTTACCTTCTCCAGGGCATCTTCCCAACCAGGGATCAAATCCAGGTCTCCCACATTGCAGGCAGATTCTTTACCAGCTGAGCCACTGCTGCTAAGTCGCTTCAGTCGTGTCTGACTCTGTGAGACCCCCATAGACGGCAGCCCACCAGGCTCCCCCATCCCTGGGATTCTCCAGACAAGAACACGGGAGTGGGTTGCCATTTCCTTCTCCAATGCGTGAAAGGGAAAAGTGAAAGTGAAGTCGCTCAGTCGTGACTCCTAGCAACCCCATGGACTGCAGCCCTCCAGGCTCCTCTGTCCATGGGATTTTCCAGGCAAGAGTACTGGAGTGGGGTGCCATTGCCTTCTCCAAGCTGAGCCACAGGGAAGCCCTATTATGCATCTCTGCTCTTCCACTGTTTACTTAAATAAATACCTGATTTCCTCTGCACTTTGTACTTGCTGTTCTCTCAGCCTGGAATTCCTTTATCCTAGCTGATCCATCAGGCCCACTCCCTCACAGCTTCTTGGTCTTCACTTAAATCTCAATAACCCAGTGAGGACTTAGCTACTGTATTAAATATGCATCCACCTAACAACATCCATTACTCCTTTCGCTTTTATGTTTCTCTAGAGCAATTGCCATTATCTAACCTGCTCTATGTTTTCTTACTCATTTGGCTGGCTCAATCGGAGAAGGCGATGGCACCCCACTCCAGTACCCTTGCCTGGAAAATCCCATGGACAGAGGAGCCTGGTGGGCTGCAATCCATGGGGTCACTAAGAGTCGGAGATGACTGAGCGACTTCACTTTCACTTTTCACTTCCATGCACTGGAGAAGGAAATGGCAATCCACTCCAGTGTTCTTGCCTGGAGAATCCCAGGGACGGGGGAGCCTGGTGGGCTGCCGTCTATGGGGTCGCACAGAGTCGGACACGACTGAAGTGACTTAGCAGCAGCAGCAGCAGACTCCCAATAGAATTTAAACTATTAAACGGCAGTGATTTGTAGCTTTTAAATTCACTGATATCATCCTTAGCCTAGAAAATGCCCTATCTTGTAGAGGATCTGCAGTACATATTCACAGAGTAAGTTATTTAAATATAGAATTTCAGTCTTTTCTAAAGTTTATAAAGAAAGTCATTAATCATTATGCCAACATACTTTAAAAATTCCTGATATTAGAAGGGTTTATATATTTTCTATTTCAGAAGTGTTATCAAATATTCTGGCCAAGACCACAGGACAAGTTAGTAGCTGAGACAAAAATCTGAACTCATATTTAAGAATTTCTAGTTAGGGATCCCTTCAATGATAGAATGCTTTCTATTGAAAATGAACACCTTTCAAAAGTTCAGAAAGCACTGATAGGACCTAGAATTATTAATATGGAGGTATCTCTATTTCAATTTGGAACATAAATTGGAGATATTTTTAGAGCCTTCAAATGAAGATAATAATTAGGAAATATGGGATAAGGACTAAGAATGATGATAAAGAGTGTATGCTTTAGATATGTATGCTTTAGATTTATAAACTGTATTTGCACAGATTTATGTCACGGTCTTTGTAGACTAGGACCTGGGGACTGGAGTCGATGAGAAGACGGACACAGGGGACCCAAGTCTCGAGTGAAACAAGAGTGTTTTATTTGCAGAAACACCTGTTTATATATCTTCGTACAAGGCAGCTTTAGGCAGTAAAAACATTGAACAAAAACAAAGCCAGGCAAATAACAGTCTTCAAAGGGCCAGAAAGCATTCCATATCCTGAGTAAGAGGGGCATAACTGAATAGATTACATTTAAGTAAGGTCGCTGAAGGCAGTCACTGAAAGGGATCCAAGAAGGTGTCCTCTCTCATGACCTCAGTCCTGAGAACTGTGTGCAGCTCTGCTCACTCCTGTTCTCCAGGAACTGATAAAGACTAGAGAGTCCTTGAGAAATGGCACACAAAAGAAAATAATAACATATTGGATCCCTTAAAGCTGAACGTCCCCCGGCAGATTTGATTAAGAAAAAAAATAGAAGTAGATGAAAGGAGAGCTTCCCAGGTGGCACTCATGGTAAAGAACCCCCTACCAATACAGGATCATAAGAGACTTGCATTTGATGCCTGGGTGGGGAAGATGCCCTGGAGGAGGGCATGGCAACCCAGACCAGTATTCGTGCCTGGAGAATACTACGGACAGAGGAGCCTGGTGGGCTACAGTCCTTAGGGTCTCAAAGAATCAGACACGACCGAGCAACAGCAGCAACAGCAGCAGATCAGAGAAGACACATCAAATGCAAAAAGACTAAAGCCTTTGGTAAAATTTTGTTACATTACAACTTTAGAAAGAGTCAACAATTTATTGGCCAGAGGAATAATCGAAAAGTATTTAGCTACTGGATATCTAATATGGCCAGTGTCAAGAAGAAGTTGGCTATGAGAAATGGTACAGATGTGGGCATATACAATGATGTGGGCAGCAGTAGTTCAGTGGAATGGTCATGAGAAAATTGAGTCGATTACTTTGACAAGGAAAATGAGAGAATGGATTCTGCAAATATATCCAAGACGTTCAAGTTAGTGCCTGTGTTTTTGTTTATTTTTTTATCATTTTATTTTGTAAATGTCCTTTACAACTAAGGGTTTGTTACAGACTGAATGTTTATATCTCCCCAAAATTCAAATGCTGAAATTTTAACACTCAATATGATGATATTGAGAAGTAGGAGATTTGGGAGATATGTAAGCCATGAAGAAGAGACCTTCCTAAATAGGTTAAGTGCCCTTATCAAAGAGATACTAGAGGGCTTTCTTGTCCTTTCCACTAGGTGAGGACACAGCAAGAAGTCTGCAACTTAAAAGAGGGTTTTCTCCCTGTTTCAGATTTCCTGCTTATAAAACTATGGGAAATAAATTTCTGCTGTTTATAAACCACCCTATCTATAGTGCTTTGTTATGCAGCCTGGACTGATTTAGAATATAACTCTCTAATTTCCAAGTCAAAATTTGGAGTTGTCAGATTCTGAAAATTGCCAGAAAATTAGTAACTAAAACCATATTATAAAAATAAAACTGTAGAAGGCATCAATCATTTAAAAAGAATAGATACAAATAAAAATAGAACCGGATTATTCTCTATTTAATATTACCAGTGAAACTGTCAGAGGGATTTTGTGCCATTAATTATTGATACACCTATGTTCTATGATTGACATTTTGAGAGGATTGACCATTCTTGATAATATAGTCACTTAGGACAAGAGTTGACAGAACTGAATATAGTGCTTCAGCTGCTTTAAAATTATCCCAAGAAGTGTCATAATACATAATATTTATATTTAATTTTAGACAAGTTATACATGAACAATTTGTTTCATTAGTACAAAGTGCTTAACATTATTCCCTTCTATGATATGGAGAGCTCATCCAACAAGATTATTAGGATTTAAAAATTCATTATTAAATTTAGAAACAACCTAAAAACTCTTCCAGATTCACATTTTATCTGTTTTGGTAGAACAATGCAACAGTGAAACTGACTTAAAAATTCTATTACCATAGACACTTCCACTCTATCCACATTCTCATGCATGAAAATGATATAACAGTATGCAAAAAAAAAAGAATTCCTAAAAATTATATAATGTCACAATTACTGGGCCAAAGTTTAATATAGATAATTTTTATTATAATTACTATAGGATAGTTAAAGTTTGTGTGTCAAAGAGCAAAAATCTGTCATTTTCCCCCTAAAATTAAATGGTGTCTTATTTTCAGTGATTAAAAATGCAGCTATTATTTTCATTATACGTAGCATATCTCATATATTAAAACCATTCAGCTACAATATTCTTTAAGTTTGTTAGAATTTCAAGGTGATAATAGAATGCGATGCAAATATTTCTATTAGTAGAATCTGACTGAAGTATAAATGAAAACAATATTAAAACAGGCAGAAATTTGATTGGCAGTTATCCGCCTCTGAACCTGAAAAAGTTATAATGCTAGAAAATTTTCCTATTTGAACTATTTACCTAAGTCACTAAAATATTTTGAAAATGCGTGAAATATATAATATATTTCCATTTTAGCAGCTGTCATAAATACCAAAATCATCTATATTGCTTACTAGTAATACAGTGCACAAAAATGAAATATATTTGTCTGAAAAATCAGATATTTATACTCTTATAATTTTATAATATGTTTTTCACATGGATATTGCATTTATACCATCATACCAGTTTTAATTGATTTCCTCTTGTAATTGACTGACTTACAAGATATGTTTAAGTGTATGTATTTCAATGTTTTTAAAAGGATATGCAAAAGTGTACAGATGTGGTGAGGAAAAGGTTACCTCTATTTCTTCTTACTTTCTAGAACACAGGGAAATGAAGCAGGTACCATCTGCCAGTTTGGTTGAAGCTGTACTTTATAGACTGGAATGGTCACAATTTAATTAATGACTATGCCCTGCATTTACTAGAAGGACTAGGCATTTATATATAATGCATTCATCATGCTTTCACAGAAAATGAAAACCACAAGATAGTGTAGAGAACACATATTCTGAAAAGCCAAGTAATTTTTCTACAATGGGTGAAGAGTAGGTTGTGTACCCTGAGCTCAGACTTCTGCAACAGCCCGTACATGCAGCAAATGACACTGTTTCAATTACCGTGAACAGCTCCTCTGCAATCCATCTTTATGTCACTTAATTGTCTTAAGTATAAACCGTAGGCTTTTAACTAAAACAATTACATCAGTGTACTAGGGAAAGAACAAGATGATTGCATGATTTGGTGAGTGGAACCAAACTTTAAAGGCTAGTTCATTGACATTTCCAAGTAATGACAGAAGCCATTGGAGCAATTCGTTTAAATGATTTCATGAATAAGATTCGAAACACTAAATAAACAATTTCCAACTTTTTTAGGTTACAGTAAAGCATATTTTATCAATGTCTCTTGAAGATATAGTTTATATTATAAACAGGCAACTTCATTTTAATCAAACTCTTCATTAATCAATTTTAGTCCCAATACTCTTAATTAGATAATAAGAGGCATGCTCAGGGTACAGGGAAAGGAGAAAACGTTAACCAAAATTCAGTTAAAAGCATTTTCTTAGTTAATATTCATCAGTGGGCACAAAAATTCAGCAAATCATTTATGAATCCAAAAATGGGAATTGAGAAGACCTACATCTGGCATTGTCACAAGGAAAGGAATCAAGAATACATTGCTAGGGCTTCCCTGGTGGCTCAGTGGTAAAGAATCCACCTGCCAATGCAGGAGACACAGATCTTCCTGATCCAGGAAGATCCCACAGTTGGCACAGAGCAGCTGAGGCCAGGCGCCGCAACAATAAATCCTGGGCTCTGGAGCCCAGGAGTTGCACCCGCCGCGCCCACAGATGCCGTTGCTGAAGCCCACTTGCCCCAGAGCCAAGCTCGGCAAGGAAAGAAACCCACGCCCCATGACTAGAGTGTAGCCACAGCTAGGGAAAAAGCAGGTGCAACCGGAAGACTCAGCACAGACAAAAATAAGTAAATAAATAAATAAAATTATACACAAAAAATAATATGTCACTAGAGTTTTTGCCATGAGCAACTCGAAAAATTGAGTTGTCATCTATTTGGAAAGGAAATATCAGGGCTGTTTCTATATGGAGTACCAGAAGGTGAACTTGAAATAAGTCAAACACATTAAGCTTGAGATTATACCTAATCAAGCGGACATATCTGATAGACATGCAAATGTATGATTAAAGGAAAAACACAAAATTATTGATGCATGTATTTGGGAGTCATCATGTAGGTGGTATTTAGAGCCTTGAATTTCCATGAGATCACCAACAAACTAGTGTAGATAGACAAAAAAGAAGACACCCAAAGTGTCTTTGTACTAACAACTCTTAAACATCGTATTCTAACCAATAAAGGGAAATCAGAAGAAATGGCCAGTGAATTAGTAAGGAAGAAATGAAAGAAACACAATTGATGCTGGGAAAGAAGAATTTAACCAGATCAAGTGGGTTGGGGAACACAAGTTGACCATGGGATTTTGAAACAGGTAGTTTGAAATCTTAATAAGTCTGGTGGCAAAAGGTTTTTTTAGAGTAACTTTGGGGAGTGATAGAAGAATGGAAACTAGAATTGCGTATATGGATTTTTTTTGTGGAGTTTGCTATGAAATGAAAGATATAAAGTAATTGTCTGAGGGGAAAATAAAGTCAAGAGCAGGTTTGTGATGTTGTTGCTTTCTTCAGTTAGTTTTTTGGTAGCTAGTTAGTCCTTCACTGTAGTTATCTGCACACGTCTAAACGGCCGTTTCCCCAAATGGCATTCACATTGGATGATAAACCAGTGAGTAAAATCTCATTCCTCTTCCCACAGTGACTGTACCAGGTAAATCAAGCCTAAAGTAATTAGTGCATGGTATCCTCTTGGCTAAAGGGATTAAGTCCAGTCATGGCTCAGTCAGTGCAAAGCTTGTTCTGCATAAGATGGTCTGTTAATTGGAGACCTGTAATTGCCGAAGCCATTTGCTAAAGTGGGAGAAGCCAATTTGAAGAGGAGGTTGATACAGGGAGATCACAAGCTTAGAGAATTTTAAACAAACTATGCCAGAGCCTTGAACAAACTGTGCCTAGGAATTTTAATTATATGAGTCAACACATTCTCTCTATTATTTAAATAAGTTTCAATTGAGTTTTCTATTTCTTGGAATTAAAGTTATCTTAAATCAGTGATGGACAGAAAAGCAAGCCCTGATTTACATAGCGGTCTCTTGCTAATTATGTAGTGATGGTGGTCCATGTGAACTGTTTTCTGAGAACAGAGCACATTGTTAACTGCTAATTATCTCCTAGACAACAAAATTTATGACCATATCCTGCGGTCACATTTTTCCCTACAGTGGCTAAAGGCACTGAAAACAAGAAAGCTGTTATTATTATTATTATTATTGACTGATGGTAAAAGCACACAGAGAAAAAGAAGCAGATATTATCTACTAAATAAAGCATTGATTGCCCTGGAAGGCCGGAGATACAGGTCACAAACCTCACTTCTCCACTCTGCTTCGAAATGTCTTTTTTTATTTTTATTTTTTGGTAGATCTTTTAAGTGTAAAATTTAACTTTTGATGACTTTCGATTCCATTTAAATTTAAATAGGCTTTGACACTGAGGCAGGGTATGGTTACTATCACTATTGATTTTCATTAATAAGGCTTTGCTTTTATCAAATTCTAATTTTAGTGTAGTTTGACAATTTTTGCATAATCTAAGAAATAAAGAAAATGTCTTTCAAGTGTACGCATAACTTTCAGAAGATCGACACTCAAACACTTGTTAATTCAATAGAATATCACTAACCATATCAGTTCAGTTCAGTTCAGTTGCTCAGTCGTGTCCAACTCTTTGCAACCCTGTGGACTGCAGCATGCCAGGCCTCCCTGTCCATCACCAACCATATACTCATATCTACATAGTAAGAAGAACTGAAAACCAAAGGAGCAAAAATTCCTGACATGAAAAAGTTTGCAGTCTAACAGAACATCAAACTTACAAGCATTTAAAATCTTCCAAATCCTTGTGTACTTGATGCATTTAAAAAAGCATGTTGGTCACAATTGAAAGAACACTTACTTCTGCCTGCTAAGGTCAGGTTATCCTACTAAAAGATGTACACACTTACAATTAGTCAAAATATAAGTCAAAAATCACTAGGGAAAAAAGTCCAGAGGAAAATAGCATTCACTGTCATTAAATTGCACTCTTGTCCAAAGAATGATAATGACAGTCACAGTTTTATCTCTGATGTTTAGTATTATAATGGTCACAGAGTAGACACCTTGTAATTGTTGCTTGAAGAGTGCATGGGTTGCGTGGAGGGTGATTCAGAATGCTAGAAAGAGTTAGGGGAAACACAGAAAATACATAAGAAACTTGGAAACTGTTGTGGAAGAACTATGGCTGCTGTGTGATGCTGCAGATAAATAGAAAGTCAAGCACACTAGAAAAGAAAATTGTTTTATGAATGAAAATTTATGGCAATGCATAATCAAGACCTCTCAGAACATGAAGGTCATATCATGGAGAGTCTTACAGAATAGGTTAATTAGTGTTGGTTTTATTGTTTAAGTAATGAGTAGCCATTGGAGAATTTTGCGAAAAGATGACAGGTTCAAAAACACTTGCTGCAAATGCACAGCATCTTGGAGTCAATTAGAATGGCAGAAGTTGGTTAAAAGAGAGAAAATCATTCAGGAAATTGTTGCCGGGAAAGGTATTACTCCCTAAGCTGTGGAAGTGGCAGTGAATCTATATGGAAGAGAGCCTGAACTGGCTGTCAATTTAATAGATAGTAAAACAGATGGAGCATGATGATTTATTAGCTACAGTGGACAAAAGAGATGGAAGCTTTGAGATGACTTCCAGATTTTCAGCTTGTACGGTTGAGTCGCCTTATATTCTTTAACACTGTAAGTATAAGAAGAGATGCACATGAGAGGGAATTGAAATTTTATTTGGAGTTTAAGACATAAATCAATAATCTATCTAAAAGATCACAGAGGTGGATTTTACAAAGTACAGATGCTTTCATAAGTCCTGAAATTATTTCAACAGTGAAATATTTGGGGCATGGCAAAAAAGAAAATCTTTATTTTAGGTTATTTGTGCACCTGCAGTGCCTCCAGGGCAAAGTTTGCACAGCAGTTTTAAATTTTGCTAATTTTCAAATATTTTAAATATATGCTCATTCATAAAAAACTCTGCCTGAGAAAAGGCTTACCATTAGATAACATGCAGGAGTCTTTCTTTTATGCTCCAGCGTCTTCAGTTTTAACAAAAAAGAAAAAAAGTATGTCTCATATAAACTTATATCTTAGTGACTAAAATGATCATTTGAGATATCAGTGTTGAGGCTGAGGAAGTGAGTGGTAATCACTGAATAATAAGTTGCTGTGAAATACATGTGCTTTCCAATTACTTGCATTCAAAGAATTCAAGTAACATATTAACTTCTCAGTGTATAATATAGAAATAGATCAAATAATTGAGTCATACTGTCATAAAAAACTTTTGAATTCTATTATTTTCAACCAGATTTCTTAGCAATTACTTTATGAAAATCAAAGCAACTGGTAATATATCCTGTCTTATTCTTACAGGATACAATACATTTTAATATGTAAAATAATTTGAAAAAGAGGCCTGCTCATTGCAGTAATACACAGATCAATAATTTTATACATTATATTCAATAATTATAAAAAATTCCATATGTCTAAGGTATACTAATTAAAGTTTTAATGATGCCTAATTCCAGAAAATGCATTTGAAATTCTTAGACACATATAGTCACAGGATATTAAAAATATTTTCAATTTAAATTTATATCTATACTTAATAGGATATGGATGGAGGGATAAGAGTAGGGATAAGTAATAAACAGGCATTTTGAATATAATTATAAAATGATGCAAAAACTTTATGGTATAAAAGCATATTATATTAGGATGCATTTATTTATAGAAAGCATGAGAAAATTAGGTGATGTAAAATATTTTACTTTAAAAGAACTTAGTAATAGAAGTATTACCAATTTGGCATTTAGAATTAAGCTTATTTCTAAAAGGAGGGTAGCTATGAAAATTTAGTTGGTATGTATTAAGTCAAACATTAAAGATAATAGGTTAAATATTTTTTAAAGTAGCTGTCTGTCACAGAATATTTATGTTAACATGAAATGTGCTTGTTATTTAACAGTGAAATAATAAATATGTTATTTAAACTTCTGTTTTAATTTTTAATATGGTAACTGCTGATAAATGGTGAGCTGCAGTCCATGGAGCTCAAAGAGTCAGACACGACTAAGCAACTGAACAAAACAAAACAGAAAGCTCCTCTGGTTTTTGAAAAAATGTTTAAGAATGTGAAGGTTTCTAAGACCAAAGTTTGAAAATCAGTTAACTAGACAATTCTTAAAGTACCAGTGGCTGTATAAACAACTGAAACGAAAAACAGGTTTTAAGAAAAATAAACTTATTATATTTATTTTCTCATAATACAATGTGCTTTAGTTAAAGTTAAAACTCAGATATTATCACATTAATAAGCAAAGGCATACTGGGAAAGTGGCAATCATTTTTAAATAAGAAAATCATTTTGAGTGTGGATGTAAAATCAATGGCCTCCATTAATCACAGCAAGAATATTTACTATATTAATATAACTGGAAATATTAAAACAATTTTTCCTATAATAGAGTAAGGTTATAAAGGCAAGATCATAATTATATCAGCAAAACCAGTATAAGGGCAAAGTATAATGATTTCTAATGAATTTTAGGTGTATATTTTTAACAAGGCTTGCACTTTATCTTCTAAAAAAAAAAGCAAGAACTGTAAATGGAATGGGAGTAGAATATTACTAGTCTACTCTTCTGAAAATACACTAATTAGTGACCATATTAAAAAACCTTTAATATTTCTGGTAATACATATTTGGAGGATTCTTTACTTTAATAATTAGCTTTAATGATATGCTATGGTAGAACATTATCATCAAATGGTGTTTTAAAAGTAGGAGTAGAGAAAGTCATTATACTTAGCAGAATGGTAGTGTTTCATTGATAGACTATAACTGAAAAGCCCCAATGACAGATAAAAAGCCCAAGTTTTATTTCATTTTATTAAGTTAAGAACCATTGAATTTAAAATGGGAACGGGACCAGCAACAGATTACAGATTACAGCTCAAATAAATTATAGTATTAATTTTATATTTCTCTAATCACAGATCTCATTTGCTGCATTTTAGGATCAGCATATATAATTTCATTATGCATAATAAATGTTAGAAGTTTTTTGTGTGTGTGTGAAAAATCCAGTTTAACAGTAGATGAACCTATAAAACAATACTTGCCTCCCTCAAGCACCTAGTCCATAAAGCAAACTTGCATGAGGTAAAACTCACACAGTTTGGCCTTCCCTTCTGATTAGAATATAGAAATTTCCCATCATTGCCACACAAACAAATAAGACAAACTACCTAATTAAAAAAATATATATCAGTAAGCTAAATATGCAAAAAAATTCAATTAGTTGCAGAAGTCCATGATTGTTACCAACTGTAAACAAGGCGGAAAGAAGAACCGCCACTCTGCATATCAGGATAAAGAGGAACCAGCAAGAACTTTTAATTAAGAGATGTTTAATAGCAACGTTAAGACAGGCCTGATACATTAGAAATTTAAAGAACTCCAATTACAGAAATTATTTCCTGGGGGACTTTGATGAACAGTTCAGTTCAGTTCAGTTGCTCAGTCGTGTCTGACTCTTTGTGACCCCATGAATCACAGCACGCCAGACCTCCCTGTCCATCACCAACTCCCGGAGTCCACCCAAACCCGATGTCCATCGAGTAGGTGATGCCGCCCAACAATCTCATCCTCTGTCGTCCCCTTCTCCTCCTGCCCTCAATATTTCCCAGCATCAGGGTCTTTTCCAATGAGTCAGCTCTTCGCATCAGTGGCCAAAGTACTGGAGTTTCAGCTTCAACATCAGTCTTTCCAATGAATATTCAGGACTGATCTCCTTTAGGATGGACTGATTGGATCTCTTTGCAGTCCAACGGACTCTCAAGAGTCTTCTCCAACACCATAGTTCAAAAGCATCAATTCTTCAGCATTCAGCTTTCTTTATAGTCCAAGTCTCACATCCATACATGACCACGGGAAAAACCACAGCCTTGACTAGACGGACCTTTGTTGGCAAAGTAATGACTCTGCTTTTTAATATGCTGTCTAGGTTGGTCATAACTTTCCTTCTAAGGAGTAAGCATATTTTAATTTCATTGCTGCAATCACCATCTGCAGTGATTTTAGAGCCAGAAAAATAAAGCCAGCCACTGTTTCCACTGATGAACAGGAGCACATCAAAAGTAGAGGCAGGAAAGCAGGACTAAGAAAGAAACCCTAGGACAGGCGTCCTTGCAAAACTGAAGGTAAGCAGCTGGCCAAAGACTTTGAGTAGAGTAGGAACTCTAAGGAAAGTAATCAGAGTGCATTGCTCTTCATCGTATTGCTCATGTCGACTGTCTTGCTGTTCACAGTTTGCACCATTTGCTGAAGCCCCACGGTAGGCAAGGGGCGAGCTGAGAAGCTGGAAGAAGACTCAAGGAGCCATAGGAACTGCAGACATTTCTTCTCTCCTGGCTGATGCAGCAGCCATAGCAGCAGACACACTATAAGCTCTCCTCTCGTGGCTGGCCCAAGGGACACAGCCCTGACACAGCAGTAATTCCCCCTCATCATGGGTGGAGCTCCTTCAGGCACACTGCACACGTTCACGTGCAGTGAACCTCCTGAGGCACACGTGTGGTGCTTTAAGCATGCTCAGCTGTCACACAGTCGATTGCAAAACGTGGGGCGAGAGAGCCTCAACAGGCCAGCTTGGACAACTGGTTCTCTCCCCACACAGAGGAAATCCGTACTTTGCAAGGGCAAAGCAGTGGCCTATTGAGAACTGAGGGCAGGTCAGAAGAGCCAGTGGAAATTCATCAAGGTACAGGAAGGAACAGCAGTGGCTCAGCAAACCTGGGGGTAGTACGGGGGAAATGGAAATCAAGTACCCCAAATGCAATGGCTCTCTCTATGTGCACAGCACAGTCTGAAATTAGCCCGGGGTAGAAAAAGACTACTGAACGAGACCCTCCGAAAGGAACACGGGGACTTTGCTGAGTTCACAGCTTGGGCCCAAAGAAGGCAGTGAAAGCCCAAGGAAACCAAGAGAAATCCCCTGAGCACAGGAAGTCTGCAGTACCTTAAAGCAGCCCCAGTAAAGGCTGCAGAAAGGCAGTGAGGCGGAGAGAGACTTCCTAAAAGTGCCCGAGTACCTACACAAGGGGAGAGGAGAGAGGCCACTGGAGAATCCCCCGTTCACAGACTGCAATCCTTACCTAAAGGCAAATTTGGATTCTGTCTCAAAATATTTGCACCCAGTGGTTAAGTCCATCATCAACAACAACAAAAACCCCACAGAACTAACTCAACTATGGTGCTTCCCAGGTGACATAGAGGTAAAGAATCCACCTGCCAATGGCAGGGAATGCAAGAGACCCTGGTTTGATTCCCAGGTCAGGAAGATCCTCTGAACAAGGAAATGACAACCTGTTTCAGTATTCTTGTCTGGAAAAGTCCATGAACAGAGGAGCCTGGCAGGCTACAGTCTATGGGGTCACCAAGAGTCAGACATGACTGAGTGCACATACACAACTCAATTATAAGTGAAATTCATTTATTCTTTGACCCAAACAGCCAGAGAGAGGAAGAGCTGAAAGTATAAAAACTTTCTCCTTCCATCTCTACAATTCTTTTACAAGCACAAAACATGGAGAAGGAAAAAATGAGATCCATGACCAAAAGACAAAATAACAGTAGAAGCCTACATGCAAAAATTAGAATTAGTGGAAAAGCACTTTTTAAAAAGGGATACAAATGCACTAAATAATCTGGTGGGTAATAAATGCAACATATATAATCAGATGGGAAACCCTCAAAAGGAAATTGAAACTAAAAAAGGGAATCAATTAATGTTGGGGGAATTTATTTGACGGGCTTAATAAGGGAATGAGCGTAACAGGAAAAATAAGATAGTGAAGACAAGTCACTAAACATTAACCAAACTGAAGTACAATTAAAAGAAAAGTACCACTCTGAGATGTACTGGACAATATCAGAAGTTAAACTTACGTGCGATTAGGTTTGCAGATATTGGGAAGACGTTACTGGTGGATCTGAAGAAATACTTGGAGAGAAAATGGTTAACAATTTTCATAGAATTGAATATTGAGTTTTCACAGAATTGAACATTCTCATGTATATTTATGAGAATATACACTGTAGAAATTTGCTAAGAATAAATATATATGCACACATATATGTATATTCACAGAAAATGTATAAGAATATATCCACATATATATATCATATAAGAATAATCGGTCTTATATACATATATAAAAGAAGATATATCAAATGTATTTACATACACGTGGGTGTTTTTGGCAGGCCACCTCAAGCTGATAAAAAATATATAAAATATTTACAGCCATCATTATACTTAATTGGAACATACTGAGTGTTTTCCCCTTCTAGCTAGAGACAAAAAAAATTATATTTATCCTCCTCATATGCATTAAGTAATTTTTATCTGCTGCAACAAAAGATAAGCAAATGAAAAATATAAAGATTAGAGAGGACTAGGAATAGTTAAGGAGAAGGCAATGGCACCCCACTCCAGTACTCTTGCCTGGAAAATCCCATGAGAGGAGCCTGGTAGGCTGCAGTCCACAGGTCTCTAAGAGTTGCACACAACTGAGTGGCTTCACTTTCACTTTTCACTTTCATGCATTGGAGAAAGAAACAGCAACCCACTCCAGTGTTCTTGCCTGGAGAATCCCAAGGATGGGGGAGTCTGGTGGGCTGCCGTCTATGGGGTCGCGCAGAGTTGGACACGACTGAAGTGACTTAGCAGAGCAGAGGAATAGTTAAAATACAATTCAATTGCATATATATATATATTTATACATTCACATGAACATTGTGATACCAGTTCATAAAATAGAAAAAATAAAAACATTACCAATATTGCCAAATTGGTGGAGCAACTGAAATTGTCATACATTTTTGATGGCAATATAAAATGGTATAAAAATGTTAGAAAGTTGCTAGACACTCTCATAAAGTTAAAGATATATCTACCATGGTGGTAGTGCTGGTTTAGTTGCTCATTCATGTTGGACGTTTTGTGACCCCTGCACCATGCCAGGCTTTCCCGTCCTTCACTATCTCAGACTCATATTGAATCCATGAGAACCATCCAGCCATCTCATCCTCTGCCATCCCCTCGCCTCCTGCCTTCAATCTTTCCCAGCATCAGGGTCTTTTCCAATGAGTCCACACTTCTCATCAAGTGGCCAAAGTACTGGAGCTTCAACTTCAGCATCATTCTTTCCAAAGAAATCCCAGGGCTGATCTCCTTCAGAATGGACTGGTTGGATCTCCTTGCAGTCCAAGGGACTCTCAAGAGTCTTCTTCAATACCACAGTTCAAAAGCATTAATTCTTCAGCACTCAGGCTTCTTTATGGTCCAGCGTACTTGCATAACAAAACTTAAAATACACATCCCCCAAAATCTTGCACAAGAAAGTTTCTTACAGCTTTATTTATAGTAGCCACACACTCAAGATAACCACATGTCAAGTTATGATATATTCATATATTCATGCAATATGATACTGTACAGCAATAAAAGGTACAAATTATAATGTCTGCAACAATATGGATGAATCATAAAAAAACACACTTTAGGCTGAACAAAAGAAGCTAGCCACAAAAGAACACAAACTGCATGATGACTGCTATTTATGTATGACAAATTCAAACATATGCATAAAAAACACAAGGGAACCTTTGGGCTGAGAAGACAATACTCCATCTCAATTTGAATGGTAGTTACTGTCCACCTAGCTCAGCCGTGTCTGACTCTTTGCGACCCCATGGAGTATAGCTTGCCGGGCTCCTCTGTCTATGTGTATAACTGTCATAACTCACTTATCTGTTCACTTAATATCTGTGCATTTTATTATATCCTCACTTCAATAATAATGCACATCATTTATGTGACATTTGTATCTTTGAGTTTAAATTTAAAGGAATTACATGAAAATGATTAATTATTAAAAGTAATCCAGACGACAGCAATTCTGTTTGGGCAGAATTAAAGAATACCCTTGTTTTTACCTGTGTCATGGCCTGAACAGTTTTCATGATCGATATCATAATGATTATATAGCACTCGGCGAGCGCGCACGAGCACTATTGTATGGTAGATAATGCACTGTTTGTCAGGAACACAGCAATGATTATCAAGTTCTATCTCTTTGCTACTGCAGTAATGAGGGAACTCAGACTAGAATATTTAAGGCCATAAAGTATTTAGTTTTAAAAAAGCAATTATTGGCAAAACTTGACAGTGCATATCAAACATATACTTTAAATTATGCTGAATTAAAAATATCTCTTTATGTATTGCAATGTTATTCAACTCTAATACTGTTTCCCAAGGCATTCAAAATTCACAAGCTTAAAGAATCTCTCTTCAAAAATTAATTAATTGACCTTCACATGACCTTTTAAAAATGTAATGGTGAAATATCTTAGCAAATAATGGAAAATATGAGAGAAAAAATATCACAAGCAGGCAGATAAGAACATTAATTATGTCCTAGACCGTTTCACATAATCAATACATAATGATAATTAAACATTATATTAAAGTAAAACCTTTATAAAAACTACTAATTATTTTTATAAAAATATATTGAGCTGTGGAATTGGAATAGATTCTATCTTAATATCTAACTAATATTTTCTAACTACTCTCTATACAAGGAATTTTGACAAAAGTTCTAGTCTCATATCCATAAAATTCATACTGCCTTAAAATTAGCCTCATATACAGCACAGTTATAAAGCCAAAAATCAAATTCCTAAAAATGAAATATATAGGATATTCCAAAATAATTCAAATTCCCTCCCTCAGGTTTTTGTGACAAGAGTTTCTTTTTGGTCAGATTATTGAAAAGCGTATTTATAGAAATAATATCGACACATATTAATACCACAGAGGCGGTGGCTTCAAAAAGAGCAACCTGTTCTCTCACAAACCTGAAGGCACAGGATCTGAAGTCCGCATCGCCGAGCTGAAGCTGAGGGCCGCGGGCTCCCGCGTCCTTCAGCTCCTGTGGCTGCCGGCCTTCGGCTCTCCGTCTGTGTCCGTCCAGCCCCGGGTCTGCTCACTGCTGCTCCTCTTGGTGAACAGTCTCCCTCTTCCTCTTTCATTAGCTCACCTGTGATGTCATGGAGGATCTACCTGGATAGTCCAAGAGAAACCTCGCATCTCAAGATTCTTAATTTCATTGCATCTGTGAAGACATTTTGAAAAGGGAAAAATATGATAATGCGCACCTGTCTCAGGATGAGAACACAGATACCCTGAGGGAAGGCCTTTTTCATGGCCCAGTTTACCCTTTCTCTTCCTTTCTTTCCTGGGATCACTTCCCACACAAACTGCTGGGAAGGGAGTCTTATTTCAAGGTCTGAGTGGGGTGTGTGTGTGCGTGTGTGTGCGTGTGTGTGCATGCGTGTGCGTGCGTGTGCGTGCGTGTGCGTGTGCGTGCGTGTGCGTGCGTGCGCGTGCGTGCGAACGCACGCTCAGTTGCTCAGTCATGTCCACTCTGTGACTCCGTGGACTGCAGCTGGTCAGGCTCCTCGGTTCATGGACTAGTCCAGGAAAGAATACCGGAGTGGATTGCCATTCCCGCTTCCAGGGGATCTTCCTGACCCAGGGACTGAACTCATGTCTCCTGCACTGGTAGGTGGATTCTTCACTTCTGCACCCCCTGGAAGCTCCTATTTTGGAGATAAACCCACCTAAGAGAGCTACCTTGTCTCAGAGCATGGGCAGTTTCTACTCTGGAGACAGCACAGAGTGTGAACACAGCCGCAGGTGGTGGGGGTGTGGGGAGAGGCTACACTAATTCTCATATAATCGTCTGTGCTTTCTCACTGATACACGAAGCAAGTGGTATTCTGAGTCTCGGGATATGTCAGAGTTTAGAGTAAAGAGGAGACTACTTTCAATGGCCAACTTTAATAGTGATAGAAAAAATAATGAGTTTGTAAAACATGGAATGATTTATCAGAAGCCTGAAAGGCCTATATAGCAACAGTGATCATTAATCATAATCATAATCTGAATTATGGTTCCTTTAAATTTAAGCCGTTCATTCTGTCTTGAACATTCTACAATTCAATCCTTTTCTAGTATCTAACTTTAAATGTCCTTTTTGTGTATTTAGGTCACTTAAGAGATTAGGTCACTTAAGAGGTTTGCTTATTTAACTTCTATGCAGAGTACATCATGAGAAACGCTGGGCTGGAAGAAACACAAGCTGGAATCAAGATTGCCGGGAGAAATACCAATCACCTCAGATATGCAGATGACACCACCCTTATGGCAGAAAGTGAAAAGGAACTAAAAAGCCTCTTGATGAAAGTGAAAGTGGAGAGTCAAAAAGTTGGCTGAAAGCTCAACATTCAGAAAACGAAGATCATGGCATCTGGTCCCATCACTTCATGGGAAATAGATGGGGAACAGTGGAAACAGTGTCAGACTTTATTTTTTTGGGCTCCAAAATCACTGCAGATGGTGACTGCAGCCATGAGATTAAAAGACGCTTACTCCTTGGAAGGAAAGTTATGACCAACCTAGACAGCATATTCAAAAGCAGAGACATCACTTTGCCAACAAAGGTCTGTCTAGTCAAGGCTATGGTTTTTCCTGTGGTCATGTATGCATGTACAGATGTGAGAGTTGGACTGTGAAGAAGGCTGAGCGCCGAATAATTGATGCTTTTGAACTGTGGTGCTGGAGAAGACTCTTAAGAGTCCCTTGGACTGCAAGGAGATCCAACCAGTCCATTCTGAAGGAGATCAGCCCTGGCATTTCTTTGGAAGAAATGATGCTAAAGCTGAAACTCCAGTACTTTGGCCACCTCATGGGAAGGGTTGACTCATTGGAAAAGACTCTGATGCTGGGAGGGATTGGGGTCAGGAGAAGGGGACGACGGAGGATGAGATGGCTGGATGGCATCACTGACTCAATAGACGAGAGTCTGAGTGAACTCCGGGAGTTGGTGATGGACAGGGAGGCCTGGTGTGCTGTGATTAATGCGGGTGCAAAGACTTGGCCACGACTGAGCGACTGAAATGAACTGAACTGAAGAGGTTTATAACCAATGTGATGTGATGTGTTCACTCACATCCACAAGTCTGGCAATAAGAACACTGCATCAAGAGTTATTTTATTCAACAGCTTTCCTCCTCCTGTTGTATATAACTGTGCTAGTGTTAAGTCGCTTGAGTCGTGTCTGACTCTTTGCGACCCCGTGGACTGTAGCCCTCCAGGTTCCTCTGTCCATGGGGATTCTCCAGGCAAGAATACTGGAGTGGGTTGCCATGCCCTCCTCCAGGGAATCTTCCCGACTCCAAGATTGAGCCCATGTATCTTAGGTCTGCTGCATTGGCAGGCATGTTCTTTACCACTAGCAGTACCTGGGAAGACCATGCATAGGGAAACCATCAAAATCACGCCTTCCCTGGGATAAAGCCCACTTGGTCATGGGGTATGATCTTTTTAATGTGTTGTTGGATTCTGATTGCTAGAATTTTGTTAAGGATTTTTGCATCTTATGTTCATGTGGGCTTTATACCAGGGATGCAAAGATTCTTCAATATCCACAAATCAATCAATGTAATACACCACATTAACAAATTGAAAAATAAAAGCCATATGATTATCTCAATATATGCAGAGAAAGCCTTGACAAAATTCAACATCCATTTATGATAAAAAACTCTCCAGAAAGCAGGAATAGAAGGAACATACCTCAACATAATAAAAGCTATATATGACAAACCCACAGCAAACATTATCCTCAATGGTGAAAAATTGAAAGCATTTCCTCTAAAGTCAGGAACAAGACAAGGGTGCCCACTTTCACCATTACTATTCAACATAGCTTTGGAAGTTTTGACCACAGCAATCAGAGCAGAAAAAGAAATAAAAGGAATCCAAATTGGAAAAGAAGAAGTAAAACTCTCACTATTTGCAGATGACATGATCCTCTACATAGAAAACCCTAAAGATTCCACCAGAAAATTACTAGATTTAATCAATGAATATAGTAAATTTGCAGGATGTAAAATCAACACACAGAAATCCCTTGCATTCCTATACACTAATAATGAGAAAATATAAAGAGAAATCAAGGAAACAATTCCATTCACCATTGCAACGAAAAGAACAAAATACTTAGGAATATATCTACCTAAAGAAACTAAAGACCTATATATCACATCAGATCAGATCAGTCGCTCAGTCGTGTCTGACTCTTTGCGACCCCATGATTTGCAGCATGCCAGGCCTCCCTGTCCATCACCAACTCCCAGAGTTCACCCAGATTCATGTCCATCAAGTCAGTGATGCCATCCAGCCATCTCATCCTCTGTCATCCCCTTCTCCTCTTGCCCCCAATCCCTCCCAGCATCACAGTCTTTTCCAATGAGTCAACTCTTCACATGAGGTGGCCAAAGTACTGGAGTTTCAGACCTATATATAGAAAACTATAAAACACTGGTGAAAGAAATCAACTACTACTACTAAGTAGCTTCAATCGTGTCTGACTCTGTGGGACCCCATAGACGGCAGCCCACCAGGCCCCGCAGTCCCTGGGGTTCTCCAGGCAAGAACACTGGAGTGGGTTGCCAGTTCCTTCTCCAGTGCATGAAAGTGAAAAGTGAAAGTGAAGTCGCTCAGTCGTGTCTGACTGTTCGCGACCCCATGGACTGCAGCCCACCAGGCCCCTCCGTCCGTGTGATTTTCCAGGCAGGAGTGCTGGAGTGGGGTGCCACTGCCTTCTCCTGAGCCTTTAGTGAATGCTTTAGGATTCATGTACTCTACATATTATATGGGGTAAAACCTCAAAGAGATGCAGTCTCTCTTCAGACTGTGCTGGCAGTGGACGTGGCCCATCAGGCTGTGAGCTCCTTGAGTTCAGAAGTTGTTTCTTCTCAATCTATATCCTTGTATGTAGCCCAGGGCCCAATACATGGCTAACGCTTGTTGACGAGTATGTGCCTTGTGCCTAAAATAATGCTGAGTACTAGCAGATGCTGAATAAAACTCTGGGGAGCTACTGAAAGCCCCAAAGGAAGGTATATTTCTGGGGCCTAAGAGGAAAAGAAAAGTGAGTCCAGTCGTAAGTCACCTGTTACCAATACTTAGGGGTGTGGTTTTAATTTTAAGGAAAGTGCTGTCTCTAAGAGTCAAGGCTGACTCCAAGATATCTGGCTGGGGGGAATGAGATAGTGCCAAAAAGACAGAAAAGGGGCAAATATTTTTGGAGACGCATTCAGAGTTACAGGTTCACTCGATAAATGTTCTAAGTGTCTACTGTACGTCACTCAAACTATAATGTCAGAACGCTTTTTCATAATAGTGTAGAAGACCAACTTGGATAGAAAGAGATGAGACCTGGGTTGGGAGCAGGGCAGTCTCAGGGTCGGCAGTGGTCCTGAAGCAGCACCAGGATGGCTCTGCCACTGATGCTGGAGTCTGTCTGCTAGACGGGGGAGCCCTGCACCCACACCCTTATTGTCTCAGACAATGTATGGGCTTGGTGGGCCCCTTATTATCTCAGACAATGTATGGGCTTGGTGGGCCAAACACTCTCTGAAGGTCTCTGTGAAAGTCGCTCAGTCATGTCGACTCTTTGCAACCCCAAGGATTACATAGTCCATGGGATTCTCCAGGCCAGAATACTGGAGTGGATAGCCTTTTCCTTCTCCAGAGGATCTTGCTGACCCAGGGATTGAACCCAGGTCTCCTGCATTGCAGGCAAATGCTTTACCATTTGAGCCATCAGGGAAGCCCTTACGTATATATGGCTCAGATGGTAAAGCATTCACCTGCAATGCAGGAGACCTGGGCTCGACCCCTGGGTCAGGAAGATCCCCTGGAGAAGGGGAAGGCTACCCACTCCAGTATTCTTGCCTAGTAAATCCCAGGAACAGAAGAGCCAGGTGGGCTAGAGTCCATGGAGTCACAGAGAGTGGGACACGACTGAGCCACCAACACTCTCTGAAGGTCTTGTCTAAGATAAACATCTCTTTTCCGCTGTACTAGAAATCTGGGGTCTGCTAGGCCCTGCTGTCACCTGTTCATGCAGGGACGATAGCTCCAAGATGTCCCCTGATTCTCACCCAAGTGCAGCCTCTGAGTGTGAGCCTGGGCAGCCTGGCTGGGCCGTGTCCAGCTTCACAGTACCTTGTGCACTTAAGGGAGCTTCCTGCTTCTCATGCGTCCTGACCATTCTGAAGCCAGATTTCCTTTATCCGAGTTCCCAGAGAGGTCCAGATATGACAGCAAAGAAAACCTCCAGGAGATTCCCAGAGATTTAACTTCCTAACCTTCCTCCCACTTCAGCCCTCTCCTTTCACCAGGTATATAACGAGTAAAATTCCATGGACAAAGGAGCCTGGTAGGCTACTGTACATGGGCCTCAAAGAGTCAGACACGACTAAGTGACTTCACTTCATGGCGACTAGTAAAGAAGAAATTATATGTAGATAGGTGGAATATTTTTAAGACGTTATTTTTGAGCCATTTTAGTGGAGGTGTTTTTTTTTTTTTAACTGAAGTATTGTTGCTTTACAATATTGTGTCAATTTCTGCCATATACCAAAGTGATTCATTATACATACATATATATATATATATATATATATATGTATATCAATATATATATCAGATCAGATCAGATCAGTCGCTCAGTCGTGTCCAACTCTTTGCAACCCCATGAATCACAGCACGCCAGGCCTCCCTGTCCATCACCAACTCCCGGAGTTCACTGAGACTCACATCTATCAAATCAGTGATGCCATCCAGCCATCTCATCCTCTGTCCTCCCTTCTCCTCCTGCCCCCAGTCCCTCCCAGCATCAGAGTCTTTTCCAATGAGTCAAGTCTGCATGAGGTGGCCAAAGTACTGGAGTTTCAGCTTTAGCATCATCCCTTCCAAAGAAATCCCAGGGCTGATCTCCTTCAGAATGGACTGCTTGGGTCTCCTTGCAGTCCAAGGGACTCTCAAGAGTCTTCTCCAACACCACAGTTCAAAAGCATCAATTCTTCGGCACTCAGCCTTCACAGTCCAACTCTCACATCCATACATGACCACAGGAAAAACCATAGCCTTGACTAGACAAACCTTTGTTGGCAAAGTAATGTCTCTGCTTCTGAATATGCTATCTAGGTTGGTCATAACTTTCCTTCCAAGGAGTAAGCGTCTTTAGAGATAGAGAGAGAGAGATTCTGTGAAAAATTCCTTCCAATTAGGCTTTATCACAGGATACTGAGTACAGTCCCTGTGCTATCCAGCAGGACCCTGTTGTTTGCCTTTCTATATAAGATGGTTTGCATCTGTGAATCCCAAACTCCCAGTTCACCCCTCTCCCAACCTCCCTTGGCAACCACAAGCCTATTTTCTTTGTCTGTGAGTCTGTTTTGTTTTACAGATGAGTTCATGTGTGTCATAATTTAGATTCCACATATAAATGATATGATATAGTATTTGTCTTTATCTGGCTTATTTCACCTGGTATGAACATCTCTAGGTTGAACCATGTTGCTGCAAATGGCATTGTTACATTATTTTTTTGTGGCAGAGCAATGGCATCTGGTCCCATCACTTCATGGGAAATAGATGGGGAAACAGTGGAAACAGTGTCAGACTTTATTTTTCTGGGCTCCAAAATCACTGCAGATGGTGATTGCAGCCATGAAATTAAAAGATGCTTACTCCTTGGAAGGAAAGTTATGACCAACCTAGATAGCATATTCAAAAGCAGAGACATTACATTGCCAACAAAGGTCTGTCTAGTCAAGGCTATGGTTTTTCCTGTGGTCATGTATGGATGTGAGAGTTGGACTGTGAAGAAGGCTGAGCGCCGAAGAATTGATGCTTTTGAACTGTGGTGTTGGAGAAGACTCTTGAGAATCCCTTGGACTGCAAGGAGATCCAACCAGTCCATTCTGAAGGAGATCAGCCCTGGGATTTCTTTGGAAGGGATGATGCTGAAGCTGAAACTCCAGTACTTTGGCCACCTCATGCGAAGAGTTGACTCATTGGAAAAGACTCTGATGCTGGGAGGGATTGGGGGCAGGAGGAGAAGGGAATGACAGAGGATGAGATGGCTGGATGGCATCACTGACTCGATGGATGTGAGTCTGAGTGAACTCTGGGAGTTGGTGATGGACAGGGAGGCCTGGTGTGCTGCGATTCATGGGGTCGCAAAGAGTCGGACACGACTGAGCAACTGAACTGAACTGAACTGAATATTCCATCGTGTATCCCACAGCTTCTTTATCCATTCATCTGTTGATGGACATTTACACCATTTCCATGTCTTAGCTCTTGTGAACCATGTTGCTATGAACACACAGGTGCATGTGTCTTTTTGAATTCTAGTTTTCTATGATGATACATATGATGGATCATATGGTTAAGTCTACTTTTAGTTTTTGAAGAAACTCCATATTGGTTTTCAGTGGCTGTGCCAACTTACATTCCGACCAACAAGGTACAGGGGTTCCCTTTTCTTAGTGAAGGCACTTAAAAATCTATCACAAGACTTGTCTCATAAGTTTTGATTTATTTTATGCTTATTTGTGTTATTTCTTTTACATTCTCCTTATACTGCCATATTGGCTTATACTCTGTATAAAAAAGATAATATATTCAATTAAAACCTCATGTTCCACATTGAAAAGAAAAAGAAAGGACATATTAATTTGATATTTAACAATTTTGTTGTTGGTGTTACTGTTCAGTCACTAAGTCATGTCTGACTCTTTGCAACTCCATGAACTGTAGCCCACCAGGCTCCTCTGTCCATGCAGTTCTCCAGGCAAGAATACCGGAGTGGGTTGTCATTTACTTTTCCATGGGATCTTCCCAACCGAGAGATTGAGCCCTCATCGCCTACACTAGCATGCAGATTTTTACTACTGAGCCACCAGGGTTAGCACACCATTATTGCTTACTGTGCGTTTGTGCTCAGTCCCTCAACTGTGTCCAGCTCTGTGACCCCATGGACCGTAGCTTGCCCGCTATGCTAAATCCCATAATAAAGATAGGTATACAGATAAATATGACCAGGCCTATCCTGAGTTGATACCTTAATGCTAAGAAAGGGCAGAGAATTTAGGAAATGGAATGCACCTTTAGTTATGAAACTGTTAATTCATGTATTAGTATAACTTTCTTTTCTGTCAAGGATATTCCACAGCTCTACATATTCTTCATTGATCATTCTATAAAGTATGCACTCTCCAAACACTGGGTAGTCTTTGATTACAGAATGAGATCATCTTTAGAAGTGATGTAAATACTCCATTTTCATTTTTAATCTGCATGATTTTCTTCTCTTTATAGTCAAGCATAGTTTCTGAGACAGTTCTGAATTTTATTAGAAACCATGAAAGCATGCATGATATATCATAATATATTAAATAAATATAGATTTGGCTTCCCTGGTAAAGATGGTGAAGAATCTGCCAGCAATGCAGGAGACCTGGGTTTGATCCCAGGGTTGGGAAGATCCCCTGGAGAAGGAAATGGCTACCCACTCCAGTATTCTGGCCTGGAGAATTTCATGGACAGAGGAGCCTGGCGGGCTACAGTCCATGGGGTCGTAATGAGTCGGGCATGACTGAGTGACAAACACATTCACTTTCTCTTGGGTTTAAAGGTTCAAGCAATGAGAGAATTTTGTATGTTCTTGAATCTTCCTGAGATGGAAGGCAGGTTCCAAGAAGATTCTCTTGACCTAAATGTCTTTCAACCAATGGATTTGATTAAAATGATAACAAACTATAAAATCTTCCTTTAACAGAGACAATATGCCCTTTGTGTGGCATCTTCTATGTATAGATTTTTATCACTCTTTACATCACCTCTTATTTATCACTTGCTTGTAAAAATATGACCATGATAATACTGCATATTTCAAATAACAAATCTTATTGCCAGGAATTGGTACTAGAAAGCAAATCTGCATTACCTAAGCAATAATACAAAAATAAATGGTATGAATATGTCATCTGTTGTTAAGAGCATATGCAATGTTTGATGTTAGTAGAGGATGCTATATTTGAAAATTATATTTGATGTTTGGTTTTTTCATAGATTTTAAATTAACTACTTTGGATTTTACATTTTTCTTCATGGCCTTAGCATGTGAAACCAAGAAGACCATTCTCAGATACTCACAGGGAAGTTAATTATTCAGGAAGACTATATTTGGGCCTTACATTTGTCTTCATAACAAATTCTATTCTTGTTATGCTTTTGAAAAATCAGCTGATTTTAAATAAGCACTGCAGGATTCCAGTTCTTGTGATGTTAAGCCTACGATAATCACTGGAATATAAATATATGCATATATACATATAATAAGCATGGGGCTTCCCTGGTAGCTCAGCTGGTACAGAATCTGCTTGCAATAAAGGAAATCCAGGTTCGATTCCTGGGTTGGGATGATCCCCTGGACAAGGGATAGGCTAACCATTCCAGTATTTCAGGCTTCCCTGGTGGCTTAGATGGTAAAAAATCCACCTGCAATGCAGAAGACCTGGGTTTAATCCTTGGGTTGAGAAGATCCCCTGGGGGAGGGCATGGCAACCTACTCCAGTATTCTTGCCTGGAAATTCCCCCTGCACAGAGGAGCCTGATGGGCTATGGTCCATGGGGTCGCAAGAGTCAGGCACGACTGAGCCACTAAGCACAGCACACACGCACGGAATCTTCCAGGCACTAGTGATAATGAATCCCCTGCCAGTGCAAGAGGTGTGAGAGGTGTGGGTTCCATCCCTGGGTCAAGAAGGTGCCCTGGAGGAGGGCATGGCAACTCACTCCAGTATTCTTGCCTGGAGATCCCGTGGACAGTGAAGCCTGGCAGGCTACAGTTCATGGGGTCTCAAAGAATCAGTACTGAAGCGGCTTAGCACATACATGCATGCGCACGCGCGCGCGCACACACACACACACACACACACACACACGTATATGTATATATATACACACACATATATATGTGTGTGTGTATATACACAAACATGCAATTAGTTTTATTAATTTGGCAAATGCTAATTGCTTCCACTATTGTTTAGTGTTCAAAGGAGGCTTGGTAAGTATCTCTAATAGGCTTTTATTTATTTATTTATTTCTAATAGGCTTTTAGAATACTAAGAATATCTAGGTTCAAAAGGTAAGGACTGACTCCCTTATGCTCATTGAATTATTTTTCCACACCATATGAATATTTAAAACTGCACAAGTATAGCTATTTGCTATGTTCTATTCTTTTTCAAAGAAGCCCCCTAAACATTAGTAATTCCAAGCCATCACAGTATAATACTTTTATAATTATAGATATATAAATAATTTTGCATGACGTTAAACTGCATTTTAATATTTAATATCACAATTAATTGTTCAAGGTTCATTGCCCCACAAAATAATAAATTTAGTCACATAAAGGAAACTATACATTTAGATAATTGTGCAAATGGATTCCATTTAATTATTCTTAAAACAGCTCAAATTCACAGCTCAATTAAAAGGTGATGGATTGCACATAAATTGTTCCTTTTTTTATGGATTATAGATTTGAGATAAAATTACCTCGGGAGACTTTTTTTCCCACCCATGGTTTCACAGTCTGTTGTTCTAAATGCAGACTGATTGAACTCACAATTCCCTCTTGTCACAGCAGGTCTCTGGCTTGCAGTGCTTTCTCTACTTCTGTAATTACGTATTTTAAGAAGATATGTTAATCAGCAACCATATTCTGGAGTCTCAGGGGATCTAGCAGAAGTTTGTTGTGGATAATATGTTTCAACCATTTTAAAGTCAATACTCAAATCAATTATACATATAGGCTACTTATTTGGTGCAAAAGCAGTTCAGAACATCTTTCATTTGCTCATTTACAATCATCTACTCCTTTACAATCATACATAGACTCATGAATTTTTATGTGGGAACAGACTTCAAAAGTCACACAGTATCATCAACTCATTTTAAGTCTAAGGAAACTGAGACTCAGGTTGGGGGGAAGGAACAAGTGTGTTGATAGGCGATTCTTATTTCAAATTCAAAATTCTCACTTACTGGATAGATTACTATACCGATTTCTTACTGTTGCAGAAGCCAAATAACTACAAATGAAGAGTTTTAAAACAATGCAGATTTATTCTCTCACAGTTTTGGAATCCAGGAATCCAAAATCAAGGTGTCCTTTCTGGAAGCATCAGAAGAGAATCTGTTCCCTTGCTTTTTCTCTCTTTTAAAGGCCACTTTGGTTCCTTGGCTTGTGCTATCTCACTCCAATCTCTAGTTCTGTCAACACATCCCCTTTATTCTCACTCTGGTCCTCCAGCCTCCCTCTCACAGGTAAACTTGTAATTCTATTGGGCCCAAATGGATGATCCAGATTCTCCCCTCATCTTAAAATATTTAACTTAATCTTGTTTACACAGCCCCCTTTATTATGTAAATTAACAGACTCACAAGTTCCACAGATTAGAATTTAGATATCTTTGAAGGACCAGTCTTGTCCTGCCATGGTTATTTTATGTCATCTGTAAAACAGGCTTGAATATCGTAGGACTATTTTAAAGCTATATTAACACTCTACCCAACCTCTGATCATTGCTTATCTATTGTATTAATCTAACTAATTTTTCTATCTGTAGTATCATTTGTTCCTAATGTAGACTTACCTTATGGTTGCAAAAAATTCAAATGTGTTCCTATTGTTCTCTTGCTTAATACATTCAATGAGCCCCCTTTGCTTCACTCATAACAGTTCACAACCCTTCACAAGAAGGATAGACTCTAGCTGTTTAGATTGTATTTTGCCACCTACCCTATGACCCCCATGCTAGTTAACGTTGCTCAATGGGGCAAATTTCTCTGACCATTCATACCTTTACAGAAGTTGTTTCTTCTGCTGGAAACAACCAGTAACCATTTCCTATCTAGGAAATGCATATTCATCCCCCAAGATTCATTCCGTTGTATGCTCCTTTCTAACATTCACCAGAATAGACATCTACCACCTTTTGCTTTCATCTGTACTATTGAACTTATCATGTGCTATTTCAATTACAGTGCATCTTCTTTATTGTATATTCTGTGCAGAGTTCTTCAAGAGTGATGTCTGTGTTCTATTCACTTTTCCATAATCCCAGTATGTAATGTTTATCCCAGTCATTCTAGTTTTTCCTTCAATTTTACATTTCTTTGTTTGATACAAACATTACTGAATGATTTAAGTACCTGAGGTTGCTCCTGGCAAAGGATCTTCATAATGCATGTTTTATTTCCCACAGCACTGAAAAATACTGAGAACAAGATAGGTATTTGTCTTTTAGATCATTAGATTAAAATGCATTAGTTTTTGTCTCTTGAATAAACAGAAGGATTTCTTAAGAATTATATTTAAAATAAACACTATTTTATATTTTCATTAATGATTGGGGGGGAAGATTCTCACGAAAATCCATCCTTTTGTCTATAACCTTAAATCCTGCAGGGAAGACAGAATTTCTCATTTATAAACATAAATTATGTATCACAAATTCATGTAAAAATAAAGAATTTTAAGGCATGCAGGAAGCTTAGTCAGAATTAAAATATTTTATCTAATGATTTTACCCCTCAGGTGATAATTTAAAACAAATATTATGATACAAATTCTAAAATGCAGAGGAGTTCATTACCGTCTGGGGAGGAACAGAGTTTCATTAAAGTATGTGGATAATATTGATATGGGAAAAATTCTGAACCTAAGCAGTGAACATTCTCTAAACCAAAACTAAATGGATGAACCCAATCAAAGAAATAAAAGTCTGTCACCAAATCCAGAATCTGTCTTAAAATCCAAAACAATTTAAACAAAATGGCAATAGAGTCCATCCATTCTACTCCAAAGCACTGAAACTACTTTCTGATCCAGACAAAGCTGTTCTCAAGTTTCCTCTTGTTCTTTCAGTGCATCCTAGCCCCAACTTGACCATGTCCTTACCCTTAGCTTCATCAGGTATTTTCTTTCTGCAGTCATTTGGAGATGACATACTTAGTGTCTAATAATCCATTTAGGTGCCAGAAAGCTATGACAAACCTAGACAGTGTATTGAAAAGCAGAGACATCACTCTGCTCACAAAGGTCAGCAAAAGTCAAGGCTATGGTTTTCCCAGTGGTCATGTACAGTTGTGAGAGCTGGACCATAAAGACAGAATGCCAAAGAACAGATGCTTTCAAAATGCGGTGCTGGAGAAGACTCCTCAAAGTCCCTTGGACAGCAAGGAGAACAAACCAGTCAATCTTGAGGGAGATCAACCCTGAATATTCACTGGAAGGACTGACGCTGAAGTTGAAGCTCCAGTATTTTGGTTATCTGAGGCAACAGACGACTCATTGGAAAAGTCCCTGATGCTGGGAAAGAATGAGGGCAGAGGGAGAAGAAGGAATCAGAGGATTAGATGACTGGACAGCATCACCAATGCAATGAACATGAACTTGGGCAAACTCCAGGAGATGGTGAGGGACAGGGAGGCCTGGTATGCTGCAGTCCACGGGATCACAAAGAGTTGGACATGACTGGGCAACTGGACAACAACAAGGTGACGATGGAACCATGTATTTTTTTTGAAAAGATGTAATAGAAGGAGTAATGAGCAAAAAAGGAGTCCTAGGAGCACGGGATGAAGGCAACTGTCGTCATGTTTATGCTCTCCTCCAGAAGAAAGATCTGCAAACCACTACACGGCATGCAAAGATCAAGTAGGGGGAAACTCACCTATTTATTGGAACTACAAGTCATTTAATATGCCATTATTTTTCATTATTTTAAAAAAGATGGACAATATCAGATCAGATCAGTCGCTCAGTCGTGTCCGACTCTTTGCGACCCCATGAATCGCAGCACGCCAGGCCTCCCTGTCCATCACCAACTCCCGGAGTTCACTCAGACTCACGTCCATTGAGTCAGTGATGCCATCCAGCCATCTCACCCTCTGTCGTCCCCTTCTCCTCCTGCCCCCAGTCCCTCCCAGCATCAGAGTCTTTTCCAATGAGTCAACTCCTCACATGAGGTGGCCAAAATACTGGAGTTTCAGCTTTAGCATCATTCTTTCCAAAGAAATCCCAGGGCTGATCTCCTTCAGAATGGACTGGTTGGATCTCCTTGCAGTCCAAGGGACTCTCAAGAGTCTTATCCAACACCACAGTTCAAAAGCATCAATTCTTCGGTGCTCAGCCTTCTACACAGTCCAACTCTCACATTCATACATGACCACAGGAAAAACCATAGCCTTGACTAGACGAACCTTTGTTGGCAAAGTAATGTCTCTGCTTCTGAATATGCTACCTAGGTTGGTCATAACTTTCCTTCCAAGGAGTAAGTGTCTTTTAATTTCATGGCTGCACTCACCATCTGCAGTGATTTTGGAGCCCAGAAAAATAAAGTCTGACACTGTTTCCACTGTTTCCCCATCTATTTCCCATGAAGTGATGAGACCAGATGCCGTAATCTTCATTTTCTGAATGTTGAGCTTTAAGCCAACTTTTTCACTCTCCACTTTCACCTTCATCAAGAGGCTTTTTAGTTCCTCTTCACTTTCTGCCATAAGGGTGGTGTCATCTGCATATCTGAGGTTATTGATATTTCTCCTGGCAATCTTGACTCCAGCTTGTGCTTCCTCCAGTCCAGCGTTTCTCATGATATACTCTGCATATAAGTTAAATAAACAGGGTGACAATATACAGCTTTGATGAACTCCTTTTCCTATTTTGAACCAGTCTGTTGTTCCATGTCCAGTTCTAACTGTTGCTTCCTGACCTGCATACAGATTTCTCAAGAGGCAGGTCAGGTCGTCTGGTATTCCCATCTCCTTCAGAATTTTCCACAGTTTATTGTGATCCACACAGTCAAAGGCTTTGGCATAGTCAATAAAGCAGAAATAGATGTTTTTCTAGAACTCTCTTGCTTTTTCCATGATCCAGCGGATGTTGGCAATTTGATTTCTGGTTCCTCTGCCTTTTCTAAAACCAGCTTGAACATCAGGAAGTTCACGGTTCACATATTGCTGAAGCCTGGCTTGGAGAATTTTGAGCATTACTTCACTAGCATGTGAGATGAGTGCAATTGTGCAGTAGTTTGAGCATTCTTTGGCATTGCCTTTCTTTGGGATTGGAATGAAAACTGACCTTTTCCAGTCCTGTGGCCACTGCTGAGTCTTCCAAATTTGCTGGCATATTGAGTGCAGCACTTTCACAGCATCATCTTTCAGGATTTAGAAACAATTCAGATTGTCCATATGGTTGGGAAAAACATCCCAAGGAGAAATTCCACCATTCTTTCAGAAGTTTGTCCACAACTACAGGTGCAGAGGAGACACTCTTCAACATGGTGAGCTGGAAAATAGATATCCTATCTTTAGAATTGTGTGTGTGTGTGAATATTAGAGCTTCACTCTCTTTCCTTTGTAAATATTTGCCTGATTACACATCTTCCACCCTTTTAAATTATTTTGAGCTAGCTTTCCACCTTTTGCAATTTAGTAAGCATACTTTTCATCTGTTTTTGAATGTTACTATGGAAAGTTCCCACTAATTAGATAAATTAATTATATAATTAAATATATATTTCTCAGTTTTTTTTCATTTAACAACATGTTTTCAAACAATTTTGAAATCTCCACAATGAAAATATAACATCCTCTCATAAATTATTCATAGGTTGATAAGAAATTCTTGAGCTCTGAGAATGGAGTGGTTTTATAGTCACATTAGTCTATTAACAATCTTATTATTTTCATATACTTCACTATCACTAGAGAGATGGCTGAAATCTAAGTATGACTAGTGGTTCATAGCCTAATGCTGGCTCAAAATCATGTTTAGATTTTCTTTCAAGAGATCCACTTCCTGGAATTTAAAATTTACTGCCTAGGGACAGTAGTTTGATGACTGACATGTTCCATGTAAAAATGTAGAGAATGAATAATTATATTAAATGAACTTTCTTTGCCAAAGACATAAATAGCCCAAGGATAACATTTCTTAAGCTATTTTCTGCTTCTGAATTATTAGAAATTCTGTAGTACTGCAGATTGCAACTTGGACTCTTTGCCACAAATCTTTAAAAACAAAGTGTTTGTCTTCGCTCTGGTGACAGTTGAATGAATATGAAAGAGAAAATGCAATTATATTTTGCAAATTCAAGGAAGAAAATGCTCAGAAAAGCTTTCCATTTAGACTAATTAAGTAGAAGTAATTATGGCTGTTTCAAGTTCTACTAACAGCTAACTTAGGTAACGTTGGATAATATAATTTTGCATTCAAGTTTATGCCACGGGCACAGGCTAAAGTGACTAAACTTTATTGGATTGTGGATTAAAATTAATGATCTACATTTTTTTCAGGAACTGTTTTCAGTGTTTCTGCATATATTGTGACCAAGAAGATTTCCAAGTCCCCTTGACTAAATCTTAGCTTTCTTCCTGGTTACAGGTTCCTGACCTCCTCTTTCTTAGAGAATTTACTTTAGAAAACCTGTAATTGCAAGTTCTTTCCCTTACCTTTGGAGATACAAATCTTACTCCAGCCTCTACTCAGTTTGACAACCCAGGAATGTCTTTCTAAAGGACTTGGGAGCCACTCATTCAGGATCTAATCATTTAAGGAGATAATGCTCTGATTTCACAGTCCCTTCTGGTTTGTCCAGTAATCATGTACGGATGTGAGAGTTGGACCATAAAGAAAGCTGAGCGCCAAAGAACTGAAATGTGGGGTTGGAGAAGACTCTTGAGAGTCCCTTGGACTGCAAGGAGATCAAACCAGTCATTCCTAAAAGAAATTGTCCTGAATATACGTTTTCAGGACTGATTCTGAAGCTCCAATACTTTGGCCAACTGATGCAAATAACTGACCCATTAGAAAAGACACTGATGCTGGGAAAGATTGAAGACAGGAGGAGAAGGGGATGACAGAGGATGAGATGGTCAGATGGTATCACCAACTTGATGGACAGGAGTTTGAACAAGCTCCGGGAGTTGGTGATGGACAGGGAGGCCTGGCATACTGCAGTCCAGGAGGTTGCAGAGTTGGACATGACTCAGTGGCTTAACTGAACTGAGGAGGGTAGCAGCTTATAAGGTACAATTAGCAAGCAGCGATGGCCTATTTGCAATGACCAAGTCTTCCCTAAGGGCCCTAATAGTTAGTTAGCTCACCCCAGGGTTTATAAATCATCTAGCTTTTTCTTTCGGAGAAGGAAATAGCAACAATCTCTCTCCTCTGTTGCGATAGTTTTGAATTAAGAATCCTTTGCCTGTTAAACTCTCAAATTTAATGATTTTTTTAATTAACGTACTCTATTTTTTTGAAAAGTACTGGGTTTACAGAAAAATTGAGTAGGTTGTATTTAATGTTCACATCTACCCCTTACCTTAACATACAGTTTCCCTAAATATCAATGTATTATAGAACTGTGGTACAATTGTTAGAAATAATTAACCAGCATCAATATATTATTATTGACTAAAATCAGTAGTTCACATTAAGGTTTGTTTTTGTGTTTTACAGTTATTTGGGCTTCAATAAATGCATAATCGTATATGCTTACCATTATATTATCACAAATAATTGTTCCTAACAATTTAAAGCTTAGTCTTTATTTGCCCTCAATTTAAGAAATTATATTAGCATGTATACACTACAAGTCAGTAACAACACTAAAAATTACAATTTTCATCAACCCTGACTTTGCTCTCTATTACAATTTCATCAATAAAGGAATATGTGAACTAAATATAGGCCTAGATCAGGAATGACTACAGATACTTCCTTCAGTTCAGTTCAGTTCAGTCTCTCAGTCATGTCCGACTCCTTGCGACCCCATGAATTGCAGCACACCAGGCCTCCCTGTCCATCACCAACTCCCGGAGTTCACTCAAACTCCTGTCCATCGAGTCGGTGATGCCATCCAGCCATTTCATCTTCTGCCGTCCCCTTTTCCTCCTGACCCCAATCCCTCCCAGCATCAGGGTCTTTTCCAATGAGTCAACTCTTCGCATGAGGTGGCCAAAGTACTGGAGTTTCAGCTTTAGCATCAGTCCTTCCAATGAACAGATACTTCTTTACGCTACGTTCATTGTTCGTGTGAACTCACTTTGATCAGATGTCTGTCCTCCTATAAGCCTATGTATGTTTATGTTTATATGTTATAGTTCTGCCCACCAGCTATGATGCATACACACGCTGTAACCATAAGCTATTCTCATTCCTTAAAATGGAAATATTCCTGCTATGAGTCTGTTACTGGCTATATGGACAAGAAGATGTTAAAAATTACTCTCTGATCCTGAGATATCAGACAAATCACATATCTGATACTCTTCATTAAAATTGTTATTTGTGACAAGTTCATTTTTATAATCTTGAAGCAAGCATATGGCATGTTATCCAAATAAAAAGCAACTAATTAAGTTGTAGACATCTGAACCTTAAAGAAGCTGATATTTTCCTAATTGCTCTTACATATTCAGCTAAGGTCACACAATATTGGACTCTATTTTTTTTATTATATTGCCTCAATTCACATACTAAGATCTATTACGAGTTAAGATATACATATTTTCCCATTTCTTATTTTTCTTATAATCCATTACAATATATATTTACTAAGATGAAAAATATATAGACATGAAAAAATTTTTAAAGTATCAGAGGTCAAGAATTCATATATACAAGAATATATATTTTTACATTTCAAGTTGTGGCTGTTAATGTTTTATATCATATAAATAATTTTATTTATAAATAGCCAGAACAATAATAAAAATATAGAAACAAAAGTTATTAGGAGTTTGTATTTGTTATTGTCTTTCAGCACATGTATTTTTAAAAAATGTGGTTTATTATCTTGAAAGTGATGATTTTTAAGAAATGAAAATATTTTCTACATTACCCTTTTCCAGGTATAGTACTATTTTAATATTATTTGTAAAATCATTTGTTAAATACTGATATCTGAGAACACAGCTTTACATTTCAATTTAAATATATTGCCTAGTGCCTTAATAATAAGCTCTTGAGATTTTTGAGTTTCAGTTCTATAGGTATCATGTCCATGCTATACTGGATGGAAGAATCCCTGTGGAATACCAGAGAGGCATTACCAGCATCAATCCAATAGAGGTGTGGGTGGTATATATGCTTTGTTATTTTAAGCACTGCAGGATTCGGTGCACAAAGAAAGTTTTGACATTAAAATATTGGTTGAGAGCAATACTTCAAAAAAGCTCAATGGAAGCAACCCTTTGTTCTGAAGTGAATTGCATGGAAAACAACAGGTTTATTGAAAACACACTCACAGTGTCCACACTTCAGGATCAATGTTTTATTATTATAGCTTTACACCAGTTTAGGTTTGGCTTCTGTATGGTCTTTATCGCCTATATTTGAATAGAAATCTAATGTCAAACCTGGATCAAGTTTTACATTTAAGTACTTTACATTTAAACACACTGTTTAGTATCAGTGTGCCCTTCAATTTCCAGGAACTCTGTTACCTAAAGTGTTGATAGGTCATGGGAGCCAGGACAAAACAAGAACGCAACTAACAGAAGGTTCTGAGTCTTACGCGGACTTCTAAAGAGGGCTGGCCGGAGTCCGGTGCTATGGAAGGGCCGCGCGTTATTTTACCTAAGACTGAAGAGCTTGGATGCCTAACATAAAAAGAGATAAATCCAGCTCCATGAAGAGCAAGATATCCGGTCAGACCCATGACGGGCTCACACACACACACACACACACACACACACACACACACAGAATGCAGAAGCAGGAATGTTACATGAAGAAAAGAAGCTGTAGAGCAAGAGAAGTCAAGTTGCAATATATTTTTCCTTGGAGATTTTTTTTAAGAAATAACTTTAGGAAATGAAATTTGAACTATTTTATAAAAGTTATTGTAAAAAAATCTTCAGAACACACGAGATTACTATGGGGCTTCCCTGGTGGCTCAAATGGAAAAGAATCTGCCTGCAATGTGGGAGACCTGGATTTGATCCCTGGGTCAGGAAGATCCCCTGGAGAAGGGAAAGGCTACCCACTCCAGTGTTCTTGCCTGGATAATTCCATGGACAGAGGAGCCTGGCGGGCTATAGTTCATGGGGTCGCAAAGAGTCCTACCCAACTGAGCGACTTCACTTTCACTTTCTTTCATAAAATGTATTGTAAAACTACAACATTTTATATTTATTTTACCATAACCTTTTCAATGGTTTTTAGGAATGTACAGTCTGGATTGAAAAGCTTTAATATTTAAGTGTCAATTCCAAGACTTTGTTTCCTGCATCACCACCTCCCAAGAAAATTCCATCAGACTACCTGATTTTCTCAGTATTTCCACAGATGTCATACCCCTAAGCTTTCTCACCAAGCCAAACATTCTTTCTCTCCTGTCCTTTCTTCTGATAAAACTCTAGTCATCTTTTTTGAGGAACATCATTTTCATGAAAAGCCCTGTTCACCTGAAAGACTGCAGTATCTCTCTATTACCAGGCTCATGATAGGCAGGGGATAAATGCCTATTGAATTAATGAATCTATTTAGTCCATGGATTTTTTTCACACTGCAGAGGACTTAAAACATTGCATTCTGATTTCAAGTATATATTTATAGTTGTCCCCAATGTATGTAAATTCTGAGGGCTGAGACTGAGGCATATATCTGTTTCCTCCATGTTTATCAATGCTTAAGACATTAAGGCACTTATTCTCAACAAATTTAGTTTATGACAACTGGCGTTTCATTTAAAAGTCAAAAGTTTATGACAACTGACATTTCATTTAAAAGTCAACATTTCCATGTCCAGCATCTTTGATAACAGACTTACACATAACAAATAATCTTTAATTTATATGTTGTTCTAGAAATCTGTGAACTTTTATCATAACTATTTGACTTCAAGTTAGAAAAATTGATATATGTTTTAAAATAGTTAATAATTAAGCTAATAAGTAATTAGAATAGATCTCTGTTCTTCCTTTCTACTCTTAAAATTTTGAAAATTGAAGGTAAATAATTCAGTTGGTACAATTATCTTATACCCAAATCCCTGTGAAAATAATAACTGTTATTGACCTATGTAGTATTTTTAACAAGTCAATGATAAAATGAATTAACCTGAAGTGTTGATCAGTACTTCATCATTATTGGCTGAACATTTTATTAAAATTATATTTTTTAAAAAATAAAATTAAATTGGAATGTTCTATATATTATCTATCAACTTATCTATCTATCACCTATCACGTAATGTGCGTTTACACCTAAATGTTTAACTTACATGCTTAAAACATAGACTATAAAGGGAAAAAAAAGAAAACTTAGTTTCTCTCAATATCAATCTCATCAACAAATGATGTAGTTTCCATATTTCTTGATAATCTCCATGAGACTATATCTATTCTATCATATAGACTATAATGCACTGTATCTTTTTTATTTTCCATGAGTTTATCACATATTGTATTTCCTAGGGTATCTGTTTCTTCACAACATCTTGCAGGTATATCAAAGCAAACACATCAAGTTTTCATTATAAATTACTCAATATGAAAAAATTATATGCTTATTTTTCAACTTCAGTCTTTGGGTCAGTGAAATATTTAATTTGCATCAAATTAAACAGTTTACTATTAAAATTTGTGCTGCATTTCTCTGAAGTATTTATAATTCAACATTTGACACAATGCATTGTTTATTCTCCCTTTTGATTCCACAAATGCCTACTTTTTGTATTATTCTATTTAATGCATTCTTGAAATTTCATTTCTTTTATATATTTTTGTATGTATTACTTTTAGTTCACTGCCTACATCCCTATCTTTTGTTTATATATATCTTTAAAGCTCCATATTACTGCATATCCTGTTGATATGTCTTTGACAATAGGTGTATTTAATTATTTGCAAGGTGACAAGTTTGAGCAATATAAGATATTTTAATACTTTCCACATTTCATCTGAACAATTAGTGTAAATCTTATTTTCCTATATAATCCATCTTAAGCCAATATTTAGATCAGTGATAGATTTAAACTCTCTTGACATACTGAAGCAAAAGCATCAAATTTTCAATATAGACAAATCAATACCAGAAGAAAAGAAATATTCAAACATTGATCAATATAAGTACTTGAAAAATTCAGTCTTGAATTAGAACTGAAGCAAATCATCGCTTGACAAAATATTAAAAAGTAAGCAAAAAGGACACTAGCAAATAGAAGATGACATACAAATAATAAAATATAAAGCTTTTTCTCCAATTAATTAAACAATTACCTCATTCCATCACTTAAAAGGCAAGTATGAGAATGGCATAAAAATTTGCAAATGAAGCAACCAACAAGGGATTAATTTTTAAAATATACAAACAGCTCATGAAACTCAATATCAAAGAATCAAATAATCCAAAGGACACATAGAGATGACCGAAAAGCACATGAAAAGATGCTCAAAGTCAGAGAAATGCAAATCAGCTACAATGAGTTATCACCTCACACCAGTCAGAATGATCATGATCAAAAAATCTATAAAAAGTAAATACCAGAGAGGGCGTGGATAAAGGGAACTGTCCCACACTGTTGGTGGGCAATTAAATTGGTGCAGCCACTATGGAGGACAGAAGGGAGCTTCCTTTAAAAAATAAAAATAGGCCTACGATACGACCCTGAAATCCTACTCCTTGGCATATACCTGGAAAAAACCATAATTGATACTCATATCAATGTTCATCCAATATTCATTGTGGCACTATTTACAACATTCAGGACATAGAAGCAACCTAAATTTTTATCAACAGAAAAATGGATAAAGAAAATGTGGTATATATGTACAGTGGAATATCATTATTATTTATACAGTAAATAGTGTCCAAGTCTTTAGATACCCCATGGACTGAAGCCCACCAGATTCCTCTGTCCACAGGATTTCCCAGGCGAGAATACTGGAGTGGGGTGACATTTCCTTCGCAAAGGGATCTTCCAGACCCAGGGATTGAACCCACACCTCTGCTTTGACAGATGAATTCTTTACCACTGAACCACCAGGGAAATCCCTAATGGAATATTACTCAGCCATAAAGAAGAACAAAATAGTGCCATTTGCAGCGGCAGGATTGGACCTAGAGATTGCCATACTGAGTGAAGTAAGTAAGATGTAAAAAGACAAATATCTCATGATGTTGCTTAAAAGTGGAATCTAAAAAATTGATACAAGTGAACTTATTTACGAAACAGAAGCAAAATCACAGATGCAGAAAACAAGCTTATGGTTACCAGAGGATAAATAGGTTTGTGGTTTAGTCTCTAAGTGATGTCCTATTCTTTAAATCCCATGGGCTGCTAGGCTTCTTTGTCCATGGGATTTTCCAGGCAACAATACTGGAGTGGGTTGCCATTGCCTTCTCCAGGGGATCTTCCCAACCCAGGGATCGAACCTGGGTGTCCTGCATTGCAGACAGATTGTTTACTGACTGAGCTATCAAGGAAGTCTGGGAAGGATAAATCAGGAGGTTGGGATTGACATATACACACTATATGTAATGATAGATATATGCATGATGGATAATTAATAAGATAGATACGTATGACAGATGATTAATGCTGTACAGCATAGGAAACTTTATTCAGCTCTCTGTGATGCCTGTACAGGCAAAGAGTCTTCAAAGAGTATATATTTGTTTATGTATAACTGATTCACTTTGCTATATACCTCAAACTAACACTTTATAAATCAACTGTATTCCAATAATTTTTTTTAATGCCTGTCATCTACACACAAGTACCAAACTAGTTCAGACTCCAAGACCAAAATAAGAACTAGGGATTTAATTTGAATAATATAATAAAATAAACCCAAAAGTACATCTTTATTAATAATAAAATGAGAGTTTTTGTATGTCATTTTTGTAAGTTCTTTTCCTTGGATAAAAATGGCCATGTACACCCTACTTTTGAATCTGTAATCCATGATTATTTACGGTGGTCATTCCTTTGGATAACTTTTTTTTTTCTTTCTTCTAAAAATTCCAACTTATTCAAGAATAAGCAAAATGACACATTACAAGAACTCCGTTTTTAATTAAACAACTTAATATCTTTTTCCTGGGTTTCTCTGATGGCTCAGTGGTAAAAAATCCACTTGGCAATGCAGGAGGCAAGGGTTCAATCCCTGAGTGGGGAATATCCCCTGGAAAAGGAAATAGCAACCCACTCTAGTATTCTTGGCTGGAGAATCCCATGGACAGAGCCTGGTATTATACAGTCCATAGGGTTGCGAAAGAGTCAAACATGAATTAGCAACTAACCTTATCCAGGATTGAATTAGTATTTTGTATTTCTTTTATTTTTTACATTTCAAAACTCTTTTGTTTTAACTGTCAGGTCTTTTATTCTTTTTGTGCTTGTAAATAGACAAGGCATGAAGAGCCTCTTGCAGTCAATTTTTAAACAACTGTGACCCCCCCCCACTTGTTGAGTGTGACCTCCCCCCACTTGTTGAGTGAAATAAATTGAAAGAATGCTATTAGTTCTTGGTTAAACCTTAATTGAGATTGTTAGTATTCCTAAAATTGACTTGAAGCTAATCTGAATCAGTACCTTTGCTAATATATATTTAATTGAGTATTTAAATATATATGTATTAATGCTGAACAATGACCTGAATTACTTTCATGTGTGCTTATGTTTCTCTCCTTTCACTTCCTTTTTTAAAAATTAATTTATTTTTCATTGAAGGATAATTGCTTTACAGAATTTTCTGTTTTCTGTCAAACCTCAACATGAATCAGCCATAGGTACACATTCATCCCCTCCCTCTTGAACCTCCCTCCCTCCCCCTCCCCATCCCACCCCTCTAGGTGATGCAGAGCCCCTGTTTGAGTTTTCTGAGACATACAGCAAATTCCTGTTGCCTATCTATTTTACATATGATAATGTAAGTTTCCATGTTACTCTTTCCACACATCTCACCCTCTCCTCCCCTCTCCCATGTCCATAAGTCTATTCTCTATGTCTGTTTCTCCACTCTTGCCCTGTAAATAAATTATTCAGTGCCATATTCCAAGATTCTGGATATATGTGTTAGAATACAAAATTTCTCTTTCTCTTTCTCACTCACTTCACTCTGTATAATAGGTTCTAGGTTCATCAACTTCATTAGAACTGACTCAAATGTGTTCCTATTTTATGACTGAGTAATGTTCCATTGTGTATATATACCACAACTTCTTTATCCATTCATCTGTTGATGGACATCTAGGTTGATTCCATGTTCTAGCTGTTGTAAATAGTGCTGCAGTGAACGATGGGATACATGTGTCTCTTTCAGGTTTGGTTTCCTCAGGGTACATGCCTAGGACTGGGATTGCTGGGTCATGTGATGGTTTTATTCCTAGTTTTTAAGGAATCCCCATACCGTCTTCCACAGTGGCTGTATCAGTTTACATTCCCACCAACAGTGCAAGGGTGTTCCCTTTCCTCCACACCCTTTCCAGAATGTATTGTTTGTAGACTTTTTGATAAGGACCTTTCTAACAGGTGTGAGGTGATACCTCACTGCAGTTTTGACTTGCATTTCTCTAATAATGAGCGATGTTGAGCACCTCTTCATGTGTTTGTCAGCCATCTCTATGTCTTCTTTGGAGAAATGTCTGTTTAGGTCTTTTCCCCACTTTTTGATTGGGTTTTTTGTTTTCTGGTATTGAGTTGTATGAGCTGCTTGTATATTTGGGACATTAATCCTTTGTCAGTTGTTTCATTTGCTGTTATTTTCTCCCCTTCTGAGGGTTGTCTTTTCTCCTTGCTTATCGTTTCCTTTGCTGTGCAAAAGCTTTTAAGTTTAATCAGGTCCCACTTGTTTACTTTTATTTCTGTTACTCTAGGAGGTGGGTCATAGAGGATCTTGCTTTATGTCATTGAGTGCTCTGCCTATGTTTTCCTCTATGGATTTTATAGTTTCTGGTCTTACATTTAGGTCTTTAATCCATTTTGAGTTTATCTTTGTGTATGGTGTTAGAAGTGTTCTAATTTCATTCTTTTACAGGTTGCTGTCCAGTTTTCCCAGCACCATTTATTGAAGAGGCTGTCTTTGTGCCATTGTATATTCTTGCCTCCTTTGTCAAATATAAGGTACCCATAGGTGCATGGGTTTATTTCTGGGCTTTCTATCTTGTCCCTTTGGTCTATATTTCTGTTTTTGTGCCAGTACTGTACTGTCTTGATGACTATACCTTTGTAGTATAACCTGAAGTCAGGAAGCTTGATTCCTCCAACTCCATTCTTCTTTCTCAAGACTGCATTAGCTATTCAGGGTCTTTTGTGTTTCCATATGAATTGTGAAATTTTTTGTTCTACTTCTGTGAAAAATGCCATTGGAAATTTGATAGGGATTGCATTAAATCTGTAGATTGCATTTGGTAGTATAGTCATTTTCACAATATTGATTCTTCCTGCCCAGGAACATGGAATATCTCTCCATCTGTTTATGTCATCTTTGATTTCTCTCATTAGTGTCTTATAATTTTCTGTCACTTCATTTAGATTTTCTTTTCCACAAGTTGAACTTGTTCTTCAGTAAATATTTAATTCAAATTTTAAATACTTAATTTAAATATTAAATTCCATAGAGTCAGTGATGCCATCCAACAATCTCATCCTCTGTCATCCCCTTCTCCTGCCTTCAATCTTTCCCAGCATCAGGGTCTTTCTAATGAGCCAGTTCTTCACATCAGGTGGCCAAAGTAATGGAATTTCAGCTTCAGCATCAGTCCTTCCAATTAATATTCAGGATTAATTTATTTTAGGATGGACTGGTTGGATCTCCTTGCAGTCCAAGGGACTCTCAAGAGTCTTCTCCAACATCGCAGCTCAAAAGCATCAGTTCTTCAGGGTTCAGGCTTCTTTATGGTCCAACTCTCACATCCATACATGACATCCATACATATGGAAAAACCATAGCTTTGATTAGATATACCTTTGTCAGCAAAGTAATGTCTCTTCTTTTTAATACTTCTTTTAGTTTGGTCATAACTTTTCTTCCAAGGAGCAAACGTCTCCTAATTTCTTAATGGCTTAATTTCTTAATTAATTTCTTAATGGCTGTAGTCACCATCTGCAGTCATTTTGAAGGCCAAGAAAATAAAGTTTGTCACTGTTTTGAATGTTTTCCCCGTCTATTTTCCATGAAGTGATGGGACCATATATCATGATCTTAGTTTTTTGAATATTGAGTTTTAAGCCAGCTTTTTCACTCTCCTCTTTCAACTTCATCAAGACTCTCTTTAGTTTCTTTTTGCTTTCTGCCATAAGGGTGGTGTCATCCACGTATCTGAAATTATTGATATGCACACATTTAAAACTACTTAAAGTGTTGATATTTATTGGTAAATTATCTTTTATTCAAAAAGCAATGTAACTCACTATTTTATACCATGTAGGAATCACCCAATTTTTTGATGCTGCTAATTTTTAAGGCTTCCCTGGTGGCTCAGAGGTTAAAGCATCTGCCTGCAATGTGGGAGACCTGGGTTCAATCCCTGGGTTGGAAGATCCCCTGGAGAAGGAAATGGCAACCCACTCCAGTATTCTTGCCTGGAGAATCCCATGGACGGAGGAGCCTGGTGGGCTATAGTCCATGGGGTCACAAAGAGTCAGACATGACTGAGCGACTTCACTTCTATTTTCAAGGCATATTTTCTGTTTACAATTTACAACTTGATAGAATGTAATAACCATTTTGGTTTACCGTATAGAATACATTGTGACTAGGAGACTGTTGGCAATACTTTTGATAATTGCCTAAAACTCTGATAACAAAACTTTTGAATTAATAGCTAAAAGAGCAAAGCTGTTGAATATTTGTATCTCTAAGAGATAATTGTTTCCTTGGTGTTTTTGTCCCTCCTACAGATTTGGAAACACCAGAAATGTTTGGAAATAAATATGAATGTTTGTTAACAAAATAGCTACTTGACTTTGTTACTATATTAATGTCAATGAGTGGCTTGTGCTTTGGTGTTGAATTTGATGTGTCCGACTCTTTTTGTAAAAGCGGTTAGGAACAATCATAGGTTTACATGTATTTAAAGGAATTAAGGTTCTGGAAATTTATCTTCTCTGAAATAGATTCTATATTAAACCCCCGCAGAGAAGGTCCCAGGCCAGGACAGGCCTGGAGCCCAGGCTGAGGCAGAAGGTCGGCGTCCCCTGGAAGCAGATGCTGGACGCGCTAGATCCAGATTCGCCAGGATGCACACGCACTGCCTGCCAGGCTGGTCCTGGCTCTGGCGGGCATCATGTCGGCCCCTTGGCAGTCTGAGTCCTGCCCCCTGCCGAGAAGGTCACCCGGAGCCCCGGCCCCGCTCAGCCACATAGAGGATGCCCACCCGCCTCCGAGGAAACAGGCGCATCAGGCGCGGCGCGGCCAGGGCGAGGCTGGACCCCCAGGCACAAGGGGTCAACGGACAGGAGGCCCTGGGGGGCGCAGCCAAGGCGAGGACAGCGCCTCCACGGCCGAGACAAGAGCCCGAAGGCTGATGGCGTAAACTGGGCACCACCTGCAATTCGTCTCTGTGCCGACTGGTTTCTCCGAGGGGCGGCCTGCTCCCCACGCCTCCTCCGGCCTGCCAGCTGCGGGAGCTCAGTGGGAGCCACCCCACCCTGCAGGCCCTGCCAGCGCCCCGCAGCCAGGGAGGGCGGGCATGGCCTCACCGCTGCCCCAAGTCCAGTAGGGTCTTAAGGACACATAATGCGGCCATTATGGACTTAGGGAGGAGTGGGCTTTTTGGTGCAATAGTTGTGCTTTTTGTTTTTAGGAAGTTTTACAATCTAGTCATGAAAACGCAATAGCCTGGAGGCAAGAGACACATTTCTTAATAATATATTAAGGCTCCTCACTCTCCTGGGTCTAAGAGCAGTAGTATGACAACACCAAATCCTCATCTTCTATAATGTGAAGGACTAAAGCGACAGTTAAAGCTAAAAAGGAAATAAATAGATAATAATTGGTGGCTTTTCTTAATTATAAGTGGAGAAGTGCATTTTGGATTTTTATCTTATTTTTGAAGGGACAAAAATAAAATGATTCTCAGACAGATTGTGAATCTGTATTTTGAAAAGGAAGAACAGATTATAAAAGTAACTGAAAGTTCATACCAAAGATTCAGTTCAGTTCAGTCTCTCAGTAGTGTCCAACTCTCTGCGACCCCATGAATCGCAGCAGGCCAGGCCTCCCTGTCCATCACCATCTCCCGGAGTTCACTCAGACTCACGTCCATCGAGTCAGTGATGCCATCCAGCCATCTCATCCTCTGTCGTCCCCTTCTCCTCCTGCCCCTAATCCCTCCCAGCATCAGAGTCTTTTCCAATGAGTCAACTCTTCGCATGAGGTGGCCAGAGTACTGGAGTTTCAGCTTTAGCATCATTCCTTCCAAAGAAATCCCAGGGCTGATTAAAGGATCCTTATTTCAGAAACAATTGAAATATGTTCAGATTGCATCATGTCCAAATGGAAGATAACTCTAGCAACTGCAAAATAATAAATAGTAGTTAATAATCAAGGGATGTATGAGAGGTAAGAAAACAGGAGAGACAAACAAAGTGCACATTTGTAATAAGCTGTACAGAAGTGTATGCTTACTTTAGGAGTAATACAGACTCTAACTGAGATGGAACTTTTAATGTAATCTGAATGAGTTAGGGGAAATCTCAGGATAAAGTAGAAGGTATAAAACGGATAAGATGTATCATAGTTTAAAAGGTATTTTGTTATTCAAAAAGGTCATTTTATTTGTGAAACATTCATGCAAGTGGTCTTCTCAGTCTCTTTCTTAGTTTTTCTGCTCCATAAAATCTCTGCCATTTTTGATACTACTGTTTATTCCAGTCTCTTAAAGCTCATCTGGCTTTGGTAAGAATATATTATTTTGTACTTTTCTCACTTTTTTGCCAACTTTAATCTTGTTTTCATTACTAGACTCTAAATGGCCTGTTTTTATTTTGTTTACTTCTTTATACATTTCTTGCTTCGGTGAGCTCATCCTTTTTCTTTTTTAATGGTCATCACTCCTAGGCAGATGACTCTCGTATGTACATTTAAAGCCTGACTAAAATCCCTGGTACACAGAGAAGTGTTCGGTAATATTGTAGAATAAATAAAAATTTTAATGAATACAAATATGCTAAATCTATGGGCATTAGGGTTAATTCAAAAATAGCATTTGATTCCATAGGTAGAATTGATTTTGAGTGAATAATTTTCTTCCTATTCCAAAAGCTTGTATTTAAAATGAACATATTATTATCTGTAACTTTACATTTGTCAACATTAATTCCTTGATTTTGAGGGGGTGATTATTATAAAAATCAGTTTGATCCATAATTAATTATTACTGGAAAATGAGTAATAAAAAGAACATAGATAATTCCCATTGAGTGTTATCAGACTAAATTTTTCATTTCCATTGCTTAAATTATCTGATGCATACAAAAAGCTGAAAGATAAGTATTTCTAATTTCATTTTTTTAATATGTGAAAACCAAATACTTAAAGAAGAATTACTTGTAAAAAGTGTAAACTTTTTAAGTGACAAAGACAAGGATAAAGGCTACTCTTAATTTTCATTTTTAGCTATACCATACTGCTTCCTCCAAGCTAAAATGATCAAGTTTTGAAAAGGATATTGCATGAATAATGTACTAATTATCATTTTAAACTGTGAAATTTAATTACCTAATGTAATTAAAGGCATACATTAATTTGGCCAATTCTTATTCTTGTAATTAATGGCAAATTAGATATTTAATGTATAATTATCTGAAAATTATTAACCTCATTCTTCAATGTCTTTTCTTTTAGGAAAATCTCTGAATATTGATTAACCAAACATATCAGTAAAACCTGCAACAGAAAATAAAAATACAATAATATTCCTTTTATAAAAAACCTTTTATAATAAATATAAAATTTATGTTTAGAGATCTTGAAGCTGCTAAAAAGGAATGCATTCATCAGGATAGATTAATATCTATAATATACAATTGTAACTTCACAGTTGCTTCACTAATGTTACAAGGAAGTTTACAAAGAATCTCAGCTTATTGCAGTCAAGGACAATATACATCTTTGGGCACCATCAGCTTTTACACAGCCTCTAAGTTTAACTATAAAGTGGAAGAGACAATAGCAGAATCCCATGGACACAGGAGCCTGGCAGGGTGCAGTCCATAGGATTTGCAAAGAGTAAGACACAAATGAAGCGACTTAGCATTCATGCATTCAGCAGTCCAGGAATCAGAGGAAGAAATGGGGTTCATCAAGCCCCAGCAGTCTCTGCATGTCTACTCTGGGGCAACCACATATACACCTCACTTTTTCCTCCCTCTATAGAGTGGATCCACCCCTCCACAAGGGAGAAAACCTACAATACCGCCATCTAGTATGTGGAATTGGGAGAAGGTAGTGGCACCCCGCTCCAGTGTTCTTGCCTGGAGAATCCCAGCGACGGGGGAGCCTGGTGGGCTGCCATCTATGGGGTCGCACAGAGTCGGACACTTATTGAAGCGACTTAGCAGCAGCAGTATCTGGAATTAGCCATGGTCCAGAGTCTTTAAGAGAATGTGCAATATTTTCTGCTACTAAGTCAGAACATGATTCTTCTTGGTCTGATCAACCTGTTATCTAAAGTGCCCTCATTTATACTCACTAATACACTGTATTATGATAGAATAGGACAACTAATAAAGAACTTAGAGAGAAGGCATTGGGAAGGTCTTCAGCAGCTCGGTAGAGGTGCCAGGGTCTTGAGGGGTTAGCCCTGGGTCCCTGCACTGGCAGTGGGGGTATTCTCTGTATAGCTCTTTTTCTAATCTTTAAAAGGATTTTTTCCCATTTTTTCATGAACCCTAACAATGACATTTGGAAGAGGAGTGAGTCTTCTTTGACCACATCTGAAATGATTCTTGGATGATGTAGATTTAAAAAAAAGTCAGAATTTTAGCAACTGGACTCATAGTTCCTTTGAGAATATAATTCCTCCCTGTTGCATAACTTAACAGGCTTCTGATCTATTCTCAATGAATTCTTGGTGCCGATAACAATACATAAACACTCTTATAGCCATAATCCCTAAATCTGAATTACTTCTTTGCATCCTTGCCCAGAATTTATCTCTATTAACTTAATAGTTGCTAGCTTGAGGCTTTAGTGTTCAAACAGGAAACTTAAAAAGTGGATTTTAATATGCTTTTGCTGTTTTCTTAAATATTTTTCCCTTTTCTTCGCTTAAAGCATACACATTTTTAAGACTTCGATGCCACTAGCCCTAGACTACTTTCTGCTCCGGTTTCCTTTCTCTTTCTTATTGCACCATTCATAACAGTCTCTGAACTTACTTCCCTCTTGCCAGATATAGCTAACAATTGTCAACGCAGGCTGAGATTTTAATTCTTTTCAACCACTTCCCCTGGAGCTACTGGGAAGACTTTTTTTCCCATGCTATTGGAGGTTTTGAGCCATGAAAAATTTCACCCCATGTAACATGAATGATCAGTTTTCTAGCTTTAAAAATCAGTTTCTTCTCTGTCCAATATCTGATCACAAAGTCAATATCATAGTCAACATTTTTGTTACAGTGGGATCCTACTCCTGGTATCAACACCAGCAGCATTAAAAATGTTTAAAACAACCCCCAAATCTCAATGCATTAACCCAGTCCACTTGCTCCTGAGACAAACCCCTGTGACTGGCAGGGGAGCTGTGCTCCTGCAGCCATTCAGCTGTATCAGCTCCTCTGTCCTGCGGGGCCACGTCATCAGTACATGCCACTCAAGATCGTTATGGAATGTGAAGACAGAAAGGGAGGAGTGGTGCAGAGTGGGCTTTCAGGGGCCAGGTCTGCATTCACCTTTGCCAGGATTTCTCTGGCTACTACTCATTTCTATGCCCTTGATCTTATTCAGGCAGGATGGGCAACACAACTGATCTTTGTGCACTGGGCCAAAAGGGGGAACGGTCACTTCCAGGGCGTGACAGCAGACATTTTTGCGAAGGAACCTGAGAATATGTTTCACGTTAGTCATACAAAAGCCCCTTGGAAACTTCAATACATAAACTAAAAATAAGCAAAATCAGTGACTTTGTGCTACAGGTTGTTCCTGACTACCTGTATAAGCGTCTTCATTTAGAGTTTGTGTAAAGGAAGCGCCCTTCCCAGCTTGCACTTTCTTGCTCTGGCATTCTCTAGGACTGTTCTCCTTCCAGCGTTACCTGTGTGACCTGCATCTGGGGTTACTTATCCGAGTAAAAGGCACAACCACCCACTCACATGCCCGAGAGAAAATCAGTGCTTCTTAGCTCCTTCTGCTTGTGTATGCCAACACTTATTGATGACCAGGTCACTTTTATTCTCCTCACTAACAGTTCTTGAAATGAGTGATGTTTCTTATCCTCTCAGCTATATACTCCTGACTTGTCCCTGTGACTTCAGCTTCCATTCCTTAGCAAATAATCAAATAGGATCACAAGGCTCCTCAAATTGCTTCTGTTGACATCAAGATAAATATACAACTCAGCACAGCTTTCACCTCATCGTTCTGTGTCCGAACCCCAGTGCCTTCTTCCTTATTTATTATCACTCCTCAAATTATGTGCCAACCTCTGGCTATTGCTCCCGGAGGCTGACTTTTCTTTCTCTCTTTCTTTTTATGCCCAGAGAGCAATTTGTTTGCCCATATTTCTTTACTGCATTTTTCTCGTCTTCTTGTTTGTCTCCTCAATAAAACTTGCCTGAGGACAGCAGCCGTGTTTTATGTATCCTTTCATCATGATTCCTTAATATATTCCCAGGCACAGGCACAGTGTAAGCACTCAACGCTGTTTGCTGGACGATTGAATAGAGCCTCACCCCCATGAGTCTCCCAAGTCCTGCAGGGAGCTGTGGACACCCCTCTAACACAGACTTCTTTGTAAGCATCCTCAAAATGCACTTATAGACTGTTGCCGTATGCACATAGCCCAGAAACAAGATTAAAGTACTTCAGAACCTCAAGGATGTTTTGAAGTATCTATTTGGACATCATACTAGAAAGTATATATATATTACTGTGTAACAAATAGAAGGGGCTGAAATAGAAGCTTCACAGCAGAATCTGTTAGCAGCAGAGAGGCTCTTTTCACTTCCTTCCTCTGTTTTTTTGTTGAAGAACAGGGAACGAAGATGAGAGGGCTCCAATACCTGAAAAGAACAAGGATTTCTCTACCTTCCTTTCTTCTCTTCTCCCTAAAAATTGTTAGGGCAACTTTGCTGCTACTGCTGCTGCTGCTAAGTTGCTTCAGTCGTATCCGACTCTGTGCAACCCCATAGACGGCTGCCCACCAGGCTTCCCCGTCCCTGGGATTCTCCAGGCAAGAATACTGGAGTGGGTTGCCATTTCCTTCTCCAGCACATGCAAGTGAAAAGTGAAAAGGGCAACTTTAGAGGCTAGTAAATGTGTGGAAGATGCAACCATGGATAATACAATGGTGGGTAGGAGCCAGCAACTTGCCTTTCTAGAAGAGAAGTATCTTGCTAAAGAAACATCACAGCAAACAATAAAAAATAAAATAAAATAGCAAAGGTTAGTTCTCCAGATTCTTTTCTGGGTGGGCTTATTTGTTGCAAGTTTCTGAATGCACATTTACCGTCAACATACACCGTGAGTACACAGCATTGCAAAGTAAAGCACAAATTCAAGTGCAGTGAGCCTGAAGGTGACTCAGAATCAGTAGTTTGAAGTAAGTATCACAGGTGATAGTTTTTTGTTTTTTTTTCCATAAGGTAGCACTTAGCTGTTTTTAACTTCATTTGAAACAGTTTTGTTAGTATTCTGATAGCTGTCTTATCAGTGTGCGTTAAAAAAAATCAAAATTGGTGAATTTTGTGTTCCGTTCAGTTCAGTTGCTCAGTTGTGTCTGACTCTTTGCGACTCCATGGACTGTAGCACGCCAGGCCTCCCTGTCCATCACCAACTCCCGGAGCTTACTCAAACTCAGGTCCATTGAGTCAGTGATGCCATCCAACCATCTTATCCTCTGTTGTCCCCTTCTCCTCCTGCCTTCAGTATTTCCCAGCATCAGGGTCTTTTCAAATGAGTCAGCTCTTCACATGAGGTGGCCAAAGTATTGGAGTTTCAGCTTCAGCATCAGTCCTTCCAATGAACACCTAGGACTGATCTCCTTTAAGATGGACTGGTTTGATTTCCTTGCAGTCCAGGGGACTCTTAAGAGTCTTCTCCAACACCACAGTTTAAAAGCGTTTTGTGTAGCCACTTCAATTTTAAAGATGGAAGAAAAAAGCAACATTTTGGCATATCATGCTTTATTATTTAAAGAAAGGTAAAAATGCAAGCACACCGAAGGCACGTCTTCATCCAAAGTGGATGATGCTGTGCACTTGGTGCCACTGGAAGGGTGGCCTCTATTATGAGCTCCTTCTGGAAAACCAGATAATGAATTCCAATAAGTACTACTGTCAATTAGACCAAGTGAAAGCAGCATTCAATGAAAAGCATCTGGAGTTAGTCACCAGAAAAACGTATAATCGTCCATTAGGATAATGCAAGACCGTGTGTTTCTTTGATGACCTGGCCGAAACTGTTAAAGCTTGACCGAGAAGTTGATTCATCTGTTGTACTCACCAAACAGAGTGCCTTCGGATTTCCTTTTTTGTTTTCTTTACAAAATTCTCTTAATGGAAAAAAAAATCAATTCCCTGGAAGACTGTAAAAGTCACCCGGAAAAATTCTTTGGTCAAAAAGATAAAAATTTGGGGGAAGGTGGAATTAGCAAGTTGCCTGAAAAGTACCAGAAGATAGTAAAATAAAACAGTGAAGTTTTTTTTTCCCATAAAGTTCTTGAAAATGAAAATTGTGTCTTTCATTTTTACTTTAAAACTGAAGGAACTTTTTGGCCAACCCAATATATGCAGCATGTGAGCAGAATTCAACTGGTGCAACTCTGGAAAAGACCCTGATGCTGGGCAAGATTGAAGGCGGGAGGAGAAGGGGTCAACAGAGGATGAGATGGCTGGATGGTATCACTGACTCGACGGACATGAGTTTGAGTAAACTGCAGGAGTTAGTGATGGACAGGGAATCCTGGCGTGCTGCAGTCCCCAGGGTGGCAAAGAGTCGGACACGACTGAGAGACTGAACTCACTGAAACTGGCAGGATTGAAGTAGCTTCATCACTAACGTTGTTCTTTGGGAAAATACATATATTTTTATATTCAAATGTCCTTTTAGACTTATTTTTATTTAAGGCTTGGAAGTAATTTAGGTAATTGTTTGCAGAACACTTTATGAGCAACTGTGTGCCCATGGTGATTCTTTCTCAACAAACCCAGGTTGCCTATTTCTCACCAGGACAGAGATCTGCTGTTAAAGGCATTCAAGTTCTTCATTTCCTTTCACCAAAAAAACTGGATTTTGTCTCTTAATGACGACTAAGAAGGGGTCATTATGATACCAAATAAAATAACTCCTGATTCACAAATGCCAGCTTCATAGAAGCAAAATAGGGCCAATTAAAACCATCTTCTCTATCAACCAATACAGGGCACCTTATAATTCTTATCAGCCAGGAAAGGTAGCAAATTTGCAGATTATCCTTGATAATTATTTACTGATGAAATAAATACTGGAGAAATATGAGTATGGATTTGGTGTCAATTTCTTTATTCGCAGTTTCATCTTTTTTGAGATAAACAAAAAGGAATTGTGAGATTTACTTATTGGCAGGTGAGTTCCAAGAAGTTACATTAAATTTAAATATTTTTTCTTGATCCCTAGAAAAGCTCTGAATACTTCATACAGTAAAATGAGGGTAAATTGAATAAATGTTTCCAGGTTTGTTTTTCTATTTTATTCATTTATTTATTAATCATTTATTGAGCATTTGTAGTATGAAAACCTCAGGGTCATATTTAATGGTACAGAGATACATACAGTTGCCCTCAAGAGGTCTTAATTTATTGACTACTCAGTATAATATATCAAACAAGATGAAGCTATGCAGGTGAGAGAAAGTGAAAGTGAGGTTGTCCCTGGTAGCTCGGCTGGTAAAGAAACAGCCTACTATGCAGGAGACCCCGGTTTGATTCCTGGGTCAAGAAGATTCCTGGTGAAAGGATAGGCTCCCCACTCCATATTCACGGGCTTCCCTGGTGGCAAGCTGTTATAATTTATTGACTATGCGATATGGTGTAGCGAATAAGATGAAGCTAAGCAGGTAATACAAGAATTTCTGAATTCTTTCTTGTTCCTGGTCCTACAGTGAGCTTTTATTATATTTTAATTGAATTTTTAATCCAGATAATTATGGATTCACACACAGTTGTTAAAAAGCAATACAGAGTTCTCTCTCTCACAATTTGCCTAATTTCTCCAAAGATAATATCTTACATATATTGACATATTTCCTCAGTTTCACTTCCAATTGTGTGTGTGTGTGTTAGATTCCATAGCACTGAATCCCATGGTTAGGTTTGTGTATTCACTGCTGGAGTCAGTATTCTAAACAGTCGTAACCTCACAGGATGCTTCCTGCTGCCTTTTTGTAAATACCTCTACCTCCCAACCACCCACTATCCCTATTCCTTGTCAGTCACAAGTCTGTTTACCATGTCTACAAAATTTTGTCATTACAAATGACACTGTAGTTATATAAAAGTCTCCCCAACTTATTCTTCTTTGTCAAAACTCATTTAACTATATTATGGCCTGTGACTTTCTATGTAAATTTTGCAACAAGCTTATATATGTTGATGAAAAAAATCTCCTGGGAGTATTGATAGAAAATGCATCAGAAACATAGATACAATAGACAAGTTTCAGTTCAGTTCGGTTCAGTCGCTCAGTCGCATCCGACTCTTTTCGACCCCATGAATCGCAGCACGCCAGGCCTCCCTGTCCATCACCAATTCCTGGAGTTCACTCGGACTCACGTCCATCGAGTCAGTGATGCCATCCAGCCATCTCATCCTCTGTCGTCCCCTTCTCCTCCTGCCCCCAATCCCTCCCAGCATCAGAGTCTTTTCCAATGAGTCAACTCCTCGCATGAGGTGGCCAAAGTACTGGAGTTTCAGCTTTAGCATCATTCCTTCCAAAGAACACCCAGGGCTGATCTCCTTCAGCATGGACTGGTTGGATCTCCTTGCAGTCCAAGGGACTCTCAAGAGTCTTCTCCAACACCACAGTTCAAAAGCGTCAATTCTTCGGCACTCAGCTTTCTTCACAGTCCAACTCTCACATCCATACAAACCATAGCCTTGACTAGACAGAGCTTTGTTGGAAGGAAAGTTATGACCAACCTAGATAGACAAGTTTACTATGTTGAAATTTTCAGTTCATGACCACAATATGTCCCTGCATTTATTTAGGTTTCCTGTATTTCTTTCATCACCCTTTTGTAATTATCTGCACGTAATTTTCTTAAAGATTTTGTTAAGTGCATAGCTAAGTAGTACATGTGGAGTGAAGATAAACAACATTTGAAAATGCAATTGATTTCCATGTGTTGATTTGGTATCCCCAAAACTTGGTAAACTCACTTATTAAAAATTCTAGGAGAATTTTTGTAAATTTGTGTGGATTTTCTACATAAATAATCATGTCATCCTCTTCCTTTTTGATCTGCATACTTTTATTCTTTGTCCTACTGAAATGGATACTTGGATAAAGTTTGAATAACAGTGACAGAGTAGACATTCCTACTTTATTCCTCATCTCAGGAGGAAAGCATTCCAAATTTCACCATTAAGGGTGTTACTAGCTCCAGGATTTTTTAATGCTTTTCTATTGAGCTGAGGTAATTTCCTTCTTTTGGTAATTTGTCAGGTGTTTTTTTTTTTTTTTTTTTTCTTAAATGAATGGGCATTGGAATTTGTTCAATGTCTTTCTACATCAATTTTGATTGACATAGAAAATATAATAGGATCTTTCTCCTTTGTCTTACTGATGCAATGTTATGCTTGATTTTTGAATTTTAAACAAATTTTGTATTTCTGATCACTTATACTATTCTCTTTATGCACTGCTGGATACTGTATGCTAATATTTTTTGAGGATTTTGCCTTAAAGTCATAAGAAGTATTGATCTGTGTGTTTTTTTTTGTACTGCCTTTTCTTGTTTTAGAATCACAGTAATACTGACCTCGTAAAATGAACTGGGAAGTTTTCCATCCTATTCTATATTCTGGAAGATATTGCACACAATTATTGTAAATTATATTTTAAATGTTTAATAGTTTTGGCCGGTAAAATCAATTGAATATGAAACTTATTTTTAGGAGCATTCAAATTACAGATTAAATTGCCTTTGTGTTTATAAGGCTACTTATATTGCCAATATCATCTTTACTGAGTTTTGGTAGCTTGTGGATTTTGAGAAAATTTATGAGTCTAAAATTATTGCCACTGTTCTTTTACTGTCTGTACAATGGCTGTAGGCTCTGCCGTTATATCTTCAATTTCAATCAATACTGATGACCTTCTGTATCATTCTGAATATTGCATCTTCTGTTTATTATTGTCCATCTTGACAGTCTTGTCAACTGTATTGATTTTTCTAAAAGAATTAGTTTGTTTTTACTAATTTCTGTATTCTCTTCTTTTAAATTTTTCAGTGGTTTTTAACCTTTATTATTTCCTTTCTTTTGCTAGCCGTGGACTTATTTTGCTCTTCTATTTCTAGGTTTGAAACTTAGATTATTGATATGAAACTTTTACTTGTTTCTAATGTAAGCATCTGATGCTATAGATTTCCCTCCTTAGAAATAATTCAGTTGCTTTACACATTTCTTTTCCTTTTCTTTTTTTTTTTTTCTAGTTTATGTGGTTTTAAATTCCTTCAAAACTTTTAAAATTTTTCTTACAAATGAATTCTTTAATAGTATATTGTTTAATTTCTAAATATTTTGAGATTTTCCTGTTGTATTCTGTTGTTTATTTCTAGTTTCATTTTTTACTGTTAGAGTACTTACATTTTAGGTAATTATGAATATGTTAGCACTGAAGTCTGCCATATTGTTGGTTATTTCTCATTTGTTTTATGAGAACTCATTCTACATTTTTCTTTTCTTGTGCATCTATAGTTATTAAATCTTTTATAAGAATTCTATCTACTTTTGTAGTGTTTTTGATGTCTCTCATTGTATAGTTTGGAGAAGGCAATGGCACCCCACTCCAGTGCTCTTGCCTGGAAAACCCCATGGACAGAGGAGCCTGGAACACTGCAGTCCATGGGGTCACTAAGAGTCGGACACGCCTGAGCGACTTCAATTTCACTTTTCACTTTCATGCATTGGAGAAGGAAATGGCAACCCACTCCAGTGTTCTTGCCTGGAGAATCCCAGGGATGGGGAAGCCTGGTGGGCTGCTGTCTATGGGGTTGCACAGAGTCGGACACGACTGAAGCGACTTAGCAGCAGCAGCAGCAGCATTGTATAGTTAACATAGTGATTGCTCTGATTATCACTGATTGTACTATCATTAACACAACGACATATAGCCATTGAGTTGCATTAACTTTTTACCACTGTGATACACATAATTCTTATGTCCTTCTGTGCCCTTTAAAATCCTTCTTTTTAAACATTATTCTGAGTATTAATGGTATTGCTTTTAAATCGTCCAATATAATTTATGAAACATGTAGAAAAGAGCCATCTATTTTATATTCTTTAGATATTCCTTTCATCAGTAGAAAGAACTACCAACTCTAAATTTGGGTTCTTAGAATTTCAATTTGAGGGTTATGGAGGAACCCAGAACAGTATCCCAGCAAAGGAAGATGAGTAGAGGGTTTTATAGAAAAGAGAGAAAGTTAATGCAGCTTTACACAAATTGTTTACCAAGAATTTGGATTGGAGGGTAAAATCGTTCTATATATACAATTGGGTTAGGGAATGTACCTTACCTGTTACTAGGAAAGGTATGTTTCCTTTAGTTGAGAAAAATTCCAGTTCTCGACAATATTTCTCTCTTTGGCAGCTCAGCAATCTTTCAGCAGCTTTAATTCAGCATGTTCAGCAATAGTCCGGTACAAGCAGCAACCGTGGAGGTCCTTAGGTCACAGCTCCATCACTCCTGATGCAATTCTTTTCACAACTTCTTCCTTCATGCATTCTAAGATTTTTTATTATATAATTACTTTCCATTTGAAAACCTTCTTTTAGGGAATGGTTAAAGATAGGTCTGTTAGTAATAAATTATTTTTATTTTTCTCCATATGAGAAGGGCTCTTCGTGAATGGATGTAAACTTTGTGATTGACATTTTTTTCTTTCAAAACTTATAAAATAGCATGTTATGTTACTTCCTTCTGATCTCCATGATTTCTGATGAGAAATCAACTGTCATTCCAAATGGTGTTCTCTTACAAAGATAGCATTATTTCTTTTTGGCTATTTTCAAATTTGTTTTTGTCTTTAGTATTTGAAAGTGCAAAATACATCTTCACATAGATTTGTTTATCTTTTGTGAGATTTTCTCAGTTTCTTAGATCTTTGGATTTGTGATTTTTACTAAATTTGTTAAGTTTACAGCCATTAATAACGAGGAAATTTCAGCCTCACTGTTTTACTTTTTTCTTTTCAGTCTTTTTACTCTTTATTATTACAGTTGGGTAAATTCCATTGTCTAATCTCAAGTTGCTGTCATCTCCAGTCTATTACCAAGACCACCCAGTGCGATTTTATTTTCGTTTTCAGCTGTATAATTTCCATTTAGCACTGTATTACAGTTTGTATTTCTTTGCTGAGTATTTCCTCTGGCTGCTTATTTTTGGCAGGGTCTCAACTATCCCACTTATCAGTGTCGGGTGTCTTGAGGTTGCCAGAGGAATCCCACTCTGTTCAGTAGAAGAAAGATCTTATATGTGCATGAGTGCTCAGTTGCTCAGTCATGTCCAACTCTTTGCGAGCCGAGGGGCTATAGCCCATCAGGAACTTCTGTCCATGGAATTTCCCAGGCAAGAATGCAGGAGTGGGTGTGGGTTGCCATTTCCTCCTCCAGGGGATCGTCCCAAGCCAGGGACCAAAGCTGTGTCTCTTTCATGTCCTGGATTGGCAGTTGGATTCTTTACCACTGTGCCACCCAAGTTTGGGGCCAGGGAGGGCTGGATCTGCAAGCCCTTCTTCTGCAAGCTGGAAGAATGTAAGACCTCCTGTTCTTGCTCTGTCCCTCTGGTGTTGGATTTCCAAATCAGTTTGCAATCCTCTTACTACTTCTCAGAGTTCTTTTTTGTTGCCATCTGCAACATATTCAGAGTTTATGTGATTGGCCCATGCAAAGGCTGTAAAAACAATTTCCAGACTTAGACCATTTCAAAAGAGAGTGACTTTCTTAGTAAAAAAGAGCAGAAAGAATGAGGGACTGCCAACACAGTGGGCCAACCTCCTGAGAGACCAGGCAAAGTCGACTCCTTTCATGGGTTACTAGACAGTTTCTATAGCCTCAAGATAAAGAAAATTCCTGATGGAAGGGTGGCACTGCATGATTGGTTAGGTGCTATAGGATGGGTATTTTACCTAATATGGAGTGACGGAGCTGGCCAGTGTAGATCAGAGGCCCATGGCAACAGTTGCCATGGGGCTCAGCTAATCCTGGAGATTTTTATCCTGTGATCTTGGCATAGAGTTCCACAGCTGTGACCATGGTATACAGCTCCACAGTTTATACATGCTCGTAGTTGGAGGTAGCAAGGAAAAGTGGGTCTATGTTATTTTGTTCGGACTAGAATTTTTCATTATATTTTAAAAGTGGTCTAATTATAAACTTCAGATATACTTATATCTGAATATAAACTTTGAGTATATTTCAAGCCTGAATGCAAATATCACTTTAAATTATTCACACTCTGTTCCAATCTCAAAACAGAATATATATATATATATATATATATATATATGGAAAGTATGTATATAGTCTTCCAGTCAATCAGTGCTTTGTAAGTAATTTAGTTCTTTTTTCCATGGGTAATTTATTGTTTAGATGAAAAAAACAAATAAATTACTGGCTACATTTCAGGAAATTATACTTTTCAGGCAAATCAATACAACACTGATTATGTTTTTAATACTAATTTCATTCCATTATAAAAAAACTACTAATTGTTTTAAAATTTGTGATGTCAAGTCTTAGTGCAGAGACAAAAATTAATTTGTCCGTAAGTAAGTTGGAAGCATCTGTCCACTGGTGAAAATGAAAACTGAATTTAATACAGTCATTAAAAAATGGAAATATAACAAAATTTTCTGTAAAAGAAGAAATTCAATACTGGATTTAAGATTTGGAAACACAGTAATTAGCTAAATAATTCTGCTTAACTGTACCTTATTTTTGCCCTGCTTAGTTAGCATGCATAATGATGAAGGTGATTTATGTTGCTAAGGCAAAGTAAACACTGTAATCGTAAAATGTGGCCTTATTTTCACATTGGGCCTAATTTAGTCACTTCTTCTTATTCTCATAGAGCCCTTTAGAACCCTTTAACAAGCATGTACTGAGTTGCATCTAAGATCTTGTTTTGTTTCTGTTTTGTTTGGAAGTGTGTCTTTCCCACTAGCATAGTGGTTCTTCTGAGCTAGGCTGAGTCACTGTCATTTTGCACAGGGCCTTATATATAAAACCTGCCCACAGAATGTGTCCTAAATGCATACATACATATATATATATACATGCATTTATATAAGGATATCTCCTAAATGCATACATATATATATGTAACAAAAATACAGATATAGAATTTCATCAGAGACAAAAAGGAAAAAGTAAAATAAACTAGCATTTAATAAATAAATCCTATAGCAATATTTTATTATTTGTATATCCCTAATTTTAGAATTAGACTTTTAGCTCAATTTGAGATTTGAGATGTCTACTCTCACTGTAAAAATGGCTTTCTTATGAAGAATTGATGAGGAAACACGTGTTCCTGACCAAAACCAAATAGATTAAACAGAATCTATCTTTTAACATTTAAAGGAAAGAAAAGAGAAAGGTTAAAAATCTACCTACCACCTTAAAACATGTTTACGAAATTATAGTCTGAGAATACTATTTCATGATTTTCTTGCAAAGAATATTCTGGAATATTTAAATAAGAATTTTTAATTTAATTTAAATAAGAATTTAAATAAACCAAATGGAGGTTTTGAATGTGCCCTGAACTTAGATGCCCCTTGAAAAGACACTAGAAACAGCGGGTTGTGTGCTTGTGCTGTCACTTCAGTAGTGTCTGACTCTGTGTGACCCTATAGACTGTAGCCTGCCAGGCTCCGCTGTCTGTGGGATTCTCCAGGCAAGAATACTGAAGTGGGTTGCCATTCCTTTCTCCAGCGGATTTTCCCAACCCAGGGACCAAACTCATTTCTCCTATGTCTCCTGCTTTGCAAACAGATTCTTTACCACTGAGCCACTAGGAAACCCAAAGCCATGCAGAACCTGTTCTTTGTAGTTCGACAGATGGGAAGCTGGCAAGTGAGTAGAGAGAGAGTGAGCACTTGTCAACAGATGGGAAGCTGGCAAGTGAGTAGTAGATAGAGAGTGAACATTTGACGACATAACATAAGATAAAGTAAGAGAGAAGTTCCACCTTTTTCTTACTATCCCTCCCCACATATTGTATTTCTGTTTTCAGCTAACATTGACAGTACATTAAGGAAAGTGAAGTAGCAACATGCAGTAAATTAGCTCTGTAATCCCTAAGATTGCTAAATATTTTGCAGGTAAAGTTTTGGAAATTGCTAAATATCAAGAATAAAGGTTAGGTTTCTTTTTGTTTTTTTTTTTTTGCTGTTTGTTTGTTTTTAAAAGATAATATATTTATTCTCCTATGGATTTCCCAGGTGGCTCAGGGGTCAAGAAAATAGCTGCAAATGCAAAAGACACAGGAGACATGGGTTGGATCCCTGGGTTGAGAAGATCCCCTGGAGGAGGAAATGGCAACACACTCCAGTATTCTTTGCTGAAAAATCCCAAGGACAGAGGAGCCTGGCAAGTTGCAGATGGGGAAACAGTGGCAGATTTTATTTTTATGGGTCCCAAAATCACTGCAGATGGTGACTGCAGCCATGAAATTAAAAGACGCTTACTTCTTGGAAGGAAAGTTATGACCAATCTAGACAGCATATTAAAAAGCAGAGACATTACTTTGACAACAAAGGTCCATTTAGTCAAAGCTATGGTTTTTCCAGGAGTCACGTATGGATAAGAGAGTTGGACTATAAAGAAAGCTGAACCCCCCAAAATTGATGCTTTTGAACTGTGGTGTTGGAGAAGACTCTTGAGAGTCCCTTGGACTGCAAGGAGATCCAACAAGTTGATCCTAAAGGAAGTCAGTCCTGAATATTCATTGGAAGGACTGATGCTGAAGCTGAAACTCCAATACTTTGGCCACCTGATGCTAACAGCTGACTCATTTGAAAAGATCCTGATGCTGGGAAAGACTAAAGGCGGGAGGAGAAGGGGACGACAGAATATGAGATGGCTGGATGGCATCACCGACTCAATGGGCATGAATTTGGGTAAACTCTGGGAGTTGTTGATGGACAGGGAAGACTGGCGTGCTGCAGTCCATGGGGTCGCAAATAGTCAGACACGACTGAGTGACTGAACTGTACTGAACTGAATCCCTAAGTCTGCTAAGTATTTTGCAGATAAATTTTGGAAATTGCTAAATGTCAAACAATAAATGTCAGGTTTCTTTTTGTGTTTTTTTTTTTTTGTCTTTTAAAGAAAAGGTATTTATTATTTATCCTCCTATGGACTTCCCAGGTGGCTAAGGGGTCAAGAATACACTTGCAAATGCAAAAGACACAGGAAACTTGGGTTTGATCCCTGGGTTGGGAAGATCCCCTGGAGGAGGAAATGGCAACATGCTCCAGCATTCTTTCCTGAAAAATCCCATGGACAGAGGATCCCGGCAGGTTTCAATCTATGGGGTAGCAAAGAGTTGGACATGACTGAGTGACACAGCACATTTATTCTCCTAACAATAATTCTAAATACTAAAGATATTTATTGTTATCCTGAGAAGAATAGGATCACAGATACTAAGCATGAATAAATCTCAGATTATTCTCAGTTCTGGGAAAATAAACTATTCCTGACAAAAACTAATAAGTGATATAGAATTATCCTTAAGTATGTCTAATCTTTAAGCCCAAGAAAAACAGAGCATTAGTCTTTAAGTAGGAGTCTATTCGTTAAACAATTAAATTTGTGATATTTTTTAACAGTATCTCCTGATTGTTATTTATTACAGCTGCAAGGTCTCGCAAAGGCTCTTGGGGCATGAAATATGATCTAAGCCTGACAATATGTAATTTATACAGAAAATACTTCTGGAGAAAACAAGTAGAAGGATGTTTATAGAGGTGATCTTGTGTGACAGCAATATATCTTAAAATATTTGAGATTCATAGCAATTTTTTTCTCATTTCAAATACTCCATTTTTACTCTACTGCTTGTTTTTTTTTTTAAAAAAAAAAAAAAAACCATCAAGCTTTTCTGTGCTTGAAAAGCTCATGGCCATTAATGTGAAACTAGAATACTTCACAAAATTTGTTGTTTCTTATGCAAACAAATCTTATTAGTAAAGTATGGTACCAGCAAAAATCATGCCCAAATGAAATTTCACCTTTCAGTTTTGAGATGAAAGCTGCAAGTGCATTCTAGAGAAACATGACTTATTTACAATAACAATGGGTACTTTAATCAAGGTGTCAATTAGTTAGTTGCTCAGTCTTCTCCATCTCTTTGCAACCCCATGGACTGTAGCCCCGCCAGGCTCCTCTGTCCACGGGATTCTCCCTGCAAGAATACTGGAGTGGGTTGCCATTCCCTTTCTCCAGGGGATCTTCCAGACCCAGGGATTGAACCCGGGTTTCCCTCATTGCGGGCAGATTCTTTATCATCTGACCCACCAGGGAGCCCAAGAATACTGAAAGGGGTAACCTATGCCTTCTTCAGTGGATCTTCTAGACCCAGGAATCGAACCCAGGTCTCCTGCATTGCAGGCAGAGTCTTTACCAACTGAGCTACCAGGGAGGAATGCAAAATAGCGAGGGGGTAAGTCCACTGCCCGTCCCCCCACTAACTTGCATTTCTTTCAGTTTAAATTTGATAGAGATATTTCTCTATCATTTTAGCTGAAAGTCCACTGGGGCTTCCCTCATGGCTCAGATGGTAAAAGAATCTGCCTGCAATGCAGGAGACCCAGGTTCAGTCCCTGAGTCCGGAAGATCCCCTGGAGGAGGGCATGGCAACCCACTCCAGTAGACTTGCCTGGAGAATTCTATGGACAGAGGAGCCTGGTGGGCTACAGTCCATGGGGTCACAAAGAGTTGGACACAACTGAGCGAGTTTCACTCACTCACTCAAAGCCCAGTGGGCTTTCCTGGTGGCTGGGTGGTAAAGAATTCGCCTGCCAATGCAGGAGACAGGTATGATCCCTGGGTCAGAAAGATCCCCTAGAGAAGGAAAAGGCAACCCACTCCAGTATTCTTGCCTGGGAAATCCCATGGAGAGGAGCGCCTGGCAGGCTACTGCCCATGGGGTTGCAAGAGTCGGACAGGACTTAGCAACAAAAGAACAACAGAAGTCCACTAGCCTGCTTGGCTCAGGATTAGACAGTCTGGTCTCCTGATAATGATGTTGGATAAGGTGACAGGTTCCAGTCCACTATTTGAAGAAAAGAAGCTTAATAAATTATGAGAGAACTACTGCCTTGGATAAGCACCTGCCATGCTGCCAAGGCATAGATATGATTCTACAATGAGGAATCGAACCAGGTCACCCAGCAGCTAAGGGACAATATTGAAATATCACTGTGACCTGAGTCCCAAAGTACCTTTATGAGGTGTTGTTCCGGTCCTGGACTGGGAGCCCTAACATCTGGGCAGAAGGAACTATATGTCCATAATACAACATAATACTAAAAAATCAGGATGTTAACGATAAAGACTTTTCCACAGAATTAGCCATAGTACTCTAGCAACAACAATAATAAGTGAGTAGCAATTAAAATTATAATAACTGAGTTATTAAAAGCAGAGAACTGTATTAAATTCATCTGATTCATAAGGGAATCCAAATCTACTTACTTATTTTCATTTTTAGAGGAACGCTTTTGGTTCATTTCATTTTCAGGTAGTATTACATGAACTGTTATCCCAGAATTGAATACTAAAGTTAAGAATTTCTTAAGTGAACAACTCCTGGTGATGGCAAGATCCACAATGTGACTCTGACAGTGAATGGATGTAGCAGAATGAAGGTGAAAGCTGTGAACAGTCAGGAGGTCGAGGGGTAAGGAGGCTGGACCCTGGATGCATTATCTATGATGATGATGGATTTGTTCATGACGACGACAGAAATGCGGATGAAGAGGCAAACAATGAATGAGGGCCCAAGTTTTCATTGACTAAGCTTGAATTACCAGGAGGTCAGAATGTGACAAGTGATAAGAACAGGAGAAGCCAAAAATTCTTTGGTTTCTAAATCAAATAGCATGATTATTAACAGTGTTTAATCATCTTTTTATTCTTTCACTCAATTACTCAAATTATTTAGTGGGAATCTCCTGGGAGATTTACTTGTCTATGTCTGTCTCCTCTGCAGCCCATTTCTTTTTATTTCTCTGTCATCCCTAGGCTCATCAGCCTAGGGATCCCGAGTTCCTCATGTCTTCTCTAAGCTTTACCATTTACACTCATCTCTTGTAAAATCCTATTACCGTGTGTGCCAATACTGTACCTTCACTGACACATGGTTCCCCTGAAATTCAGACTTACAAGTCCATCTGCTTATCTGACAGTAAAATGTATTGTTATTTAGATGCTGATTAACAACATTAAGAGAAATCTCCACATTAGCTCTACTCCTGATCCTTACCTGCAAAATGTCCTGCTTCAGTCTTCTCCATGTTGATAGAGTGCAATTCCATTCTTGGAATTGACACAAAACATTTTGACACTATTGTTAATCTTATTTACCTTCTTTTATACCTTAAATCTACATCTGATGGTGAACATAATATTTTACAAATTTGTATGTTCATTCAATTCGGTCGCTCAGTCCTGTCTGACTCTTTGTGACCCCATGGATTGCAGCACACCAGGCTTCCCTGTCCCACCAACTCCAGAAGTTTGCTCAGACTCATGTCCATTGAGGCGGTGATGCCATCCAGCCATCTCATCCTCTGTCTTCCTCTTCTTATGTTACAGTTATCCAACTAGACTGCTGCCCATCTCACTCACAAGAATGAGAGCTCAATAAAGACCGTAGTTTTCCCAGTTTGGCTCTGCTGCTGCTGCTGCTAAGTCACTTCAGTCATGTCCAACTCTGTGTGACCCCATAGACAGCAGCCCACCAGGCTCCTCTGTCCCTAGAATTCTCCAGGCAAGAGCACTGGAGTGGGCTGCCATTTCCTTCCCCAATACATGAAAGTGAAAAGTGAAAGTGAAGTTGCTCAGTCGTGTCCGACTCTTTGCGACCCCATGGACTGCAGCCTACCAGGCTCCCCTGTCCATGGGATTTTCCAGGCAAGAGTACTGGAGTGGGGTGCCATTGGTTCTGCTACAAACTTAAAATCTATGTCTGTGCCCGATATTTGTAGAAAATGAATGTCATCCTCCAAATGTAGGTATTTACATCAGCCTTAGGAAATCAAATGCCACGCTCAGATTCCTTTGTTGTTGTTGTCCAGTCTCTCAGTCACGTCTGACTCTTTGTGACCCCATGAACTACAGCACGCCAGGCCTCCCAGTCCATCACCAACTCCTGGAGTTCACTCAAACTCATGTCCATCAAGTCGGTGATGCCATCCAGCCATCTCATCCTCTGTCGTCCCCTTCTCCTCCTGCCTTCAATCTTTCCCAGCATCGGGGTCTTTTCCAATGAGTCAGCTCCTCGCATCAGGTGGCCAAAGTATTGGAGTTTCAGCTTCAACATCAGTCCTTCCAATGAACACCAAGACTGATTTCCTTTAGGATGGACTGGTTGGATCTCCTTGCAGTCCAAAGGGCTCTCAAGAATCTTCTCCAACACCACAGTTCAAAAGCGTCAATTCTTCAGCGCTCAGCTTTCTTTATAGTCCAACTCTCACATCAATATATGACCACTGGAAAAACCATAGCCTTGACTAGACGGACCTTTGTTGGCAAAGTAATGTCTCTGCTTTTTAATATGCTGTCTAGGTTGGTCATAACTTTCCTTCCAAGGAGTAAGCGTCTTTTAATTTCATGGCTGCAGTCACCATCTGCAGTGATTTTGGAGCCCAGAAAACTAAAGTCTGCCACTGTTTCCACTGTTTCCCCATCTATTTGCCATGAAGTGATGGGACCGGATGCCATGATCTTAGTTTTCTGAATGTTGAGCTTTAAGCCAACTTTTTCACTCTCCACTTTCACTTTCATCAAGAGGCTTTTGAGTTCCTCTTCACTTTCTGCCATAAGGGTGGTGTCATCTGCATATCTGAGGTTATTGATATTGTCCCAGCAATATTTATTCCAGCTTGTGCTTCATTCAGCCCAGCATTTGTCATGATGTACTCTGCATAGAAGTTAAATAAGCAGGGTGTCAATATACAGCCTTGATCTACTCCTTTTCCTATTTGGAACCAGTCTGTTGTTCCACATCCAGTTCTAACTGATGCTTCCTGACCTGCATACAGATTTTTCAGGAAGCAGGTCAGGTGGTCTGGTATTACCATCTCTTTCAGAATTTTCCACAGTTTATTGTGATCCACACAGTCAAAGGCTTTGGCATAGTCCATAAAGCAGAAGTAGATGTTTTTCTGGAACTCTCTTGCTTTTTTGATGATCCAGCAAATGTTGGCAATTTGATCTCTGGTTCCTCTGCCTTTTCTCAAACCAGCTTGAACATCTGGAAATTCACGGTTCACATATTGCTGAAGCCTGGCTTGGAGAATTTTGAGCATTCCTTTACTTTTCTATCACTAATTCAACTGTAAACTTCATTTTTGCAAAACATTCAAATAAATATTCACTGAATAATTACATAGCTAGGTAAAGTCATAGTTCAGTAAGCCAAACATTTTGAAAATATAAAATCATGCTTCATGCTGAAATTTAATTTCTCTTCCCACACATAGAATATTTTTTTGTCTAATCTCAAATATTCATGTTAAGCAGGTTTAATGGTGTTTGTCCTAAGACACTTTGTCCTAAGTCAAAGTTAGGTAAGCCTGCTGAAAGTCATGATGAAAAATGGCCACAGACTTATTTGGACAACGGTTGCTCTTTTTCTTCAGTTTTCAGTGATGCCGTTGCATTTCTGAGAGCGTTCAATCTCCTCAGCATGAGCGTCCATGTCCTGTGTAACACTGCGCATGTGCCAGTTGCTTAGTTGCGTCTGACTCTGCGACCCCACCGTCCATGGGATTTTCCAGGCAAGAATACTGGAGTGGGTTGCCATTTTCCTCCCCCAGGGGATCTTCCGGACCCAGGACTGAACTCGAGTCTCCTTGTCTCCTGCACTGCAACAGGATTCTTTACCTGCTGAGCCACTGGGGAAGCCCCATGTGATATCAGTTAAAGCTACCTTTTCAACCTCAGTTTTGTAACTCTCTCTTTTCCTCCACTGATCTGCCCCTTTGTCCTGATTTTATCAACTTTCTGCTGGTATACAATGATGTGAAAATGTAGATTTCCCAGAGTAGCATTTCAGCATCCAGTCTTCTTTTTCATTGTCAAAAGGCTTTCCAAGGAAGTGGCTGTCCCATGTCTAGATAATAGCCAATTCAGTGTGACAAGGGGACCAGCTTATCTATTTTTAAATATTTCTCAATATCCAATGAAATATTTTGCATATAATGAGTATTTTAAAATTACATATTGATTTTAAGGTATTTTTTTTTTCTTAAAAGAGGTATCCCCCCATTTTATTATTATTTTTTGGCCTGAAAAGTGAATGAAAAAACTGAAATCTCAAGGTCAGACACATGGTTTCAATTTTTTAAAAAAATATTATCTCATGTTATTAATGGTTCTTTAGATTTATACTTTTGGTAACTGAAAGAAATATGAATGATGATTATAATCAGCCTCAAAAGAATTTTATCAAGGATAACTCCGAAGCTGCCACAGTGTGATGGTGTTGGCAGAGGGCAGAGATATACTGTGGCTGATGATTGGCAGGGATAACTGGCGGCTTCAGGCCAGGCCTTCCATCATGTCAGAGCCCTGCTGGAAGTAGGCAACAAAATCAGCAATCACTTGCACATGTGTGGCAACTTATCATTCAAAGACATTTCTCAAAGAACCTTACAAGACTGCACAATGAGTGGCCAAAACAGCTACAGCACCAAGCAAGCAACTGGAAGCTAGAGGGAAAAAGTGACTCCTATGGATCTGACTGAAGAGAACAGAATATCTTTGGGTATGCTGATTTGGAAAAAAATGATGTTAACTACTCAAGAATGATGCCCCACCTTGGGATGTTTGTTCAGTGACCATTTCAGTTGAACTATGCAAATAACACCAGGAGATTCTTCGGTTTAGCAGAGAGAGTTCAGAAAAACAAGTAGATCACAAACTTCCAACTTTCTTTTTTTTTTAGGTCAGAGAAAAGGTAAAAAGAAAATGAATCACCCAGAAATTGTTACTACTGCTCTAAAGTTGTGCTTCTGGAACAAAAGCTGGGGATTTTTAAAGTACAAAAACCAAACAAGACAAAAACCCGGTGCCCATGCCTTTATTTACACTTAAGAGAGAAAACAATATGGTTAAGGGCATCTATTAAAATAAGTGTTCTCCCCAGATAGTACTCAGTAATTGTGCATTTTATTGGTGACAAAGAATTTACTTCTGTTTTCACAGTCCTAAATTGAGCAACTTAAATTCAAAGCTATCCAAAAGAGCAAATCGATGGCTTGGCCCTTAGACTTCTGTATACTTGCTTTAGTACAAGATTTCTCAACCTAGATCTTATTGACATTTTGAGACAAAAATAATTGTTGGGGCGTGGGGCAGTTGGAGGCTCTCCTGTAGAACACAGGATTTTTAGCAAAATCTCTGCTCTTTTCCCATTAGATGTCAGTAGTAAAAAGGGTCTGCAGACACTGTCAAACAGCTTTTTGGGTGAGCAGGGAAGGGAGGGGACACAAAATTTCCCTCTGCTGAGAAACCACTGCTTTAGTATCCTTGGGGATCAGTTTTGTTGAGCTGTTTTGTTCTGACATCCCAATCAAAGAGTCGCTGCTGACTTTGCCACGTCTTCAATACAGCCAACCTGATAAGCTCATTTACCTTAGGGAACCGTGCTGTGAGAGCCAGATCCTTAGCGTGCTTCCTCACCTGCACAGAAGGACTACAAAGGCAGCATCAGCATCTCAGTGGTGACGGTGGACTCCCCAGGGGCCACATAGGGCTGGGCGTACGGGACTTAAGCACTGAGCAGTATGTATATATTTAGTGAATTAATTGCATTCTTTGCCATATGTAATAAATTCAAGTACAAAAACTAGGAACACAGCATAGACAAAATAGTTTGTAAATGCAGGATACACATATTTGTTTTATAGAGAAATAGCTTACAGCTCTGATAAGCAGCACAGCAAGGGAAAGATAATGCATGGTTATGTAAAGGCTCAGTATAATGGCTAAATTTATCATCTCTGGTTCCTAAGCATAAACATCATATTTTCCTCCTGAGGCAAGGAGGTATTAACTCAGGCCTCCAAAATTAAATAATTTCAATAAAAATAGATTGGTCATACTCATGCCATTAGAGAATGGAGGAGTGCACTGTTATAGGCTTATTAACCTCTTTTATAGTGAGACGCAGAGCATCACTGTGGGGCCAGTCAAATCATTTTATCAAGATTATAAAACATACTCCACAGGGAAGTGTTATCAGTTTAATGTAAGCTTGCAAGTAAAAAGTTATATTTAGAACTATACGTCTTCAGTGAGTTCTTAATTTCTTTGGTTAGTTAAGGGGATAACAAAAAAGATGAATAGCTCACATTTTCTCTTATAAGAATGTAAAATACAGCTACACCATATAATGCTTTATTTTGAAATTGCACCTCTATTACAAAACTTTACAGCTATAAACTCTTTATTTTTCTATAGATCTGTTTTCCTTTTCTTGAATGAAATCTTTAAGCTAAAGAAAAGAGTTTTTGTATGTCTTTTGATAATAACTGAAAAAGATTTGTCTCAAACAGTGTCTTCTCTAAAAATCACCCTTCTTATCCTAGCTTAACTTTAGGTAAGTAAATTCATGCTCTTTATTTTTTCTTCTTTCTAAGAGTTCTTCTAGGGATGTTAACTTCCAGATGATCAAGCTGGTTTTAGAAAAGGCAGAGGAACCAGAGATCAAATTGCCAACATCTGCTGGATCATGGAAAAAGGAAGAGAGTTCCAGAAAAACATCTATTTCTGCTTTATTGACTATGCCAAAGCCTTTGACTGTGTGGATCACAATAAACTGTGGAAAATTCTCCAAGAGATGGGAATACCAGACCACCTGACCTGCCTCTTGAGAAACCTGTATGCAGGTCAGGAAGCAACAGTTAGAACTGGACATGGAACAACAGACTGGTTCCAAATAAGAAAAGGAGTACGTCAAGGCTGTATATTGTCACCCTGCTTATTTAACTTGCATGCAGAGTACATCATGAGAAATGCTGGGCTGGAGGAAGCACAGGCTGGAACCAAGATTGCCGGGAGAAATATCAATAACCTCAGATAGGCGGATGAAACCACCCTTATGGCAGAAAGCGAAGAGGAACTAAAAAGCCTCTTGATGAAAGTGAAAGAGGAGAGTGAAAAAGTTGGCTTAAAGCTCAACATTCAGAAAACTAAGATCATGGCGTCTGGGCTCATCACTTCCTGGCAAATAGATGGGGAAACAGGGAAACAGTAGCTGACTTTATTTCTCTAGGCTCCAAAATCACTTCAGATAGTGATTGCTGCCATGAAATTAAAAGATGCTTACTTCTTGGAAGGAAAGTTATAGCATATTAAAACGCAGAGACATTACTTTGCCAACAAAGGTCCATCTAGTCAAGGCTATGGTTTTTCCTGTGGTCATGTATGGATGTGAGAGTTGGACTATAAAGAAAGCTGAGTGCAATATACTTTCCCTGTAATATTTGTGGACTATTTCTTAATGCTTTTATTGTCCTTACCTTTATCTTTTTCATATTTACTTGAAAACTGCCTTAGGATGACTAAAACAACCTATGTATTTTTAAAACAGTTGTGTTTAGTATTAAATGATCAATTAATTTGTTTTCCTCTTAATTTTTATTTAGTTAGAGTTATCTGAAAAAGTCACTTTTATACCATTTTATACCTAGGATTATTTTAGGCCATTTTTTCTCATTTATTCCTAAACATTATGTTTCTGTATTTTTTTGAGAGATAATTAGTGGAACACCTGTAATAATGTGATACTGTTTTGTAGAAAGATAAATTAAATATAGCTTTTGTCTTTTAGGTGGTCCTAGCTACTAACTTATCTCTTAATAAAAATATTAATAAATAGAAATAGCAGCTTGCATTTATTAAACATCCAAATGTACCAGGCTCTACTGTGGATGCTTGATATATGCTAAGAAACCTAGGGAATGTGGTAGCCGCTAGAGCACTACCTTTCTCCTGCGTTAGCAGACTGAAATTATTTATAATGATTATACATCATTTGGCTTAGGGCAGCTTGAAAGTTTTATCCTCTTTGGTCTATAATGGTTCCTTGTAAGTTCATAAAATCATCAATTAAATGCCGGTAGCTGGCCTTTTATCCACAGTCTAGCACATTATGCAAAACCCCTATCATCAGAAGTGTATAGAGACTAAAATATGGGGACTGTTAGTTACCAAGAAAATGTAATGTCTACTTATTTATTCACATGCATTTTCTTTAATATATATATATATATATATATATATATATATGTCCAGCAGAAATAATAATGATATGTATAAAGAGATGAAAACATGTGAATAAAAATTATGTTCAAATAAACCAGTATTTGGGGGAAAAAAATCAAGGGAACCACAACAAAGAAACAAAGAAGAAATATGGAAGCACAAAAGAGGGAACAATGTCACAGACAAGTCAAGGGGGAGTTCACATACATGGTGATACCAAAGAGAGACAGGACAAATATATGTGGAAGTCTCTGGATGGGAAAGAGAAAGAAGCCTGAAGAGACAGCAGAAATAAAATCACAGGTACATGAGAGTCTATGACCAGGTGTGGTGAAAAAAAGTAAAAGCTATACAAAATGTTGTGCAGAAACAGTTATTAAATATGAAACCCTAAAATATGATGCATCTTCAGAATGAAAGACCTTTTACATTTGCATCTATCCGCAATGTGGAACTGTGCAGAATGTCAGACTGTGGCATGATCGAGTCAGTGTTTAGAAGGTAAAATGTGGTCGGAATAAGCAGAAATCAGCTGGGTTGGAGAGGAAAATTAAAGACGGATGACCACGCAAAGGTGAAGTGAGCGTCCGTGAGCGCCCGTCCAGCGTTCTCCACTTTCCCTTTCCTGGCAGTACCCTGCGTTTCCACTGAGGAATCACCTCTTGACTGTGTAATGAACAGGGAACCTTTTATACGTGGCGTTCCTCTCTGGCTGATGCCGGCAGTGCACTCTGAACTGTGTAAGTCCCCTCTTCCCCTGCACTGCGATGTTTCTGAAGAAAGGCTCTGCCCCTGGGCAAGGTTTACCCAAGCTTAAGTAGATAACTACATGGCACCTCCCTAACCTCAGTGATTGGTTCTTCATGATTGAGTTCAAAGAAGCTCAGGACCTTTGCATAATTATTGTGTGAAGTAGTTTTGATTTTGTTTTTTTTTTAATCATGATGTGGAAAAAAAAAAAAATAAGCCATCCTTCCTGAGTATGAATCTTATACCCAGATGAACTCAAGATCATGAGAACTACTTGAAAGCTGAGTCAAAGTCTTTCCAAATCTGTATCTGAAGCTTGACATTTCTGTCAGACATTGCGTGAGCTATTTTATTATAAATAAAAGTCCCATGTTGACTTTTTTAAGTATTGCTATAATCTTGAGATAAGTTAAGAGTTCCTGAGCATGACAAAACAATAGTTCACTTATTTAAAATTTAATTTAGAGTTGTATAATATTTGGGCAGGCTGTTTGAATATGTAATAATCAAATCTAGAGTTTATGAATATTTATATGAGAGTCCCTTGGATAGTAAAGAAATCAAACCAGTCAATCCTAAAGGAAATCAACCCCGAATATTCATTGGAAGGACTGATGCTGAAGCTGAAGCTCCAGTACTTTGGCCACCTGATGTGAAGAACTGACTCACTGGCAAAGACCTTGGTGCTGGGAAAGATAAAGGGCAGGAGGAGAAGTGGATGACAGAGGATGAGATGGTTGGATGGCATCACCAACTCAATGGACATGAGTTTGAGCAAACTCCAGAGTCAATGAGGGACAGGGAAGCCTGGCTGCAATCCAGGGGGTTGCAAAGAGTTGGGCACCAATGAGTGACTGAACAATAAGAACAAATATATATATATATATTATAATCTTATTATCACAAATATTTTCACTGAAGTATGACTTCTGGTGACTGCAATGAATAAAGGAATCCCCCTCACAAAACCTTATTAAAGTAGTGTAAAAGCATCAGATGACCCCTAAGCATTCATGTAACATACATGACATACAGAGACACATAGACACACGTAAATTAAAGCTCAGGGAAGCCTGAAACCTATTTGAATATTGTCTCCATGTTCTGTTGTTCAAACATGTCAGGACTGGTGATCTTGACTTTGCACAACAGTTATTATTTGAATCCAAAATTGCCTTTCTGGTAGGGTCTTTCCTCTGAGCCTTTTAAGACCCCAGGGTTTTTGGGTTTCCCAGGCGGCACTATTGGTAAAGAATCCACCTGCCAGTGCAAAAGGAGAGAGACACGGGTCTGACCCCTGGGTCAGAAGACCTCCTGGAGTGGGAAACGGCAAGTCGCTCTAGTCTTCCTGCCTGGAAGATTCCATGGAAAGAGGAACCTGGAGGGTTACAGTCCACCGGGCCTCAAAGAGTCAGACACAACTGAGCAACGCAGTACAGCACCGCATTTTTACCTTTAGAATGTTAAAGATAATCCTCTGTACACAAGGTTCCAACAACAGAAAGCAATTTTAAGAGGAGACACATCCAATAATGAACACATATCGTTACAAGTTAGTCACTATTGCTGTAAGAAGACCCCAGGGTTTCACACAAGGTGTCGAATGCAAAGCTGTGATTTTTCCCTTGACCCCAACCTCAGAGATGCTGCAGATGGAAGAGGTAGTTCAATAGGTAACAGAAATCAAATCAGACAACCCGGGTGACTTCGTTAGAAGGCCTGTGAATCCTGGAGTGGAACGACTGTGGAACCTGGAGTGGAGTGAACCAGGGCAAGTTCAAGCAGGCAATGCAGTCGGCGAAGGAGTTCTCCCAGCGTGTCTCTGGGTGCTTAGTAGACCATGGAGCTCTTTCTTCTGCATACAAAAGCAGCAGGGTCTTCAGGACATGGTGGCATATCATCAAGGTTGTGATGAAGGTAGAAAAGAAACATTAGCTTTATAATCCTGGTAGTCCTCAATAATTTTCTTTTCCTCTATTTTTCCCAGGTCTAGGCCAGGCAAATCAATAGAGAGTGACAATTAGGAAAGTGCAATGGTTTCCCTCGTAGCTCAGTTGGTAAAGAATCTGCTTACAGTGTAGGAGACATGGGTTTGATTCTTGGATCGGGAAGATCCCCTGGAGAAGGCAACGGCAACCCACTCCAGTATGCTTGCCTGGAGAATCCCATGGACAGAGGAACCTGGAGGGCTACAGTCCATGAGGTCACAAGAGTCGGACACGACTTAGTGACTAAACCACCACCACAATGGTTTCCTAAAGGGCAGACTTCTCTGAGTGATGGTACAAACTAGAAGTTGTTTGATTCCAGTTAATAACAACATATGCTCTTGACACCAAAATGAACTCTGTCTGCACAAATAAAGGGAAAAAATAATAACTAGAAAACTATTTTTGAGGCAAAAGTAAAGCAATGCCAAGCAGTATTATGTGCTAGTGAGGAGTGGGGAAAATAAAAAAAAATCATGCACAGTTGATGGGACTGTAAACTAATGGGCTGTTTTTCATGAGGGATCTAGAGTGAAAGCCGGGATACGTACATTCCACGAAATACCGTTTTATCATTGTTTGTTTTCAAACAGATCACAGTGGACAAATGTGCAGGGTGTCCATCATTCCATTTTTTGTGGCAGCAGAAATTTGGAGTGTATATATATACATATAGAGAGAGTAAATACCTACATTGTGGTTTGGTCACTCAGTTGTGCCTGACTCCTGACGTGAACTGGAGCCCACCCGGTTCCTCCATCTATGGGATTTCCCAGCAGATTCTTTACCACTGAACCACCAGAGAAGCACATACTATTCATTAATTTTCTTAATGCTTAGCTCCTAGGTTACCTACATACCTAGGAGGCTGCATAGATAAAGTAAAGCCTTTGACTTACATATCAACGTATCCAAAAAGTAATTTTTAAACAAAAAGTATGATTTAATAGGTGAATAGCATCTTACTGTTTATATAAATTTAAAAGATACAGACCCCACCCTATGTATATTTTTAAGAATATGTTGAAGTTGAATTGGCAAGACATGCAGTCTGTACATTCAGATGAACATCTGTGAGTGGAGAAAGGAACAAAAGTTGAGATAGAAAGTTGAGATGATGGTAATAACAATAAAATATTATCTGAAGGATTATCATATCACCTGTGTGCACATAAATCCAAAGACTTTAAGCTAAATCCAAAATCAAAGCCAAAGCTAAAGGTAAAGCCCAAGAATTGTGGGAGCTAGTTAATGTACTTGGAGCTTACAGAAGAGTTTACTGAATTCTTGAACCTTCTTTTGAGTAAGTAGGAAAGCTCTATATGGCTTCAACAAAACAGAGAAATGCTGTGTTATAAGAGATTGAGTCCCAGGGAATAGCATATCTGAGGATGAGCTAATGTTTAGCGAGGGCAGATAAGACAGGTGCAGCATTCTAAAGACAAACATCTGGAGTTGACAGGACTGCAGGTTTTCTTACCAGAGTTGGAGAAGACCCTGCCTTGCGGGCCTTGGTTCCTGGTAAGGACACAAAAAATCATCTGAGGTCTTAGCCATGACAGAAAGAAGTTTAATGAAGAGAGAACAGAAAGAACACCTCAAGGGAGATGTGGGCCATGCCAAGAGAGGCACTGAGCGATGAGGTAGGGGTGTTTTTCAAAACAGGGCTTTGAGGTCTTCATCCAGCCCAGCAACGACTAACAGTTTTGATCGACAGTCTCAAGTTACATAGCACCAGGCTCTATTGCGTATGTCTTTCCCATAATTCAGTCTACTTTAATCAGATGTATGTATGAATATTTATGAGCACTTAATATACTCCCGGGTGCCTAAGGTCGCTTTAAGACCCAGCTGTGCATCAAGGGTGCATATAGGGGGGTTGCGGTTGAGGAAGTCCATGCGGTTAGTTTGCATTCACTATGAGCCCAGGGCCCTTGCAGGGAGCTGGAAAAGTCTCTGTGGTTCTTTGTAGCATAACTCTGAGCTCTGCTGGGCCCCACTGGGCCATGGCTGGGGTGGAGATGAGAGATCAGCTTGAATCTTTTTCAGCTAAACCATCCCCAGTTGTTCAAACCATGCCCTCTGTTTAACAGATGAAGCGGACAGTCAAGCAGGACTTTAGACAACAGTCAAAAGTTCAGGAGGTCCACAGGCCACCCATGCTCTTGAACAGCTGACTACAGACCGCCAGCTTCCCTGACCCTTTCAGGCTTGATAATGCTCTAAAATGGCTCACAGAACTGGGGAAAGTGCTGTATTTGGAATTACTTTTATTATAGAACATACAAATCAATACTAGTCCAAAGAAGAGATAATGGTGAATGAGAGGTATTTTTAAGTAGAATTGTGACATGATCAACACCCTGGAAAGTGAAATGGATGAAGAGGCTGGTGGCATACCTCCAAGTTAGGAGAATTCAAGTGAAAGCGAAGTCACTCGGTTGTGTCTGACTCTTTGCAACGCCGTGCACTGTAACCAGCTCCTCCACCCATGGGATTCTCCAGCAAGACTACTCCAGTGGGTTGCCACGGCCTTCTCCAGAGGGTCTTCCCAACCCAGGGATCAAACCTGGGTCTCCCACATTGCAGGCAGACGCTTTAACCTCTGAGCCACCAGGGAAGCCCCGAAGGGATGATGGGATGTGAAAGCTGCTCAGTCGTGTCTGACTCTGTGACCCCCATGGACTATGCTGTTGCTGCTGCTGCTGAGTTGCTTCGGTTGTGTCCGACTCTGTGCGACTCCATAGACGGCAGCCTACCAGGCTCCTCTGTACACGGGATTCTCTAAAGAATACTGGAGTGGTTGCCATTTCCTTCTCCACCAGGGACTATATAGCCCATGGAATTCTCCAGGTCAGAATACTGGAGTGGGTAGCCTTCCCCTCCTCCAGGGGATCTTCCGACCCAGGGATGGAACCCAGGTCAATGGGGGGAGGAGGGGGGTGGTCACGGGGGCGGGGAGGGGTGGTCGCGGGGCGGGGCGGGGGCGGGGGCGAGCAGGATTCTTTATCAGCTGAGCCACCAGGGAAGCCCAAGAATACTGGAGTGGGTAGCCTCTCCCTTCTCCAGGGGATCTTCCTGACTCAGGAATCGAACCAGGTACTCCTGCATTGCAAGTGGATTCTTTACCAACTGAGCTATGAGGGAAGCCCAGTAAAAGTGAGCTCCAGAGCACTACCAGGGGGCATCAACAAAAGAGGCTAAACACCAGAGACAACTAAGAAAAGTAACCAGATATTCAAGACACTCATTTAAGAATAATAATTAGAATCCTAGTTTGGAAACGATTCACATTCACATCAATGTGCAGGTTTGTTCTAAAAAGATATTTTTGCATCAGAGAAAAATGTTTGTTTCATAAGTAGATGGATGAAGTTACACACTTTGTATTATTGATTTAGAAAACAGACTTGGAAGTTTTAATCTGCGAATAGAGCTTTTTCTATGGGAAGAACAGGACAGTACATTGAACTTTTCTTTTCCTAGCCATGTGATCAGGACACTGCTGAGGGAGACTCTTGGCATTCTGCTTTGTATTCTGACAGTTTAGCTTCTGTAGAGGAATAGGCTTAACGGGGAAAGGAAATTATACACCAAATATAAATGACCACTGGAAACATAACATAGTCACTTTGAGCAGGACCATCAAATTCTGTTTAGCTGCAGAAACAGCAAGTGTTGCCTCTTCTTGGAATTCTTTTAGCAAAGACACCAACAGGGCATTGCAAAGGATATAAAAAAAAGGAATTCTCAGACTAAGAGAAAAATCTAGAATTTGAATTCATTTGAGGGGTAATTTAGGCCCTAGAAGGAAAGTTTTCTTTTTCAAAATTGTTAAGAACATAAATAACACCCTTAGCATATAACAGCTGCAGACTCCCATGCTGAGACTGAATGCATTATGCAGCTTTGGAGTGCAAATGCATGTTTATCAGAGATCAGTACAAAAACTGAGAAATGTTCCAAGAGTCAGACAGCTGGCAAGACCCCGGAGAGAAAGGGTAAGATTTCCTTTGGGAGGAAACTGATAACACTTTGGTGGGGCTGGTGGGGATACCCAGCATTAATATGCTCAACATCTGTGTCAACTTTGCACTTTTCCAAGCTACGAACACTAACTGCCAATCAAATCAATGTTCTGTGCTCATTTCTTTTCACAGCATCTAGACTTTATGTATGTGAAAAAATGTGAGATTACATAACAGTAGCATTTTAACTCAAAAGTCAATAATTGAAGATTTTTATATAGAGCTTGTCTTTAGAGCTGAGAGCATGTTTTCAGATGTCTTAAAAAGGCTTCATTTGTTCCTGAGATTTAAACTGCAATTGTTAAGAAACAAAGAACTCACTCAGAAGCTGCAACGCAAGCTTCCCCTCTGAGAAGGTCTTCCAGGACACAGGCAATAAGATAAAGCCCCAGTTTTTCCTGTCTTGTTCCTTCCTACTTTTTCATCTTGAGCCTTGATAAAACTGTGCAACTGTATTGATTACCCATTCTCTGTAAACACTCTTTTCCAGGAATTTTAACTGTGGATTGCTGCAACGTAGAGAAAATGAAATTTTCAGTATCAGTTCAATGGTGAGCATGATAGTACTAAAGCCACTAGGCATCATTATTCATGATTTATATTATATTTGAGAGCACTCTCTGTTGTTCCTAAAAAAACATGTTTTTTATGTTAAATAAAATGGGTGTATATAAACGCAAATGAACTGTTTTCCCATGATCTGATCTATTTCTACATTTTATAAAATCTTACTTATTAATTGGTCATTTTGGGCAAAGTTCATACAGTCATAATTTTAGCCCTATTTTGGTATGTGTTACAAATATTTTCATAGGTTTGAAATTTGATGTTGGATAATTAATCATCACTTAGCTGTACATTAGAAAGTAAGAAGAACCACATAAACCATCGATGTCAAGCTTCCAATTTCAGGCCGAAAACTGAGCAAGATCATTTCTATCTTCGGACGTGAACACTAGTTTTCAATTGTATTCCGTATCAACATGTTATGACTTAAAACTCTTCATATTCCTCAGACGCCTTGTCCACATTGCACTGGACACTTACGTGTGCTTGTACTTGCCTTACACAATAGCCCTCCATCTGGCAAAATTGCATCATGGTCTAGATCAAACATCATCGTTCACTGTGATTTCTCAGCAACTTCATATCCGACTTTAGTTTATAACAACCAAACATTGTTACATTTGCAACCACAAGAAGGAAAAGGAGCTCACATACCCTCGCTCACTCCATGCCTCACCGTCTAATACAACATATTCTTCTTATACCTGAGGCTCTTGAATTTCATGTGGTTGGGTGACTCAGAGAGGAATCAGCAGAGGCAAAATATGAACTGATAGAGAACAGAGCAAGCTCGTGTTCTTCATATATGCAAGAAGCAGGCAGTTTTAATTTATCTAGCCAAATTTCTAACTGAGTCTGCTTTGTATAAGAAAACTGTCTGCTGGTTAAAGGGTGATACATAGGCTTGTTTCTCCCTTTCTCAGCCCTGGGAGGTTAAGCGGGTTTGGTTATTTTTAAGGAGATGAGAGAGCACTTCGTCTACTCTTCTCTTTGGACCACCTTGGACTCAGCAGATAAAGCTATGGTCAGACTTGAAACTTTTAGATAGAAATGTGGGAAAGATAAACACGGTCTCTTAGTTCTTTAATAATAAAATCCAGTCAAGATTAACTGAGTTTCCTGTACTTCTATATTTACTTTGCTTGAAAGTCGCACCCCCTTCATAATACAATAACATGCTGATTTGCTTTGTTGGTGTGCCTTATCTTTATATCTCCCTCAAGGAAACACTTTTGGAGAAAAGTTGACCGAAATATAGGATTTGTGAATCTTTGTATCCTTTGGCCAGATATAGTCTGCAAGTATTTGAGTTTGACCATTGCTTCCAATAACTGCTGCTGCTGCTAAGTCACTTCAGTCGTGTCCGACTCTGTGCGACCGCATAGATGGCAGCCCACCAGGCTCCCCCGTCCCTGGATTCTCCAGGCAAGAACACTGGAGTGGGTTGCCATTTCCTTCTCCAATGCATGAAAGTGAAAGTGAAGTCGCTCAGTTGTGTCCGACCCTTAGCGACCCTATGGACTGCAGCCCACCAGGCTCTTCCGTCCATGGGATTTTCCAGCAAGAGTACTGGAGTGGGGTGCCATTGCCTTCTCCGCTTCCAACAACTACCACTATGCAATAATAACCCCAATAGGCACTTGCCCTCGTCTTGTGCTATACCCCTTGTCAGGTTATTGAGGTGGTACTGATTTTTATACTCCCAGTATGTAGCATAGTGGCTGACAGATACATGTATGAACAAATGCAACCAGAATTGAAGTTGGTTGTATTGTACTTCAGCTCAAATTATCAATTTGTATGAATTACTTATTAAGTATACTTATTAAGTAAATAGAGGAAGTGAATATAACGTGTTCTCTATGCATTAAGATGATCTAGTTTCCTTCAAAAATGTATCTTTTCCACTAATTTTCCCCTGTATTTTCTTTCCTTTGTCCTGCTTGTGACCAGTTGCAATTATTTGAAACATATGGATAAAATAAGATGTGCAGACTATTTCAGTAAATTCATTGAACAGAATGGCTGTCTTTATACGAAGCATGGTGTCTCATATGGCAGATGAACCCCTGACCTTGGTCTCATTAACACCAAGCTCTAATGAGCTGAGCTAATGGGCCCAGATTGTCACACCAGCAGGGATCAAATCTAATTTAATGCAGCTATTCCTTGTTTTCATAGAACTGATGTTTAAGAGTGAGATATTAAGCACATACATTTTCCAAGATTTCTAACCCAGTCCATATTCAGGTTCTGGTACTTGGGTCTATAAAGTGATCCTCGGCTTATTAATCATTTCATGTTTTTTTCATTTCAAGTAGGTTATCAAGCTGCTGGCATAAACGGCATTTCCAGGTAGATATAGTCTCATAACAGATTTGGCATTAGCTGGTCAGGTGCCAGTAGATCAAGAAAAAGACAAGTCTTAGCAATATAGGAGAAAAACAGAAATTCTGATTTTGGTAGTATAATTAGCCTGAGAGGGCAAAATATAATAATTAGTGACAATGACCCTTCTAAGCTGCTCTAAGTTGGCAGCAAACACTGAAATCTCTCGATCCAGTGTTTGCCTATGTCACTCAAGCAATTTTTTAAAATGCATATGTATGTGCATATATACATATGTGAGTGTGTGTGGATCAGCACAATTGTTCAAGCGGTGACAAACCATAGAAGCCATCGAGCCAAATGCGGAAATAGGCCCGTGACAGGCGTTTGAAGGTTTGTCTGTTGGTTGTTGTCAGTCTCATGCTGCAGCACAAGCTTAAATACTTCCGATTGAAACCGTACGGTCCACACAGTCTATGAAATATTTATTATCTGACCCGGTGACTCAGACAGTAAAGAATGTGCCTGAAATGTGGGAAGCTATCAGGGCTTCCCTCGTGGCTCAGCTCTAAAGAATCTGCCTGCAATGTGAGAGACCTGGGTTCGATCCCTGGGTTGGGAAAATCCCTTGGAGAAGGGAAAGGCTGCCCACTCTAGTATTCTGACCTGGAGGAGTCCATGGACTGTATAGTCCATGGGGTTGCAAAGAGTCAGACATGATGAGTGCATTTCACTTCACTTTGAAATGTGGGAGACCCAGGTTTCATCCCTGGGTGGGGAAAATGCCCTGGAGAAGGACATGGTTACCCCCTCCAATATTTTTGCCCAGAGAATTCCATGGAGGAGCCTGGTGAGCTACAGTCTATGGGTTCACAAGGAGTAAGACATGATTGAACAACAATCTACAGGAAAAGTTTGCTTAATGATAACTTTTAATATCCTTTCAAGTATCACATATTGTTCATGGAGGTCTCAAGGCAAGAATTTGGAAGTGGTTTGCCATTCCCTTCTCCAGTGGGCCATGTTTTGACAGAACTCCCCACCATGACCTGTCCGCCCTGGGTGATCCTACATGACATGGCTCATAGGTTCATTAAGTTACACAAAGCTGTAATTTGTATGATCATTTTGGCTAGTTTTCTGTGACTGTGCTTTTCATTCTGTCTGCCTTTGATGGATGAGGATAAGAGGCTTGTGCAAGCTTCCTGATTGGAGGGACTGACTGTGGGGAAAACTGGGTCTTGCTCTGGTGGTCATGCTCAGTAAATGTCACCCTGATTATTTAACTTATATGCAGGATACATTATGTAAAATGCCAGGCTAAATGAATCATAAGGTGGAATCAGGATTGCCTGGAGAAATATCAGTAACTTCAGATGTTGAGATAACACCAGGCTAATGGTGGAAAGTGAAGAGGAACTAAAGAGCCTCTTGATGAAAATGAAAAAGGAGAATGAAAAAACTGGCTTAAAACTCAACATTGAAAAACTAAGATCATGGCACAAGTCCTATCACTTCACGGCAAATAGATGTGGAAACAGTGGAAACAGTGACAGACTTCATTTTCCTGGGGTCCAAAATTGCTGTGGACAGTGACTGCAGCCATGAAATTAAAAGATGCTTGCTCCTTTTGGTTGGATGCTGAAGAACTGGTGTTTTTGAACTGTGGTGTTGGAGAAGACTCTTGAGAGTCCCTTGG